>NC_141056.1:3812382-4426549 GCF_041138505.1 Cibotium barometz
AGATCTGAGATGTATTATTCCTGAGTGCCTTCAGATGTGGTGCTATGATAAGTATTTGATAGTTTTGATTTTTTCATGGGGATACAATGAAAGAAGCAAGTTCACCCTTGCTCGTCTAGAAATCATAAGAAATGCCGAATTAGTTGGAAGCACTGTTGTCAATCTAACCACTTGAGTCAGAATCAGTTATGGGATAGGTTTTGTCCTCTAGGATTTCGAGAGGATAAAATGAATGAATTTTTTGAGCTAACCCAAGAAGGGAAGACCTTGGAAGAATGCCACCAAAATCTTGCTAAACTTCTGCGATTAGCTCTCCAGAGATGGATGAGATAACTCTTCTCCATCGATTCATTTGGAAGCTTAATTGGTATACTATTGAATAACCTCGTCAAGAATGCAAAACCATCCTCTGTTTCAGAAGCCATAATTATAGCTAGAGACTATGATAAAGTTTCTATATATAGAAAGTGTTGAGAAGGACATGAGTTCTTCCATGTTAATCAAGAAGAGGTCTCCTAATTCAAGCGAAACGTCAAGCCCACCCTTGGCTACAAGGAATCATGAGCTAAAGCAAAAATAGGTCAAGAAATAGGGATAGCAGGGTTAAAGATGATTAAATTCAATAAATATTTCTATGAGTAAATTGAAGGGGATTGGTGCAAGATTCATGTGAAGTAATGTATATGATGAATAGAGGTATTCTAGAAGATGGTACTAAGATTATGCAATTGCTATCATAGGTTAGATTTCATAAAGGATTGATTTCCTTACGTTTTTCCATGACAATTTGTTAGGTACCATATTACATGTGGGGATATAGAATAAGGAATTCGTAAGGAAGGATTATGATTTTTTTTTAAAGGTTCATATCATATGAGAAGTATATGGATGCATGAAATAAGGATAATAAGGCCAATTAACTTTAAAATAATAAAGACCTTTTGGGGGCACAACAAAACGAGCCAAACACATGAAATAAGGAACTTTTTAGGAACAATGTTTAGGTAAAAGAAGATTTCCACCTAGTGGTGGGGACACCACTTTGGAAGAGACAGGAGGATTTACTTAGATACTACCCCAGATCGCGAGATGAGGATATCTCGAATCTTTTAAGTGGGGGAGATTGTAAGGTCCCTCCTTCTAAGCCATATATGTGTCTCTTTTGAAATAGATTTCAAGAAGGAAAGAGAGTGTACTTAGAGAAGAGTGAGACAATAAGGCTAGAAACATTAGGAAAGTGTTAGAATAAAAGTATTAGCTACAAAAATCCTAAAAGAAATAAGAAGACCAAAATAGTTCTATTAAGAGATAAGTATCTCCAAAAATAGAAATTCAAAGTTAGATGATACGACGTCGCACTTAGAGTACTTTTATATATTTAAAGTCCATGCATACTAAAAATGTGAAAAAGTAATGCGTTTCTAAAGATAGCATGTTTGAGCGGCTATATACAAATGTTTCTGCCTATTCTACCTATGCAAGCTTGTAGACCAAATGCCTTCCGGTTCTTTTGATTGGTTATATGACCATATTCTGAGTTTTCATCAGAGAGTTATAGCCGAAAACAATTTGCTAATTTTATAAGGGTCTCTATACAGGGAAAACTGTAAGAAGGCATCAAGTAGCATCAAGGTAATCCTAGAGCTTGAGATGTATATATCCCTTCATTCTTATCTAATCTCTTAGAAGAGAAGGTTAGATTGCTATGGTCTTTCGGAGGAAGAGACCAAAACTCCATAGCTTTTCTTTTAAAGAAAGAAAAGTATGCCGTAGCCCTGCAACAACAAGAGAAGGCTATTTTGCAATAGATTGAAAGAGAGAAAAGTTAGAGTATGAGGAAGAGAAGATAAATCTTGGGGATGATGGGATGATTTCAATCGTAAGAGAAGGTATTAGAAGACTCTCTACTCTCATATATCAAGTTCTCAAACTCTTATTAACGAGCAAAGACAACCATAAATGATAAATTTCTATAAGGTATATATATATATTTTGTTTTTCAATTATATATCATTCTTAGGGATTGAGGTATGGCCATGGCTTCTCTATTAATTGTTAATAGAAGTACTCTATTTGATTGATTTACTAGTTTGAGTTTGTATTCTTTTAAACAACAGCATATGCCTTAATAAAGAATGTCTTATCGTGCAATCTCAAGTTGAAATGCTAAAATCTTTGTAAAAAGGATTGTTTTCTTGAGAAGGTAACATGGATTCTAGTCCTATGGTTTAGTTGAGTAAATGGATTGTTATCTTGGTTAAATTAAGGTACATGTACAACTTCTCCTTGCCTTGACGCTGCCCAATTCTTGTCCTTGTGTAGCTGGACGGCGGAGACGTTATAGTAAGGCCTTGAGTCCACCCATGGTATCCCTCATACCATTGGGAGAATGAGGTTCACCGATTGAGGCGAGTAATTGTGATGCTGCCTAGTTCTGAGGGCCCAGGCTAGTGCAATGAGTTAGCCTAACCTAAAGCTTAGACATCCCTCTGAGGGACGGGAGGATCAATTGACAGAGCCTGAGAGGGCGACAAGCCGGCTTGAGTCCTCGCCCAGTGGCCGACGATGAGGTGTATGGTCTCGTAAGGTTTTGCCCAGTATGTAGAGGCTGGAAGGCCGAATTCTAGATCATCGGCAATATATAGGAAAAGAATAAGAGAGCCAGTTTGGCTTGTATGAAATTGATTCATGTATAAACTTTTTTTACAAATCTTGTCTTTGGCATTATTGTACTGTGCAAGGTGTCGACACGCGAGTAGGAAATCTTATCCAAGCTAAGACTTAGTAGACTATCTTAAGTGTTTCCCCTATTTTGGGAACGAGGGAACCTTACAAATGGTATACCGATCTTAGTTCCTAGGATTTGCTTTTCAAAGGTTAACTGTCAAGGGATTAAAACAAGTGATTGTTTATCATTTGAGGACTAATCAATCATATCTAGTGGCCATAGAAGTGATTTGAATATCCTCACTTGTTGAGACAATCATCCTATGAAATTGTGCTTGTATCTTGGGGGTGCACACGCAAGATATTTGTACAATAAATTTGAGGAATAAAATCGCGGAGGAAACCTTTTGAGGAAAAAACATAAGGTGATCAAGTTCAGAAACTAGTGAGAGGCTGAATGACTAGAAGGATAGACCAAAACTTTGTTTAGAGAAATTTTCAGGATTTATCTCATTACTTCACATATTATAAATTATTAAGATTATAACTCCATGAAGGTTTAAGTTGACGTGTGAATGCCATCCATTGGATGCATTATACTAGGACTATCATCCAAGATCTTGAACCCATCTCAAACAAACATGGGTCTAACTTCGGATGTGTAATTCCCAGAGGATCATGCTCTTAGATGTGCTAATCCCAAGATACTAGATGTGTAATTTTCAGAAAACTAATCATCTCAGACGTGTTAATCCAGATAATAATTGGATGTGTCAATCCCAAGGCACCGGATGTGTAATTCTCAAAAATGAAGATCTCAGATGTATTAATCCCGAGTGCCTTCAGATGTGGTGCTATGATAAGTATTTGATAGTTTTGAATTTTTCATGGGATACAATGAAAGAAGAAAGTTCACACTTGCTTGTTTAAAAATCATAAGAAATGCTGAATTAGTTGGAAGCACTATTGTCAATCTAACCACTCAAAAGTTATGGGATGCCATGAAAGTACACCTTCATGAAAGGTTTTGTCCTCCAAGATTTCGAGAGGATAAAATGAATGAATTTTTTGAGCTAACCCAAGAAGGGAAGACCCTAGAAGAATGCCACCAAAATCTTGCTAAACTTCTACGATTAGCTCCAGAGAGGGATGAGGTAACTCTTCTCCATCAATTCATTTGGAAGCTTAATCTACCATTGAGTAACTTCGTCAAGAATGCAAAACCATCCTCTATTTCAGAAGCCATATTTATAGCCAGAGACTATGATAAAGTTTTTATATATAGAAAGAGTCGAGAAGGACACGAATCCTTCCATGTTAATCAAGAAGAAGAGGTCCCCTAATTCAAGAGGAACGTCAAGCCCACCCTTGGCTACAAGGAATCATGAGCTAGAGCAAAATTAGATCAAGAAATAAGGATAGCAAGGTTAAAGATAATCGAATTCAACAAGTATTTCTATGAGTAAATAGAAGAGGATTGGTGCAAGATTTACGTGAAGTAATGTACATGATGAATAAAGGTATTCTAGAAGAGGATACTAAGATTATGCAACTGCTATCATAGGTTAGATTGTGTAAAGATTGATTTCCTTATGTTTTTCCATGACAATTTGTTAAGTACCATATTACATGTGGGGGTATAGAATAAGGAATTCGTAAGGAAGGATTATGATTTTTTTTAAAGGTTCATATTATATGAGAAGTATACGGATGCATGAACTTAGGATAATAAGGCCAATTAACTTTAAAATCATATAAAGACCTTTTGGGGGCACAACAAAATGACCCAAACACATGAAATAAGGAACTTTTTAGGAACAATGTTTAGATAAAAGAAGATTTCTACCTAGTGGGGACACCACTTTGGATGAGACAAGAGGATTTACTTTTCTTATCAATCTTATGTTTGGCAATATTGTACTAAGAAAAAAGGCTGTTTTAACAAACCTTGTGAAAATTAAACCTTGTGAAAAGGGCCTTAATTAAGGAACATGTTTATTTATGTGAAACAGTGTGGTAGGATTAATTAGAAAACAAATTGATGCATGAGTAGGGTGGAAAGTGGGAGGATGGAATGCCCCGACACGGCACCATCCTATGGATGGGTGGACTCGATTAGTCGGGTAGCTTTCTAACAGATTAAGTGAAAGTCCTACATTAGATAAATAGGTTCTTGAGTAACTCTATTCTAGGAGACTAGGCCAGCGGGGTTGTGCCTTGCATATGGATAAGGAAAAAAGCATTATCTCTAAGAATCAAGATTAGTAGTTGCTCAAACTATGATCAATTACCCTATGATTAATTTGACTTTTAGAAGACCATGCTCCCCCTATGGGGGATAGGACTAGGTCTTATCTACAAATCATATCCTTGAATCTTTACATGGTCAAGGTGTCAACGAGTAGGAAATTTTCTTCAAGCTAAGACTTAGTAGACTATCTTAAGTGTTTCCCCTATTTTGGGAAGGGGGAAACCTTACAAATGGTATGAGAGTCGATCTTAGTTCCTAGGGTTTGTTTTTCAAAGGTTAACTGTCAAAAGGGATTAAAACAAGTGATTGTTTATCATATGAGGAACGAATCAATCATCTCTAGTGGCCATAGAAGTGATTTGAATATCCTCACTTGTTGAGACAATCATCCTATGAAATTGTGCTTGTATCTTGGGGGTGCACACACAAGATATTTGTATAATGAATTTGAGAAATAAGATCAGTAAGGAAACCTTTTGAGGAAAAACATAAGGTGATCAAATTAAGAAACTAGTGAGAGGCTAAATGACTAAAAGGATAGACCAAAACTTTGTTTAGAGAAATTTTCAGGATATATCTCATTAATTTGCATATTATAAATTATAAAGATTATAACTCCATTAAGGTTTGAACAGTTGATGTGTGAATGCCATCCATTGGATGCTTTATACTAGGACTATCATCCAAGATCTTGAACCCATCTCAGACAAACATGGGTCTAACTTTGGATGTGTAGGATCATGCTCTTAGATGTAGTAATTCCAAGACCCTAGATGTGAAATAATTAGAAAACTAATCATCTCAGACGTGTTAATCCAGATAATCTTTGGATGTGTCAATCCCAAGGCACCAGATGTGTAATTCTTAAAAAATGAAGATCTGAGATGTATTATTCCTGAGTGCCTTCAGATGTGGTGCTATGATAAGTATTTGATAGTTTTGATTTTTTCATGGGGATACAATGAAAGAAGCAAGTTCACCCTTGCTCGTCTAGAAATCATAAGAAATGCCGAATTAGTTGGAAGCACTGTTGTCAATCTAACCACTTGAGTCAGAATCAGTTATGGGATAGGTTTTGTCCTCTAGGATTTCGAGAGGATAAAATGAATGAATTTTTTGAGCTAACCCAAGAAGGGAAGACCTTGGAAGAATGCCACCAAAATCTTGCTAAACTTCTGCGATTAGCTCTCCAGAGATGGATGAGATAACTCTTCTCCATCGATTCATTTGGAAGCTTAATTGGTATACTATTGAATAACCTCGTCAAGAATGCAAAACCATCCTCTGTTTCAGAAGCCATAATTATAGCTAGAGACTATGATAAAGTTTCTATATATAGAAAGTGTTGAGAAGGACATGAGTTCTTCCATGTTAATCAAGAAGAGGTCTCCTAATTCAAGCGAAACGTCAAGCCCACCCTTGGCTACAAGGAATCATGAGCTAAAGCAAAAATAGGTCAAGAAATAGGGATAGCAGGGTTAAAGATGATTAAATTCAATAAATATTTCTATGAGTAAATTGAAGGGGATTGGTGCAAGATTCATGTGAAGTAATGTATATGATGAATAGAGGTATTCTAGAAGATGGTACTAAGATTATGCAATTGCTATCATAGGTTAGATTTCATAAAGGATTGATTTCCTTACGTTTTTCCATGACAATTTGTTAGGTACCATATTACATGTGGGGATATAGAATAAGGAATTCGTAAGGAAGGATTATGATTTTTTTTTAAAGGTTCATATCATATGAGAAGTATATGGATGCATGAAATAAGGATAATAAGGCCAATTAACTTTAAAATAATAAAGACCTTTTGGGGGCACAACAAAACGAGCCAAACACATGAAATAAGGAACTTTTTAGGAACAATGTTTAGGTAAAAGAAGATTTCCACCTAGTGGTGGGGACACCACTTTGGAAGAGACAGGAGGATTTACTTAGATACTACCCCAGATCGCGAGATGAGGATATCTCGAATCTTTTAAGTGGGGGAGATTGTAAGGTCCCTCCTTCTAAGCCATATATGTGTCTCTTTTGAAATAGATTTCAAGAAGGAAAGAGAGTGTACTTAGAGAAGAGTGAGACAATAAGGCTAGAAACATTAGGAAAGTGTTAGAATAAAAGTATTAGCTACAAAAATCCTAAAAGAAATAAGAAGACCGAAATAGTTCTATTAAGAGATAAGTATCTCCAAAAATAGAAATTCAAAGTTAGATGATACGACGTCGCACTTAGAGTACTTTTATATATTTAAAGTCCATGCATACTAAAAATGTGAAAAAGTAATGCGTTTCTAAAGATAGCATGTTTGAGCGGCTATATACAAATGTTTCTGCCTATTCTACCTATGCAAGCTTGTAGACCAAATGCCTTCCGGTTCTTTTGATTGGTTATATGACCATATTCTGAGTTTTCATCAGAGAGTTATAGCCGAAAACAATTTGCTAATTTTATAAGGGTCTCTATACAGGGAAAACTGTAAGAAGGCATCAAGTAGCATCAAGGTAATCCTAGAGCTTGAGATGTATATATCCCTTCATTCTTATCTAATCTCTTAGAAGAGAAGGTTAGATTGCTATGGTCTTTCGGAGGAAGAGACCAAAACTCCATAGCTTTTCTTTTAAAGAAAGAAAAGTATGCCGTAGCCCTGCAACAACAAGAGAAGGCTATTTTGCAATAGATCTCGGAAAGAGAGAAAAGCCAGAGTACGAGTAAGAGGAGATAAATCTTGGGGATGATGGGATGATTTTAATCGTAAGAGAAGGTATTAGAAGACTCTCTATTCTCATATATCAAGTTCTAAAACTCTTATTAAAAACGAGCAAAGACAATCATAAATGACAAATTTCTATAAGGTATATATATATTTTGTTTTTCAATTATATATCATTCTTAGGGGTTGAGGTATGGCCCTGGCTTCTCAATTAATTGTTAATAGTGATCTATTTGATTGATTAAAGTTTGTATTCTTTTAAACAACAGCATATGCCTTAATAAAGAATGTCTTATCGTGCAATCTCAAGTTGAAATGCTAAAATCTTTGTGAAAAGGATTCTTCTCTTAAGAAGGTAACATGGATTCTAGTCCTATGGTTTAGTTGAGTAAATGGATTGTTATCTTGGTTAAATTAAGGTACATGTGCAACTTCTCCCTGCCTTGACGCTGCCCAGTTCTTGTCCTTATGTAGCCCGATGGTGGAGACGTTAGTAAGGCCTAGAGTCCACCCATGGTATCCCTCATACCATTGGGAGAATGAGGTTCGCTGATTGAGGCAAGTAATTGTGATGCTGCCTAGTTCTGAGGGCCCAGGCTAGTGCAATGAGTTAACCTAACCTAAAGCTTAGACATCCCTCTGAGGGACGGGAGGATCGATTGACAGAGCCTGAGAGGGCGACAAGCTGGCTTGAGTCCTCGCCCAGTGGCCGACGATGAGGTGTATGGTCTCGTAAGGTTTTGCCCAGCATGTAGAGGCTGGAAGGCCGAATTCTAGATCATCGACAATATATAGGAAAAGAATAAGAGAGCCGGTTTGGCTTGTATGGAATCGATTCATGTATAAACTTTTTTTACAAACCTTGTCTTTGGCATTATTGTACTGTGCAAGGTGTCGACTCGCGAGTAGGAAATTTTATCCAAGCTAAGACTTAGTAGACTATCTTAAGTGTTTCCCCTATTTTGGGAACGAGGGAACCTTACAAATGGTATACCGATCTTAGTTCCTAGGATTTGTTTTTCAAAGGTTAACAGTCAAGGGATTAAAACAAGTGATTGTTTATCATTTGAGGACTAATCAATCATATCTAGTGACCATAGAAGTGATTTGAATATCCTCACTTGTTGAGACAATCATCCTATGAAATTGTGCTTGTATCTTGGGGGTGCACACGCAAGATATTTGTACAATAAATTTGAGAAATAAAATTGGGGAGGAAAACCTTTTGAGGAAAAAACATAAGGTGATCAAATTCAAAAACTAGTGAGAGATTGAATGACTAGAAGGATAGACCAAAACTTTGTTTAGAGAAATTTTCAGGATTTATCTCATTAATTCACATATTATACATTATTAAGATTATAACTCCATGAAGGTTTGAGTTGACGTGTGAATGCCATCCATTGGATGCATTATACTAGGACTATCATCCAAGATCTTGAACCCATCTCAAACAAACATGGGTCTAACTTCGGATGTGTAATTCCTAGACGATCATGCTCTTAGATGTGCTAATCCCAAGATACTAGATGTGTAATTTTCAGAAAACTAATCATTTTAGACGTGTTAATCCAGATAATAATTGGATTTGTCAATCCCAAGGCACCGGATGTGTAATTCTCAAAAAATGAAGATCTCAGATGTATTAATCCCGAGTGCCTTCAAATGTGGTGCTATGACAAGTATTTGATAGTTTTGAATTTTTCATGGGATACAATGAAAGAAGAAAGTTCACACTTGCTTGTCTAAAAATCATAAGAAATGCTGAATTAGTTGGAAGCACTGTTGTCAATCTAAAACTCAAAAGTTATGGGATGCCATGAAAGTACACCTTCGTGAAAGGTTTTGTCCTCCAAGATTTTAAGAGGATAAAATGAATGAATTTTTTGAGCTAACCCAAGAAGGGAAGACCCTAGAAGAATGCCACCAAAATCTTGCTAAACTTCTGTGATTAGCTCTAGAGAGGGATGAGGTAACTCTTCTCCATCAATTCATTTGGAAGCTTAATCTACCATTGAGTAACTTCGTCAAGAATGCAAAACCATCCTCTATTTCAGAAGCCATAATTATAGCCAGAGACTATGATAAAGTTTTTATATATAGAAAGAGTCGAGAAGGACACGAATCCTTCCATGTTAATCAAGAAGAAGAGGTCCCCTAATTCAAGAGGAACGTCAGCCCACCCTTGGCTACAAGGAATCATGAGCTAGAGCAAAATTAGATCAAGAAATAAGGATAGCAAGGTTAAAGATAATCGAATTGAACAAGTATTTCTATGAGTAAATAGAAGAGGATTGGTGCAAGATTCATGTGAAGTAATGTACATGATGAATAAAGGTATTCTAGAAGAGGATACTAAGATTATGCAATTGCTATCATAGGTTAGATTGTGTAAAGATTGATTTCCTTATGTTTTTCCATGACAATTTGTTAAGTACCATATTACATGTGGGGGTATAGAATAAGGAATTCGTAAGGAAGGATTATGATTTTTTTAAAAGGTTCATATTATATGAGAAGTATACGGATGCATGAACTTAGGATAATAAGGCCAATTAACTTTAAAATCATATAAAGACCTTTTGGGGGCACAACAAAACGACCCAAACACATGAAATAAGGAACTTTTTAGGAACAATGTTTAGATAAAAGAAGATTTCTACCTAGTGGGGACACCACTTTGGATGAGACAAGAGGATTTACTTTTCTTATCAATCTTATGTTTGGAAATATTGTACTAAGGAAAAAGGCTGTTTTAACAAACCTTGTGAAAAACAAACCTTGTGAAAAGGGCCTTAATTAAGGAACGTGTTTATTTATGTGAAACAGTGTGGTAGGATTAATTAGAAAACAAATTGATGCATGAGTAGGGTGGAAAGTGGGAGGATGGAATGCCCCGACATGGCACCATCCTATGGATGGGTGGACTCGATTAGTCGGGTAGCTTTCTAATAGATTAAGTGAAAGTCCTACACTAGATAAATAGGTTCTTGAGCAACTCTATTCTAGGAGACTAGGCCAGCGGGGTTGTGCCTTGCATATGGATAAGGAAAAAAGCATTGTCTCTAAGAATCAAGATTAGTAGTTGTTCAAACTATGATCAATTACCCTATGATTAATTTGACTTTTAGAAGACCATGCTCCCCTTATGGTGGGGGATAGGACTAGGTCTTACCTACAAATCATATCCTTGAATCTTTACATGGTCAAGGTGTCAACGAGTAGGAAATTTTCTTCAAGCTAAGACTTAGTAGACTATCTTAAGTGTTTCCCCTATTTTGGGAAGGGGGGAACCTTACAAATGGTATGAGAGTCGATCTTAGTTCCCAGGGTTTGTTTTTCAAAGGTTAACTGTCAAAAGGGATTAAAACAAGTGATTGTTTATCATATGAGGACGAATCAATCATCTCTAGTGTCCATAGAAGTGATTTGAATATCCTCACTTGTTGAGACAATCATCCTATGAAATTGTGCTTGTATCTTGGGGGTGCACACACAAGATATTTGTACACTGAATTTGAGAAATAAGATCAGTGAGGAAACCTTTTGAGGAAAAACATAAGGTGATCAAATTAAGAAACTAGTGAGAGGCTAAATGACTAGAAGGATAGACCGAAACTTTGTTTAGAGAAATTTTCAGGATATATCTCATTAATTTGCATATTATAAATTATAAAGATTATAACTCCATTAAGGTTTGAATAGTTGATGTGTGAATGCCATCCATTGGATGCTTTATACTAGGACTATCATCCAAGATCTTGAACCCATCTCAGACAAACATGGGTCTAACTTTGGATGTGTAATTCCTATAGGATCATGCTCTTAGATGTAGTAATTCCAAGACCCTAGATGTGTAATAATTAGAAAACTAATTATCTTAGACGTGTTAATCCAAATAATCTTTGGATGTGTCAATCCCAAGGCACCAGATGTGTAATTCTTAAAAAATGAAGATCTGAGATGTATTAGTCCTGAGTGCCTTCAGATGTGGTGCTATGATAAGTATTTGATAGTTTTGATTTTTTCATGGGGATACAATGAAAGAAGCAAGTTCACCCTTGCTCGTCTAGAAATCATAAGAAATGCCGAATTAGTTGGAAGCACTGTTATCAATCTAACCACTCGAGTCAGAATCAGTTATGGGATACCATGAAAGTACACCTTTGTGAAAGGTTTTGTCCTCTAGGATTTCGAGAGGATAAAATGAATGAATTTTTTGAGCTAACCCAAGAAGGGAAGACCTTGGAAGAATGCCACCAAAATCTTGCTAAACTTCTGCGATTAGCTCTCCAAAGATGGATGAGGTAACTCTTCTCCATCGATTCATTTGGAAGCTTAATCGGTATACTATTGAATAACCTCGTCAAGAATGCAAAACCATCCGCTATTTCAGAAGCCATAATTATAACTAGAGACTATGATAAAGTTTCTATATATAGAAAGTGTTGAGAAGGACATGAGTTCCTCCATGTTAATCAAGAAGAGGTCTCCTAATTCAAGCAGAACGTCAAGCCCACCCTTGGCTACAAGGAATCATGAGCTAAAGCAAAAATAGGTCAAGAAATAGGGATAGCAGGGTTAAAGATAATATTCAATAAATATTTCTATGAGTAAATTGAAGGGGATTGGTGCAAGATTCATGTGAAGTAATGTATATGATGAATAGAGGTATTCTAGAAGATGGTACTAAGATTATGCAATTGCTATCATAGGTTAGATTGCATAAAGGATTGATTTCCTTACGTTTTTCCATGACAATTTGTTAGGTACCATATTACATGTGGGGATATAGAATAAGGAATTCGTAAGGAAGGATTATGATTTTTTTTAAAGGTTCATATCATATGATAAGTATATGGATGCATGAACTTAGGATAATAAGGCCAATTAACTTTAAAATAATAAAGACCTTTTGGGGGCACAACAAAACGAGCCAAACACATGAAATAAGGAACTTTTTAGGAACAATGTTTAGGTAAAAGAAGATTTCCACACCTAGTGGTGGGGACACCACTTTGGAAGAGACAGGAGGATTTACTTAGATACTACCCCAGATCCCGAGATGAGGATATCTCGAATCTTTTAAGTGGGGGAGATTGTAAGGTCCCTCCTTCTAAGCCATATATGTGTCTCTTTTGAAATAGATTTCAAGAAGGAAAGAGAGTGTACTTAGAGAAGAGTGAGACAATAAGGCTAGAAACATTAGGAAAGTGTTAGAATAAAAGTATTAGCTACAAAAATCCTAAAAGAAATAAGAAGACAAGAATAGTTCTATTAAGAGATAAGTATCTCCAAAAATAGAAATTCAAAGTTAGATGATACGACGTCGCACTTAGAGTACTTTTATATATTTAAAGTCCATGCATACTAAAAATGTGAAAAAGTAATGCGTTTCTAAAGATAGCGTGTTTGAGCGGCTATATACAAATGTTTCTGCCTATTCTACCTATGCAGGCTTGTAGACCAAATGCCTTCCAGTTCTTTTGATTGGTTATATGACCATATTCTGAGTTTTCATCAGAGAGTTATAGCCGAAAACAATTTGCTAATTTTATAAGGGTCTCTACACAGGGAAAACTGTAAGAAGGCATCAAGTAGCATCAATGTAATCCTAGAGCTTGAGATGTATATATCCCTTCATTCTTATCTAATCTCTTAGAAGAGAAGGTTAGATTGCTATGGTCTTTCGGAGGAAGAGACCAAAACTCCATAGCTTTTCTTTTGAAGAAAGAATAGTATGCCATAGCCATGCAACAAGAGAAGGCTATTTTGCCATAGATCTTAGAAAGAGAGAAAAGCCAAAGTACGAGTAAGAGGAGATAAATCTTGGGGATGATGGGATGATTTCAATCGTAAGAGAAGGTATTAGAAGACTCTCTATTCTCATATATCAAGTTCTGAAACTCTTATTAAAAACGAGCAAAGACAATCATAAATGACAAATTTCTATAAGGTATATATATATTTTGTTTTTCAATTATATATCATTCTCAGGGGTTGAGGTATGGCCCTGGCTTCTCAATTAATTGTTAATAGTGATCTATTTGATTGATTAAAGTTTGTATTCTTTTAAACAACAGCATATGCCTTAATAAAGAATGTCTTATCGTGTAATCTCAAGTTGACATGCTAAAATCTTTGTGAAAAGGATTCTTCTCTTAAGAAGGTAACATGGATTCTAGTCCTATGGTTTAGTTGAGTAAATGGATTGTTATCTTGGTTAAATTAAGGTACATGTGCAACTTCTCCCTGCCTTGATGCTGCCCAGTTCTTGTCCTTGTGTAGCCGGATAGCGGAGACGTTAGTAAGGCCTAGAGTCCACCCATGGTATCCCTCATACCATTGGGAGAATGAGGTTCGCTGATTGAGGCGAGTAATTATGATGCTGCCTAGTTCTGAGGGCCCAAGCTAGTGCGATGAATTAGCCCAACCTAGTGCTTAGACATCCCTCTGAGGGGCGGGAGGATCAAGTGACAGAGCCTGAGAGGGCGACAAGCCGGCTTGAGTCCTTGCTCAGTGGCCGATGACGAGGTGTATGGTCTCGTGGGGTTTTGCCCAGTATGTAGAGGCTGGAAGGCGGAATTCTAGATCATCGGCAATATAAAGGAAAAGAATAAGAGAGCCAGCTTGGCTTGTATGGAATTGATTCATGTATAAACATTTTTTATAAATCTTATCTTTGGCATTATTGTATTGTGGAAAAAGGGTGTTTTAACAAATCTCATGAAAAGGGCCTTAATTAAGGAACATGTTTATTTATGTGAAAAAGTGTGTTAGGATTAATTAGAAAACATATTGACGCGTGAGTAGGGTGGAAAGTGGGAGGGTGAAATGCCCCGACATGGCACCATCCTATGGATGGGTGGACCCGATTAGTTGGGTAGCTTTCCAACAGATTAAGTGAAAGTCCTACGCTAGATAAATAGGTTCTCAAGCAACTCTATTCTAGGAGCTTAGGCGAGCGGGGCAATGCCTTACATATGGAAAAGGAAAAAAGCGTTGTCTCTATGAATCAAGATTAGTAGTTGCTCAAACTATAATCAATTACAGTATGGGTAATTTGGCTTTTAGAAGACTGAATGACTAGAAGGATAGACCGAAACTTTGTTTAGAGACATTTTCAGGATATATCTCATTAATTTGCATATTATAAATTATTAAGATTATAACTCCATTAAGGTTTGATTTAATGTGTGAATGCCATCCATTAGATGCCTTATACTAGGACCATTAGCCAAGATCTTGAACCCATCTTAGACAAACATGGGTCTAACTTTAGATGTGTAATTCCTAGAGGATCATGCTTTTATGTGTTAATCCCAATATACTAGATGTGTAATTTTTAGAAAACTAATTATCTCAGACGTGTTAATCCAGATAATGTTTGGATGTGTCAATCCCAAGGCACCGGATGTGTGATTCTCAAAAAATGAAGATCTTAGATGTATTAATCCTGAGTGCCTTCAGATGTGGTGCTATGATAAGTATTTGATAGTTTTGAATTTTTCATACAATGAAAGAAGCAAGTTCACCCTTGCTCGTCTAAAAATCATAAGAAACTCCGAATTAGTTGGAAGCACTATTGTCAGTCTAACCACTCAAAAGTTATGGGATGCCATGAACGTACACCTTCGTGAAAGGTTTTGTCCTCTAGGATTTCGAGTGGACAAAATGAATAAATTTTTTGAGCTAACCCAAGAAGGGAAGACCCTAGAATAATGACACTAAGATTATACAATTGTTATCATAGGTTAGATTGCGTTAAGATTGATTTCCTTACGTATTTCCATGACAATTTATTAAGTACCATATTACATGGGGATATAGAATAAGGAATTCGTAAGGAAGGATTATGTTTTTTTATTTTAAAAGTTCATATCATATGAGAAGTATATGGATGTATGAACTTAGGATAGTAAGGACAAACAACTTTAAAATAATAAAGACCTTTTGGGGGCACAACAAGATGAGCCAAACACATATAATAAGAAACTTTTTAGGAACAATGTTTAGATAAAAGAAGATTTTCTACCTAGTGGGGACACCACTTTGGAAGAGACAGGAGCATTTACTTAGATACTACCCCAGATCGCGAGATGAGGACATCTGGAATCTTTTAAGTGGGGGGAGATTGTAAGGTCCCTCCTTCCAAGCCATATATGTGTCTCTTTTAATATAGATTTCAAGAAGAAAAGAGAGTGTACTTAGAGAAGAGTGAGACAATAAGGCTAGAAACATTAGGAAAGTGTTAAATAAAAGTTATAGCTCTAAAAATCCTAAAAGAAATAAGAACACAAGAAAAGTTATATTAAGAGATCTCCAAAAATAGAAATTTGAATTTAGATGATACGAGGTCGCATTTAGAATACTTTTATATATTTAGAGTTCATGCATACTAAAAATGTGAAAAAGTAACGCGTTTCTAAAGATAGCGTGTTTCTAGCTATATACAGATGTTTCTGCCTATTCTACCTACGCAGGCTTGTAGACATGATGTCTTCTGGTCCTTTTGACTGACTATATGACCATATTCTGATTTTTTATGAGAGATTTATAGCCGAAACAATTTGCTGATTCTATCAGGGTCTCTACACAGGGAAAACTGTAACAAGGCATCAAGTAGCCTCAAGGTAATCCTAGAGCTTGAGATATATATATCCCTTTATTCTTATCTAATCTCGTAGAAGAGAAGGCTAGATTGCTATGGTCTTTCAGGGGAAGAGACCAAAACTCCATAACTTTTCTTTTAAAGAAAGAATAGTATGCCGCAGCCCTCCAACAGGAGAAGGCTATTTTGCCATAGACCTTCGAAAGAGAGAAAAGTCAGAGTACGAGTAAGAGGAGATAAATCTTGGGGATGATCAGAATGACTGGAAGGATAGACCGAAACTTTGTTTAGAGAAATTTTAAGGATATATCTCATTAATTCGCATATTATAAATTATTAAGATTATAACTCCATTAAGGTTTGAGTTGACGTGTGAATGCCATCCCATTGGATGCGTTATACTAGGACCATTATCTAAGATCTTGAACCCATCTCAAACAAACATGGGTCTAACTTCAGATGTGTAATTCCCAGAGGATCATGCTCTTAGATGTGTTAATCCCAATATACTAGATGTGTAATTTTCAGAAAACTAATCATCTTAGACGTGTTAATCCAGATAATGTTTGGATGTGTCAATCCCAAGGCACCGGATGTGTAATTCTCAAAAAATGAAGATCTTAGATGTATTAATCCCGAGTGCCTTCAGATGATGTGGTGCTATGATAAGTATTTGTTGATAGTTTTGAATTTTTCATGGATACAATGAAAGAAGCAAGTTCACCCTTGCTCGTCTAAAAATCATAAGAAATGCCGAATTAGTTGGAAGCACTGTTGTCAGTCTAACCACTCACAAAAGTTATGGGATGCCATGAAAGTACACCTTCATGAAAGGTTTTGTCGTCCAGGATTTTGAGAGAATAAAATGAATGAATTTTTTGAGCTAACCCAAGAAGGGAAGACCCTAGAAGAATGACACTAAGATTATGCAATTTCTATCATAGGTTAGATTGCGTAAAGATTGATTTCCTTACGTTTTTCCATGACAATTTGTTAGGTACCATATTACATGGGGATATAGAATAAGGAATTCATTAAGGAAGGATTATGATTTTATTTTTAAAGGTTCATATCATATGAAAAGTATATGGATGCATGAACTTAGGATAATAAGGCCAAACAACTTTAAAATAATAAAGACCTTTTGGGGGCACAACAAGACGAGCCAAAAACATGAAATAAGGAACTTTTTAGGTATAATGTTCAAATAAAAGAAGATTTTTGTAAGATTCCTCCCCAGCCTCTCAAGATGTCCAACATCTTCCCCTGTAATCAAATACCTCTTCAGAAATATAAAAGATATTGTTTCTACCAGTTTTGGCCCAGAGAGAGAAAATCTTCTAGAGAGTGGTAATTCAGTTTTTAAATATTTCTGGATAGAAAAATACCTCATCTTATTAAAATAAGTTCCCCTGAAACAGAAGTTCAAAAAGATTTTCAGAAGGTGCATTAGAAATTAAGTATAATCTATTCAAGAGGTATTATTTTTTTGAAATTTTAAATTAAGGTTCCTATGGACCAATAAGATTCATCCAAATGTAGGGAGGAGATTAATAGAAGAATAAAAGGAAAATCCCCCAAAATGAGTAAATACTCACATAAGATGAAGAGTTGACTAAGGACAAGGTTAATAGTTAAAAAAGAGAGATATCTAGACGTAATGATGCATTTTTGACACCTCAGTATGGGGGAATTCCCCTCATGAAGGAGGCGCCTATTTCACATGTGTGGGAGAGTTTTAAACTCCCAAATAATGAGATATTTTTATTCTTCCTCTCTCCTGTTTCTAGATCCAAAAAGTAGACTCAACTGACCCAAAAATGGTCAAAATTGACCAAACTGATCTGCAAAATTCTAGAATCACTTGGCTAAGGTTGGAAGCTCACTTTTTCCTATAAATAGAAGCCTTCCACTTTGTTGAAACGACCTGGAATTACTTTCAGTAGTCTTTGCCTTAATGTTGTGGAGACATTACCTACTGGGAAAAAGATTCACTTTGATGACAGATCATCAGAGCTTAAAGCGGATCTTTACTCAGAAGGACATCAACATGTGCCAAAGAAGGTGGATGCAGACCGTGTAGGAATTTGATTTTGA
This sequence comes from Cibotium barometz, assembly GCF_041138505.1. Classification (NCBI taxonomy): domain Eukaryota; kingdom Viridiplantae; phylum Streptophyta; class Polypodiopsida; order Cyatheales; family Cibotiaceae; genus Cibotium; species Cibotium barometz. Next base: position 3,830,725 of record NC_141056.1, read on the forward strand.
AATCAAGTACCTCCCAGGCAAAGAAAATGTGGTAGCAGATGTTCTCAGTAGAAAAGCCTCCTTGCTTGCAATTACTATAATATCAAATCCTTTGATTATTGAAGCAAGAGAGAAGATCATGCCGGATAGATTCTTTGGCCCTATTACTACCCTACTTATGCAGGAAAGCAAAAGTCCATAGGAGTTGAACAGAGTTCAAGGGTACAGCCTGGATGATGGTATTATGTATGCAGGCTATGCATTCCCAATGATGAGTGAACCAAGGATCAAATTCTGAATGAAGCCCATGACAGCCTTATAGCAGGACATCCAGGTTTCATCAAAACCTACATGTCTGTAAAGAAAAGCTTCTTTTGGCCTGATCTGAAAAAGGATGTATTGAATCATGTACATCAATGTCTGACATGCCAGAAAGTTAAAGCTGAAAGAGTAAAAATGCCTGGGAAGTTACATCCATTGGACATCCCCCAGATGAAGTGGGAATGTATCAGTATGGACCTTATTACTGGATTACCTTCAGTGCAATCAGGTTACAACTCCATTTTTGTGGTAGTTGACACACTAACCAAAGTTGCCCATCTGATCCTAGTAAAAGAAACCTACACTGCAGTGGATGTGGCCAGAGTGTTCCTCAAAGAAATCTTCAGATTGCATGGCCTACCTAGGAGAATAGTAAGTGATCGAGATCCCAAGTTTACTTTAAGGTTCTGGACTGCATTTTTCGAAGCCGTGGAACAAAATTCTCAGAGAATTATTGGCAAAATGGAAGTTCTATCCTTTTGAAGATGCCACCTGGAGAATGAAGCCGATCTGTTGGCGGGATTACCCCCAGTTTGCGAGATGAGGGCATCTCACGTTTTTCAAGTGGGAGAGAATGTAAGACTCCTCCCCAGCCTCTCAAGATGTCCAACATCTTCCCCTCTAATCAAATCCCTCTTCAGAAATATAAAAGATCTTGTTTCTACCAGTTTTGGCCTAGAGAGAGAAAATCTTCTGGAGAGTGGTAATTCAATTTTTAAATATTTTTGGATAGAAAAATACCTCATCTTATTAAAATAAGTTCCCCTGAAATAGAAGTTCAGAAAGATTTTCAGAAGGTGCATTAGAAATTAAGTATAATCTGTTCAAGAGGCATTATCTTGGGGGTCAAGATTTTTTTTAAATTTTAAATTAAGGTTCCTATGGACCAATAAGATTCATCCAAATGTAGAATAAAAGGAAAATCCCCCAAAAATGAGTAAATACTCACATAAGATGAAGAGTTGACTAAGGACAAGGTTAATAGTTAAAAAAGAGAGATATTTAGAAGTAATGATGCATTTTTGACACCTCAGTATGGGGGAGTTCCCCTCATGAAGGAGGAACCTATTTCACATGTGTAGGAGAGTTTTAAACTCCCAAATAATGAGATATTTTTATCTCTCCTCTCTCCTGTTTCAACAACTAGATCCAAAAAGTGGACTAAATTGACCCAAAAATGGTCAAAAATTGACCAAACTGATCTGGAAAATTCTAGAATCAGTTGGCTTGGTTAGAAGCTCACTTTTTCCTATAAATAGAAGCCTTCCCCTTTGTTGAAACTCAATAGTATTTTTCACTATTACCCTACTTCTCCCAAGTGCCAAAAACTGTGAATTTTACTCATAATTCATTAGTTTTTGACCTTCCCTCTTTTAACAGATTGGTGGCCACTCTTGTTCAAACAAGAGTAGAACCCTCAAACCATCAAGCCACAGGAAAGCTCTCAAATTATCCATGTAAGTTGGAGATTCTTCTCTTTTCTATTCCTTTTATGGTTTTTTTATGATTTTTGTCTTCTCTAAAATGAAATGATGTTATGTCTCATTGTTGAAAAAAGGCATTCCCCTCTCTTCTTTAGTAAATCCAACCATTCTTATCCTAGATGAATGATTAATGAATAAAATCAAGTTTTTCATAATGTTTCTCTTTGATAAAGTAGAAAATGTTTACATTAGAATGATTTAAATACTCTTGGAGAACTTATAATTAATTGTAAAGAGTTAAAAATTGAAAAATGGTCAGCCATACAAAGGAGGTTATGGCAAAAAAATTTAAAATTGTGAAAAATAAGTTTTACTTTTTTATTCAAAAAGAGTAATTTCCATCGTATATGTATTCTTAAAATGTTACTTTTCATCCTAGGTATAGAAAAATGCTTACTAAAAATATTTTATAAAAAGAAAGTGTTACTTTCTTTAGGATTAAATTCTATGTACAGAAGGAAGCTTATTGAAATTTTATTTTAATCATAAAAGAATGATTTTCATCATAAATGATTTTTATGCATAAACATATGCATAAAAGATATATTTTTTAGATTAAAAGTGTGATTTTTATCATAAATGATTTTTATGCATAAACATATGCATAAAAGATATTTTTTTATATTAAAAGTGTGATTTTTATCATAAATAATTTTTATGCATAAACATAGGCATAAAAGATATTTTTTTATATTAAAAGTGTGATTTTCATCATAAATGATTTTTATGCATAAAAGATATTTTTTTAATATTAAAAGTGTGATTTTCATCATAAATGATTTTTATGCATAAAAGATATATACTTTTATATTAAAAGTGTGATTTTCATCATAAATGATTTTTATGCATAAACATATGCATAAAAGATATTTTTTTATATTAAAAGTGTGATTTTCATCATAAATGATTTTTATGCATAAACATATGCATAAAAGATACCTTTTCTATATTAAAAGTGTGATTTTCATCATAAATGATTTTTATGCATAAACATATGCATAAAAGATATTTTTTTATATTAAAAGTGTGATTTTCATCATAAATGATTTTTATGCATAAACATATGAATAAAAGATATTTTTTTTATATTAAAAGTGTGATTTTTATCATAAATGATTTTTATGCATAAAAGATATTTTTTTGATATTAAAAGTGGTTCTCATCATAAATGATTTTTATGCATAAAAGAAATTCTTTCATGTTAAAAGACTGATTTTCATCATAAATGATTTTTATGATGATAAAAGTGTGACTTTCATCAGAATTGGATTTTATGCATAATTAGATGCATATAGAATCTTTATAATTAAATAAGGGTTCTTCTTAATCCTCTGTTAATTTTCATAAAAATTGGAAAAATAAATAAGCAAGACTCGCACGCCATTTCGAGGAATTATATTTTCCTAACCTAGTGGAGAGACAACAGCATAAGTGGTTTGCAGGGCTATATATCCACGCCCCTTGCAACCAGCATGCAATGTTGAGGCAGAACCTCTCATTGGCCACCATGATTTTAATAAAGCTGAAAATGACGCGTGGTGTCATTCTATATCATTCAACGCCTCAAAATTTTAGACTTGCTTGCCGAGTTTATAGACTCTTTAGTCGATTTATTCCTAAGGAGAAAATAATAGTCCCCTTCGCAATTAGAGAAATTATGTAACAGGGCATGACTATGGCCCAGTACCGTCGTCTTATGCGTCTCTCGAGGAGATTTTGAATTTTGGAGCCGAGCCACTCTATGTACTTATTGAAACTTGTATATAAATATACAAATGTTTTTTTAATTTAAGTGATTGTTTACGGACGATCGGATAAAGAAAATTATGTTTATCAGACATATGTCATAGATCTCCAATAAGATCAACTGAGGAGCTAATTATGTCAAAAGTTTATCAAGATGCACAAAAAAAAGGTTGTAATTGTGTGATATAAGTCATACAATTTGATATTCAAACTAAAATTCATAATTTGGTAATTGGGTCTTCAGATAGAAGTACCGCAATTATATAAAATCCCTGACTTGCTTGAGGCCAGACATGATGGTATTTACCTTATAATTCCAAGGGCCATGACTACCCGTATATACCGAGAGTATAACTGCAGCTCTTTACTGATAGTATATACGAGTAAATCTAAGACTTGAAATAATAAGCGTTAATGCTATCCAGATGATGATTTTGAATGTGGTTGATATGATTTTTAATTTTGTTTGAGAATTGATGAATTGATTTGGATTCTGATTGAAAAATGATGATTTTTAAAATCTAGTTGAAATATAATAACCTGAGCGAAACCACAATGAGGATGAATGGGACGAGTCCCTGTGATGATATTCATAACTGGAATGATGATAATGAATCCAGCAAATCACTATGAGATTAGTGGATTGTGCTATCAGATTGCTACTGTTAATACTTGACCGGTAGATCAAGTTAAGGGATGACAAATTGAGAACTTGCTTGACTGAAATTCCCGTGGAGGAATGTTCAGAAGGAAATTTTTCGGTCTAATGGACCATTATCATGTTAAAGATATCAATGATATGATCTGAATGAATTGTTATTTAATGATGAGTTCTATATAAGGGATATTTATCCCAGTGTTCTGTTGGGTTGACCAGAATATAAGGAACCCCAGAATAAAATTGGATCTTAAGAAAAAGAGTTGTCCTCTACCTTGCAAGATGAGGACATCTCGCACTTTCCTCCCCAGCCTTTGAGGTATACAGGAGTAAGAATCTCCCTTTTTGATCTTATAATTATTCCCTCTCTAAAATAAAAAAAAGATTCTGTAAAAAAAAGAAAGAAGAAGACCCTTTCCCTAGAATACTTCTCAGGAGTCCCACCTGTTTTAAGGATTCAGAACAATGAGTTCAGAAGTGAAAATCGATGTTTTGGATACCAAGGTTTTGGTTTTCATTCGAGTACGGCCCAAAAGAAGTTCTTTATCTCTTGGGGAGTATAAGAAGTTATCCCAGATATTGTGAGCCTTATATCTGAATTCAATGAAAGTAGGTGACTTAGCCTACAAGCTTCTTTTACCTCCTCATCTCAAAGTTCTTAATGTATTTCATAGAAATATGTGCCAAACCCAAATCATGGAAAGACGGTAAAACTTCAGTGATAAGATACCGTTGGCTTCTAAGTTACACTAGCTCCTTCCTTTATATAAGTCGTAACTTTTACCTGTCCGCTCATAGTAATCTTACTTCCATCGATGTCCCTTCTTCTTAATCTCCTTCATGGCTTGGCAACAGGAATTAGTTTTATCTATGATGATTTCTCACCTTCAAGACGCAAGCGAGTCTGTGAAGAAAGATTTTATAGAACAGTATGAGCGCTCACTTTTTCCTCACCTAGGAACTTCTGTAGCTCAGACCAAATGGCGGACCTATCAAGACATAACTAGGGTAACACCCTGGGGTCAGCAGCACTTTCGTAACAATGTCCGCTTGGCCATGGTTATTGAAGCTTTGGGTTTGGGTCCCCGATACTACTGCGTCATGAGATCAAGGCATCTTGGGTTTTCTGAACGAGTCTTCTTACTGGCGTGTTTTCTTCCTCATCAGAAGATATGCCTTTACCCCGTTTTTGGCTTGCCTCTCAGAGGTCCTTTTGTTAGATCACCTCATACCACTGAGATAGGTGCGGCAATAACCAACAGAATTATTCCCATAGATGAGTTACCTTATACGTGCGCAGCTTGTGAGTGCTGCTTTTGTGATCATATGATGGATGGACTTATGGAAGTGTAAAAAGTTCTTTTATCTTTACTGTATATGTTTCAAGAATGAATAAAGTTTAAATCTTGTTCTTATCTCGAATCTTACTCTCCTTGAGACTTTTTTTTGTGGTTAATCTTAATTAATTTTTCTCTAAGTCTCATATTCGTGCATCTTGCGAAATTATCCCAAGTTTGCGAGATGAGGATATCTCGCGTTTTTCAAGTGGGAGTGAATGTAAGATTCCTCCCCAGCCTCTCAAAATATCTAGCATCTTTTCCTGTAATCAATTCCCTCTTCAGAATTATAAGAGATCTCGTCTCTGCCTGTTTTGACATAGAGAGAGAATATTCAGATTTTGAATATTTTTAGATAGAAAAATTTCTCATATTATTAAAATAAATTCCCCTGAAACAGAAATTCAAAAAGAACTTTTCAACGTGCAATTGGAATTTATTGAAAATGGGTATAAAGGACCTTAGCCTAAGGGTTTAGATTTTCAGAAATTTTTAGATTATGGTTCAATTCAGGTTCCTATGGGCCAATAGCATCAATCCATGTGTAGGGAGGAGATAAATCCTATTTGTAAAAGAAGATACCCAAAATGAGTAAATGCTCACATAAGATGAAGAGTTGAATATGTACAAGGTTTATTAGTAAAAAACTATGAGTAATATCAAAAAAATGAGATAAATTGAGTATCCAAAAATGAGTAAATGCTCACATAAGATGAAGAGTTGAATATGTACAAGGTTTATTAGTAAAAAACTATGAGTAATATCAAAAAAATGAGATAAATTGAGTATCCAAAAATGAGTAAATGCTCACATAAGATGAAGAGTTGAAAATGTACAAGGTTTATTAGTAAAAAAACTATGAGCAATATTAAAAATATGAGATATTTTGGGTATAATCATTCCATTTTGACACGTATGTAAGGAAGGGGAATCCTTTAAAGGAGGTGCATATTTCACATGCTTTAATGAGTTTTAAACTCTAAAATAATGTGATATTTTTATCTCTCCTCTCTCTTGAACAAAACCAAATCAAAATGGAACCAAACCGAATCAAAAAGTAACCAAACCAGGTCCAAATCTAGTCCAAATTCAACCAAACTGAATTTGGAAAATTCTAGAATTCAGTTAGCTTTGGTTAGAGCTTCCCTCTCCTATAAATAGAACATGAGTCCTTTGAAAAAAGGAGAAGAATTTTACTATGCTAGAGTTATGCTGAAATAATACTAGTTTCTACTATTCTCTAAAATTCTCTCCAAATTGAAGAAATTGGAGCTTCCCTCTTTCTTCGATCCCCATTGGTGGCTCCATGAACATACTTAACCAATTGATTGGTTGGGGGCCTCTACCGTGAACAAAGAATCAAGCAATTTGTAAGGTAAATGATGAATTTTGATCTTTTCTATAATTTCTCAAGGTTTCTCTCTTTTCAACCCCTCTCAAGCTTGAGAAGCTTAATTGGAATGGTTTTTGAATGCTATTGAAGTTAATTGATGAATGGTAGTGAAGAGTTACATAATTTGATGAATGCTATTGAAGTTAATTGATTAGTGATAGTTAAGAGTTACATAAATTTCCATTTATGTTTAATTCAAATGGTTTTTATGTAATTTCTCTCTCTCACTCAAGAAATGGTCATACTCATGACCCATTCTCAATCCAAATGAAGCTTTTCATAAAGTTTTTCCTTAATCCAAGATTAATCTATACTTAAGATCAAATTAATGGCTTTTTTCTATACTTTTAGTTTATGTATTTCATGAATATTGATGATTCAATCCATTATGGATTAATGATCCAATTAGAGATCATTCTAATTATTTCCTTAATGATAAGCTTTATCCCTTAGAAAAATTGAGATTTATCAGTCATAGCAGCGGAGCTATGGCAAAAGTTTTATAAAAATTACGCATAAAATAAATTCATTCAAATCATGAAAAGAGGACTTCCTACCATATTCTAGGAATTATCATCCTAGATGAATTGAAAGATATTCATTGTAAGCCTAGAGAAATTGATTTTTATATTATGCATAATTGATTTTCATACATAGAGGTATGCATAAAAGATTATTATTTTAACATAAAAGTGTTACTTTTATCATAATTAGATTTCATGCATAGAGGTATGCATAAAAGATTATTATTTTAATATAAAAGTGTTACTTTTATCATATTTGAAATTCATGCATAGAGGTATGCATAAAAGATGATTATTTTATTATAAAAGTGTTACTTTTATCATATTTGAATTTCATGCATAGAGGTATGCATAAAAGATGATTATTTTATTATAAAAGTGTGACTTTTATCATAATTGAATTTCATGCATAGAGGTATGCATAAGAGATGAATATTTTATTATAAAAGAGTTACTTTTAGCATATTTGAATTTCATGCATAGAGGTATGCATAAGAGATGAATATTTTATTATAAAAGAGTTACTTTTAGCATAATTGAATTTCATGCATAGAGATATGCATAAAAGATGAATATTTTATTATAAAAGAGTTACTTTTAGCATAATTGAATTTCATGCATAGAGGTATGCATAAGAGATGAATATTTTATTATAAAAGAGTTACTTTTAGCATATTTGAATTTCATGCATAGAGGTATGCATAAGAGATGAATATTTTATTATAAAAGTGTTACTTTTAGCATAATTGAATTTCATGCATAGAGGTATGCATAAAAGATATGGGAAGTGATAAGATGTGATAAGATACATATGAGATGAGTTAGGATGTGATAAGATGAGTTAAGAAGTGATAGGATGTGTATGGGATGAGGTAAGAAATGTATGTGATGGGATAAGATGTATATGGGTTGTGATAGGGTGAGATTATGGATGTGAATGTGGAGGTGGATGTATGCATGTAGATGTGAATGTGAATGTGGATGTATGGATGTGAATGAGGATGTGGATGTAGATGTGGATGTATGCATGTAGATGTAGATGTATGAATGTGAATGTGAATGTGGATGTGGATGTGGATGTATGCATGGAGATGTGGATGTATGCATATAGATGTAGATGTATAGATGTGGATGTGAATGTGGAGGTGGATGTATGCATGTAGATGTAGATGTATAGATGTGGATGTGAATGTGGAGGTGGATGTATGCATGTAGATGTAGATGTATGGATGTGAATGTGAATGTAGATGTGGATGTATACATGGAGATGTGGATGTATGCATGTAGATGTAGATGTATGAATGTGGATGTGGATGTATGCATGTAGATGTGAATGTACGCATATAGATGTGGATGTATGGATGTGAATGTGCATGTAGATGTGGATGTGAAAATAGATGCATGGATGCAGATATGGATGTATGGATGTGAATGTGGATGTGGATGTGGATATATGTATGGATGTGAATATATGATATGTGATGTGAAGGAATCTGAAGTGATGAGATGGAAAATGATGTGATGGGATGAGTACATATATAAATGGAATGTGGAATAAGTAATGTGGATTGATGAGGGATAATGTGGAAAAATGAGAGTTTATACTGTTTGTAAATACTGTTTGTAAATGGCTGTTTTATGTCAAGAATGCTAGGGAAGCATTTTGACCGTCTTGTGATTAAGGTCGTGGAGACCTAACTGATAAAGTTGCAACTGCTGATGACGGAGAGTTAATGGTGGACGTCTCGCGTAGCAAGGTCGGCCGAGGTCTTGACCAGCCTCGGTTCGATTAAAATGGTGAGCTTCTGGTACGGTGGATGAGGGACCAAGGAAGCGGCCTATGAGTGAAGCGCTAGGTCACCTGCGAGCGAAAATTGTGATTAGTGATACTATGGTTTTATTAAAGGATTTTTTAAAACTGGTTGAATCTGTGAAAAGGCAATTTCATATTGGGTGTATAAGTGGTGTGACTAGTTTTATTTTTGCATGAACATCTGGCTAGGGGGCCTTGGAACTCTTTTCCTTGGTACCCGGGACAAAACCTAACCAAATTCTTAATTGGATCCCATCACTACAGTGGTTGGGTGGTTGGCTAATCCAATGGGATCGGATGGGGTTAGGCTGGACTGATGGATCCGTAAATCGAGACTCAGATTCTGTTACTACGATAGATAAAGTAAATCTCGGATAGTAATTGTTCTATGGATAGGAATCAACGGCTGTGCCTCTTGATGGGGAAAAAAGCGTTGATCCCCAATGATCCAAGTGCAAGTTTCTTCCTTGATCTGACCAAGTATCTTTATAGATGCAGTCGGATCAGCTTGATCAGAAATGGTTTCACTACGTTAGAGTAAAAGTTATCATGGTGGCATCGCCCGTGCTTTCCAGATAAGGGAAGTTTTTTCGGGTTCGGTTTTGGATAAATCGACGGATTAGTCTCTTGTCCGGATATCCGTGGGCGAGGCCCCGAATGTGGGACCCCTGTACCTCGCAAGAAGCACTACTTCCGCTGCTAGTAACCCGAATCCGTTGCTCGGTGGGAACAGGGATCTTACAGTTGGTATCAGAGCCAAATTGAAAGCTAATAAGGATAATTAAATTCTTATCTGAAATTGGTAATAAGAATTCAAAAACATCATTTTCATAAAGTATTTTCATTTCGTAAGCTTCTTTATTGAAGAAATTTTAATCAAAGGAATTGTTTTTATATTTGGAAGTTTCCCATTTATCTGGTATTCTCGACCTCACCCAGTCTCAAGATATGATTGCATTTGCCTTCAAACATCTCATCTCTTCCGCTTCAACTCGAACAAGCCGAGCAAGACTCGCACGCCATTTCGAGGAATTATATTTTCCTAACCTAGTGGAGAGACAACAGCATAAGTGGTTTGCAGGGCTATATATCCACGCCCCTTGCAACCAGCATGCAATGCTGAGGCAGAACCTCTCATTGGCCACCATGATTTTAATAAAGCTGAAAATGACGCGTGGTGTCATTCTATATCATTCAACGCCTCAAAATTTTAGACTTGCTTGCCGAGTTTATAGACTCTTTAGTCGATTTATTCCTAAGGAGAAAATAATAGCCCCCTTCGCAATTAGAGAAATTATGTAACAGGGCATGACTATGGCCCAGTACCGTTGTCTTATGCGTCTCTCGAGGAGATTTTGAATTTTGGAGCCGAGCCACTCTATGTACTTATTGAAACTTGTATATAAATATACAAATGTTTTTTTAATTTAAGTGATTGTTTATGGACGATCGGATAAAGAAAATTATGTTTATCAGACATATGTCATAGATCTCCAATAAGATCAACTGAGGAGCTAATTATGTCAAAAGTTTATCAAGATGCACAAAAAAAAGGTTGTAATTGTGTGATATAAGTCATACAATTTGATATTCAAACTAAAATTCATAATTTGGTAATTGGGTCTTCAGATAGAAGTACCGCAATTATATAAAATCCCTGACTTGCTTGAGGCCAGACATGATGGTATTTACCTTATAATTCCAAGGGCCATGACTACCCGTATATACCGAGAGTATAACTGCAGCTCTTTACTGATAGTATATACGAGTAAATCTAAGACTTGAAATTATAAGCGTTAATGCTATCCAGATGATGATTTCGAATGTGGTTGATATGATTTTTAATTTTGTTTGAGAATTGATGAATTGATTTGGATTCTGATTGAAAAATGATGATTTTTAAAATCTAGTTGAAATATAATAACCTGAGCGAAACCACAATGAGGATGAATGGGACGAGTCCCTGTGATGATATTCATAACTGGAATGATGATAATGAATCCAGCAAATCACTATGAGATTAGTGGATTGTGCTATCAGATTGCTACTGTTAATACTTGACCGGTAGATCAAGTTAAGGGATGACAAATTGAGAACTTGCTTGACTGAAATTCCCGTGGAGGAATGTTCAGAAGGAAATTTTTCGGTCTAATGGACCATTATCATGTTAAAGATATCAATGATATGATCTGAATGAATTGTTATTTAATGATGAGTTCTATATAAGGGATATTTATCCCAGTGTTCTGTTGGGTTGACCAGAATATAAGGAACCCCAGAATAAAATTGGATCTTAAGAAAAAGAGTTGTCCTCTACCTTGCAAGATGAGGACATCTCGCACTTTCCTCCCCAGCCTTTGAGGTATACAGGAGTAAGAATCTCCCTTTTTGATCTTATAATTATTCCCTCTCTAAAATAAAAAAAAGATTCTGTAAAAAAAAGAAAGAAGAAGACCCTTTCCCTAGAATACTTCTCAGGAGTCCCACCTGTTTTAAGGATTCAGAACAATGAGTTCAGAAGTGAAAATCGATGTTTTGGATACCAAGGTTTTGGTTTTCATTCGAGTACAGCCCAAAAGAAGTTCTTTATCTCTTGGGGAGTATAAGAAGTTATCCCAGATATTGTGAGCCTTATATCTGAATTCAATGAAAGTAGGTGACTTAGCCTACAAGCTTCTTTTACCTCCTCATCTCAAAGTTCTTAATGTATTTCATAGAAATATGTGCCAAACCCAAATCATGGAAAGACGGTAAAACTTCAGTGATAAGATACCGTTGGCTTCTAAGTTACGCTAGCTCCTTCCTTTATATAAGTCGTAACTTTTACCTGTCCGCTCATAGTAATCTTACTTCCATCGATGTCCCTTCTTCTTAATCTCCTTCATGGCTTGGCAACAGGAATTAGTTTTATCTATGATGATTTCTCACCTTCAAGACGCAAGCGAGTCTGTGAAGAAAGATTTTATAGAACAGTATGAGCGCTCACTTTTTCCTCACCTAGGAACTTCTGTAGCTCAGACCAAATGGCAGACCTATCAAGACATAACTAGGGTAACACCCTGGGGTCAGCAGCACTTTCGTAACAATGTCCGCTTGGCCATGGTTATTGAAGCTTTGGGTTTGGGTCCCCGATACTACTGCGTCATGAGATCAAGGCATCTTGGGTTTTCTGAACGAGTCTTCTTACTGGCGTGTTTTCTTCCTCATCAGAAGATATGCCTTTACCCCGTTTTTGGCTTGCCTCTCAGAGGTCCTTTTGTTAGATCACCTCATACCACTGAGATAGGTGCGGCAATAACCAACAGAATTATTCCCATAGATGAGTTACCTTATACGTGCGCAGCTTGTGAGTGCTGCTTTTGTGATCATATGATGGATGGACTTATGGAAGTGTAAAAAGTTCTTTTATCTTTACTGTATATGTTTCAAGAATGAATAAAGTTTAAATCTTGTTCTTATCTCGAATCTTACTCTCCTTGAGACTTTTTTTTGTGGTTAATCTTAATTAATTTTTCTCTAAGTCTCATATTCGTGCATCTTGCGAAATTATCCCAAGTTTGCGAGATGAGGACATCTCGCGTTTTTAAAGTGGGAGTGAATGTAAGATTCCTCCCCAGCCTCTCAAAATATCCAGCATCTTTTCCTGTTATCAATTCCCTCTTCAGAATTATAAGAGATCTCGTCTCTGCCTGTTTTGACATAGAGAGAGAATATTCAGATTTTGAATATTTTTAGATAGAAAAATTTCTCATATTATTAAAATAAATTCCCCTGAAACAGAAATTCAAAAAGAACTTTCCAATGTGCAATTGGAATTTATTGGAAATGGGTATAAAGGACCTTAGCCTAAGGGTTTAGATTTTCAGAAATTTTTAGATTATGGTTCAATTCAGGTTCCTATGGGCCAATAGCATCAATCCATGTGTAGGGAGGAGATAAATCCTATTTGTAAAAGAAGATACCCAAAATGAGTAAATGCTCACATAAGATGAAGAGTTGAATATGTACAAGGTTTATTAGTAAAAAACTATGAGTAATATCAAAAAAATGAGATAAATTGAGTATCCAAAAATGAGTAAATGCTCACATAAGATGAAGAGTTGAATATGTACAAGGTTTATTAGTAAAAAACTATGAGTAATATCAAAAAAATGAGATAAATTGAGTATCCAAAAATGAGTAAATGCTCACATAAGATGAAGAGTTGAAAATGTACAAGGTTTATTAGTAAAAAAACTATGAGCAATATTAGAAATATGAGATATTTTGGGTATAATCATTCCATTTTGACACATATGTAAGGAAGGGGAATCCTTTAAAGGAGGTGCATATTTCACATGCTTTAATGAGTTTTAAACTCTAAAATAATGTGATATTTTTATCTCTCCTCTCTCTTGAACAAAACCAAATCAAAATGGAACCAAACCGAATCAAAAAGTAACCAAACCAGGTCCAAATCTAGTCCAAATTCAACCAAACTGAATTTGAAAAATTCTAGAATTCAGTTAGCTTTGGTTAGAGCTTCCCTCTCCTATAAATAGAACATGAGTCCTTTGAAAAAAGGAGAAGAATTTTACTATGCTAGAGTTATGCTGAAATAATACTAGTTTCTACTATTCTCTAAAATTCTCTCCAAATTGAAGAAATTGGAGCTTCCCTCTTTCTTCGATCCCCATTGGTGGCTCCATGAACATACTTAACCAATTGATTGGTTGGGGGCCTCTACCGTGAACAAAGAATCAAGCAATTTGTAAGGTAAATGATGAATTTTGATCTTTTCTATAATTTCTCAAGGTTTCTCTCTTTTCAACCCCTCTCAAGCTTGAGAAGCTTAATTGGAATGGTTTTTGAATGCTATTGAAGTTAATTGATGAATGGTAGTGAAGAGTTACATAATTTGATGAATGCTATTGAAGTTAATTGATTAGTGATAGTTAAGAGTTACATAAATTTCCATTTATGTTTAATTCAAATGGTTTTTATGTAATTTCTCTCTCTCACTCAAGAAATGGTCATACTCATGACCCATTCTCAATCCAAATGAAGCTTTTCATAAAGTTTTTCCTTAATCCAAGATTAATCTATACTTAAGATCAAATTAATGGCTTTTTTCTATACTTTTAGTTTATGTATTTCATGAATATTGATGATTCAATCCATTATGGATTAATGATCCAATTAGAGATCATTCTAATTATTTCCTTAATGATAAGCTTTATCCCTTAGAAAAATTGAGATTTATCAGTCATAGCAGCGGAGCTATGGTAAAAGTTTTATAAAAATTACGCATAAAATAAATTCATTCAAATCATGAAAAGAGGACTTCCTACCATATTCTAGGAATTATCATCCTAGATGAATTGAAAGATATTCATTGTAAGCCTAGAGAAATTGATTTTTATATTATGCATAATTGATTTTCATGCATAGAGGTATGCATAAAAGAATATTATTTTAACATAAAAGTGTTACTTTTATCATAATTAGATTTCATGCATAGAGGTATGCATAAAAGATTATTATTTTATTATAAAAGTGTTACTTTTATCATATTTGAAATTCATGCATAGAGGTATGCATAAAAGATGATTATTTTATTATAAAAGTGTTACTTTTATCATATTTGAATTTCATGCATAGAGGTATGCATAAAAGATGATTATTTTATTATAAAAGTGTGACTTTTATCATAATTGAATTTCATGCATAGAGGTATGCATAAGAGACGAATATTTTATTATAAAAGAGTTACTTTTAGCATAATTGAATTTCATGCATAGAGGTATGCATAAGAGATGAATATTTTATTATAAAAGAGTTACTTTTAGCATAATTGAATTTCATGCATAGAGGTATGCATAAGAGATGAATATTTTATTATAAAAGAGTTACTTTTAGCATATTTGAATTTCATGCATAG
This sequence comes from Cibotium barometz, assembly GCF_041138505.1. NCBI lineage: Eukaryota > Viridiplantae > Streptophyta > Polypodiopsida > Cyatheales > Cibotiaceae > Cibotium > Cibotium barometz. The sequence goes on from NC_141056.1 coordinate 3,845,900, forward strand.
AGGTATGCATAAGAGATGAATATTTTATTATAAAAGTGTTACTTTTAGCATAATTGAATTTCATGCATAGAGGTATGCATAAAAGATATGGGAAGTGATAAGATGTGATAAGATGCATATGAGATGAGTTAGGATGTGATAAGATGAGTTAAGACGTGATAGGATGTGTATGGGATGAGGTAAGAAATGTATGTGATGGGATAAGATGTATATGGGTTGTGATAGGGTGAGATTATGGATGTGAATGTGGAGGTGGATGTATGCATGTAGATGTGAATGTGAATGTGGATGTATGGATGTGAATGAGGATGTGGATGTAGATGTGGATGTATGCATGTAGATGTAGATGTATGAATGTGAATGTGAATGTGGATGTGGATGTGGATGTATGCATGGAGATGTGGATGTATGCATATAGATGTAGATGTATAGATGTGGATGTGAATGTGGAGGTGGATGTATGCATGTAGATGTAGATGTATAGATGTGGATGTGAATGTGGAGGTGGATGTATGCATGTAGATGTAGATGTATGGATGTGAATGTGAATGTGAATGTAGATGTGGATGTATACATGGAGATGTGGATGTATGCATGTAGATGTAGATGTATGAATGTGGATGTGGATGTATGCATGTAGATGTGAATGTACGCATATAGATGTGGATGTATGGATGTGAATGTGCATGTAGATGTGGATGTGAAAATAGATGCATGGATGTAGATGTTGATGTATGGATGTGAATGTGGATGTGGATGTGGATATATGTATGGATGTGAATATATGATATGTGATGTGAAGGAATCTGAAGTGATGAGATGGAAAATGATGTGATGGGATGAGTACACATATAAATGGAATGTGGAATAAGTAATGTGGATTGATGAGGGATAATGTGGAAAAATGAGAGTTTATATAGAAACTGTATTTGTAAACTATTTGTAAATACTGTTTGTAAATGGCTGTTTTATGTCAAGAATGCTGGGGAAGCATTTTGACCGTCTTGTGATTAAGGTCGTGGAGACCTAACTGATAAAGTTGCAACTGCTGGACGGAGAGTCAATGGTGGACGTCTCGCGTAGCAAGGTCGGCCGAGGTCTTGACCAGCCTCGGTTCGATTAAAATGGTGAGCTTCCGGTACGGTGGATGAGGGACCAAGGAAGCGGCCTATGAGTGAAGCGCTAGGTCACCGGCGAAGGATCCTAGAGGGTGCTGACCATACGGTGCTCGGGCTCTGGGTCGCCTAGGATACCCACGCGTGCGTCGAGGAAGATATTGGAACAAGGAGTAAGAGTTGTTTTGTGAAACCGGGCATGGATCTGGTTGATTGACCTTGCTGGTCTTCAATGGATGAGTCCATGGCTCTTTATATGGATCTGTTGGTTGATCTTACTGATCTTCAACGAGAGTCCATCTTGAGTTTATACGTGATTATATTGTCGAGTATTATGGGTTAGGAACCATTGAAAAGACCCCTGCGTGGACAGGTGGTGAGCGTTCTGGTTGCCAATGATGCCATAGATACTCTAATGAAGGAATGATGGGAAATTATGAATCAACCGGATAAATTGGAGGATTGTGATCAGTGATACTATGGTTTTATTAAAGGATTGTTTTAAAACTGGTTGAATCTGTGAAAAGGCAATTTCATATTGGGTGTGTAAGTGGTGTGACTAGTTTTATTTTTGCATGAACATCCGGTTAGGGGGCCTTGGAACTCTTTTCCTTGGTACCCAGGACAAAACCTAACCAAATTCTTAATTGGATCCCATCACTACAGTGGTTGGACGGTTGGCTCTAACCCAATAGGATTGGATGGGGTTAGGCTGGACTGATGGATCCGTAAATCGAGACTCAGATTCTGTTACTACGATAGATAAAGTAAATCTCGGATAGTAATTGTTCTATGGATAGGAATCAACGGCTGTGCCTCTTGATGGGGAAAAAAACGTTGATCCCAATGATCCAAGTGCAAGTTTCTTCCTTGATCTGACCAAGTATCTTTATAGATGCAGTCGGATCAGCTTGATCAGAAATGGTTTGACTACATTAGAGTAAAAATTATCATGGTGGAATCGCCCGTGCTTTCCAGATAAGGGAAGTTTTTTCGGGTTCGGTTTTGGATAAATCGACGGATTAGTCTCTTGTCTGGATATCCGTGGGTGAGGCCCCGAATGTGGGACCCCTGTCCCTCGAGAGAAGCACTACTTCCGCTGCTAGTACCTCGAATCTGTTGCTTGGTGGGAACAGGGATCTTACATTCTACCATTTCATATTCACTAAGATGGGAATGAGAAAATTCAAATTAAACTATCAAAGTCGGAGATTGAGATAAATGATTATTTTATTCCTCTTAGGAATTCATGATTAGTTTAGAAATCTGTAAGCAAATATTCAATGAACGAAATTTAGAAAAAGAGAAATTGAAATATTACCCTTCAAGAAAGATAGTTTAGGAAGAACCTTTCCAGACCCAAAACTCTGATTCAGACTATTGACCAAGACCTAATTCCTTCGTCAGTTTCAATCAATGACGATGTGCCCAGTTCAGGAAAAATGCACTCAAAACACCCACCGAATCTGAAACTAAGTTAAGACTTTTGATTTTGATCTGAGGATCAAGTTAACAGAATTTGAGGAATTCTGTTTGGAATTCAGACATGGATCTAGAAGTATTGGGATACGGATTTAAGATTTATTCATGGTATTCAAACAAAATCAAAACTGAAAACTTGCATAGAAACCCTGTTTTCTTATGCCAGAATGCTGGAGGGAGCATTTGGTATACGTGTTTAACTAAGGGAAGTTCGGTTGCCAACAGCTGGCGGGGAGTGTTCGAGGGACAGTTCAAGCGGTAAAAACCTGCCCAGGTCTTGACCAGCCTGGGTATGGTGACCTCAAAGGGTAGAGAGAAATCTGGCAGCTTCAGAGCGGGACTAGTTACCAAGGCGGTCTTCAGCTTATCAAAAGCACTCTGGCACCTGGAAGACCACTGAAATGGGGTATTTTTTTGAGAAGGTTAGTTAGGGGGGAAGCTATGAGAGCATACTTTGGTATACAAATTCTATACTAACCAGTCAATCCCAAGAATCCTCTAACTTCTTTCACTTTCTTTGGTTCAGGTCAATCTATGACTGCTTGGACTTTTGTGGAATCTGGAGAAATTCCATCTTTGGATACTAGAAAGCCCAAGTATTCAACGTGGTTGGTAGAGAAAGTGCATTTGCTCTTTTTGGCAAAGAGTTGGTGCTTCCTTAGAATCTCAAGGACTTTTCGGACATGAGTCTCATGGTCAGCTGTATTCTTTGAGTAAATCAAAATGTCATCAAAGAAAACTAGAACAAAATCATCAAAGTATTCTCTGAGGATATCTTGCATTAGGCGATTGAATGTAGCTGGGGCATTAGTTAAATCAAACGGCATGACAGTAAATTCATAATGCCCATAGCGAGTATTGATGGCTGTTTTCGGTATATCTCGGTATATCTTGATCATTAATCCTGATCTGGTAATACCCGGATTTGAGATCTATCTTTGTGAAGATCTGGGCTTCATTTAGCCTGTCCAAAAGCTCATCAATTCTTGGGATAGGATACTTATTCTTAATTGTCAGAGCTGATTTAGACCTCTATAGTCCACACAGAGTCTAAGCGTTCCATCTTTCTTTTTCTGAAAGAGAACTGGCGCACCCCAAGGTGAAACACTGGGTCTTACAAACCCTTGTTCTAACAGCTATCTAAGTTGTTCCTTGAGTTCAATGGCTTTAGGAATTGGCATTTTGTACGTGCGCAAGGCTTCTGGCTGAGCTCCGGGGATCAATTCAATCACATGATCTACTTCCCGGATTGGAGGCATTTCAATTAGCTCTACTGGGAATAGATCATCAAATTCATTTAACCATTCTGGTTCTTTAGCCTTAAGCTTTGAGTCTACTGGGTTCATTTTGACAACATAAATTTGATGCTTCTTTCTAAGTCCTTTCAGCAACCTAGAAGCTTTTACTAACTGAAGGTCTGGGGATCCAGAAACTCCAGTTCCTTGAACTTTGTTCTCGTGAAGGTCATGGAAGGAAATGGTTCCATTGTGACAGTGTATGTCAGCTTGATTTTTGTGGAGCCAATCCATTCCAAGGATCCCGAGGTAAGACTTTGAACTGACAGTCGGTTACATTACCATCTCGATTGAACTGGATAAGATCTGTCTCATGGTGAGTGAAAAGAGGCTTCCCACTGGCCAATTCAACTTGCACAGGTTTCCCTGATTTCTGTTCTAAGACTAGCTTACGCAAGCATCCAGGGGAAATGAATGAATGAGAACTGCCTGAATCAATCAAAAGCTTAAAAGGCTTACCCTGATATTCTGTGAGAGTATGGATGACTGAGAACTGACGGTGGCGGTTAGGTCCTTGGTTTTCAATTGCAGCAAAGATCTATCCTCTTTCCTCTTCTACTACATCTGAAATTGTGACTGCTCTAGCTGCTGCAGTCTGAGGTGAAACTCTTTCTCTTTGGTTGCCCCAATTTTGGGAGGGAGTTGTGAGGTTACCCTAGACAGAGGCAGATGGCTGAGCTGGAGTTCTTCTAGGGTTTCCCTGGCTTGGGCAAGACGGTAGACTGGTATGAAGGGGTTGGTCTCTGAACTCGGGGTCCTTGACTTCCTTGTCCCCTTGACATGGCAGGAGTCGGGCAGTCTTTCAACTGGTGACCAAAACCTTGGCATCCAAAACAACGGTTTTCACTTTTGAGTTCATCCTTCTGATTTCTTGAAAGAGGGGGGGGGCTCCTAAGAAAGTATTTTAGGGGAAGGGTCTTCCTTCACTTCGGAATCTTCCTGCATCCTGCTGCTTCGGGCCTTGCTGCCTCTTCGGGGGTGGAAAGTTTGAAGTACTTCCCTGGGCTTGGAATCTTTTAAAGTTAGAGGGTGTAGGCTTTGGCGGGACCTTTACTACAAAGGCTTTAGCAAAATCTTTTGCCATTCTTACTGCTTCAGCCATGGACACTGGCTTGGCATTTTTGACCAGTGTGTCCAAGGGTTCGTTCATTCCCCAAATGAACCTGGCCATGAGTTGTTCTTCATCTAGAGGTGGTGAATATTTGAGTAGAAGAGCAAAGGCCTGGTGATATTCCTCGATGGTTTTGCTCTCCTGCTTTAGCTCTAAGAATTCGTTCATTTTGATTTCCAAAAATCCAGTTGAATTTTTATTTTGATATCATCCACGAGATCCTAAGTCATTATGAGGTTTGAAAAATAATTTCTTAAACAAGACAATGATCTTATTGGAGATCTATGACATATGTCTGATAACAGATTTTTCTTTATCAAATCGTCCATAAACAATAACTTATACAATAGGGAATTTTTCTCCGGAAAACATTTCTTTATTTATATAAAAGTTGCAATATGTACATAGAGCAGCTCGGCTCCAGAATTCAAAATCTCCTCGGGAGTCGCATAAGACGACGGTACTGGGCCATAGCCATGCCCTGATATAAACGTTCACTTATACTGAAAAGGGAGCTATTATTTTCTCCTTAAGAATAAAACAACTAAGGAGTCTGTAGACTTGGCATGAAAATATGAAATTTCGAGGCGTCGAATGATATAGTGTAACGTACCCATCTTCACTAATAAAGAAATATCCATGTAATTATGAGTTTTTATGGTATAAATATCAATGATTTTATTATTTGAGTCATTTCTACTTAGAATCTTCAAATTCTGAGCCCAAATTTGGAATCTGCGTGGCAATTTTACCCTAATATAGGGTTTTACAACATCCAAAACGGACACCGGATCAAGCCTATACGCTAATTTCAATCATTTTAGTTAAAAAACGATGACCTTTAAACCTTAATAAATGCACGACTGCACGTCCGATTGACGAACGGTCTGAACCCCTGCGACTAGGAGAACCTCCCGGACAAAAAAAAATTTTGCCCCCCGGGGCGGTCCGGCACGCAAATCGAGGCAGGCGCCCCAAATTTGGGTACCCCGTCCCAAAATTTGGTCCATACACACTTACTAGGGTGCCCGTACAATGGCCGCCCAAGAACCAAAGGACGGCCGCCCACTGTATGGTCCACGCGTACCCTTACGTGGACACCCATGCTGCCCTAGACCAGATAAGGTACATGCGTACCACTCCTTCCCCGGACAACCGACACCGTACCTTTCCCCTAGACCATGCAGGCCACTGATCCATAGCCTTTGAAGTTACACCGTCCTTTCGTCCTTGCTTTGCGCAGCGCCCGTATCCTCACCCCTCAGCTATATAAACCCCCGGGGTGCTCCACAGACGGCACGCATTTTTGTGTAGCGTATGCCCTGTTGTGCCGTCGTTCGTACCGCCATCTATCCCTGTGTAGCGTACTTGCTGCAAGTACAGCCGCCCTTGCAGCCACCCCTCTCACACCCCCTCATTTGGCTCTTCTCAGATAAGCCAATTTTCCTCCATCCCCCTCTTCCTTAGGGGCAGTGTCCTTAACTCTTCTCCCCCCCGTGTGAAGAGACTTACAGAGAGGCTTGCAGCAACCCCTCCCAGCCCTCTCCACGTTTTTGCCCTTAGCCCTTAAGGACATCTCACAATTCTCCCCCCCCCCATTTGCGTAGACTTTAATAAGGGTTTTTTGACTCAAGAAAGGGTTCGTGCGCCATATTCTTTTGCTCATACGGTGAGCAAACGAGCTTGGAATTCAGATCCGACTAAAGCGTTTCGATCACAGCAGCGAGCTCTACAAGGCGATGTCTAAGATGGCCTCATCTCGGAGACGACAAAATATTGCCTCAAGAGGAGCACGTAACAACGAGATGGGGGAAGATGCGCCCAATGCGGCTCCAGTCCTCCCTTTTTAAGCCCCTCAAGGAAACGGTGGCCAGGTTAGCTTGGTTAATTTTCAAAAGAAGAGATTTTTCCTTAAATTAGTATTAATGAATGGTGTCTTTTCCTTTTAAAATGACGACATAAGAATTATATGAAGTTACGAATTATGTGATGTTGTATTTGATAAATTGCGTTGAAATTGTTATCTTCATGAGTTGTGAATGCTATATTTAGTAACTTGCATTGAAGTTGTTATCTTTAAAATTCAAGATTTTTTTTGGCTTCAACGCTAACTCCGTTCCGTGCTTGTGTAGCCGGGCGGCGTCGTTAGCAAAGCCCGGGAATGGCCCAAGGTATCCCTCATACCTTTGGGAGAATAAGGATCGCCGATTGAGGCGAGAGATTATGAGGCTGCCTAGTTCTGAGGGCCCAGGCTAGTGTGGTAAATAAGCCCACCCTAGTGTGCAGACATCTCTCTGAGGGGCGGGAGGATCGAGCGATGGAGCCTGAGAGGGCGACAGGCCGACTTGAGTCCTCGCCAGCGGCCGACGATGAGGTGTATGGTCCCATAGGGTTTTGCCCAGCATGTAGAGGCTAGAAGGCCGAATTCTAGATCATCGGCAGAATAAGAATAAGAGAGCCAGTTTGGCTTGTATGGAATTGGTTCATGTATAAACTTTTTATATAATTACATCTTGTCTTTGGTAGTATGATTGTATTGTGTAAGAAGGCTGTTTTAATGAACCTTGTGAAAAAGGGCCTTAATTAAGGAATATGTTTATTTATGTCAAACAGTGTGGTAGGATTAATTAGAAAACAAATTGATGCGTGAGTAGGGTGGAAAGTGGGAGGATGGAATGCCCTGACGGCACCATCCTACAGACGGGTGGACCCGATTAGTCGGGTAGCTTTCCAACAGATTAAGTGAAAGCCCTACGCTAGATAGTTAGGTTCCTGGGCAACTCTATTCTAGAAGACTAGGCCAGCGGCTGTGCCTTGCATAAGATGAGGAAAAAAGCGTTGTCCCTAGAAATCAAGTCTAGTAGTTGCCCAATTTATGATCAATCGCCCTATGGGTGATTTGATGTTTAGAAGATCACGCTCCCCCTGCGGGATAGAGCTAGGTCATACCTATAAATCGTATCCTTGAATCTCTACAGGGTCAAGGTGTCGATGAATAGGAAATTTTTCCCAAGATAAGACTTAGCGGACTATCTTAAGTGTTCTCCCATTTTAGAAGGGAGGAACCTTACAATTGGTATCAGAGCAAGTTTAGCTCCTAGGAATTGCAATTTAAGGACTGTCTTGTAATAAATGTTTTACCTAACATAATGCTAATTAGTAAAGACATCCTACTAAAACAAATAAGTTGAATTGATGTTTGAATGATTGTAGGAAGAGGAAGATGCCTACTCCAAATTTCTAGTTTTCCAATGCATCTTCGAGACTGCTAGTCACTCCTCGAATTTCGAGTTTCGCGACACCATGGTGCAGATATTAGAGAAGATATCCCTCCCTCATTTCTCTCGTATTCAAAGAGGATGGGATAGAGATATCTGGAGTCGTGGGCTGAGATACTTCTTCATCCGAGCAGATCAGATTGGGAACCTCACCACCGACCTTAAGTGGATTCGTTGGATCGAGAAGCTGAAGATGATCCGCTTATTTTGGTTCGTCGGTACCCCCAGGGCCGACACCTCGGTGACTATAGACGGGGTTCGCATACCTCAGGATCGTTGGGTGTATGACAAAGTGATGTAGGTCTTACCTGCTGATAGAGTAGCGGTGTTGGGATCTACCCCAATCCAGAGTTTACCACCCTTACCATCAGTTTTTAGAGTCTTAGAAACTACAGCGGAACTCCCATATTTCACCTATGTGGACCGCTCTACCCTTATGTCATAGTCAAGCCTAGGAATTCCCCTTGATGTCAAATAAGACTAATTATATTAGTCTCAGATCTTTGTAATAAAACTTGTCCTTGTAAATATTCGGAAATAAAATAATTTCAATGTTTTACTCTCCAAAAATAAGCGTTGTGCAAATATGAATCTTGTAATCTTAAAATTGTTTTTTACAATGATGGCCAGGACGATCACCCTCCATTTCTACCCAGGAGAAGAAGCTCTTGCTCAAGCAAATGCAACCTCCCTTCTTTAAAGGAGAAGGTTCAAAGGTGGAGAAGGATGCTGAAGTCTGGATTGAGGCGATGGATGATTATTTCTCTGCTGCTGTTGCCGGTACTGGAGTAGCAAATCAGTCTATGCTCGCACGGTTTCGCCTCATTGGAGATGCTAAACTCTGGTGGAAACAGTGGTGCCGTGACAAGGAAGTCACCGAGCATTCTCAAACATGGGAAGACATCAAGCAGGCAGTGAAGGAAAGATATCTTCCTCCATCCCATGAATCCATAAAGATGAATGAGTTTTTTAGTCTTAGACAGTGCAGCTTAACTCTTGAGGACTACTATTCCAAATTTATTACCCTTCGGAAGTATGCCCCAGCTATGACTACTTCCCAGCAAGTGGCTCGTTTCTGCCAAGGGCTAAATGAACCCCTAGATTCCCGCCTTGAAGCAATGAGGCCAAGCACATTACAGGATGCTCTCATACGAGCAAAGCCCCTTGTGAAAGAAATGAAGGCTAACAAACCGAAGAATCAAAAGAGATCTTACCCTGAGGCAAATCTTAAAGATCAGCCCTACAAGAAACCTCAACAGAATTTTCCTTACTACAACAGAGGGCGCCAAAGGCAACTCTTTTGTCCCCCGCTCGTATGCTGCTTCTTCCAGAGAAGGCCCTCTGTGTTTTGAGTGCAATGAGCCGGGACACTTTAGAGCCAACTGTCCCAAGATGGCAACATCATTTCCCCAAGGTAACAGAGGAAATCAAGGCCGTGGAACCCCTACCCACCAAGGTGCAAGAGGCAGTGGCCGTGGCAGAGGCCGCGGGGAGCAGTTGCTAGAACTGCCTGTGTTATAAGTGAAGAACCGACCTTGGAAACGGCTGAAGAAGAGAGCACCACCGTCCATGCGACAGTAGAACACCAAGGTCCGAATAAACAATTTGGTGTAATCCAAACCCCCGCCACTCATCACGGTAAGCCATTTCAGCTTTTGATTGATTGTGGCAGTACCCATTCATTCCTTTCTCCTAGGTGCTTGCAAAAATTAAGCTTGAGTCAAAAAACAGCTAGAAAAATGATAGTAGAGTTAGCCAGTGGGAAAGAAGTAGTATCTCACCACTCTATAGGAAACCTTGAATTTGAGCTGGGTAATGAGCAAACTCATGGTCACTTTAGAGTCTTGCCATTAGGAATTTATGATGGAATCCTTGGGATGGATTGGTTAATTGCAAACAAAGCTAGCATTCATTGTAACCAGGGGAGTATCACTTTTGAAAATGAGCATGGCCAAGTAATATCTGTTCAGGGTATCACAGGAAAACCTAAGTCTAGGGTAGTCAAGGCAAAACATCTTCTCAAGGGAACACGTAAGGGTCAGCAAGTTTTCTTAGTCAAACTCAACAAAGTCATTGAACCTAGTATGGAGACAGAACCCTCTTGGCTCCAAGAATTCTCTGACATCTTCCCTGACGAGCTTACAGGGTTACCACCTCCTCGAGAAGTCGACCATGAAATCGAGGTGATCCCTGGAGCTCAACCCATCTCAAAAACTCCCTATAAAATGTCCCTTCCTGAAGCCATTGAACTTAAGGAGCAACTTTCCCAACTCATTGGACAAGGATTTGTACGCCCCAGTAGCTCTCCGTGGGGAGCACCTGTTCTTTTCCAAAAAAAGAAGGACGGGACTCTCCGCCTCTGCATAGATTATCGAGGGCTAAATCAAGTCACTGTCAAGAATAAGTATCCTATCCCTCGCATCGACGAACTTCTTGACAGGCTTCATGGGGCCAAAGTCTTCTCAAAAATAGATTTGAGGTCTGGATACTATCAGATCAAAGTCAAGGAAGCAGATATACCCAAAACAGCCTTCAATACCCGTTATGGCCACTATGAGTTTACTGTAATGTCATTCGGGTGAACCAATGCTCCTGCAACCTTCAACCGTCTAATGCAAGATATATTCCGCCCTTACTTGGATGAGTTTGTGCTTGTTTTCTTTGATGACATCTTAATCTCCTCCAAATCAATGGAAGAGCATGAGGAGCATGTGCGTAGAGTTCTGCAAAATTGCTGCGCAGACACAAACTCTATGCCAAGAAGAGCAAATGTACCTTCTTTACTCATCAAATTGAGTATCTTGGATTCATCGTCTCCAAGGATGGCATCTCAGTAGACCCCGCCAAGGTCAAGGATATTCTAGAATGGCCACCCCCTACATTAGTTCGTGAAGTTCATGGATTTTTGGGAATCACGGGTTGGTATAGGATTTTTATCAAAGATTATGCCTTGGTAGCTGCACCTTTGACGGATCTTCTTAACAAGGATTGCAAAATAGTGTGGCTGCCAATCCATCAAAACAGCTTTGATCAGCTGAAAGTCATTATTACTTCTGCCCCAGTCTTAAAGCTTCCTGATTTCTCCAAGGAATTTGAAGTGGTTACCGATGCTAGTAGTCTAGCACTTGGTGGTGTCTTAGGCCAAGAAGGAAGACCAGTCGCTTATACTTCCCACAAGCTGAAGCAATATGAAGCAAACTATGCCACCCATGATTTGGAACTCTTAGTAGTTGTTCATTGCCTCAAATTATGGAGACATTATCTCTTGGGGGGCAAATTCCAGCTTGTAACTGACCACAAAAGCCTAAAGTGGATCTTCACCCAGCCTAACCTCAACATGCGGCAAAGGAGATGGATTAAAATTCTACAAGAATATGATTTCGACATCAAATTCCACCCTGGGAAAGATAATGTGGTAGCAGATGCACTTAGCCGCAAATCTTTCTTGAATGCAGTTTCAATGCTAAATAATCCCATACTGGTCAAGGTGGAAGAAGTCTCATCTCATGATCCAGATTATCAGAGGATGAAAAAATTAGTAGAAGAAGGGGGACATTCAGAGAAAGAGAAGAATCTAATCAAGGGATACTCCACTCATGAAGGAAGCCTCTACTTCAATCACAGGCTATGTATCCCTAAGGATCCTACTTTAAAGAAACTAATCCTCCATGAAGCTCATGATAGCCCTGTTGCAGGACACCCAGGTTATGCAAAAACATTAAATGCTGTAAGAAGGAGCTTTCATTGGGCAAGCTTGAAAAATGATGTGCTTCGCTACTTGAAGCAATGTCTCTCATGCCAAAGGATCAAAGCTGAAAGGGTCAAGATGCTTGGAAAACTTCAACCCTTAGATATTCCCCAAATGAAGTGGGAGTGCATTAGTATGGATTTTGTCACAAGTCTCCCCACTGTTCAAGGAGGATATGATTCCATTCTAGTAGTAGTGGACTTACTTACCAAAGTAGCTCACCTTATACTAGCAAAGAAGACCTTCAAAGCTTCTGATGTTGCTCGAATATTCATCAAGGAAGTCCTCAAACTTCATGGTCTCCCAAAAAGGATAGTAAGTGATCGGGATTCTGATTTCACTTCAAAATTCTGGCAGTCTTTATTTCAAGCTCTGGGAACTCAACTTTGCTTTAGCACAGCTTATCATCCAGAGACCGATGGCCAAACTGAGAGAGTCAATCAAGTAATTGAAGACATTCTCAGAGCATACTGTGGACGGGAACCCAGAAGGTGGATTCAATACCTTCCTCTGGTAGAATTTGCCTATAATGCGTCTTATCATCAAAGCATAGGAATGTCACCATTCAAGGCACTCTATGGGCAAGAATGCCTCTCCCCTCTAAATTTCTCTGATCCAACCATAACAGTTGAGGCATCTAGGAAAATGCTCAGATGGAGGAACAAACCAAGGCGATCCAAAAGGATATTAAAGCTGCCCAAGATCGACAAAAGCATTATGCTGACAACAAGAGGTCTGAAAGGATCTTCAAGGAAGGAGACAGAGTTCTTCTACGGGTGCGACCCAAACGAAGTTCTCTATCACTTGGGAAATATAAGAAGCTCAGCCCTAGGTATTGTTGTCCTTATACAGTTATCAAGTGTCTAGGTAAAAGTGCCTATAAACTCCAACTTCCAGCCCATATCAAAGTCCATAATGTATTTCATGTAAGTTTGTTAAAACCATATGTCCCCAGTCTCGATCATATTCTTGATGATGAACAAGTTGTAATCCCTACTCAAGGAGTCCTTGAATTACAGCCCAGTAGCATCATAGATTCTAGGGAAAGGCAACTCCGAAATAGAACTCTTGTAGAACATCTAGTTCAGTGGAAAGATTACCCTGAAGAGGATGCAACTTGGGAAGATGAAGCTACACTCTTAAAGGATTATCCGCAATTCATGACGAGATGAGGACATCTCGATTTCTTTAAGGGGGGAAGGATGTAACGTACCCATCTTCACTAATAAAGAAATGTCCATGTAATTATGAGTTTTTATGGTATAAATATCAATGATTTTATTATTTGAGTCATTTCTACTTAGAATCTTCAAATTCTAAGCCCAAATTTGGAATCTGCGCGCGATTTTACCCTAGTCTAGGATTTTACAACATCCAAAACGGACACCGGATCAAGCCTATACGCTAATTTCAATCATTTTAGTTAAAAAACGGCGACCTTTAAACCTTAATAAATGCACGACCGCACGTCCGATTGATGAACGGTCTGGACCCTTGCGACCAAGAGAACCTCTTGGACAAAAAAAAAAATCGCCCCCGGGGCGGTCTGGCACGCAAATCGAGGCGGGCGTCCCAAATTTGGGTACCCTATCCCAAAATTTGATCCGTACACACTTACTAGGGTGCCCGTACAATGGTTGCCCAAGAACCAAAGGACGGTCGCCCACTGTATGGTCCACGCGTACCCTTACGTGGACACCCATGCTGCCCTCGACCAGATAAAGTACATGCGTACCACTCCTTCCCAGAACAACCGACACCGTACCTTTCCCCTAGACCATGCAGGCCACTGATCCATAGCCTTTGAAGGTACACCGTCCTTTTGTCCTTGCTTTGCACAGTGCCCGTACCCTCACCCCTCAGCTATATAAACCCTCGGGGTGCTCCACAGACGGCACGCATTTCTGTGTAGCGTATGCCCTGTTGTGCCGCCGTCCGTACCGTCATCCGTCCCTGTGTAGCGTACTTGCTACAAGTATAGCCGCCCTTGCAGCCACCCCTCTCACACCCCCTCATTTGGCTCTTCTCAGATAAGCCAATTTTCCTCCATCCCCCTCTTCCTTAGGGGCAGTGTCCTTAACTCTTCTCCCCCCCGTGTGAAGAGACTTACAGAGAGGCTTGCAGCAACCCCTCCTAGCCCTCTCCACGTTTTTACCCTTAGCCCTTAAGGACATCTCACAATTCCCCCCCCCATTTGCGTAGACTTTAATAAGGGTTTTTTGACTCAAGAAAGGGTTCGTGCGCCATATTCTTTTGCTCATATGGTGAGCAAACGAGCTCGGAATTCAGATCCGACCGAAGCGTTTCGATCGCAGCAGCGAGCTCTACAAGGCGACACCTAAGATAGCCTCATCTCAGAGACGACAAAATATTGCCTCAAGAGGAGCACGTAACAACGAGATGGGGGAAGATGCCCCCAATGCGCAGTCCTCCCTTTTCAAGCCCCTCAAGGAAACGATGGCCAGGTTAGCTTGGTTAATTTTCAAAAGAAGAGATTTTTCCTTAAATTAGTATTAATGAATGGTGTCTTTTCCTTTTAAAATGATGACATAAGAATTATATGAAGTTACGAATTATGTGATGTTGTATTCGATAAATTGCGTTGAAATCGCTATCTTCATGAGTTGTGAATGCTATATTTAGTAACTTGCATTGAAGTTGTAATGAATTTTTTGAGCTAACCCAAGAAGGGAAGACCCTAGAAGAATGCCACCAAAATCTTGCTAAACTTCTGCGATTAGCTCTCCAGAGATGGATGAGGTAACTCTTCTCCATCCACTCATTTGAAAGCTTCATCTACCATTGAATAACTTCGTCAAGAATGCAAAACCATCCTCTATTTCAGAAGCCATAATTATAGCCAGAGATTATGATAAAGTTTTTATATATAGAAAGAGTCGAGAAGGACATGAATCCTTCCATGTTAATTAAGAAGAGGTCCCCTAAGTCAATAGTAACATCAAGCCCACCCTTGGCTACAAGAAATCATGAGCTAGAGCAAAATTAGGTCAAGAAATAAGGATAGCAGGGTTAAAGATAATCGAATTCAACAAGTATTTCTATGAGTAAATAGAAGAGGATTGGTGCAAGATTCATGTGAAGTAATATTAGTACATGATGAATAGAGGTATTCTAGAAGAGGATACTAAGATTATGCAATTGCTATCATAGGTTAGATTGTGTAAAGATTGATTTCCTTACGTTTTTCCATGACAATTTGTTAAGTACCATATTACATGGGGAAATACAATAAGGAATTCGTAAGGAAGGAGTATGATTTTTTTTAAAAAGGTTCATATCATATGAGAAGTATATGGATGCATGAACTTAGGATAATAAGGCCAAACAACTTTAAAATAATAAAGACCTTTTGGGAGCACATTAAGACGAGCCAAACACATGAAATAAGGAACTTTTTAGGAACAATGTTCAGATAAAAGAAGATTTTCTACCTAGTTGGGACACCACTTTGGAAGAGACTGGAGGATTTACTTAGATACTACCCCAGCTCGTGAGATGAGGACATCTCGAATCTTTTAAGTGGGGGAGATTGTAAGGTCCCTCCTTCCAAGCCATATATGTGTCTCTTTTGTTGAAATATACAAGTGAATAGGGTGTGTGTGGGAACAAGCCCTTGGTTAGAGGTTGTAAAAGAGGAGATGTAATTATGAAAGAACCTGTGAAAAGGTGAGAAGAATCTACTGGGAGAGAATAATGGGTAGCATGAGGGAATTTAGGAGTGTGGAGATATTCTGGGAGATATTCAGGGAAAAGAGAAGAGGTGGAGAGAATCAGGCAAAAGGTGGAGATATTCTGGGAGTGAATCATGGAGAAATCAATGGGATTTGATGCTTGATGTAAACTCTATAAATTGAGGCATAGCCCTAATGAGAATTTGCTGGTTTTTGAGTATCCATGCCTACATTAATCTATTTGCTAATTATTCACTAATTATATCTTAATCATTTGTTAATCACTTTGTTAATGATGTTGATTCTAGTGTTTGATCCACCATAGCTCATCATTATGCTCAAATTTCAACATGGTATCAGAGCCATGCCTAGAATCAATTAGATTTATGAGCCCAATAGTTAATTAATTAGGATTAGTAGATAATTAGCAAAAAATCAATTTTTTAGTGAGTTTTCACTTCTCCCCTTCACCCCCAGCCAGTGGAGGATCTCTAGCACCTTGCACACATAGAATTAGGGCATAAGCTTCTAACACAAGCTAGCTAACCCATAGGAGCTCCAGCCCATCAAATCAGAAGCGCAAACCGCCCACGGAAGCTCCCGATTTTTGCTAATTAAAAAGCTACGTTTTTCTGAGATGATTTGGTGATTTCTACTTCCACAGATCAAAGGTCTCTAATTCCTCTTAGCCCAAGGGGTAATCAAGCATGCTCTACAAGTTGGTGAAGACAGAATTGAGTTTCATCAAGTCTACAGTGAGATCCAAGCTCTTCATCAAATCTGCAGGTGACTTTGGTAAAACAGAGATTAAGCTTTCAATATTTGGTCAAATCTTATGTTTCTTGGCTTAATCCTCTACTATACTCATTGCTATTGATGCCTTTGAAAGCATTTGAGCTCATTTGAAGTGGAAGGCACCAGATCTGGACTCCCCGCATACTCTGTTTTCTGCACACAAAATAGAGCATTAATTTGCTAATAAGTGATTAATCAGTGCTAATCACTATACTTTGGTGCAATTGAGGGTTCAAATTAACCATAAGGTATCTGATACAGATCCCTATAACTTCAGATTGCAAATCGGAGTTGGTTTGATACTCCAACCATCCCGTACAAATTGGTTACCCTTAATTTAATGTAATTTCTGGTAAAATTGTACTGATAAAATTGTGAAAATCATCATTTTGCATTTAACCCTTGGTTAATGCCTGTAAATCTCACTCAAATTCAAGATTATTCAGAGCCAGAGTTGCATTTGGAATGTGCATGAGAATGAATGCTATACGCATTATGTATTGGGCACATTGCATCGGTGTAAAAATGGGAACAGACACTGCCCTTGTCCAGAATAAGGCAAGAGGTAAGACCTCCCGCATAAATTTGGGTTTGCATTGCATAATGATACAAAATAAACATAAAAAGCCCAAAGGAACTGTCAGCAAAACATTGAATTATGTTGCTCACATGGAGCAAAATGACCTGACGGACGAGCTCATGGCCCCAGCCATGAAAGAAGAAGAATATCTCTTCCCAAGAAGAGGATCCACACCAAGAAGAAAAGCTGAAGGAAGACATGGACACGAGAAGAGAAGCTGCCCCACGAGAAGAGAAGCTACCCCGAGAAGATTGAAAGAAGAGACGGACGAGTGGAGAGAAGCTGCCACGACAAGAAGACTGAAGAGAAGAGAAGATGTGAGG
The DNA here is from genome assembly GCF_041138505.1 of Cibotium barometz. Lineage (NCBI taxonomy): Eukaryota > Viridiplantae > Streptophyta > Polypodiopsida > Cyatheales > Cibotiaceae > Cibotium > Cibotium barometz. The sequence goes on from NC_141056.1 coordinate 3,863,319, forward strand.
CTCCAAAGAGTGAGGAGCCATGTGAAAATCTCTAAGAGAGAGAGAGAGAGAGACCCCACAACCCAATGTAACCTGCCCCAATAAAGTAAAACCACCTCTGAGCCATCGATGATGTAGGCCACGTGGTAGATGTATGTGTGAGCACTTTAGTCAAGGTCGCGGGCACTTATAGTAGCCTTGGACACATAGAGAGAGAGAGTGTCAAGGACTATGGAGTTTAGGGACTTGAGGCACTGGTCGCGGACTGTCAAGTAAGAAAGAAACTTGATACAGGGTCAGGTGTGCTGAGATAACTTGAGGGGAGGAATAGACAGTAGTCGCGGACTATCAAGTAAAGGGTTGCAAACTTGGTATAGGGTCTAGGTGTACTAGGAGTATTCACTTGAGGGGAGGTGTTGAAATATACAAGTGAATAGGGTGTGTGTGGAAACAAGCCCTTGGTTAGAGGCTGTAAAAGAGGAGATGTAATTGTGAAAGAACCTGTAAAAAGGTGAGAAGAATCTACTGGGAGAGAATAATGGGTAGCATGAGGGAATTTAGGAGTGTGGAGATATTCTGGGAGATATTCAGGGAAAAGAGAAGAGGTGGAGAGAATCAGGCAAAAGGTGGAGATATTCTGGGAGTGAATCATGGAGAAATCAATGGGATTTGATGCTTGATGTAAACTCTATAAATTGAGGCATAGCCCTAATGAGAATTTACTGGTTTTTGAGTATCCATGCCTACATTAATCTATTTGCTAATTATTCACTAATTATATCTTAATCATTTACTAATCACTTTGTTAATGATGTTGATTCTAGTGTTTGATCCACCATAGCTCATCATTATGCTCAAATTTCAACATCTTTTAATATAGATTTCAAGAAGGAAAGAGAGTGTACTTATAGAAGAGTGAGGCAATAAGGCTAGAAACATTAGGAAAGTGTTAGAATAAAAGTATTAGCTCCAAAAATCCTAAAAGAAATAAGAACAAAAGAATAGTTCTATTAAGAGATAAGTATCTATAAAAATAAAAATTCGAATTCAGATGATACGAGGTCGCATTTAGAATAATTTTATATATTTAGAGTCCAGGCATACTAAAACTGTGAAAAAGTAATGCGTTTCTAAAGATAGCGCATTTCAGGCTATATATAGAGATGTTTCTGCCTATTCTACCTACGTAGGCTTATAGACCGGATGCCTTCTGGTTCTTTTGACTGACTATATGGCCATATTTTGAGTTTTTATGAGAGATTTATAGCCGAAACAATTTGCTAATTCTATCAGGGTCTCTACACAGGGAAAACTGTAAGAAGGCATCAAGTAGCCTCAAGGTAATCCTAGAGCTTGAGATGTATATATCCCTTCATTCTTATCTAATCTCTTAGAAGAGAAGGTTAGATTGCTATGGTCTTTTGGAGGAAGAGATAGAAACTCCATAGCTTTTCTTTTAAAGAAAGAATATTATGCCGTAGCCCTCCAACAAGAGAAGGCTATTTTGCCATAGACCTTCGAAAGAGAGAAAAGTCAGAGTACAAGTAAGAGGAGATAAATCTTGGGGATGATCGGATGATTTCAATTGTCACTTGTAAGAGAAGGTATTAGAAGACTCTCTATTCTCATATATCAAGTTCTAAAACTCTTATTAACAAGCAAAGACAACCAGAAACGACAAATTTCTATAAGGTATATCTATATTTTGTTTTTCAGCTATATATCATTCTTAGGGGTTGAGGTATGGCCTTGGCTTCTCTATTAATTGTTAATAGTGATCTACTTGATTGATTTACTAATTAAAGTTTGTATTCTTGTAAACAACAGCATATGCATTAATAAAGAATGTCTTATCGCGCAATCTCAAGTTGAAATGCTAAAATCTTTGTGAAAAGAATTGTTTTCTTAAGAGGGTAACATGGATTCTAGTCCTATGGTTTAGTTGAGTAAATGGATTATTATCTTGGTTAAATTAAGGTACATGTAGAACTTCTCCCTGCCTTGACACTACCCCGTTCTTGTGCTTGTGTAGTTGGACGGCGGAGACGATAGTCAGGCCCAAAGTCCACCTATGGTATCCCTCATACAATTGGGAGAATGAGGTTTGCCGATTGAGGCGAGTAATTGTGATGCTGCCTAGTTCTGAGGGCCCAAGCTAGTGCGGTGAATTAGCCCACCCTAGTGCGTAGACATCCCTCTGAGAGGCGGGAGGTTCGAGTGACGGAGCCTGAGAGGGTGACAGGCCAGCTTAAGTCCTCGTCAGCGGGGCTGACAATGAGGTGTATGGTCTCGTAGGGTTTTGCCCAGCATGTAGAGGCTGGAAGGCCGAATTCTAGATCATCGTCGCGGCAGTATAAAGGAAAAGAATAAGAGAGCCAGTTTGGCTTGTATGGAATTGATTCATGTATAAACTTTTTTTATGAATCTTGTCTTTGGCATTATTATACTTTGAAAAAAGGTTGTTTTAATAGACCTTGTGAAAAGGGCCTTAATTAAGGAACATGTTTATTTATGTGAAACGGTGTGGTAGGATTAATTAGAAAACAAATTGACTCGTGATGAGTAGGGGATTGGTGCAAGATTCATGTGAAGTAATGTACATGATGAATAGAAGTATTCTAGAAGATGGTACTAAGATTATGCAATTACTATCATAGGTTAGATTGCGTAAAGGATTGATTTCCTTACGTTTTTCCATGACAATTTGTTAGGTACCATATTACATGTGGGGATAAAGAATAAGGAATTCGTAAAAAGGAAGGATTATGATTTTTCTTAAAGGTTCATATCATATGAGAAGTATATGGATGCATGAACTTAGGATAATAAGGCCAATTAACTTTAAAATAATAAAGACCTTTTGGGGGCACAACAAAATGAGCCAAACACATGAAATAAGGAACTTTTTAGGAACAATGTTTAGGTAAAAGAATATTTCTACCTACTGGGGACACCACTTTGGAAGAGATAGGAGGATTTACTTAGATACTACCCCAGATCACGAGACGAGGATCGAATCTTTTAAGTGGGGGAGATTGTAAGGTCCCTCCTTCCAAGCCATATATGTGTCTCTTTTAATATAGATTTCAAGAAGGAAAGAGAGTGTACTAAGAGAAGAGTGAGACAATAAGGCTAGAAACATTAGGAAAGTGTTAGAATAAAAGTATTAGCTACAAAAAAGAAATAAGAAGACAAGAATAGTTCTATTAAGAGATAAGTATCTCCAAAAATAGAAATTCGAATTTCGATGATACGACGTCACATTTAGAGTACTTTTATATATTTATAGTCCATGCATACTAAAAATGTGAAAAAGTAACACGTTTCTAAAGATACCGCATTTGCAGCTATATACAAATGTTTCTGCCTATTCCACCTATGCAAGCTTGTAGAACAAATGCCTTCCGGTTCTTTTGATTCGTTATATGACCATATTCTAAGTTTTTATGAGTGATTTATAGTTGAAACAATTTGCTAATTCTGTAAGGGTCTCTACACAGGGAAAATTGTGAGAAGGCATCAAGTAGTGTCAAGGTAATCCTAGAGCTTGAGATGTATATATCCCTTCATTCTTATCTAATCTCTTCGAAGAGAAGGTTAGATTGCTATGGTCTTTCGGAGAAAGAGACCAAAATTCCATAGCTTTTCTTTTAAAGAAAGAATAGTATGCCGTAGCCCTGCAACAAGAGAAGGCTATTTTGCCATAGATCTTCGAAAGAGAGAAAAGTTAGAGTACGAGTAAGAGGAGATAAATCTTGGGGATGATGGGATGATTTCAATCCTAAGAGAAGGTATTAGAAGACTCTCTATTCTTATATATCAAGTTCTGAAACTCTAATTAAGGAGCAAAGACAACCATAAACAACAAATTTCTATAAGGTATATATATATTCTGTTTTTCAATTATATATCATTCTTAGGGGTTGATGTATGGCCCTGGCTTCTCTATTAATTGTTAATAGAGAAGTGATCTATTTGATTGATTTACTAGTTAAAGTTTGTATTCTTTTAAACAACAGCATATGCCTTAATAAAGAATGTCTTATCGCGCAATCTCAAGTTGAAATGCTAATATCTATGTGAAAAGGATTGTTCTCTTAAGAAGGTAACATGGATTCTAGTCCTATGGTTTAGTTGAGTAAATGGATTGTTATCTTGGTTAAATTAAGGTACATGTACAACTTCTCCTTGCCTTGACGCTGCCCAGTTCTTGTACTTGTGTAGCCGGACGGCGGAGACGTTAGTAAGGCCTAGAGTCGTCCACCTATGGTATCCCTCATACCATTGGGAGAATGAGGTTCGCCGATTGAGGCGAGTAGCCAAGTAGCTCTCATACCAACTATAAGATCCCTGTCCCCACTGCGTAACAATTTCAGGAGTGCTAGCAGCGGAAGTAGCACTTCTTGCTATGCGGGGGCAGGGTCCCACACTCGAGGCCTCGCCCACGGATATCCGGACAAGAGACTAATCCATCGGTTTTTCCAAAATTGAACCCGAAAAAATTTCCTTTGCCCGAAAAGTACGGGCGATTCTAGCAGGATAACTTCTCCCTAACGTAGTCAAAAGCCTTAACTAACTGAGCTCATCTGACCAAACCCATAAGTCCCATAGTCAGATCAGGGAAAAAGATAGTACTTGGATCATAGAGACCAACGCTTTTTTCCTCATTGAGAGGCACAGCCATAAAACAATTTTTGTCCGGGATTTACTTCATCTATCGAACTAAACAGAAATTGAGTCTCGATTTACGGATCCATCAGTCCAGCCTAACCCCATCCAGTCCCATGGGTTAGCCAACCACACCCAATCATTGTAGTGATGGGATCCAATTTAGAATTTGGTTAGGTTTTGTCCCCGGTACCAGGGAAAAGAGTTCCCAGGCCCCCTAGCCGGATTTTCAAGCAAATTTAACTCCAATCACACCACTTACATACCCAATATGAAATTGCCTTTTTCCTAGATTCAAATGTATTTAAATCAGTCATTTAATGAAATCATAGTGTTAGTGATCATAAACTTCCAAGTACCCGGTTGAATCTTAATTTCCAATCATTCATTCATCGGAGTATCTATGGCATCACTGGCCGCCAGAACGCTCACCACCTGTTCACTCAGGGACCTTTTCGATAGTTCCAGCTCATAGTACCCGGCAAATATTCACTTATAAAAATCAAGATGGAATCCTCATTGAAGATCAGCAAGATCAACCAACAGATCCATATAAGAGAGCTATGGACTCATCGGTTGAGGACCAGCAAGGTCAATCAACGAGATCCATACTCAGTTTCAGAAAACAACTCTTACTCCTTGTTCCAATATCTTCCACGACGCACGTATGGGTATCTTCGGTGACCCACCGTATGGTCAGCACCCTCTAGGATCCTTCGCAGGTCACCTAGCGCTTCACTCATAGGCCGCTTCCTTGGTCCCTCATCCATCGTACTGGAAGCTCACCATTTAAATCGAACCGAGGCTGGTCAAGACCTCGGGCGACCTTGCTACCGGAGACGTCCTCCATTGACTCTCCGTCTCACAGCAGTTGCAACTTTATCAGTTAGGTCTCCACGACCTTAATCACACTCACAAGACGGTCAAAATGCTTCCCCAGCATTCTTAACATAAAATAGTCATTTACAAATAGGTCACAAATACAGTTTCTATAATGAACTCTCGTCTTTCCACATTATCCCTCATCAGTCCACATTACTTATTCCACTTTCCATTCATATGTGTACTCATTCTCATCCAATCACATCATTTTCCATCTCATCACCTCAGATTCATTCACATCACATATCATTTTTTCACATCCCAATTCACATGTCATCATATCTCATCCATTCACTCATATCGACGTCACATCATTTCACATACACATTCGCATTCATTATTCCACATACACATCCACATTCCTACATCCACATTTATACATCCACTTCCACATCCACATCCATACATCTATTTTCACATCCACATTCATACATCCATATCCACATCCACATTCATACATCCACATCCACATTCACATTCATACATCCACATCCATACATCCATTTTCACATCCACATTCATACATCCATATCCACATCCACATTCATACATCCACATTCCCATTCACATTCATACATCCACACCACATTCACATTCATATATCCACATCCATACATCCATTTTCACATCCACATTCATACAGCCATATCCACATCCACATCCACATCCCCATTCACATTCATACATCCACATCCACATTCACATTCATACATCCACATCCACATCTACATTTATACATCCATATCCACATCCACATTCATACATCCACATCCACATCCCCATTCACATTCATACATCCACATCCACATTCACATTCATACATCCACATCCACATCCACATCCACATCCACGTTCACATTCATACATCCACGTTCACATTCATACATCCACATCCACGTTCACATTCATACATCCACATCCACATCTATATTCATACATCCATATCCACATCCGCATTCATACATACACATGCATATCCACATCCATATATCCACATCCACATTCACATTCATACATCCACATCCACATCTACATTCATACATCCATATCCACATCCACATTCATACATCCACATCCACGTCTACATTCATACATCCCCATATCCACATCCACATCCCCATTCACATTCATACATCCACATCCACATCTACATTCATACATCCATATCCACATCCACATTCATACATCCACATCCACATCCCCATTCACATTCATACATCCACATCCACATTCACATTCATACATCCACATCCACATCCACATTCATACATCCACATCCACATCTATATTCATACATCCATATCCACATTCGCATTCATACATCCATTTACATCATCCCACATCATTCCAACTTTAGTAGGATTAACACTTTTATAAAAATCCTTTTTTTTGCATCTATTTAGGCATAAATTCAATTTTAAGAAAAATAACACTTTCGAATTAAAATTAAACCTTTTATGCATTTACTATGCATAAATTCTATTTTAATGAGAATAACACTTTCAAAATAAAAATAAATCTTTTATGCATCTTCCTATGCATAATTTCAATTTAAATGAGAATGACACTTTTGAATTAAAAATCAATCTTTTATGCATCTTCCTATGCATAATTTCATTTTAAATGAGAATGACACTTTTGAATTAAAAATCAATCTTTTATGCATCTTCCTATGCATAAATTCATTTTAAATGAGAATGACACTTTTGAATTAAAAATTAATATTTTATGCATCTTCCCATGCATAAAATCAAACTTGATGAAAATAACTCATTTGAACTAAAAATAGATTTCTTTATGCATCATTATATGCATAAAATCAAAATTGATGAGAATAACACTTTTGGATTAAAATAAATTCTTTATGCATCTTTCCATGCATAAATCCAATTTAGTAGGAATTACACTTTTAGAATAAAATAATTTCTTCTTTTATGCATATGTTTATGCATACAAATCATTTATGATGAAAATCACTCTTTTAATATAAAAGAATTTCTTTTATGCATCCATTTATGCATAAAAATCATTTATGATGAAAATCACACTTTTAATATAAAAAATATCTTTTCTGCATATGTTTATGCATACAAATCATTTATGATGAAAATCACTCTTTTAAAATAAAGGAATTTCTTTTATGCATAAAAATCATTTATGATGAAAATCACTCTTTTAATATAAAAGAATTTCTTTTATGTATCCATTTATGCATAAAAATCATTTATGAGAAAAATCACACTTTTATAATCAAAATAACAATTTCAATTCTATACATAGAATTTAATTCTAAAGAAAGTAATACTTTTTTAATAAAATATTTTTAGTATGCATTTTCTTATACCTAGGATGAAAATTAACACTTTAAGAATACATATACGATGGAAATTACTCTTTTTGAATTAAAAAAAGTAAAACTTTTTTTACACAATTTTAGAAAATTTTGCCATAACCTCCTTTGTATGGCTGACCATTTTTTAATTTTTAACTCTCTAAAATTAATTATAATTTCACCAAGAGTATTTAAATCATTCTAATGTAAACATTTTCTACTTATTTAAGATAAACATTACGAAAAACTTGATTTTATTTAATCATTCATCTAGGATAAAGAATGGTTGGATTTACTAAAGAAGAGAGGAGAATGCCTTTTTTCAATGAGGCATAACATCATATTCATATTAGAGAAAACAAAAATCATAAAAAACCATAAAATGAAATAGAAAAGAGAAGAATCTCCAAATTACAAGGAGAAATTGAGAGCTTTCCTTTGGCTTGATGGTTTGAGGGATCTACTCTTGTTTTGAAACAAGAGTGGCCACAAATCTTTAGAAGAGGGAAGGTCAAAAACTAATGAATTATGAGTAAATTCACAGTTTTTGGCTCTTGGGAGAAGTAGGGTAACAGTGCAAAAAACACTATTTAGCTTCAACAAAGGGGGAGGCTTCTATTTATAGGAAAAAGTGAGCCTCTAACCAAGCAAACTGATTCTAGAATTTTCCAGATCAGTTTGGTCAATTTTTGACCATTTTTAGGTCAGTTTAGCTCACTTTTTGGATCTAGTTGAAACAGGAGAGAGGAGAGATAAAAATATCTCATTATTTGGGAGTTTAAAACTCACCCACACATGTGAAATAGGCGCCTCCTTTATGAGGGGAATTCCCCCATACTGAGGTGTCAAAAATGCATCATTTCTTCTAAATATCTCTCTTTTTTAACTATTAACCTTGTCCTTAGTCAACTCTTCATCTTATGTGAGTATTTACTCATTTTTGGGGGGATTTTCTTTATTTATTCCATTTATCTCCTCCCTACATTTGGATGAATCTTATTGGTCCATAGGAACCTTAATTTAAAATTTTGAAAAAATCTTGACCCCTAGGATAAGGCCTCTTGAACATATTATACTTGATTTCTAATGCACCTTCTGTTTTGAACTTCTGTTTCGATGAAACTTATTTAAATACAAAGAGATATTTTTCCATCCAAAAATATCCAAAATCTAAATAACCTCTCTCTAGAACATTTTCTCTCTCTAGGCCAAAACAGGTAGAAACAAGATCTTTTATATTTCTGAAGAGGGATTTGACTACAGGGGAAGATACTGAACATCCTGATAGGCTAGGGAGGAATCTTACATATAAAATAAATTTGAGAAATAAAATCGGGGAGGAAACCTTTTGAGGAAAAACATAAGGTGATCAAATTAAGAAACTAGTGAGAGACTGAATGACTAGAAGGATAGACCGAAACTTTGTTTAGTGAAATTTTCAGGATATATCTCATTAATTCGCATATTATAAATTATTAAGATTATAACTCCATTAGGGTTTGAGTTGACGTGTGAATGCCATCCATTGGATGCGTTATACTAGGACTATCATCCAAGATCTTGAACCCATCTCAAACAAACATGGGTCTAATTTTGGATGTGTAATTTCGAGAGGATTATGCTCTTAGATGTGTTAATCCCAAGATACTAGATGTGTAATTTTCAAAAAACTAATCATCTTAGACGTGTTAATCCAGATAATGTTTGGATGTGTCAATCCCAAGGCACTGGATGTGTAATTCTCAAAAAATGAAGATCTCAGATGTATTAATCCTGAGTGCCTTCAGATGTATTAATCCTGAGTGCCTTCAGATGTGGTGCTATGATAAGTATTTGATAGTTTTGAATTTTTCATGGGGGATACAATAAAAGAAGCAAGTTCACCCTTGTTCGTCTAAAAATCATAAGAAATGCTGAATTAGTTGGAAGCAGTGTTGTCAATCTAACCACTCAAAAGTTATGGGATGCCATGAAAGTACACCTTCGTGAAAGGTTTTGTCCTCTAGGATTTTGAGAGGATAAAATGAATGAACTTTTTGAGCTAACCCAAGAAGGGAAGACCCTAGAAGAATGCCACCAAAATCTTGCTAAACTTCTACGATTAGCTCCAGAGATGGATGAGGTAACTCTTCTCCATCAATTTATTTAGAAGCTTAATCAACCATTGAATAACTTCGTCATCAAGAATGCAAAACCATCCTCTATTTCAAAAGCCATAATTATAGCCAGAGACTATGATAAAGTTTTTATATATAGAAAGAGTCGAGAAGGACATGAATCCTTCCATGTTAATCAAGAAGAGGTCCCCTAATCAGGGATTTCATAAACGTGTTCACAAATTCGTGATCACGTTAACAAAACGTGTTATTAACATTCTAAAACATGTGATCACAACATATATTCACAAGACTTGATCTCTTACTGGCCAAAACTTACTATTCTTGTAAACCTGCCAGGATTCTTTGTTTCCCGACGGGCCCATCGGGAAACAAAGAATCCCGGCGGGCATATTTCTTATTAATAAAAGGCGCTCGACACCCTTTAGCTGGCTTTTCGAGAAGATTGTCCTTGTTTTAGGGGCGTCACATCTTTCCTTGAAGTGCTTATAGAGCTCCCGATTAGCTAGGAGCGTCCTCTAGGAAAGAACGTCCTTATCTTAGGGGCTATTATCTTTCCTTGTTGGCACTCCTAAGGGTACTGAGCCACTAGTCCTCAATTCTTTGAATTGTGGGCAGAGTGTGGTTCGTAGCTAATACTCGCGGAGATTTAGGGACAAAGTTGGAGTCACTTCAACTTTGCGTTCGAGCAGCGTAGGTAGTCTACCTTATTCTACTCTATAAATGGTTAGATGGAGCCAAGAGTCCTCCTTAGGGGTTTGTATTGGTTCTTGATATTTGATATAGTCTTTATTAGACAAGGGTCTATTGTCCTATACTAGAGTGTTGGGCAAACATAGATCTTTGATTTGCTTTGTCAATGTTAGAGTCTTAGAGAAGGTCTTTTGTCCTATACTAGAGTATTGGGCAATCATAGATCTTTGATTTGTTTAAAGTATCCATAATTGGGTATGAAAGACATCCTTCATCGGGGGTGCAATGTGCATTGTATGCATGCTGTCAATTACATGTATCTTAATCTTAGAATACACATTTATGCATTCGTCTTGTCTTGTCGTGTCGTGACGCTAAAAGTCTAGCAAAAATTAATATCTACGATTCTGTAAGTTGAAAAATAAAATTCCTATGGGCAAAAAACTTTCAGTCATCCTTTGCAATTAGCATGAATCGTCATGGATGACTTTCTCTTTTAAAATAAAAACAATAAACAACATATATGACGATCAACATATATGATGATCTTTTATTTTTGTCAAAATAGATTCAAACTAGTTTCATATTTTTGCTTGGCTACATTTTAGCCTTTCAGTAATCAATTGGTTTTTTAAGGCTTCTATGTTTCTGTGGTGATATATATTTTGTAATATGTGAGTGGCTTTGTTGTTACTTCGTTTGTGTATTCATTATTATATGCTTGCTTGAATAGGTTATTTGAGATGGAAGAAAACGTTGAACCTAGCGATACTCCTAATAGAGCCCAAATTCACAAGAGCAAAAAAAAAAGGCACCTGGGATAGAGTGGCAATATGCAATTAACATCAGTGATGGATTTATAGATTGGGAGTGTAAGCTATGCCACGCAGTAAAATCAGGTGGGGCGCCTCGATTAAGAGAACACTTTTTAGGTGGAGTGAAGAAAAAAGGCCGAGGATGTACCCACCCCTCTGCACCTGCAGTGGGGCCAAACGTTTAAGAGATGAAATGCAGAAGAAAGACGCAAGGAAACTGTTCTCATCTACTGCCAATGTATCGAGGCAGGAAGAACATTGTTGTTCTAATCATCAAACTCCGGAAGCATCGCCGGCTTGTACTCCGAACTTTAATGTGCAACCAGAAAAACCAGAAAGTAATCTACCCAGTGCATCTTCTTGTAAGCGTCACTTTAACATACCCATGCGTCAAACTTCATTGTAGGAAAGCTTACGTAACGGTCTGCTCGATGATGCAAAGCTTGCCCTTGCTGAAGCGACTACTTTTCAGGGAGTGCTATGGTGATGGTGGAGAGTGAGCATTGGGGAAGAGAGCATGGAAGAAAATCGATGAATTTGGATCAGGGTTTTCACCGCCTTTGTATCATGCTATGCGAAATGATCTATTGGAGAAATTGTCATGAACCATAGAGCTTGATTTCCACATGTACATAGGGGCCCATGGGCAATAGGAGGAAGTGACTATAAATAGGGCTTGGGGTACATTGGTAGGGACCTTTTGACACTTTTACTAATTTTGGTCATCTTGTACCTTTGGGCTCCATCTATGGAGATATGGCCTTCCATGGTCATCCTCTTGGTGAGAGGTTAAACACACTTAGGCTATTTGTGCATCTTCTCTTGCTACATGCACTTATAGATTTTCTCTCTCTTTTGTATATTCATGTGATGAGCCATTGGATCACTAATCTCATGATTAATGGATGCTAGATTCTTGCTTTGATGTGTTTGATTCCATATTTTGCTCTAGATCCATTTCATTTGGTATCAGAGCCTTGATTTTGATCCATTTTCAAGGTTTTGGGCATGAGATTAGTCATTTTCTTGATAATTTTCTGAATTTTCTCTTGATTTCTTGGAGTTTTGGCTTAATCTTGCTTAATTTTTGCTTAATCTTTGGAGATTAGTGGAGGGGAGGCATCATTTCATGTGATTTCATGGAGATTTAGCTCATTTGGACCTAATTTGGGCACTCTAGACCAAATTTTTGGGGCGGGGTACAAAAATTGGAGAAAATTTGAATTAATCATCTTTTAATCTCTCTGTTAATCACGTTTATCTTTTGTGCTTCTTTTCCAAGCTTTCCATAGCCATTACTTCTCCTCTTTACCCCGTTTTGCTTCCATTTGCTAGGGCTTTTGTTGAGCTTGAGGAGAGGAACACATAGAGTACCAATTTACATGCAAATTTCTGAAAATTTCTGAAATTTTTTTTCCCTCTTCCTTCCCTTTGCTCCAAACCCTAATCTCTCTCACATAGATCACCATTATCCATTCCCACTTACTCTAAATGGCTGCAAGTGTATGCTATGGCTATTGAGAGCTAACATTGGAGTTGATTTTTGTGCTTTTCTACTCATGAGGATGGGCATAGCTGCGTTTTTTTTCCCACGCTTCCTCACGGCCAATATTCACAAGAAATGGCTCCATTCCATGCCATTCCATACCATTTAGTTGTTAGCTAAGGTGTTTGGCCTCTTTTTGGTGGATTTTGGAGAGTTTTTCATGGCTATTGGAGAGGGAGAAGAGGAGGTATGAGCAGCCCACAGAAATTGCAAAAATCTTCAAAATTTGGTTCCATTGGAAGCTCTATCAAGTAACAATCCAACCATTGAAGCTTTCGGAATACCATTGGTGAGTTGCTATGGCTATTTTCTCAAGCATTGGTGATTAATCTTCATGCTATGGACAAATTGGGGTTATTCATGAAAGAAAAACCCTAATTTACAGCATTTTAACATTCCTACATAACTCATTATCCATTGGAAAGTGATTACATGCTCTTATTGCTCACATCCTTCTTTAATCACACCCATTGGGATGTCATGTGGCCATTTGGGAGACAAATGCAAGATTCTTTGATGAATCCATGCATAAATGGATGAAGGAATGCATATGCTTGGATGCATTGATTGAGCCGCATGCATGGGGTGGATGTTGGGTAATAATGAGAAGGGTTTTGCTATGGACATGATGATTTTATGCATTGGTATGATGCTATTGAGCATTGGAAGAGCTTGATGTGTGATTGGAATCAATTGGTAATGCTACATTCAAATGCAAGTTGATGCCCTTGAATGCCATTTGATGCCAATTACTCATAAGCAATGCTTATGGAAGTGATACAAATTGGATGTTGATATCATTGGTATATGGTATTACCTCACTTGTTGATTGATGTTGGATCTTTTGATGAATGGTGGACATTTGGAGCTATGTGGATAAGCATGAGTTCATGCATAATGGTTTATGAGTATATTGTAATGGGCATGAGTCATGCCACATCCTTGTACGTGATCCACCTTATTTTCAAATTCAAGCTATATGCACCTCACAATTGTTTCCACTCACTTCAATTTCTAGAAACTAGTATGTTGTGAGGTACCTCGGGCATTGGAGAAGAGGCCCGGGGAAGAGCATGGCTTGAATCCACCGTGTCGTGAGTGCCTTGGTAAAGCGGTACGGTGGAGGATTAGGTTTGGAGGTGAAGACTTGGCCTCAACCCGTGCCTTGGTTCGAACTAGGTACGGGGGTGAGAAGAGCTTGGCCGGGAGATCGGCAAGCTTCAACGCGCTACACCGACGATCCTCTTGGTTTATGTACATGGCAATGGCGCCTTGATATGGACATCTCATGGGAATTGCAAGGAATTTGTATGCCTTTTGGTGATGCAAGTTGAGGCACATGCTATGTAATGGATGGGAATTGATAAGAGGATTATGGATTTTTGCATTGCTACTTGAGAAAGATTGAGATTTAGCTCCTAAAACAAAGGAGACTATGTCAAAATTTTCTCAAATTTCTAGTCATACATGGACAATTGAAGCTTGTGGAGCATAATTTGCAGACCTTGGGATGCCAATGAGGTGCGGAAGGTATTGACATTGGTTTGGGAGCAAACAAGGATCAATTGGGCACAAAAAGGGTCACTTTGGCAAGAATCTGTAGGTTTCCAAAAACCCTAATTCAGTCCCAACCCTTTTGGACTGACTTAAAAGGGACCATATGAGCTCTTAGTGCTTCCTTAGAGCTACCCAACGAGCCCTTAACCTCCGCGTTTTGATATCTCTTTAGGGTAGAATTTAGGGTTTTTGCAGAAACAGTAAACCCTAATTCAGTCACAAGGGTTTGAAGGTCTTATAAATCTAATTACATAGGCTTGTAGTACTCATCGAGGGCTTCGATTTGAGCTAAAAAGTTTTGTATTTGGATATTCCTAGCTCAAGTTATACCCAAAATACCATTTCAGCCTATAACCCTGTAAACCCTAAAACAGAGAATAGTAGCACACTTCATCTCTTACAAGTCTTTACATAGTGCTCTAGTACACTTCATTAGCTCTCCAACAAGCTTTAGATTATTTCAATCGGACATCCCTACCTCAATTTAGAGCCAAATTTCTAAAACTTTCCATGGGGCCGAAGCCAAAAGGGCGACCGAGGCGCAACACTTTGGCTTCCGAAGAGGTAGAGGATGAAGAGGCAATGATGGAACAAGGAATTTTGGATGCTCCGGAGGATACTCTTGGGCACACTTCAAGAGAAGGGGATACTTTTGGGCATACTTCAAGAGAAAGGAATGAGGAGTTGAATGTCGGAAGTGCCGATAAGCACACCCCACAATCTTCGCATACCATCCCCATCGATTCGATCATGCAAATGCTGATGGAAATGAATGCTAAGATGGACACGATGGCTACAAGGGTGGAAGTCAATGGTAGGCTTGACACTATGGCTACAAGGATGGAAGTTTTGGAAGAGAGGGTCGCTCGGCCAATGAGCCAACCTTCCTATGATAGTGGTCATGGTGCTTTACATGAAGGCAAGCAATTTGGGACAGCTTTTGAAGGCCGTAGGGAAGGCAAGCTACCTATGGTACAAGAGGTTTCTCCCAAGGTAACACATGAGCATTCCACCAAGAATGTCACTTTTGGATTCATGGCGGATGCTAGGAGGCCTTCTATGCGGGAGATGAAGCCTACTACATTCCAAGTGGGTTCTTCTCAATTGGATGGAAAGCAACATGCACCTACATTCAGACATGAGGAGTCAAATTTTGGGGATCCAAGGAGAGTACCTTTGAAACCCAAAGCAAATCAGTTCTCCATGCTTGAAGAGGAGGTGTATGATATGGATGATGTGGTTGAGCTTGATTGGGAACATATGTCATTCATTGAGAGACAAAGAGAAGCTCATGATAGGTGGATGGAAATGCCAAATTTCCTCAAGAGGGAGTACAAAGATTTTGCACAATTCCTTGGATCTTTTGTGCAAATGCAAAAGCACAAGCCCTCGCACCATCATGAGAATGCATCGTCAACCGTGTCAAAGGATGTAAAGGACAAGATTTCACTCTCTAAGTTCAAGGGTGATGGTTCAGCCCCACATGAGTTGGAAGAATGGATGAATAAGTTGGATACATATTTTCAGCTCTATCCGAAGAGTGAAAGGGACAAAGTGCATTTTGCATCCTTGCATTTGGAAGACTATGCACATCAATGGTGGAGACATATGCTCAAGGAAGGAGTTATGCCACATACTTGGGAAGAGCTCAAGCGTGAAATGAATTTGACATTTGTGTTGCCTTTGGTTCTTGACCGATACTATGAAGAATGGTATGAACTCACACAAAAGGGCATGTCGGTTAGGGAGTACATCAAGAGGTTCATGAAGCTCTCTATGTTCGTGGATGGACTCAATGAAGGCATGCGATTGAAGAAGTTTGTGCATGGTCTAGATTCATACATCAAAGCGGATGTCTCGGCACAAAGACCAAGCACTATCAAAGAGGCTATGAGGTTGGCGGAGTTATATGAGCCAAAGTATAAGAGGGTTCAGCCCAATGTACCTTTTCATAAGCCATTTCACACTTCTTCAAATGTGGGGAAAAGTCTACCTTCTTCTACATCCACTTATACTTCCAATTTCCAGACATCTTTTGGAAGTAGACAGTCCACAAGTGGAGTTCATAATGATGCTAAGAAGAGCAATGGGTTTGTCAAGAAGCCTCCTCAACCATTCAAGGAGACGCAATGGATGGATGATCCTAAGATTGAGGAATTGAGGAGCAAAGGTCTATGTTTTAAATGCAAAGAGAAGTGGTCACCCGGGCACATTTGCAAATCAAAGAAAGTGGTGGCTACTATGATCATTATGGATGCGGATTACGATTCCAAGTCATTTCATGATGTGGAAGAGTTTGAAGATTGCAGCGAAGAGACACATGAAGAAGACTTGGAGGGTCATTCTTTTGTCAAAGAAGAGGATGAGTTTCCTTTCGACCCCGGTGGAAGGGATCATGCATGCATTTTGAGGGACAATATGCCAAAATAGAGTGCTGCCCATATTTACAGAAAATTACAGCAAGGAGATGGTGAAGAATTTTCTCATTATAAGCTTCGGAATGGTCTACTATGGCACAAGGATAAGGTGTATTTGGTTCCAACCTCATCCTACATATTCCAAGTTGGCATATAGATACTATGAACCATATTTGGTAGTTGAGAAAGTGGGTGACGGCTTATAAGCTTGACCTACCTCCTTCTACAAGGATTCATAATATGTTTCATGTATCCAATCTTAAGAGGTTTGTGGGATCTCTTCCTCAAGAGATTGAAGAGTTACCACCGATGGATGAAGAGGGAGAGATTATCTATGAGCCGGAGAGGATTGTGGACAAGAGGACAAGGGTTTTGAGGAACCGGAACATTGATGAATTCCTTGTGAAATGGAAGCGCTTGCCCATAGATGAGGCTACTTGGCAATCAATGGAGTATGTTCAACAACATGGTTTACTTGATGGAAGTATTCCTTGATCAAGTGGCATGATTATTATGTGAAGAATGGGCATATCACGAGGTTTTATATGTGCTGTAATTTCTGGACAGCTTTGGTGGGATCTATTGTTGGGGTTACCAGTCTACTCCAACACACTTGGAAGATCATTGGTTCCATGACAAATATGTGGGACTCTTTTGGGTGCGGCTACGCATCATTTGCAGCTCATTTTTATGGAGGTTTCATGAAGAATTTCAAGGGAAGCTTCATCGACAACATGGCTGCCATAACAGTCCTATATGCTATTTTTGGAGAAGCAGTTTGTCGGCTTCACTACATTTGATTTCCCTATTCCAAATGTATTCGAGGCGCATTTTTGAAGAACTCTCTACTTCCCATGGGTTTACATTGAGATTGCGATTCAATTGTAAATATCTTGTATGATTTTGAGGACAAAATCTTTGGGAAGGGATGGTTTGTCATGAACCATAGAGCTTGATTTCCACATGTACATAGGGGCCCATGGGCAATAGGAGGAAGTGACTATAAATAGGGCTTGGGGTACATTGGTAGGGACCTTTTGACACTTTTACTAATTTTGGTCATCTTGTACCTTTGGGCTCCATCTATGGAGATATGGCCTTCCATGGTCATCCTCTTGGTGAGAGGTTAAACACACTTAGGCTATTTGTGCATCTTCTCTTGCTACATGCACTTATAGATTTTCTCTCTCTTTTGTATATTCATGTGATGAGCCATTGGATCACTAATCTCATGATTAATGGATGCTAGATTCTTGCTTTGATGTGTTTGATTCCATATTTTGCTCTAGATCCATTTCAGAAATGCTATGCTCAAGTGAAAGAACGTGTACATAGAATAATTCTTAGCAACATAGAGCTTTCTGGATGTAGTATAGTCAGTGATGGATGGTCCAATGTACAAAGAAAACCATTAATTAATATAATGGTTGTTTCACCTAGAGGTGAGACTTTTATGCGTGCCGTGGATTCGGCTGGTGCAATAAAATCTGGGGCGTATATTGCTGGTATCATTGCCTCTGTGATAGAAGAAGTGGGTGCCAAAAATGTAGCCCAAATTGTTATGGACAATGCAAAAAATTGCAAGAATGCATCCAAAATCTTAAAGCGACAGTATCCACATGTTTTCCCGTCTGGCTGCAATACTCATAGTTTGAATCTTGTATTGAAAGATTGGTATAAAAGTGATGATACCAAATGGTTTGCCTCAATTGTCGATGCTGTTCGCAAGCTTGTGAGATTTATGCTCAAGAGACAGAGAGTGTTAGATATTTTTCGGCCTCGCATGTCAGTTATGTTAAATCTTCCTGCGGAGACCAGGTTTTGCACTCACTTCTATACTTTCGAGTCTCTTCTTCGAAACAAAGATGCAATTTGTGAAACATTTACATGTATGGCATTTCATGATTGGGAGAGCACTCAGACTGAAAGAGTGAAAGAGAAAATCAAAGTCTTAAAGACGGCGCTCACGAAGAAAACCTGGTGGAACAGTGTAATGGATGCGTACCACTTAATGATGCCTGTTATGTATGCGATACGAAATCTTGATCAAAGAGTGCCTAATCTTGGAAAATTATGGATACAATGGTGGATTGTCCAGCGGAGTTTAGAGTGTCCTAAGAAATTAGAGCATTCGGTGGTTGAAAAGCATTAGCGTGTACCATTCTCCAGTCGACAAAGAAAAGTCCTATTGAAGTACTTCCATGCCAGATGGATTGGAGCGCATACACCATTACACAATGCTGCTTATATGCTAGATCCTAAATACTGGAATATGGATTTGATGTCTAACGTTGAGGTGGTTCAAGATTTCTACATAGTGGTTAACACTTTTTATGACAATGTTGATGATCGTGTAAAATGTATAAAAGAGATGTCCTGTTTTCGATTGAAAGAAGGTCTATTTTCCATCTACCTTGTTCAACAAATGGCTAAAGAGCAACTTGCATGGAAGTGGTGGATGATGAATGGTGGTGAGCACTATGCTTTGTTGCGCAACCTTGCGAGGCGATGAAGGTTCTAGGCCAGTGTTCTTCGAACTCAGGCTCAGAAAGAAACTGGAGCATGTACAAATATATTCACATCACTATTCGCAATCGACTTCTTACAGACCGAGCTGATAAACTTGTTTACATGTATTGCAATGAAAAAATCTTGCGACACATTGAAAGCGAAGAATATGAAGAAGATATGTCCAGATGGATGTACGATTTTGATGATGTAGAAGACGAGCACTTTGACGTTGGACCTACGTTGTGCACTAGCCTTGAGATAGAAGATAATCTGAGCATTGACTCGGATGAGCTCAATCAAGCAAATGGGAGACTAGACAGTGAAAGGATTTTAGAGTACGATGTTGACATAGGGGAAGAAGGAACTTGAAGTTACTTAAAATTAACTTCATTATATGAATTATCAACTCAAATGAAAGATTTCAATTTGTCATTACAAGTTGTCATTACAATTTGTCAGTACAATTTGTCATTACAAAAAGATTGCCATTACGCAAGAAGTGTTTGTACATTTATCTTTCGTCTTGAAAGAGATTGCGAAGTACACTAGGAGTAGCAGAGGGTGACCCCGGTGGTTTGTATTCATTAGCCATACCGAACATAGCATAAATACCACGGTTAATTGCTATGCCGCGTAATGCACATGTGGACACATTCTGCATCTGTCTCACCAAGCATATCAAGTGATAGTAGTGGCCACATGGTAGAACATAGTGGCCGCTCCAACCATCGAATGGTTTGTAGCACACGGGACATTGCGAGGTGGAGGAACTAGTAGCACCGCTAGCAACCCCCACAAGCTCTGGATGTATCAAAAAATGTGAAATATGATTCCCTTGACGCATAGGATTTAATCGTGCAGATAGTCCTTGCACATCTTGGCTAAGCCGGGTGAGCTGCTCTTGAACCTCTCTCTTGGCCGGGGGGGAGTTCGGGCCTGTGACAATCTCACTGCTTCTTGCTCCTCTCCGAGCTTTGCCCCTAGGTTGTCTTTGACCGCATTTAGCTCTAGTCCAGCCCCTTCCACCGTGAGAGCAAGCTCCTCTCTTGTGAAGGTCACTGTCTCTTCACGCAAATCGTGGGTGTTGACAATGACCTCTCTAAAAGCGAAGTCCACAGGCGTTTGCAGGATAAACTGGGCATACAGCATCTTGGCAAAATACAGTAGAGCGTTTGCATTGTGGAGAGGACGACCGTACACTTCTAAGAATATTCATTCGGCATTATTTTTGATGTCGTCTTGATTGCACCACGACACCTTCCACCTTCCCTTCTTGATCTCGCCATCTGGGCATGGCCATATCTATTTAATCATATCTATGGTTATTTGTTTGTTGATGTCTTTCCATTGGGCATAAGAAGGGTTTGCCCATTTTGACAACCGGCATGCCGTTCTAGTCGCTTCACGAGCAGTCAATCCATGTGCAAGGGATTTCATGTGCTCGTACGACTTCTTAGCCAGCTCGTGGCGCTCGTTCGCTTGAGCGTCTCCCATGTCTGCACGAATAGAGGACAAATAAAGATGACTTTAGGCTTTTAATGAACTATAAAATAAAACATATGACAAATTCATCATTATCCTCAAAAACTTAATTTTAAAGACCACGGGATGAAAGATGAAATGCAGACTCGGAAAGTATGCACTTAACATAAAAATACTTCAGAACATTGCACACACTAGAAAACATTGGTCATTCTTCAAAGTAAGGCGGACACCATGTTCAATTACATAATAGGATTAAAAGATACAGAAAGCTCCACCAGCGGACGTTGTGCCCTTGCTGGTTCAGTCTTAAGTGATCTAAAAAATTCTGCTACTTGCAAGAGAGATTTTCTCTCATCACGATTAGGCAAGCACATCCAATTTCTGACTTTATATATAATTGCGTCCATGGTGGCTTTGTCGTGTGAGTACTGCCGCCCATCCACAACTCCTACACTTTCCTCCAAAAGTCATATAACACCTCTAATAAATATCCCAAGGCAAAAACATTGCTCGCAGGAGTGTATGCATCTTCCAAGAGAGGATAAAAAATCTTTGGAGCTATCCATGGTCGCTTGTTTCGCTCCCTGTTGGCATAAGCTTGAGCCTCTGCCACCTTTTCTAGATTTTTACTGGCTTCGAATACAAAATTGAGCGATACTCGCTTTTTGGGCACTCTCAGCAGAAGGCCCCAGTCAATGATACCAATGCATGCTTTTAAATCCTTTGAAAAATCTAGCACAACATTGAAGGGATGTAGGTCAGTGTGAATGATGCTAGCCATGTGTGCGGCTGCTAGGCCATACACCAGGGCATGCATAATGTGAGGCATATTCAAAACCACCTCCTTTATCTGAGCAAGCTACACCTGGCTTAATTGTATGTCAGCAGGCGGGGGCTTTTTCCATCCCTGATCCAAGCGGTACATCACTCTGGTAAACTCACTGTGTCTGAAAGACACCTTCAAGAGCATGTCACCCAGCGAGCCGCCATTATATAACGGAAAAATAATGATCCACGGCGATTCCTTGGTGAAGGCTATGCATCGCACGATGGATGGGTGTAGAACCTACATGCCCTATTCAGTCTGAAAGCTCTCAAATCTTGAGCTGCCTTCTCCCTTGTAAAGCTTTCCGCAAAAAGTAACGTGCTCTGGAAGAAATGAGATGCCTTGGACCTTATACTCCTTCACTGTGCCAAAAGCTCCTGACCCTATTGTTTGCCCCTCGATCAAGGCCTCGTGCGGAATGCCGATAAGGTGTGTACATCGCTCGTTGAAAATGGTACACATGATTGCGCCCGTCCCTATCACATCCGGTTGTCCGGACAGTGCAGCGGCTATACCTTGGGCGATGCGCACTCTTTTGGGAAGTGTGTCTGCAGAAAGAACTTTCATACGTTTGCTCTTCATCTTTTGCTCGTTCCATGTTGCGTCCCACAGTTGTAGACGGCGTAAGTCGGCAGAAGGTGGTGCGGCATCTCTGAGATCCTCGTATGCCGAACGCATACTCCCCAAGATAGTGCGTATCCTGTGCTAGTAGTCAAAGTCGACTAACTTCCGTCTTTCACACAATTCACCGTTGCCTTCGCATATGAGACGATGCTGTGCATTTTCCCAAATCTGCACGACGAGGTCTCTCATGAGGATATCTGACTCATTAGTCTTTCTGACAGCTTCTTTTGAACATTGTGACACTATGATAACTGCCTCTATGCGAATGGCTCGCAGGATGATCTTTCGCTCTTCGGTGGAGAGCATGGTGGCCATCGTCGCTCGCAAATCTAGCAAACATCTTTAGATACAGAACAAAAACATAATATCAAACAATAGTATTGAAAACAACATCAAGCAATACATCAACATGTTATCCATTTATGCTTTTTTACACTAAAACGGGTAAAAGAACCGTAACAAGTGTGTCACATTAATTATCATTGATCAAACAAAAGAAACATCCATTGTTGCACATTCACTGAACTACTACCACCAATCAAGTAGATCAAGAGAAATATATATGAGAGAGAGAGAGAGAGAGAGAGTATCAAGACACAGATAGAGAGGAAAGGCACTGAACACCATGAGATAAGTCACTCACTCTACCACCAGGCTATGCTAACCTAGAGAGACTTGTTGGAAAGGTTTGATTGGACACTCTCCCTAAGGGCTTTGAAGAGCCTATCAAGAGGGCCCGGAACGAGGACGAGTCCTCAAGGAGAGCAAGCATACAACCTATTGAATAGGTCGGGGGTGTTGGGTCCAGTGGTATTGCAAGGCCTAGTGGTGAAGGGTCCATTTTGGTGGACCAAATAATTACTCTGGAGCAACAGACATGAGAGAAATTCTAGGCATGGGTCTTGGTAGAGTTTGCTTTATGGAGATAGTGCTTTCGGAGGCTAAACCCCACCACCAAGGATGTAGAGTTTAGGGCAACACATGTGGATGCTATAGTATAGATTTAGTTTGCCTTAGGCTCTAACCCAGGCCCATGGACATAATGTGGCCCATGAGGCTGCAGCCCATGCCCATGGCACATTTTTTGACGTGGATTCAGATAGTGACTCAAAGTAGCTAGGTTGCTCTCTATTTTATGATTTCTTATGTACTTTCATGCTAAACCCAGAGTCGTTAGGTTAGCAGAGAACAAGTTGTACTCTTGTCATATAATACATATCGAGATTCTCTATGTTCATCTAATCTTTTTTCAAATTTTTATGTGTGGATAAATCACTATGATGATATATCAAGATTCTCTACGTTCATCTAATCTTGTTTAAATTTTTATATATGTGAATAATTCACTATGATGATATATTAAGATTCTACGTGTTTGAGTTTCTACGTGTTTGAGTTTCTACGTGTTCATCTAATCTTGTTTCAATTTTTTTGTATGTGGGTAAATCACTCCATCACAATTAAATTGTTTTATATTCACTGTCTAGCCAAAATCACCTAAGTCAAGACAGTGGAAGGAGGAGAGAAATAGATGGAAAGAGAGATTATATTAGATGGCATTTTGAATGATTTCAGCAATGTTTAAAGATAGTTTCCTAAATGGTTTCATAAGTTCTTAAAGACAGTGCAAAACAATTTTTATCATCTCTTTATGGCATTTTAAATAAGTTCAAAAATTTTTAAAGATGACAATTTAAATGGTTTTATAAATTCTTAAAGATAATGCAAAACAATGTATATGATTGTTTTATATTCATTGTGATCTATACATGGAAATCTAACCATAATCACCTAGTCAAGACAGAGATAAGAGAAGGGAAATAGAGAGAGATATATATATATAGAGAGAGAGAGTGAATAGTAGAAAACATTTTGAATGATTTCGTAAATTCTCCAAGATAGACTAAAGAAGTGTGTAGAATTATTTTGTTTACATTATCATCTTTGCATGGACGTTTAGCCATAATTACCCAAGTAAAGATAGAGGTAGGAGAGAGAGAGAGAGAGAGAGAGAGAGAGAGAGAGAGAGAGAGAGAGAGAGAGAGAGAGAATATCATCTATTTTTTAGTGTTATTTTAGTTATTACTTTGTTACTTTGATTTTACTATTTCATGAAATGAGACTTGTAGACAATATGATTTAAACTATGACCCATGTGATACTCAGGCCGCGTTACCGACCAAGTATCGCATGTATCACACACAATAAAAACAACACAGGCCGCGTTATCGGCAAACCAAACAATTTATGACATTTTTTGACCGCGTTACCAATCAAATGCCGTAATATGCAATCAAAGCATATGCACTAGCGAACGACACCATTTTGCTACGTTACCAACAAGGTGCCGCCCGAATCTATGGGAATAGGAATTGGATACGGACATAAATTAGCCGTGTTACCGACCATATGCCCGCATTTGATAAAGGGAAGGGAAGGTGACATCGTCATAATGATACTATGCTTGCCACGTTACCGACTAGTACCATTACAACGTGCCATACTTACCATAGGACACAACTCGGCCGCGTTACCGACCATGTGCCCCATGATAAGCACCATTCCGAAGAATGGCCTTACACACACACACATCTCTCGTGTGGCGGACCACCCACATCTAGCCGCGCACTATGACTATGGGCGACTGCCCGCACGAGTACTCACACACCCACACTACCCACATGCAGATAAGACAGTACCCGTGTATAAACAGGTCAAGTAATACTGTCAAGTAATAAATCCCCAAAGGGCCCCACGGGCTTCATATATATAGAAATATGTTGCTCGGCAGGAATTTTGATGGCCCCGGCGGTTCCTGCCGAGTTTTAATTATACCCGGCGGGCCCGTCAAGTTTTTTCAAATCCCGGCAGGATTTTGGCCGGTTACCAGGTAACCAGCAACCTGCTATTTTGTGAACGTGTAATCATGTAAACATGTTATTAACATATTCACATGTGTTATTAACAAGAAAAAACTTGTGATCACGTGAATATGAAATCCCTGCCCCCCTAATTCAAGAGGAACGTCAAGCCCACCCTTGGCTACAAGGAATCATGAGCTAGAGCAAAATTAGGTCAAGAAATAAGGATAGCAGGGTTAAAGATAATCGAATTCAACAAGTATTTCTATGAATAAATAGAAGAGGATTGGTGCAAGATTCATGTGAAGTAATATTAGTACATGATAAATAGAGGTATTCTGGAAGAGGATACTAAGATTATGCAATTGCTATCATAGGTTAGATTGTGTAAAGATTGATTTCCTTACGTTTTTCCATGACAATTTGTTAAGTACCATATTACATGGGGATATAGAATAAGGAATTTGTAAGGAAGGATTATGGTTTTTTTTAAAAGGTTCATTAAGGCTCTTTTTCACAAGGTTTGTTAAAACAGCCTTTTTACACAATACAATCATGCCAAAGATAAGATATATTTATATAAAAAGTTTTACACATGAATCAATTCCATACAAGACAAACCGGCTCTCTTATTCTTATACTGTCGATGATCTAGAATTCGACCTTCCAGCCTCTACATGGGCAAAACCCTTCGGGACCATACACCTCATCGTCGGCCGCCGCTGGCGAGGACTCAAGCCGGCCTGTCGCCCTCTCAGGCTCCATCGCTTGATCCTCCCGCCCCTCAGAGGGATGTCTGCACACTAGGGTGGACTTATTTACCGCACTAGCCTGGGCCCTCAGAACTAGGCAGCCTCATAATCTCTCGCCTCAATCGGCGATCCTTATTCTCCCCATGGTATGAGGGATACCTTGGGCCATTCCCGGGCTTTGCTAACGACGCCGCCCGGCTACACAAGCATGGAACGGAGTTAGCGTTGAAGCCAAAAAAATCTTGAATTCTAAAGATAACAACTTCAATGCAAATTATTAAATATAGCATTCACAATTCGTGAAGATAACAATTTCAACGCAATTTATCGAATACAGCATCACATAATTCGTAATTTCATATAATTTTTATGTCGTCATTTTAAAAGGAAAAGATACCATTCATTAACACTAATTTAAGGAAAATCTCTTCTTTTAAAAATTAACCAAGCTAACCTGGCCACCATTTCCTTGAGGAGCTTGAAAAGGGAGGGTTGGAGCCGCATTGGGAGCATCTTCCCTAATCTCGTTATTGTGCGCTCCTCTTGAGGCAATATTTTGACATCTCCGAGAAGAGGCCATCTTAGGCATCACCTTATAGAGCTCGCTACTGCGATCGAAACGCTTCAGTCGGATCTGAATTCTGAGTTCGTTTGCTCACCGTATGAGCAAAAGAGTATGACGCACGAACCCTATCGTAAGGCAAAAAACCCTTATTAAAGTCTATGCAAATTAAAGTCTACGCAAATGGGGGAGGGGGGATTGTGAGATGTCCTTAAGGGCAAAAACGTGGAGAGGGCTGTGAGGGGCTGCTGTAAGTCTCTTCACACGGGGGGGAGAAGAGTTAAGGACACTGTCTCCTAGCAAGAGGGGAATGGAGGAAAATTGGCCTATCTGAAAAGAGGCAAATGAGGGGGTGTGAGAGAGGCGACTGCAAGGGGCGGCTGCACGACAGCAAGTACGCTGCGCAGGGACAGACGGCGGTACAACAGGGCGTACGTACAGAGAACTGCATGCTGCCTATGGAGCACCCTGGGGGTTTATATAGGTGAGGGGAGAGGGTACGGGCACTGCACAAAGCAAGGACGAAAGGACGGTGTACCGTCAAAGGCTATGGATCAGTGGCCTGCATGCTTCTAGGGGAAAGGTACGGTATCGGTTGTCCGGGAAAGGAGTGGTGCGCATGTACCTTATCTGCTCTGGGGCAGCATGGGTGTCCACGTAGGGGTACGTGTGGACTTTACAGTGGGCGACCGTCCTTTGGCTCTTGGGCGGCCATCGTACGGGCATCCTAGTAAGTGTGTACGGACCAAATTTTGGGGCGGAGTATCCAAATTTGGGGCGCCCGCCTCGATTTGCGTGCCGGGCCGCCCCGGGGGGTGAATTTTTTTTTTTGTTCGCGAGGTTCTCTTGGTCGTAGGGGTTC
The DNA here is from genome assembly GCF_041138505.1 of Cibotium barometz. NCBI lineage: Eukaryota > Viridiplantae > Streptophyta > Polypodiopsida > Cyatheales > Cibotiaceae > Cibotium > Cibotium barometz. Next base: position 3,890,808 of record NC_141056.1, read on the forward strand.
AGACCGTTCGTCGATCGGACACCCAGTCGTGCATTTATTAAGGTTTAAAGGTCGCCGTTTTTTAACTAAAATGACTGAAATTTGCGTATAGGCTTGATCCGGTGTCCGTTTTGGATGCTGTAAAATCCTATATTAGGGTAAAATCACACGCAGATTCCAAATTTGGACTCAAAATTTGAAGATTCTAAGTAGAAATGACTCAAATAATAAAATCATTGATTTTTATACCATAAAAAACTCATAATTACATAGACATTTCTTTATTAGTGAAGATGGGTATCTTACACTAGATGTGTAATTTTCAAAAAACTAATCATCTCAGACGTGTTAATCCGGATAATCTTTGGATGTGTCAATCCCAAGGCACCAGATGTGTAATTCTCAAAAAATGAAGATCTCAGCTGTATTAATCCTGAGTGCCTTCAGATAAGGTGCTATGATAAGTATTTGATAGTTTTGATTTTTTCATGGATACAATGAAAGAAGCAAGTTCACCCTTCATAAGAAATGCGGAATTAGTTGGAAGCACTGTTGTCAATCTAACCACTCGAATCAGAATCAGTTATGGGATACCATGAAAGTACACCTTTGTGAAAGGTTTTGTCCTCTAGGATTTCGAGAGGATAAAATGAATGAATTTTTTGAGCTAACCCAAGAAGGGAGACCAATGCCACCAAAATCTTGCTAAACTTTTGCGCGAACAATTAGCTCCAGAGATGGATGAGGTAACTCTTCTCCATCAATTCATTTGGAAGCTTAATCGGTATACCATTGAATAACCTCGTCAAGAATGCAAAACCATCCTCTATTTCAAAAGCCATAACTATAGCCAAAGACTATGATAAAGTTTTTTTATATAGAAAGTGTCGAGAAGGACATGAGTCCTTCCATGTTAATTAGGAAGAGGTCTCCTAATTCAAGTGGAACGTCAAGCTCACCCTTGGCTACAAGGAATCATGAGCTAAAGCCTAAAGCAAAAATAGGTCAAGAAATAGGGATAGCAGGGTTAAAGAAAATCAAATTCAACAAATATTTCTATGAGTAAATAGAAGGGGATTGGTGCAAGATTCATGTGAAGTAATGTAAATGATGAATAGAGGTATTCTAGAAGATGGTACTAAGATTATGCAATTGCTATCATAGGTTAGATTGCGTAAAGGATTGATTTCCTTACGTTTTTCCATGATAACTTGTTAGGTACCATATTACATGTGGGGATATAGAATAAGGAATTCGTAAAGAATATGATTTTTTTTAAAGGTTCATATCATATGAGAAGTATATGGATGCATGAACCTAGGATAATAAGGTCAATTAACTTTAAAATAATAAAGACCTTTTGGGGGTACAACAAAACGAGCCAAACACATGAAATAAGGGACTTTTTAGGAACAATGTTTAGGTAAAAGAAGATTTCTACCTAGTGGGGACACCACTTTGGAAGAGGCAGGAGGATTTACTTAGATACTACCCCAGATCGCGAGATGAGAATATCTCGAATCTTTTAAGTGGGGGAGATTGTAAGGTCCCTCCTTCCAAGCCATATATTTGTCTCTTTTAATATAGATTTCAAGAAGGAAAGAGAGGGTACTTAGAGAAGAGTGAGACAATAAGGCTAGAAACATTAGGAAAGTGTTAGAATAAAAGTATTAGCTATAAAAATCCTAAAAGAAATAAGAAGACAAGAATAGTTCTATTAAGAGATAAGTATCTCCAAAAATAGTAATTCAAATTTAGATGATACGACGTCGCATTTAGAGTACTTTTATATATTTAGAGTCCATGCATACTAAAAATGTGAAAAAGTAACTCGTTTCTTAAGATAGCGTGCCTATTCTACCAATGCATGCTTGTAGACCAAATGCCTTCCGGTTCTTTTGATTGGTTATATGACCATATTCTGAGTTTTCATTAGAGAGTTATAGCCGAAACAATTTGCTAATTCTATAAGGGTCTCTACACAAGGAAAACTGTAAGAAGGCATCATGTAGCATCAAGGTAATCCTAGAGCTTGAGATGTATATATCCCTTCATTCTTATCTAATCTCTTAGAAGACAAGGTTAGATTGCTATGGTCTTTCAGAGGAAGAGACCAAAACTCCATAGCTTTTCTTTTAAAGAAAGAATAGTATGTCGTAGCCCTGCAACAAGAGAAGTCTATTTTGCCATAGATCTTCGTCAAAAGAGAGAAAAGTCAGAGTACGAGTAACAGGAGATAAATCTTGGGGATGATGGGATGATTTCAATCGTAAGAGAAGGTATTAGAAGACTCTCTATTCTCATATATGAAGTTTTGAAACTCTTATTAACGAGCAAAGCAAACATAAACGACAAATTTCTATAAGGTATATATATATATTTTTTTTTGTTTTTCAAATATATATCATTCTTAGGGGTTGAGGTATGGCCCTGGCTTCTCTATTAATTGTTAATAGTGATCTATTTGATTGATTTACTAGTTAAAGTTTGTATTCTTTTAAACAACAGCATATACCTTAATAAAGAATGTCTTATCGCGCAATCTTAAGTTGAAATGCTAGAATCTTTGTAAAAAGAATTGTTTTCTTAAGAAGGTAACATGGATTCTAGTCCTATGGTTTAGTTAAGTAAATGGATTGTTATCTTGGTTAAATTAAGGTACATGTACAACTTCTCCCTGCCTTGACATTGCCCAGTTCTTGTCCTTGTGTAGCTAGATGGCGGAGATGTTAGTAAGGCCTAGAGTCCACCCATGGTATCCCTCATACCATTGGGAGAATGAGTTTTGCCGATTAAGGCGAGTAATTGTGATGCTGCCTAGTTCTGAGGGCCTAGGCTAGTGCAGTGAATTAGCCCAACCTAGTGCTTAGACATCCCTCTGAGGGGCAGGAGGATCGAGTGACGGAGCCTGACAGGGCGACAAGCTGGCTTGAGTCCTCGCCCAGTGGCCGACGATGAGGTGTATGGTCCTGTAGGGTTTTTCCCAACATGTGGAGGCTGGAAGGCCGAATTCTAGATCATCGGCAATATAAAGGAAAAGAATTAGAGAGCCAGTTTGGCTTGTATGGAATTGATTCATGTAAAAAAAATATATTTATAATCCTTGTCTTTGGCATTATTGTACTGTGGAAAAAGGCTATTTTAACAAACCTCGTGAAAAAGGCCTTAATTAAGGAACATGTTTATTTATGTGAAACAGTGTGGTAGGATTAATTAGAAAACATATTGATGCGTGAGAAGGGTAGAAAGTGGGAGGGTGGAATGCCCCGACACGGCACCATCCTATGGATGGTTGGACTCGATTAGTCGGGTAGCTTTCCAACAGATTAAGTGAAAGTCCTACGCTAGATGGATAGGTTCTTAAGCAACTCTATTCTAGGAGACTAGGCCAACGGGGCTGTGCCTTGCATATGTATAAGGACAAAAGCGTTGTCTCTAGGAATCAAGATTAGTAGTTGCTCAAACTATGATCAATTACCCTATCGGTACTTTGAATTTTAGAAGACCACGCTCCCCCTGTGGGAAAGAACTAGGTCTTACCTACAAATCGTATCCAAGAATCTTTACATGGTCAAGGTGTCGACAAGTAGGAAATTTTCTCCAAGCTAAGACTTAGTAGACTATCTTAAGTGTTTCCCCTATTTTCGGAAGGGGGGAACCTTACAAATGGTATCAGAGCCAATCTTAGTTCCTAGGATTTGTTTTTCAAAGGTTAACTATCAAGGGATTAAAACAAGTGATTGTTTATCATCATAAGAGGACTAATCAATCATATCTAGTGGCCATAGAAGTGATTTGAATATCCTCACATGTTGAGACAATCATCCTTTGAAATTGTGCTTGTATCTTGGGTGTGCACACACAAGATATTTGTACAATAAATTTGAGAAATAAAATCGGGGAGGAAACCTTTTGAGGAAAAACATAAGGTGATCAAATTAAGAAACTAGTGAGAGAGTGATTGACTAGAAGGATAGATTGAAACTTTGTTTAGAGAAATTTTCAGGATATATCTCATTAATTCGCATATTATAAATTATTAATATTATAACTCCATTAAGGTTTTCGTTGACGTGCGAATGCCATCCATTGGATGCGTTATACTAGGACTATCATCCAAGATCTTGAAGCCATCTCAGACAAACATGGGTCTAACTTTGGATGTGTAACTCTTAGAGAGGATCATGCTCTTAGATGTGTTAATCTCAAGATACTAGATGTGTAATTTTCAGAAAACTAATCATCTCAAACGTGTTAATCCAGATAATGTTTGGATATGTCAATACCAAGGCACCGGATGTGTAATTCTCAAAAAAATAGAGATCTCATATGTATTAATCTTGAGTGCCTTCAGATGTGGTGCTATGATAAGTGTTTGATAGTTTTGAATTTTTCATTGGGGATACAATGAAAGAAGCAAGTTTGCCCTTGCTCTTCTAAAAATCATAAGAAATGCCGAATAAGTTGGAAACACCGTTGTCAACCTAACCACTCAAAAGTTATGGGATGCCTTGAAAGTACACCTTTGTGAAAGGTTTTGTCCTCCAAGATTTTGTGAAAGTACACCTTTGTGAAAGGTTTTGTTCTCCAAGACTTTGAGAGGATAAAATGAATGAATTTTTTGAGCTAACCCAAGAAGGGAAGACCCTAGAAGCATGCCACAAAAATCTTGCTAAACTTCTGCAATTACCTCCAGAGATGGATGAGGTAACTCTTCTCCATCGATTCATTTGGAAGCTTAATCTACCATTGAATAACTTCGTCAAGAATGCAAAACCATCCTCTATTTCAGAAGCCATAATTATAGCCAGAGACTATGATAAAGTTTTTATATATAGAAAGAGTCGAGAAGGACATGAATCCTTCCATGTTAATCAAAAAGAGGTCCCCTAATTTAAGAGGAATGTCAAGCCCACCCTTGGCTACAAGGAATCATGAGCTAAAGCAAAAATAGGTCAAGAAATAAGAATAGCAGGGTTAAAGAAAATCGAATTCAACAAATATTTCTATGAGTAAATAGAAGGGGATTGGTGCAAGATTCATGTGAAGTAATGTACATGATGAATTGAGGTATTCTAGAAGATGGTACTAAGATTATGCAATTGCTATAATAGGTTAGATTACGTAAAGGATTGATTTTCTTATATTTTTCCATGACAATTTTCTAGGTACCATATTACATGTGGGGATATAGAATAAGGAATTCATAAGGAAGGATTATGATTTTTTTTAAAGGTTCATATCATATGAGAAGTATATGGATGCATGAACTTAGGATAATAAGGCCAATTAACTTTAAAATAATAAAGACCTTTTAGGGGCACAACAAAACTAGCCAAACACATGAAATAAGGAACTTTTTAGGAATAATGTTTAGGTAAAAGAAGATTTCTACCTAGTGGGGACACCACTTTGGAAGAGACAGGAGGATTTACTAAGATACTACCCCAGATCGCGAGATGAGGATATCTCGAATCTTTTAAGTGGGGGAGATTATAAGGTCCCTCCTTCCAAGCCATATATGTGTCTCTTTTAATATAGATTTCAAGAAGGAAAGAGAGTGTACTTAGAGAAGAGTGAGACAATAAGGCTAGAAACATTAGGAAAGTGTTAGAATAAAATTATTAGCTACAAAAATCCTAAAAGAAATAAGAAGACAAGAATAGTTCTATTAAGAGATAAGTATCTCCAAAAATAGAAATTCGAATTTAGATCATATGACGTCGCATTTAGAGTACTTTTATATATTTAGAGTCCATGCATACTAAAAATGTGAAAAAGTAATGCGTTTCTAAAGATAGCCCGTTTATGGCTATATACAAATGTTTCTACCTATTCTACCTATGCAAGCTTGTAGACCAAATGCCTTCCGGTTCTTTTGATTGGTTTTATGAGCATATTCTGAGTTTTCATTAGAGAGTTTTAGCCGAAACAATTTGCTAATTCTGTAAGGGTCTCTACACAGAAAACTGTAAGAAGGCATCAAGTAGCATCAAAATTATCTCAAACGTGCTAATCCGGATAATCTTTGGATGTGTCAATCCCAAGGCACCAAATGTGTAATTCTCAAAAAATGAAGATCTCATATGTATTAATCTTGAGTGCCTACAGATGTGGTTCTATGATAAATATTTGATAGTTTTGAATTTTCCATGGATACAATGAAAGAAGCAAATTCACCCTTGCTCGGCTAGAAATCATAAGAAATGCCGAATTAGCTGGAAGCACTGTTGTCAATCTAACCACTCGAATAAGAATCAGTTATGGGATACCATGAAAGTACACCTTCGTGAAAGGTTTTGTCCTCTAGGATTTCGAGAGGAAAAAATGAATGAATTTTTTGAGCTAACCCAAGAAGGGAAGACCCTGGAAGAATGCCACCAAAATCTTGCTAAACTTCTACGATTAGCTCCAGAGATGGATGAGGTAACTCTTCTCCATCGACTCATTTGGAAGCTTTATCGGTATACCATTGAATGCAAAACCATCCTCTATTTCAGAAGCCATAATTATAGCCAGAGACTATGATAAGGTTTTTTTATATAGAAAGTGGCAAGAAGGACATGAGTCCTTCCATGTTAATCAAGAAGAGGTCCCCCAATTCAAGAGGAACGTCAAGCCCACCCTTGGCTACAAGGAATCATGAACAAGAGCAAAATTAGGTCAAGAAATAGGGATAGCAGGGTTAAAGATAATCGAATTCAACAAGTATTTCTATGAGTAAATAGAAGGGGATTGGTGCAAGATTCATGTGAAGTAATGTACATTGATGAATAGAGGTATTCTAGAAGATGGTACTAAGATTATGCAATCGCTATCAAAGGTTAGATTGCATAAAGGATTGATTTCCTTACATTTTTCCACCATGACAATTTGTTAAGTACCATATTACATGTGGGGATATAGAATAAGGAATTCATAAGGAAGGATTATGATTTTTTTTTAAGGTTCTTATCATATGAGAAGTATATGGATGCATGAACTTAGGATAATAAGGCCAATTAACTTTAAAATAATACAGACCTTTTGGGGGCACAACAAAACAAGCCAAATAAATGAAATACGGAACTTTTTAGGAATAATGTTTAGATAAAAGAAGATTTCTACATAGTGGGGACACCACTTCGGAAGAGATAGGAGGATTTACTTAGATACTACCCCAGATCACGAGATGAGGATATCTAGAATCTTTTAAGTGGGGAAGATTGTAAGGTACGTCCTTCCAAGCCATATATGTGTCTCTTTTAATATAGATTTCAAGAAAGAAAGAGAGTGTACTTAGAGAAGAGTGGGACAATAAGGCTAGAAACATTAGGAAAGTGTTAGAATAAAAGTATTAGCTACAAAAATCCTAAAAGAAATAAGAAGACAAGAATAGTTCTATTAAGAGATAAGTACCTCCAAAAATAGAAATTCTAATTTAGATGATAGGACGTTGCATTTAGAGTACTTTTATATATTTAGAGTCCATGCATACTAAAAATGTGAAAAAGTAACGCATTTCTAAAGATAGCACGTTTGCAATTATATACAAATGTTTCTGCCTATTCTATCTATGCAGGCTTGTAGACCAAATGTCTTCCAGTTCTTTTAATTAGTTATTTGACCATATTTTGAGTTTTCATCATCATCAGAGAGTTATAGCCGAAACAATTTGCTAATTCTGTAAGGGTCTCTACTCAGGGAAAACTGTAAGAAGGCATCAAGTAGCATCAAGGTAATCCTAGAGCTTGAGATATATATATCCTTTCATTCTTCTCTAATCTCTTAGAAGAGAAGGTTAGATTACTATGGTCTTTAGGAGGAAGAGACCAAAACTCCATATCTTTTCTTTTAAAGAAAGAATAGTATGCCGTAGCCCTGTAACAAGAGAAGGCTCTTTTGCCATAGATCTTCGAAAGAGAGAAAAGTCAGAGTACGAGTAAGAGAAGATAAATCTTGGGGATGCTTTCAATCATAAGAGACGATATTAGAAGACTCTCTATTCTCATATATCAAGTTCTGAAACTCTTATTTTTAATAACGAGCAAAGACAACCATAAACCATAAATTTTTATAAGGTATATATATATTCTGTTTTTTAATTATATATATATTTTTTATTTTTCAATTATATATCATTCTTAGGGGTTGAGGTATGGCCCTGGCTTCTCTATTAATTGTTAATAGTGATTGATTGATTTACTAGTTAATAGTGATTGATTGATTTACTAGTTAAAGTTTAAACAACAAAATATGCCTTAATAAAGAATGTCTTATCGCGTAATCTCAAGTTGAAATGCTAAAATCTTTGTGAAAAGGATTGTTTTCTTAAGAAGGTAATATGGATTCTAGTCCTATGGTTTAGTTGAGTAAATGGATTGTTATCTTGGTTAAATTAAGGTACATGTACAACTTCTCCCTGCCTTGACGCTGCCGAGTTCTTGTGCTTGTGTAGCCGGACGGCAGAGACGTTAGTAAGGCCTAGAGTCCACCCATGGTATCCCTCATACCATTGGGAGAATGAGGTTCGTTGATTGAGGCGAGTTATTGTGATGTTGCCTAGTTCTGAGGGCCCAGCCTAGTGTGTTGAATTAGCCCAACCTAGTGCTTAGGGACGGGAGGATTGAGTGACGGAGCCTGAGAGGGCGACAAGCTGGCTTGAGTCCTCGCTATAGTGGCTGGACGACGAGGTGTATGGTCCCGTAGGGTTTTTTCCCAGCATGTAGAGGCTGGAAGGCCAAATTCTAGATCATTGGTAGTATAAAGGAAAAGAATAAGAGAGCCGGTTTGGCTTGTATGGAATTGATTTATATATAACCTTTTTTTATAAGCCTTGTCTTTGGCATTATTGTACACTGTGGAAAAAGGCTAATTAACAAACCTCGTGAAAAGGGCCTTAATTAAAGAACATGTTTATTTATGTGAAACAGTGTGGTAGGATTAATTAGAAAACAATTAGCACATCTAAGAGCATGATCCTCTGGGAGTTACACATCTAAAGTTAGACCCATGTTTGTTTGAGATGGGTTCAAGATCTAAGATGATAGTCCTTGTAAAAATCATCCAATAGATGGCATTCACATGTCAACTATTCAAACCTTAATAGAGTTATAATCTTAATAATTTATAATATGCGAATTAATGAGACATATTTTGAAAATTTCTCTAAACAAAGTTTTGGTCTATCCTTCTAGTCATTCAGTCTTTCACTAGTTTCCTAATTTGATCACCTTATGTTTTTCCTCAAAAGGTTGCCTCCCTGATTTTATTTCTCAAATTTATTGTACAAATATCTTGTGTGTACACCCCCAAGATACAAGCACAATTTCATAGGATGATTGTCTCAACATGTGAGGATATTCAAATCACTTCTATGGCCACTAGAGATGATTAATCGATTCGTCCTCATATGATAAACAATCACTTGTTTTAATCCCTTGACAGTTAGCCTTTGAAAAACAAATCCTAGGAACTAAGGAAGCTCTAATACCATTTGTAAGGTTCTCCCCTTCCCGAAATAAGGGAAACACTTAAGATAGTCTACTAAGTCTTGGCTTGGAGAAAATTTCCAACTTGTCGACACCTTGACCAGGTAAAGATTCAAGGATACGATTTGTAGGTAAGACCTAGCTCTATCCCACAAGGGGAGCGTGGTCTTCTAAAAGTCAAATTACCCATAGGGTAATTGATCATAGTTTGAGCAACTACTAATCTTGATTCCTAGAGACAACGATTTTTTCCTTATCCATATGCAAGGCACAGCCCCGCTGGCCTAGTCTCCTTGAATAGAGTTGCTCGAGAACCTATTTATCTAGCGTAGGACTTTCACTTAATTTGTTAGAAAGCTACCCAACTAATCGAGTCCACCCATCCATAGGATGGTGCCGTATCGGGGCATTCCACGCTCCCACTTTGTGGGGACACCACTTTGGAAGAGACAGGAGGATTTACTTAGATACTACCCCAGATCACGAGATGAGGATATCTCGAATCTTTTAAGTGGGGGAGATTGTAAGGTCCCTCCTTCCAGGCCATATATGTGTCTCTTTTAATATAGATTTCAAGAAGGAAACAGAGTGTACTTAGAGAAGAGTGAGACAATAAGGCTAGAATCATTAGGAAAGTGTTAGAATAAAAGTATTAGCTACAAAAATCCTAAAAGAAATAAGAAGACAAGAATAGTTCTATTAAGAGATAAGCATCTCCAAAAATGAAATTCAAATTTAGATGATACGACGTCGCATTTAGAGTACTTTTATATATTTAGAGTCCATGCATACTAAAAATGTGAAAAAGTAACGCGTTTCTAAAGATAGCACATTTGTGGCTATATACAAATGTTTCTGCCTATTCTACCTATGCAGGCTTGTAGACCAAATGCCTTCCGGTTCTTTTAATTGGTTATATGACCATATTCTGAGTTTTCATCAGAGAGTTATAGCCAAAACAATTTGCTAATTCTGTAAGGGTCTCTACACAGGGAAAACTATAAGAAGGCATCAAGTAGCATTAAGGTAATCCTAGAGCTTGAGATGTATATATCCTTTCATTCTTATCCGATCTCTTAGAAGACAAGGTTAGATTGCTATGGTCTTTAGGAGGAAGAGACCAAAACTCCATAGCTTTTCTTTTAAAGAAAGAATAGTATGTTGTAGCCCTGTAACAAGAGAAGGCTATTTTGCCATAGATCTTTGAAAGAGAGAAAAGTCAGAGTACGAGTAAGAGGAGATAAATCTTGGGGATAATCGGATGATTTCAATCGTAAGAGATGCGTCGTATTAGAAGACTCTCTATTCTCATTTATCAAGTTCTGAAACTCTTATTAACAAGCAAAGACAACCATAAACGATAAATTTCTATAAGGTATATATATATTCTGTTTTTCAATTATATATCATTCTTAGGGGTTGAGGTATGGCCCTGGCTTCTCTATTAATAGTGATCTATTTGATTGATTTACTAGTTAAAGTTTGTATTCTTTTAAACAACATATGCCTTAATAAAGAATGTCTTATCGCGCAATCTTAAATTGAAATGCTAAAATCTTTGTGAAAAGGATTGTTTTCTTAAGAAGGTAACATGGATTCTAGTCCTATGGTTTAGTTGAGTAAATGGATTGTTATCTTCGTTAAATTAAGGTACATGTACAACTTCTCCCTGCCTTGACGATGCCCAGTTCTTGTGCTTATGTATCTGGACGGCGGAGACGTTAGTAAGGCCTAGAGTCCACCCATGGTATCCCTCATACCATTGGGAGAATGAGGTTCCCCGATTGAGGCGAGTAATTGTGATGTTGCCTAGTTCTAAGGGTCCAAGCTAGTGTGGTGAATTAGCCCAACCTAGTGCTTAGACATCCCTTTGAGGGACGGGAGGATCGAGTGACAGAGCCTAAGAGGGCGACAAGCCAGCTTGAGTCGCTAGTGGCTGACGATGAGGTGTATGGTCCCGTAGGGTTTTGCCCAACATGTAGAGGCTGGAAGGCCGAATTCTAGATCATTGGTAGTATAAAGGAAAAGAATAAGAGAGCCGGTTTGGCTTGTATGGAATTGATTCATGTATAAACTTTTTTTATAAACCTTGTCTTTGGCATTATTGTATTGTGGAAAAAGGCTATTTTAACAAACCTTATGAAAAGGGCCTTACTTAAGGAACATGTTTATTTATGTGAAACAGTGTGGTAGGATTAATTAGAAACCAAATTGACGCGTGAGTAGGGTGGAATGCCCCAACACGGCACCATCCTATGGATGGGTGGACTCGATTAGTTGGGTAGCTTTCCAACAGATTAAGTGAAAGTCCTACGCTAGATAAATAGGTTCTCCAGCAACTCTATTCTAGGAGACTAGGCTAGCGGGGCTGTGCCTTGCATATGGATAAGGAAAAAATCGTTGTCTCTAGGAATCAAGATTAGTAGTTGCTCAAACTATGATCAATTACCCTATGGTTGGGTAATTTGACTTTTAGAAGACCACGCTCCCCCTGTGGGAGGGTGGAATGCCCCAACACAGCACCATCCTATGGATGGGTGGACTCGATTAGTTGGGTAGCTTTCTAACAGATTAAGTGAAAGTCCTACGCTACATAAATAGGTTCTTTAGCAACTCTATTCTAGGAGACTAGGCTAGCGGGGTTGTGCCTTGCATATGGATAAGGAAAAAATCATTATCTCTAGGAATCAAGATTAGTAGTTGCTCAAACTATGTTCAATTACCCTATGGTTGGGTAATTTGACTATTAGAAGACCACGCTCCCCCTGTGGGATAGAACTAGGTCTTACCTACAAATCGTATCCTTGAATCTTTACATGGTCAAGGTGTCGAGTCTCGACGAGTAGAAAATTTTCTCCAAGCTAAGACTTAGTAGACTATCTTAAGTGTTTCCCCTATTTCGAGAAGGGGGCAACCTTACAAATGGTATCAGAGCCAATCTTAGTTCCTAAGATCTGTTTTTCAAAGTTTAATTGCTGTCAAGGGATTAAAACAAGTGATTGTTTATCATATGAGGACGAATCGATTAATCATCTCTAGTGGCCATAGAAGTTATTTTAATATCCTCACATGTTGAGACAATCATCCTATGAAATTGTGCTTGTATCTTGGGGTGCACACGCAAGATATTTGTATAATAAATTTGAGAAATAAAATCAGGGAGGAAACCTTTTGAGAAAAAACATAAGGTGATCAAATTAAGAAACTAGTGAAAGACTGAAGGACTAGAAGGATAGACCGAAACTTTGTTTAGAGAAATTTTTAGGATATATCTCATTAATTTGCATATTATAAATTATTAAGATTATAACTCTATTAAGGTTTGAACAGTTGACGTGTGAATGCCATCCATTGGATGCTTTATACTAGGACTATCATCCAAGATCTTGAACCCATCTCAGACAAACATGGGTCTAACTTCGGATGTGTAATTCCTAGAGGATCATGCTCTTAGATGTGCTAATCCCAAGATACTCGATGTGTAATTTTTCAGAAAACTAATCATCTCACACGTGTTAATCCGGATAATCTTTGGATGTGTCAATCCCAAGGCACCGGATGTGTAATTCTCAAAAAATAAAGATCTAAGATGTATTAATCCTGAGTGCCTTCAGATGTATGAATCCTGAGTGCCTTCAGATGTGTGGTGCTGTGATAAGTATTTAATAGTTTTGAATTTTTCATGGAATACAATGAAAGAAGCAAGTTCACCCTTGCTCGTCTAAAAATCATAAGAAATGCCAAATTAGTTGGAAGCACTGTTGTCAATATAACCACTCAAATCAGAATCTGTTATGGGATGCCATGAAAGTACACCTTCTTGAAAGGTTTTGTCCTCCAGGATTTTGAGAAGATAAAATGAATGAATTTTTTGAGCTAACCCAAGAAGGGAAGACCCTGAAAGAATACCACCAAAATCTTGCTAAACTTCTGTGATTAGCTCCAGAGATGGATGAGGTAACTCTTCTCCATCGATTCATTTGGAAGCTTAATCTACCATTGAATAACCTCGTTAAGAATGCAAAACCATCCTCTATTTTAGAAGCCATAATTATAGCCAGAGTCTATGATAAAGTTTTTTTTAAAGGCCATGAGACCTTCCATGTTAATCACGAAGAGGTCCCTTGATTCAAGAGGAACATCAAGCCCACCCTTGGCTACAAGGAATCATGAGCTAGAGCAAAATTAGGTCAAGAAATAGGGATAGCAGGGTTTAAGATAATCGAATTCAACAAGTATTTCTATGAGTAAATAGAAGAGGATTGGTGCAAGATTCATGTGAAGTAATGTACATGATGAATAGAGGTATTCTAGAAGAGGATACTAAGATTATGCAATTACTATCATAGGTTAGATTGCGTAAAGGATTGATTTCATTACGTTTTTCCATGACAATTTGTTAAGTACCATATTACATGTGGGGATATAGAATAAAGAATTTGTAAGGAAGGATTATGATTTTTTTTAAAAGGTTCATATCATATGAGAATTATATGGATGCAAGAACTTAGGATAATAAGGACAATTAACTTTAAAATAATAAAGACCTTTTGGAGGCACAACAAAACGAGCCAAACACATGAAATAAGGACCTTTTTAGGAACAATGTTTAGATAAAAGAAGATTTCTACCTAGTGGGGACACCACTTTGGAAGAGACGGGAGGATTTACTTAGATAGTACCCCAGCTCACGAGATGAGGACATGTCGAATATTTAAAGTGGGGGAGATTATAAGGTCCCTCCTTCCAAGCTGTATATGTGTGTCTTTTAATATAGATTTCAAGAAGGAAAGAGAGTGTTCTTAGAGAAGAGTGAGACAATAAGGCTAGAAACATTAGGAAAGTGTTAGAATAAAAGTATTAGCTCCAAAAATCCTAAAAGAAATAAGAACACAAGAATAGTTCTATTAAGAGATAAGTATCTCCAAAAATAGAAATTTGAATTTAGGTGATACGAGGTCGGATTTAGAGTACTTTTATATATTTAGAGTCGATGCATACTAAAAATGTGAAAAAGAAACGCGTTTCTAAAGATAGCGCATTTGCGGCTATATACAGATGTTTTTGCCTATTTTAGCCATGTTGGCTTGTAGACCGGAAGCCTTCCAATTCTTTTAACTAGTTATATGACCATATTTTGAGTTTTGATCAGAGTGTTATAGCCAAAACAATTTGCTAATTCTGTCAGGGTCTCTACACAGGGAAAACTGTAAGAAGGCATCAAGTAGCCTCAAGGTAATCCTAGAGCTTGAGATGTATATATTCCTTCATTCTTATCTAATCTCTTAGAAGAGAAGATTAGATTGCCATGGTCTTTCGGAGGAAGAGACCAAAACTCCATAGCTTTTCTTCTAAAGAAAGAATACTATGCCGTAGCCTTGCAACAAGAGAAGGCTATTTTGCCATAGACCTTCGAAAGAGAGAAAAGACAAAGTACGAGTAAGAGGAGATAAATCTTGGGGATGATCGGATGATTTCAATTGTAAGAGAAGGTACTAGAAGACTCTCTATTCACATATATTAGGTTTTAAAACTCTTATTAAACAGAAAAGACAACCATAAACGATAAATTTCTATAAAGTATATATATATTTTGTTTTTCAATTATATATCATTCTTAGGGATTGAGGTATGGCCCTAACTTCTCTATTAATTGTTAATAGTGATCTATTTGATTGATTTACTAGTTAAAGTTTGTATTCTTTTAAACAACAGCCTTTTTAGGGATTGAGGTATGGCTCTAACTTCTCTATTAATTGTTAATAGTGATCTATTTGATTGATTTACTAGTTAAAGTTTGTATTCTTTTAAACAACAGCATATATGCCTTAATAAAGAATGTCTTATCACGCAATCTCAAGTTGAAATGCTAAAATCTTTGTGAAAAGGATTGTTTTCTTAGAAGGTAACATGGATTCTAGTCCTATGGTTTAGTTGAGTAAATGGATTGCTATCTTGGTTAAATTAAGGTACATGTACAACTTTCCCCTACCTTGACACTGCCCCGTTCTTGTGCTTGTGTAGCTCGACGCGGCAGAGATGTTAGTAAGGCCCAAAGTCCACCCATGGTATCCCCCATACCATTGGGAGAATGAGGTTTGCCGACTGAGGTGAGTAATTGTGATGCTGCCTAGTTCTTAGGGCCCGGGCTAGTGCGGTGAATTAGCCCACCTAGTGCGTAGACATCCCTCTGAGGGATGAGAGGATCGAGCGACGGAGCCTGAGAGGGCGATAGGCCAGCTTCAGTCCTCGCCACAGTGGCCAAGGACGAGGTGTATGGTCCCGTAGGGTTTTGCCCAGCATGTAGAGGCTGGAAGGCCAAATTCTAAATCATTGGCAATATAAAGGAAAAGAAAGCGGGTTTGGTCTATATGGAATTGATTCATGTATAATTTTTTTTATATATAAATCTCATCTTTGGCATTATTGTACTGTGGAAAAAGGTTGTGTTAACAAACCTTGTGAAAAGGGCCTTAATAGAGGAACATGTTTATTTATGTGAAATAGTGTGGTAGGATTAATTAGAAAACAAATTGACGCATGAGTAGGGTGGAAAGTGGGAGGATGGAATACCCCGACATGGCACCATCCTATGGACGGGTGGACTCGATTAGTCGGGTAGCTTTCCAACAGATTAAGTGAAAGGCCTACGCTAGATAAATAGGTTCTCAAGCAACTCTATTCTAGGAGACTAGGCCAGCGGGGCTATGCCTTCATATGGATAAGGAAAAAAGCGTTGTCTCTAGGAATCAAGATTAGTAGTTGCTCAAACTATGATCAATTACCCTATGGGTAATTTGACTTTTAGAAGACCACGCTCCCCCTGTGGGATAAGACTAGGTCTTACCTACAAATCGTATCCTTGAATATTTACATGGTCAAGGTGTCGCGAGATGAGTAGGAAATTCTTTCCAAGCTAAGACTTAGTAGACTATCTTAAGTGTTTCCCCTATTTTGGGAAGAAGAACCTTACAAATGGAAAGAAAGCCGATCTTAGTTCCTAGGATTTATTTTTCAAAGGTTAACTTTCAAGGGATTAAAACAAGCGATTGTTTATCATATGAGGACGAATCAATCATCTCTAGTGGCCATAGAAGTTATTTTAATGTCCTCACTTGTTGAGACAATCATCCTATGAAATTGTGCTTGTATCTTGGGGGTACACACACAAGATATTTGTACAATAAATTTGAGAAAAAAATCGGGGAGGAAACCATTTAAAGAAAAACATAAGGTGATCAAATTAAGAAACTAGTGAGAGATTGAATAACTAGAAGGATAGACCGAAACTTTGTTTAGAGAAATTTTCAGGATATATCTCATTAATTTGCATATTATAAATTATTAAGATTATATTAACTCCATCAAGGTTTGAATAGTTGACGTGTGAATACCATCCATTAGATGCTTTATACTAGGACTATCATCCAAGATCTTGAACCCATCTCAGACAAACATGGGGTCTAACTTCGGATGTGTAAATTCCAGAGGATCATGCTCTTCAATGTGTTAATCCTAAGATACTAAATGTGTAATTTTCAGAAAACTAATCATTTCAGGCTTATCCGGATAATCTTTGGATGTGTCAATCCCAAGGCACCAGATGTGTAATTCTCAAAAAATGGAGATCTCCGATGTATTAATCTTGAGTGCTACAGATGTGGTGCTATGATAAATATTTGATAGTTTTGAATTTTTCATGGATACAATGAAAGAAGCAAATTCTCCCTTGCTCGTCTAGAAATCATAAGAAATGACGAATTACTTGGAAGCAGTGTTGACAATCTAACCACTCGAATCAGAATCAGTTATGGGATACCATGAAAGTACACCTTCGTGAAAGATTTTGTCCTCTAGGATTTTGAGAGGAAAAAATGAATGAATTTTTTGAGCTAACCCAAGAAGGGAAGACCCTGGAAGAATGCCACCAAAATCTTGCTTAACTTCTGCAATTAGCTCCAGAGATGGATGAGGTAACTCTTGTCCATTGATTCATTTGGAAGCTTAATCGGTATACCATTGAATAACCTCGTTAAGAATGCAAAACCATCCTCTATTTCAGAAGCCATAAATATAGCCAGAGACTATGATAAAGTTTTTTTATATAGAAAGTGTCAAGAAAGACATGAGTCCTTCCATGTTAATTAGGAAGAGGTCCCCTAATTCAAGAGGAATGTCAAGCCCACCCTTGGCTACAAGGAATCCTGAACAAGAGCAAAATTAGGTCAAGAAATAGGGATAGCAGGGTTTAAGATAATGGAATTATTGGTGCAAGATTCATGTGAAGTAATGTACATGATGAATAGAGGTATTCTAGAAGAGGATACTGAGATTATGCAATTGCTATCATAGGTTAGATTGTGTAAAGGATTGATTTCGTTACGTTTTTCCATGACAATTTGTTAAGTACCACATTACATGTGTGGGTGTAGAATAAGGAATTTGTAAGGAAGGATTATGATTTTTTTTAAGGTTCATATCATATGAGAAGTATATGGATGCAAGAACTTAGGATAATAAGGCCAATTAACTTTAAAATAATACAGACCTTTTGGAGGCACAACAAAACGAGCCAAACACATGAAATAAGAAACTTTTTAGGAACAATGTTTAGATAAAAGAAGATTTCTACCTAGTGGGGACACCACTTTGGAAGAGAGAGGAGGATTTACTTAGATAGTACCCTAGCTTGTGAGATAAGGACAACTCAAATATTTAAAGTGGGGGAGATTGTAAGGTCCCTCCTTCCAAGCCATATATGTGTGTCTTTTAATATAGATTTCAAGAAGGAAAGAGAGTGTACTTAGAGAAGAGTGAGACAATAAGGCTAGAAACATTAGGAAAGTGTTAGAATAAAAGTATTAGCTCCGAAAATCCTAAAAGAAATAAGAACACAAGAATAGTTCTATTAAGACATAAGTATCTCCAAAAATATAAATTTGAATTTAGGTGATACGAGGTCGGATTTAGAGTACTTTTATATATTTAGAGTCCATGCATACTAAAAATGTGAAAAAGTAATGCGTTTCTAAAGATAGTGCATTTGCGGCTATATACAGATGTTTTTGCCTATTTTAGCCATGCTGGCTTGTAGATCGGAAGCCTTCCAGTTCTTTTAACTGGTTATAAGACCACATTTTGAGTTTTTATTGGAGAGTTATAGCCAAAACAATTTGCTAATTCTATCAGGGTCTCTACATAGGGAAAACTGTAAGAAGGCATCAAGTAGCCTCAAGGAAATCCTAGAGCTTGAGATGTATATATTCCTTCATTCTTATCTGATCTCTTAGAAGAGAAGATTAGATTGCCATTATTTTCGGACGAAGAGACCAAAACTCCATAGCTTTTCTTCTAAAGAAAGAATACTATGTCATAGCCTTGCAACAAGAGAAGGCTATTTTGCCATAGACCTTCAAAAAAGAGAGAAAAGTCAGAGTACGAGTAAGAGGAGATAAATCTTGGGGATGATGGGATGATTTCAATCGTAAGAGAAGGTATTCGAAGACTCTCTATTCTCATATATCAAGTTCTGAAACTCTTATTAACCAGCAAAGACAACCATAAATAACAAATTTCTATAAAGTATATGAATATATTATTTTTTAATTATATATCATTCTAAGGGGTTGAGGTATGGCCCTGGCTTCTTTATTAATTGTTAATAGAGTGATCTATTAGATTGATTTACTAGTTAAAGTTTGTATTCTTTTAAACAACAGCAGCCTTAATAAAGAATGTCTTATCGCGCAATCTCAAGTTGAAATGCTAAAATCTTTGTGAAAAGGATTGTTTTCTTAGAAGGTAACATGGATTCTAGTCCTATGGTTTAGTTGAGTAAATGGATTGCTATCTTGGTTAAATTAAGGTACATGTACAACTTTCCCCTACCTTGACACTGCCCCGTTCTTGTGCTTGTGTAGCTCGACGCGGCAGAGATGTTAGTAAGGCCCAAAGTCCACCCATGGTATCCCCCATACCATTGGGAGAATGAGGTTTGCCGAGATTGAGGCGAGTAATTGTGATGCTGCCTAGTTCTTAGGGCCCAGGCTAGTGCGGTGAATTAGCCCACCCTAGTGTGTAGACATCCCTCTAACGGGCGGGAGGATCGAACGACGGAGCCTGAGAGGGCGATAGGCCAGCTTCAGTCCTCGCCACATCGGCCAAGGACGAGGTGTATGGTCCCGTGGGGTTTTGCCCAGCATGTAGAGGCTGGAAGGCCAAATTCTAAATCATTGGCAATATAAAGGAAAAGAATAAGAGAGTTGGTTTGGCCTATATGGAATTGATTCATGTATAAAATTTTTTTTATAAATATCATCTTTGGCATTATTGTACTGTGGAAAAAGACTGTTTTAACAAACCTTGTGTGAAAAGGGCCTTAATAAAGGAACATGTTTATTTATGTGAAACAATGTGGTAGGATTAATTAGAAAACAAATTGACGCATGTGTAGGGTGTAAAGTGGGAGGATGGAATGCCCCGACACGGCACCATCCTATGGACCAATGGACTTGATTAGTCGGGTAGCTTTCCAACAGATTAAGTGAAAGCCCTATGCTAGATAAATAGGTTCTTGAGCAACTCTATTCTAGGAGACTAGGCCAACAGGGCTATGGTTGCATATGGATAAGGAAAAAAGCGTTGTCTCTAGGAATCAAGATTAGTAGTTGCTCAAACTATGATCAATTACCCTATGGGTAATTTGACTTTTAGAAGACCACGCTCCCCCTGTGGGATAAGACTAGGTCTTACGTACAAATCGTACCTTGAATCTTTACATGGTCAACGTGTCGACGAGTAGGAAATTCTCTCCAAGCTAAGACTTAGTAGACTATCTTAAGTGTTTCCCCTATTTTGGGAAGGGGAGAACCTTACAAATGGAAAGAAAGCCGATCTTAGTTCCTAGGATTTATTTTTCAAAGGTTAACTTTCAAGGGATTAAAACAAGCGATTGTTTATTATATGAGGATGAATCAATCATCTCTAGTGGCCATAGAAGTTATTTTAATATCCTCACTTGTTGAGACAATCATCCTATGAAATTGTGCTTGTATCTTGGGGTGCACACACAAGATATTTGGACAATAAATTTGAGAAAAAAAATCAGGGAGGAAACCTTTTAAAGAAAAACATAAGGTGATCAGGGAGGAAACCTTTTAAAGAAAAACATAAGGTGATCAAATTAAGAAACTAGTGAGAGACTGAATAACTAGAAGGATAGATTGAAACTTTGTTTAGAGAAATTTTCAAGATATATCTCATTAATTTGCATTTTATAAATTATTAAGATTATAACTCCATTAAGGTTGGAATAGTTGACGTGTGAATACCATCCATTGGATGCTTTATACTAGGACTATCATCCAAGATCTTGAACCCATATCAGACAAACATGGGTCTAACTTCGGATGTGTAATTCCTAGAGGATCATGCTCTTCGGTGTGTTAATCCCAAGATGCTAGATGTGTAGTTTTCAGAAAACTAATCATCTCAGACGTGCTAATCCAGATAATCTTTGGATGTGTCAATCCCAAGGCACTAGATGTGTAATTCTCAAAAAATGAAGATCTCAGATATATTAATCTTGAGTGCCTACAGATGTGGTGCTATGATAAATATTTGATAGTTTTGAATTTTTCATGGATACAATGAAAGAAGCAAATTCTCCCTTGCTCGTCTAGAAATCATAAGAAATGCCGAATTAGTTGGAAGCAGTGTTGTCAATCTAACCACTCGAATCAGAATCAGTTATGGAAAACCATGAAAGTACACCTTTGTGAAGGGTTTTGTCCTCTAGGATTTCGAGAGGAAAAAATGAATGATTTTTTTTAGCTAACCCAAGAGGGGACCCTGAAAGAATGCCACCAAAATCTTACTAAACTTCTGCAATTAGCTCCAGAGATGGATAAGGTAACTCTTCTCCATCGATTCATTTAAAAGCTTAATCGGTATACCATTGAATAACCTCGTCAAGAATGCAAAACCATCCTCTATTTCAAAAGCCATAATTATAGCCAGAGACTATGATAAAGTTTTTTTATATAGAAAGTGTCGAGAAGGACATAAGTCCTTCCATGTTAATTAGGAAGAGGTCCCTAACTCAAGAGGAACGTCAAGCCCACCCTTGGCTACAAGGAATCATGAACAAGAGCAAAATTAGGTCAAGAAATAGGGATAGCAGGGTTAAAGATAATCGAATTCAACAAGTATTTCTATGAGTAAATAGAAGAGGATTGGTGCAAGATTCATGTGAAGTAATGTACATGATGAATAGAGGTATTCTAGAAGATGGTACTAAGATTATGCAATTGCTATCATAGGTTAGATTACGTAAAGGATTGATTTCCTTATATTTTTCCATGACAATTTGTTAAGTACCATATTACATGTGGGGATATCGAATAAGGAATTCGTAAGGAAAGATTATGATTTTTTTTAAAGGTTCATATCATATGAGAAGTATATGGATGCATGAACTAAGAATAATAAGGCCAATTAACTTTAAAATTATACGGACCTTTTGGGGACACAACAAAACGAGCCAAACAAATGAAATACAGAACTTTTTAGGAATAATGTTTAGATAAAAGAAGATTTCTACCTAGTGGGGACACCACTTTGGAAGAGACAAGAGGATTTACTTAGATACTACCCCAAATCGCGAGATAAGGATATCTAGAATCTTTTAAGTGGGGAAGATTGTAAGGTCCCTCCTTCCAAGCCATATATGTGTCTCTTTTAATATAGATTTCAAGAAGGAAAGAGAGTGTACTTAGAGAAGAGTGAAACAATAAGGCTAGAAACATTAGGAAAGTATTAGAATAAAAGTATAGCTACTACAAAAATCCTAAAAGAAATAAGACGACAAGAATAGTTCTATTAAGAGATAAGTATCTCCAAAAATAGAAATTCGAATTTAGATGATACGACATCGCATTAAGAGCACTTTTATATATTTAGAGTCCATGCATACTAAAAATGTGAAAAAGTAACGCGTTTCCAAAGATAGCATGTTTGCGGCTATATACAAATGTTTCTGCCTATTCTACCTATGCAAGCTTGTAGACCAAATGTGTAAGATTCCTCCCCATCCTCTCACGATGTCCAGTATCTTCCCCTGTAATCAATCCCCTCTTTAGAAATATAAAAGATCTTGTTTCTGCCTGTTTTTTCCTAGAGAGAGAAACTGAATATTTTTGGATGGAAAAATATCTCTTCTTATTAAAATAAGTTCTCCCGAAAGAGAAGTTCAAAAAGATTTTCAGAAGGTGCATTAGAAATCAAGTATAATCTATTCAAGAGGCCTTATCCTAGGGGTCCAGATTTTTGGAAAATTTTAAATTAAGGTTTTGAGGGGCCAATCAGATTCATCCAAATGTGTGGAGAAGATAAATAGAAGAAATAAAGAAAATCCCCCCAAAAATGAGTAAATACTCCCATAAGATGAAGAGTGGACTAAGGACCAAATGAATTACTAAAAAAAAGGATTTTTGACACCTCACAATGGGAATTGCCCCCCTCATGAAGGAGGCGCCTACTTCACATGTGTGGTGGAGTTTAAATTATCAAAAATTGAGATATTTCATCTCTCCTCTCTCCTAATTTACGTCTAGTTCCAAAAAGTAAGCTAAACTGACCTAAAAATCTTCACAAATTGACCAAACTGATCTGGAAAATTCTAGAATCAGTTTGCTTGGTTAGAAGCTCACTTTTTCCTTTAAATAGAAGCCTCCCCCTTTGTTGAAGCTTAATAGTGTTTTATACAGTGTTACTCTACTCCACCCTAGAGCCAAGAACTATGAATTTCTTAATAATTCATTAGTTTTTGACCTTTCCCTCTTCTAAAGAATTGGTGGCCACTCTTGTTGCAAACAAGAGTAGATCCCTCAAACCATCAAGCCAAGAAATTTATGTAAGTTAGAAATCTTACTTTTTCTTTATTCTTTTAATGGTTTTCTAATTTTTGTTATCTTTAAAATGATAATCTGATGCTATGCCTTGCTGGAAAGGCTTTCCCCCTCTCTCATTCTTAAATTCAGCCCTTCTTATCCTAGGTAAGTAATCTAATTATTGGAATTAAACTTTTCATATTGTTTCTTTTTTAAAAGTGAAATTTGATTAGTTTAGAGTGCTTAAAACCATTTGGGGATAATTTTAAGATAGGAAAAATTAAAAAATGGTCAGCCATACAAAGGAGGTTATGGCAAAATTTTCTAAAAATTGGTGAAGTAAGTTTTATCCTTTATTATTCAAAAAGAGTGTTATTTATTCTCATCAATTTTGATTTTATGCATAGAAAGGTGCATAAAGAAATTTATTTTTATTTCAAAAGAGTTATTCTCATCAAATTTGATTTTATGCATAGAAAGGTGAATGATAAGGGATGTGAATGGATGTGATGTGATATGAATCGGGATGTGAATGAATGTTATAGGATGTGAATGAATGATAACGGATGTGAATGGATGTGATGTGATGTGAATGAACGATAAGGGACATGAATGAATGTGTTAGCATGTGAATCAGGATGTGAATGAATGAGATGTGATGTGAAATGAATGTGATAAGATGCGATGTAAACTGGATAGATGTTAATGTATGCAAAGTGATGAGATATATGGGTAGATGCAAGTGGGTAAGATCCGATGAGGATAAATGAGGAAATAAGTGATGAGATAGAAAAAGATGTGATTCGATGAGAATGGGAATGCTTATGAAATAAGGTGGATTGATGTGTGGATAATGTGGATTGATGTACATGGATGTTTGAATGATGTGGATTGACGTGTGGATTGATGTGCATGGATGTTTGAATGATGTGGATTGATGTTTGAATGATATGGATTGACGTGTGGATTGATGTGGATGGATGTATGGATGATGTGGATTGATGTGTGGATGATGCGATTGGATGTGATTTGATGTAGGAATGATGTGATGTGATAGGGATCGATGATGAAAATAAAATTACGGTAAGATGAAAAAAAGATGGGGTCTAATGTGAAAGGATGCGGAGTAATGAGAAAAGATGGAAATATTATTGGGAAGTGTATTTGTTTGTGAAATCTGTTTTTAAATGACTGTTTTATGTTAAGAATGCTGGGGAAGCATTTTGACCATCTTGTGAATGAGGTCGTGGAGACCTATCTATTAAAGTTGCAACTGCTGACAGAGAGTCATTAGAGGATGTCTCGAGTAGCAAAGTCGGCCGAGGTCTTGACCAGCCTTGATTTGATTAAATGGTGAGCTTCCGGTACAGTGGATGAGGGACCCAGGAAGAAGCCTATGAGTGAAGCACTAGGTGACCTACAAAGGATCCTAGAGGGTGCTGACCATATGGTGCTCGGGCTCTGGGTTGCCGAAGATACCCACGAGTACGTCGGGGAAGATATTAGAACAAGGAGTAAGATTTGTTTTTTGAATTTGGGCATGGATTTGGTTGATTGACCTTGTTGGTCTTTAACGGATGAGTCCATGGCTCTTTTATATGGATCTGTTAGTTGATCTTGCTAATCTTCAACCGAGATTCCATCTGGATATTTTTATGTGATTATATTGCCGGGTACTATCAGCTAGGAACTATTGAAAAGGCCCCTGAGTAAACACGTGCTGAGCGTTCTAGTTGCCAATGATGCCATAGGTACACCAATGAAGGAAGGAATAGGAAATTTAGGATTCAACTAGATAATTAGAGGATTATGATCAGTAACACTATGGTTTCATTAAATGATTGTTTTAAAGATTGTTGAATCTGTGAAAAAGACAAGTTCATATTGGGTGTGTAAGTGGTATCACTGTGTGACTAGTTTTATGTTTGCATGAATATCTAGGTAGGGGGCCTGGGAACTCTTTTCCCTGGTACTCGCAACAAAACATAACAAAATTTCTAATTGGATCCCATCACTACAGTGGTTGGGCGGTTGGCTAACCCATGGGGCTGGATGGGGTTAGGCTGGACTGATGGATCCGTAAATTGAGACTCAATTTTTGTATAGTACGATAGATGAGGTAAATCCTGGATAAAAATTGTTCTATGGAAAAGAATCAATGGCTTTGCCTCTCAATGAGGAAAAAAGTGTTGGTCTCTATGATCCAAGTACAGTCTTTTTCCCTGATCTGACTATAGGACTTACGGGTTCGGTCAGATGAGTTCAGTTTGTTAAGGCTTTTGACTACGTTAGAGAAAAGTTATCTTGGAGGAATCGCCCATGCTTTCTGGACAAGGGAAGTTTTTTCAAGTTTGGTTTTGGAAGAACCGATGGATTAGTCTCTTGTCTGGATATCCGGGGGCGAGGCCCCGAGTGTGGAACCCTGCCCCACGCAAGAAGTGCTACTTCTGTTGCTAGCACCCCCAAATTCGTTGCGCAGTGGGGTCTAGGATCTTAGAGCTGGTATCAGAGAAAATTGGCTAATGAGGATCAACTGAGAAGCCAAAAATGTCAAAAATTTATGAAGAAGCAGTAAAAGGTTATAATTGTGTGATAAAATTCATACAAATTTAAAATATTCAAACTGAAATTCGTAAATTGGTAATTGGGTCTTCAGATGGAAGTACCACAATTATATGGAATCCCTAACTTGCTTGAGGCCTAGACATGATGGTATTTACCTTATAGTTCCAAGGACCGTGACTACCCGTATATACCGAGGGTATAGCTGCATCTCTTTACTGGCAGTATATACGAGTAAATCTAAGACTTGAAATTATAAGAATTAATACTATCTAGATGATGAATTCGAATGTGGTTGATATGATTTTAAATTCTGATTTAGAACTGATGAGTTGATTTGGATTCTAATTGAAAAATGAAGATTTCTGAATTTTGGCTGAATTGTAATAATATAACTAAGCAAAACCACAATAAGGATGAATGGGATGAGTCCCTATGATAATGTTCGTAGCTGGAATAACGTTAATGACTTCAGAAAATCACTATGAGATTAGTGGATTGTGCTAGCAGATTGCTGCTGTTAACACTTGACCCAGTGGATCAAGTTAAGGGGTGTCAAATTAAAACTCTCTAAAATTGAAAATTTCCATGACAAAGTGTTCAGATAGAAATCTCGGTCTAATGGACCATTATTGTGATAAGGATTGAATGTTATGATCTGAGTGAATTATTATCCGATGATGAGTTTTATATAAGGGATCTTTATCCCAGGATTCTATTGGGTTCTCCAGACTATAAAGAACCCAGAATCAGCTGGATCTTAAGGAAAAGAATTCTCCTCTAGTTTTGCGAGATAAGGACATCTCGCGTTTTTTCAGTGGGGTAGAATGTAAGATTCCTCCCCAGCCTCTCACGATGTCTAGTATCTTCCCTTGTAATCAATCCCCTCTTCAAAAATATAAAAGATCTTGTTTCTACCTATTTTTGCCTAGAGAGAGAAAATGTTCTAGAGAGGTTATTAAAATTTTGAATATTTTTGGATGGAAAAATATCTCTTCTTATTAAAATTTTGAATATTTTTGGATGGAAAAATATCTCTTCTTATTAAAATAAGCTCCCTCGAAACAGAAGTTCAAAAAGATATTCAGAAGGTGCATTAGAAATCAAGTATAATCTGTTCAAGAGGCCTTATCCTAGGGGTCTAGATTTTTGGAAAATTTTAAATTAAGGTTTTGAGGGGCCAATCAGATTCATCCAAATGTGTGGAGAAGATAAATAGAAGAAATAAAGAAAATCCCCCCAAAAATGAGTAAATACTCCCATAAGATGAAGAGTGGACTAAGGACCAAAGGAATTACTAAAAAAAAGGATTTTTGACACCTCACAATGGGAATTGCCCCCCTCATGAAGGAGGCGCCTACTTCACATGTGTGGTGGAGTTTAAAATTATCAAAAATTAAGATATTTCATCTCTCCTCTCTCCTAATTCACGTCTAGTTCCAAAAAGTAAGCTAAACTGACCTAAAAATCAAAAATTGACCAAACTGATCTGGAAAATTCTAGAATCAGTTTGCTTGGTTAGAAGCTCACTTTTTCCTTTAAATAGAAGCCTCCCCCTTTGTTGAAGCTTAATAGTGTTTTATACAGTGTTACTCTACTCCACCCTAGAGCCAAGAACTATGAATTTCTTAATAATTCATTAGTTTTTGACCTTTTCCTCTTCTAAAGAATTGGTGGCCACTCTTGTTGCAAACAAGAGTAGATCCCTCAAACCATCAAGCCAAAGGAAAGCTCTCAGAAATTTATGTAAGTTAGAAATCTTACTTTTTCTTTATTCTTTTAATGGTTTTCTAATTCTTGTTATCTTTAAAATGATAATCTGATGTATGCCTTGCTGGAAAGGCTTTCCCCCTCTCTCATTCTTAAATTCAGCCCTTCTTTATCCTAGATAAGTAATCTAATTGTTGGAATTAAACTTTTCATATTGTTTCTCTTTTAAAAGTGAAATTTGATCAGTTTAGAGTGCTTAAAACCATTTAGGGATAATTTTAAGATAGGAAAATTTAAAAAATGGTCAGCCATACAAAGGAGGTTATGGCAAAATTTTCTAAAAATTGGTGAAGTAAGTTTTATCCTTTATTATTCAAAAAGAGTAATCCCCACCAATTGTGTATCCTAAAAGTGTTATTTTGATTTTATGCATAGAAAGGTGCTTGGGGGACATTGGTAGGATCTTTTGACATCTTTTGACACTTTTACTAACTTTGGTCATCTTGTACCTTTGGGCTCCATCTATGGAGATTTGGCCTTCCATGGTCATCCTCTTGGTGAGAGGTTAAACACACTTAGGCTATTTGTGCATCTTCTCTTGCTACATGCACTTATAGATTCTCTCTCTCTTGTATATTCATGTGATGAGCCATTTGATCACTAATCTCATGTGGATGTATACATATCCACATGCATACATCCACATCTACATTCATACATCCACATCCACATCCACATCTACATTCATACATCCACATCCACATCTACATTCATACATTCACACATCCATATCCACATCCATACATCCACATCCACATCTACATTCATACATCCACATCTACATCCATACATCCATTTTTACATCCACATCCACATCCACATCCACATCCATACATCCATATCCACATCTACATCCATACATCCACATCCACATCTGCATCCATACATCCATTTTATCATCCTCATTCATACATCCACATCCACATACATACATCCATACATCCACATCTACATCTATACATCCATACATCCACATCCACATCTATACATCCATTTTCACATCCTCATTCACACATCCACATCTATACATCCATTTTCACATCCTCATTCATACATCCACATCCATACTTATCACATACACATACATCTTTCCTTTCACATACATCCTTCACATACATACATCTACATCCATTCTTTCACATACATATATCTACATCCATTCTTTCATATACTTACATCTCCAACCATTCTTCGTTCATTTTCATCTAACTTATTCATTTCACATCCTCATATCTATTTATAGAATACAAGAGAATTCTTATTTTTGATATAAGATTTCTTTACGCATCTATTTATGCATAAATTCCATTTTAAGGAGAATAACACTTTTGAAATAAAAATAAATCTTTTTATGCATCTATCTATGCATAAAGTCAATTTCAATGAAAATAATACTTTCGAAATGAAAATAAATCTTTTATGCATCTATTTATGCATAAAATCAAAATTGATGAAAATAACTCTTTTGAATTAAAAATAAAATTCTTTATGCATCTATTTATGGATAAAATCAAAATTGATGACAATAATTCTTTTGAATTAAAAATAGATTTCTTTATGCATCTTTCTATGCATAAAATCAAAATTGATAAGAATAACTCTTTTGGATTTAAAGAAAAATTCTTTATGCATCTATTTATGTATAAAATCAAAATTGATGAAAATAACTCTTTTGAATTAAAAATAGATTTCTTTATGCATCTTTCTATGCATAAAATCAAAATTGATGAGAATAACACTTTTGGATTAAAATAAATTCTTTATGTATCTTCCCATGCATAAATCCAATTTAGTAGGAATTTTTAGAATAAAAGAATTTCTCTTATGCATCTAATTTATGCATAAAATCCATTTATGATGAAAATCACACTTTTAATATATAAAAAATCTTTTATGCAATGTTTATGCATATTAATCATTTATGATGAAAATCACTCTTTTAATATAAAAGAATTTCTTTTATGCATCTATTTATGTATAAAAATCATTTATGATGAAAATCACACTTAATATAAAAAAATCTTTTATGCATATAAATCATTTATGATGAAAATCACTCTTTTAACATAAAAGAATTTCTTTTATGCATCTATTTATGCATAAAAATCATTTATGATGAAAATCACACTTTTAATATATAAAAAATCTTTTATGCATATAAATTATTTATGATGAAAATCACTCTTTTGATATAAAAGAATTTCTTTTATGCATCTATTTATGCATAAAAATCATTTATGATGAAAATCACACTTTTAATATATAAAAAAATCTTTTATGCATATAAATCATTTATGATGAAAATCATTCTTTTAATATAAAATAATTTCTTTTATGCATCTATTTATGCATAAAAATCATTTATGATAAAAATCACACTTTTGTAATCAAAATAACAATTTCAATATGCTTCCTTCTATGCATAGAATTTAATTCTAAAGAAAGTAACACTTTTTTAATAAAATATTTTTAGTATGCATTTTCTTATACCTAGGATGAAAATTAACACTTTAAGAATACATATACGATGGGAATTACTCTTTTTCAAAAAAAAAGTAAAACCTATTTTACACAATTTTAAAAAATTTCACCATAACCTCCTTTGTATGGCTGACCATTTTTTAATTTTTAATTCTCTAAAATTAATTAGAAGTTCACCAAGAGTATTTAAATCATTCTAATGTAAACATTTTCTACTTATCAAAGAGAAACATTATGAAAAACTTGATTTTATCCATTAATCATTCATCTAGGATAAAGAATGGTTGGATTTACTAAGAAGAGAGGGGAATGCCTTTTTTTAAACAATGAGGCATAACATCATAATCATTTTAGAGAAGACAAAAATCATAAAAATCATTAAAATTAAGCATAAATGCGAATTTATGTCTCCTTACTACCATTCATCAATTAACTTCAATAGCATTTAAAATCCATTCCAATTAAGCTTCTCAAGCTTAAGAGGGGTTGAGAAGAGAGAAACATTGAGAAATTATAGAAAAAGATCAAAATTCTTACTTTACCTTACAAATTGCTTGATTCTTTGATCATGGTAGAGGCCCCCAACCAATCAATTGGTTTGGTGTGTTGATGGAGCCACCAATGGAGATTGAAGAAGGAGGGAAGCTCCAATTTCTTCAATTTGGAGAGAATTTTAGAGAATAGTAAATATTATCATTATTTCAGCATAATTTTGGCATAGTATAATTCTCCTATTTTTTTACAAAGGACTCAGGTTCTATTTATAGGAAAGGAAGGCTCTAACCAAGACCAAATGATTTCTAGAATTTTTCAGATTTAGTTTGGTTGAATTCGGACCAGATTTGGACCTAGTTTGGTTCCTTTTTTATTCGGTTTGATCCAAGAGAGAGGAGAGATAAAAATATCACATTATTTTTGAGTTTAAAACTCATATTAAGATTATAACTCCATTAAGGTTTGAATAGTTGACGTGTGAATGCCATCCATTGGATGCTTTATACTAGGACTATCATCCAAGATCTTGAACCCATCTCAGACAAACATGGGTCTAACTTTGGATGTGTAATTCCCAGAGGATCATGCTCTTAGATGTGTTAATCCCAGAATACTAGATGTGTAATTTTCAAAAAACTAATCATCTCAGACGTGTTAATCTGGATAATCTTTGGATGTGTCAATCCCAAGGCACCGGATGTGTAATTCTCAAAAAATGAAGATCTCAGATGTATTAATCCTGAGTGCCTTCAGATGTGGTGCTATGATAAGTTTTTAATAGTTTTGAATTTTTCATGGAATACAATGAAAGAAGCAATTTCACCCTAAAAATCATAAGAAATGCCGAATTTGTTGGAAGCACTATTGTCAATCTAACCACACAAATCAGAATCAGTTATGGGATGCCATGAAAGTACCCCTTCGTGAAAGGTTTTGTTCTCCAGGATTTCGAGAGGATAAAATGAATGAATTTTTTGAGCTAACCCAAGAAGGGAAGACCTTGGAAGAATACCACCAAAATCTTGCTAAACTTCTGTGATTAGCTCCAGAGATGGATGAGGTAACTCTTCTCCATTGATTCATTTGGAAGATTAAACTACCATTGAGTAACCTCGTCAAGAATGCAAAACCATCCTCTATTTTAGAAGCCATAATTATAGCCAGAGTCTATGATAAAGTTTTTTTTATATAGTTAGTGTCGAGAAGGCCATGAGACCTTCCATGTTAATGAGGAAGAGGTCCCCTGATTCAAGAGGAACATCAAGCCCACCCTTGGCTACAAGGAATCATGAGCTAGAGCAAAATTAGGTCAAGAAATAGGGATAGCAGGGTTAAAGATAATCGAATTCAACAAGTAATTCTATGAGTGAATAAAAGAGGATTGGTGCAAGATTCATGTGAAGTAATGTACATGATGAATAGAGGTATTCTAGAAGATGGTACTAAGATTATGCAATTGCTATCATAGGTTAGATTGCGTAAAGGATTGATTTCCTTACGTTTTTCCATGACAATTTGTTGTTGAGTACCATATTACATGTGGGGATATAGAATAAGTAATTCATAAGGAAGGATTATGATTTTTTTTAAAGGTTCATATCATATGAGAAGTATATGGATGCATGAACTTAGGATAATAAGGCCAATTAACTTTAAAATAATAAAGACCTTTTGGGGGCACAACAAAACGAGCCAAACACATGAAATAAGAAACTTTTTAGGAATAATGTTTAGATAAAAGATGTAAGATTCCTCCCCCAACCCCCTTTTTGATGTCTAGTATCTTCCCCTGTAATCAACCCTCTTCAGAAATATAAAGACCTTGTTGCTAACTATTTTAGCCTAGAGAGAGAAAAATTATTCTAGAGAGAGAATATTCAGATTTTGAATATTTTTTTGATAGAAAAATATCTCTTATAATTCAGATGAGTTCCCCTGAAACAGAAATTCAAAAAAGAATTTTCCAATGTGCAATTGGAATTAATTGGAAATAGGTATAAAGAACCTTAGTCTAAGGGTCTAGATTTTCAGAAATTTTTGGATTATGGTCCAATTAAGGTTCCTATGGGCCAATAGCATCAATCCATGTGTAGGGAAGAGATAAATCCAAATTTGTAAAAAAGAAGATACCCAAAAATGAGTAAATGCTCACATAAGGTAAAGAGTTAAAAATATACAAGGTTTATTAGTAAAAAACTATGAGCAATATTAAAAATATGAGATATTTTGGGTATCCAAAAATGAGTAAATGCTCACATAAGATGAAGAGTTGAAAATGTACAAGGTTTATTAGTAAAAAACTATGAGCAATATTAAAATGATGCCATTATGACACATATGTAAGGAAGGGGAATTCTTTAAAGGAGGTGCATATTTCACATAAGATGAAGAGTTGAAAATGTACAAGGTTTATTAGTAAAAAACTATGAGCAATTTTAAAATGATTCCATTATGACACATATGTAAGGAAGGGGAATTCTTTAAAGGAGGTGCATATTTCACATAAGATGAAGAGTTGAAAATGTACAATGTTTATTAGGTAAAAAAAACTATGAGCAATATTAAAATGATTCCATTATGACACATATGTAAGGAAGGGGAGTTCTTTAAAGGAGGTGCATATTTCACATGCTTGAATGAGTTTTAAACTCATAAAAATTGAGATATTTCATCTCTCCTCTCTCCTCATTCAAGTCTAGTTCCAAAAAGTTAGCTTAACTGACCTAAAAATGGTCAAATATTGACCAAACTGATTTAGAAAATTCTAGAATCAGTTTGTTTGGTTAGGAGCTCAATTTTTCCTATAAATAGAAGCCTCCCCCCTTGTTGAAAAATAGTTAGTGTTTATGCATCGTTACTCTACTCCACCTAAGCCAAGAACTGTGAATTCATTTAATAATTCACTAGTTTTTGGATCTTCCCTCTTTCTTCAATCCCCATTAGTGGCTCCATCAACATACTTAACCAATTGATTGGTTGGGGGCCTCTACCGTGAACAAAGAATCAAGCAATTTGTAAGGTAATTAGTGAATATTGATCTTTCTATAATTTCTCAATGTTTCTCTCTTCTCAACCCCTCTCAAGCTTGAGAAGTTTAATTGGTATGGTTTTTTTTAAATACTATTGAAGTTTGAATAGTAGTGAAGAGTTACATAAGTTAATAAATGCTATTGAAGTTAATTTTCATTTATGTTTAAATTCTAATGATTTTTATGTAAACTCTCTCTCTCACTCAAGAAATGGTCATACTCATGACCCGTTCTCAATCCAAATCAAGCTTTTCATAAAGCTTTTCCTTAACCCAAGATTAAGCTATGCTTGAGACCAATTTAATGGCTTTTTTCTATGCTTTTAGTTTATGCATATTGATGATTCAATCCACTATAGATTAATGATCCAATTAGAGATCATTTTAATTATTTCCTTAATGATAAGCTTTATCCCTTAGAAAAAATTAAGATTTATCAGTCATAGCAGCGGAGCTATGGCAAAATTTTTATAAAAATTATGCATAAAATAATTTCATTCAAAGCATAAAAAGAGGACTTCCTACCATATTCTAGGAATTATCATCCTAGATTAATTGAAAGAATTTCATTATAATCATGGAGAAATTGAATTTTAATATCATGCATAAAGGATAATTTTTTTATATTAAAAGTGTTATTTTTATCATTTTTAATTTTCATGCATAGAAGGATGCATAAAGGAAAATTTTTTATATCAAAAGTGTTACTTTTATCATTTTTAATTTTCATGCATAGAAGTATGCATAAAGGATAATTTTTTTTATATCAAAAGTGTTACTTTTATCATATTGGATTTCATGCATAGAGGTATGCATAAAAGTTGAATATTTTATTATAAAAGTGTTACTTTTAGCATAATTGAATTTCGTGCATAGAGGTATGCAAAAAAAGATATGGGAAGTGATAAGATATGATAAGATGCATGTGGATGTGGATGTGGATGTATGAATGTGGATGTATGGATGTGAATGTGGATGTGGATGTGGATGTATGAATGTGGATGTATGGATGTGGATGTGGATGTATGAATGTGGATGTATGTATGTATGTATGTGGATGTGGATGTGGATGTGGATGTATGAATGTGGATGTATGGATGTATGAATGTGGATGTATGGATGTGAATGAGGATGTAGATGTGGATGCATGGATGTAAATGTGGATGTGGATGTATGGATGTATGCATGTAGATGTGGATGCATGAATGTGGATGTATGGATGTGAATGAGGATATAGATGTGGATGTATGGATGTGAATGTACATGTAGATAAAGATGTATATATGTGAATGGGAATGTGGATGAGGATGTATGTATGCATGTGGATGTGGATATGGGTGTGTATGTATGAATGTGGATATGGGATGTGGATGTATAAATGAGGATGTGAAAATGGAGATAAGCATGTAGATGTGGATGCATGAATGTGGATGTATGGATGTGAATGAGGATATAGATGTGGATGTATGGATGTGAATGTGCATGTAGATATGGATGTATATATGTGAATGGGAATGTGGATGTGGATGTATGTATGCATGTGGATGTGGATAATATGGATGTGTATGTATGAATGTGGATATGGGATGTGGATGTATAAATGAGGATGTGAAAATGGAGATAAGCATGTAGATGTGGATGTATGGATGTGAATGTGGGTGTGGATGTGGATGTATGAATGTGGATGTATGGATGTGAATGAGGATGTAGATGTGGATGCATGGATGTAAATGTGGATGTGGATGTATGGATGTATGCATGTAGATGTGGATGCATGGATGTAAATGTGGATGTGTATGTATGGATGTATGCATGTAGATGTGGATACATGAATGTGGATGTATGGATGTGAATGAGGATATAGATGTGGATGTATGGATGTGAATGTGCATGTAGATATGGATGTATAGATGTGAATGGGAATGTGGATGTATGTATGTATGTGGATGTGGATGTATGAATGAGGACGTGATAATGAATGTATGCATGTGGATGTGGATATGGATGTGTATGTATGAATGCGGATATGGATGTGGATATGGATGTGTATGTATGAATGTGGATATGGGATGTGGATGTATAAATGAGGATGTGAAAATGGAGATAAGCATGTAGATGTGGATGTATGGATGTGAATGTGGATGTGGATGTGGATGTATGGATGTGAATATATGATATGTGACGTGAAGGAATCTGAAGTGAAGAGATGGAAAATGATGTGATTGGATGAGTACACATATAAATGAAATGTGGAATAAGTAATGTGGATTGTATGAGGGATAATGTGGAAAAATGAGAGTTAACATAGAAATTGTATTTATAAACTGTTTGTAAATGCTGTTTGTAAATGGCTGTTTTATGTCAAGAATGCTGGGAAAGCATTTTGACCGTCTTGTGATTAAGGTCGTGGAGACCTAACTGATAAAGTTGCAACTGCTGACGGAGAGTCAATGGAGGACGTCTCACGTAGCAAGGTCGGCCGAGGTCTTGACCAGCCTCGGTTCGATTAAAATGGTGAGCTTCCGGTACGGTGGATGAGGGACCAAGGAAGCGGCCTATGAGTGAAGCGCTAGGTCACCTGCGAAGGATCCTAGAGGGTGCTGACCATACGGTGCTCGGGCTCTGGGTCGCCTAGGATACCCACGCGTGCGTCGAGGAAGATATTGGAACAAGGAGTAAGAGTTGTTTTGTGAAACCGGGCATGGATCTGGTTGACTGACCTTGCTGGTCCTCAACGGATGAGTCCATGGCTCTTTTTATATGGATCTGTTGGTTGATCTTGCTGATCTTCAACGAGAGTCCATCTTGATAAGTGATTATATTGCCGAGTATTATGGGCTAGGAACTATGGAAACGGCCTCTGTGTGGACAGGTGGTGAGCGTTCTAGTTGCCAATGATGCCATAGATACTCTGATGAAGGAATGATGGGAAATTATGAATCAACTGAATAAATTGTGAGATTGTGATCAGTGGTACTATGGTTTCATTAAAGGATTGTTTAAAGTTAGCTGATGCTAAGAAAAAGGCAATTTTCATATTGGGTGTGTAAGTGGTGTGGCTAGTTTTATGTTTGCATGAAATTCCGGCTAGGGGGCCTTGGAACTCTTTTCCTTGGTACCCGGGACAAAACCTAACCAAATTCCAAATTGGATCCCATCACTACAGTGGTTGGGCGGTTGGCTAACCCATGGGATCGGGATGGGTTAGGCTGGACTGATGGATCCGTAAATCGAGACTCAAACTTTTGTTTTTACGATAGAAAAATAATAATAATAAATCCCGGACAGAAACTGTTCTATGGATAGGAATCAACGGCTGTGCCTCTTGAATGGGGAAAAAAGCGTTGATCCCAATGATCCAAGTGCAAGTTTCTACCTTGAACTGACTAAGTATCTTATAGATGTAATCGGATCATCTCGATCAGAAATGATCTTGTCTACGTTAGAGTAAAAAGTTATCCTGGTGGAATCGCCCGTGCTTTCCGGTAAAGGAAGTTTTTTCGGGTTCGGTTTTGGAACAACCGACGGATTAGTCTCTTATCCGGATATCCGTGGGCGAGGCCCCGAGTGTGGGACCCCTGTCCCGTGCGAGAAGCGCTACTTCCGCTGCCAGTACCCCGAATCCGTTGCTCGGTGGGAGCAGGGATCTCACAAAAGAAGATTTCTACCTAGTGGGGACACCATTTTGGAAGAGACAGGAGGATTTACTTAGATACTACCCTAGATCGTGAGATGAGGATATCTAGAATCTTTTAAGTGGGGGAGATTGTAAGGTCCCTCCTTCCAAGCCATATATGTGTCTCTTTGCATTTGCCTTCATGACTTCTTATGCCTTCTTCATATTATCCTTGCATAATTAAAGAAGCTGTCTCTTCCTTTCCAACTCTTCCTTGGCTAAAGGATTAACCATTTTATCCTCATGGAAGGCAATAGATGGCACATGCACTTGATACCCATAAAGAGCCTCGAAAGGTGACATCCCAATACTCAAATGCTTGCTTGAATTATGACAAAATTCAGCAAGGTAAAGCCATTCGTCCCATGATGCTTGCATGTCATGACAATAGTGCCTCAAGTACACTTCGAGCCATTTTTTTGTGCACTCCGTTTGCCCATCCGTTTGAGGGTGATAGGCTATAGAAGGAGTGATTTGAGTCCCCAAGTTCTCATACAATGTCCTCCAAAAAGTGCCCATGAACTTGGTATCTCTATCACAAACTATGTTGAGTGGCAAACCATGTATCTTGTGGCAAACCATGTATCTTGAATACATGCTCCATAAATTGCTTGGCAATGTGAGAGGCCCCATAAGTAGTCTTGGAAGCAATAAAATGAGCTGATTTGGTGAGTCTATCCACCACCACAAATATTTGATCCCATCCATGCTTCGTCTTTGGCAAGCCCGTGTGATGAAGTCCATGGAAATGTGAGTCCATTTTCCATCCGGAATAGGTAAATGATGAAGTAAACCACTTGGCAATTGGTGACTATCCTTATTCCTTTGGCATGACACACATTCCAAAACAAACTTCTTGACATCCCTCCACATGCCTTTCCAATAGAAGCTTTTGCTCACTTTGTCAAATGTCTTGAGAACACCAAGATGACCCGAAAGTGGTGAAGAATGCATCTCATGAAGCACCTTCGGAATGTAGGATGAGGTTGGAACCAAATACACCTTATCCTTGAGCCATAGTAGACCATTTCGAAGCTTATAATGAGGAAATTCTTCTCCATCTCCTTGCTGTAATTTTCTATAAATATGGGCAGTAATCTCATTAACAAGATACTCCTCTTGTATCCCTCAAAATGCATGCATGATCCCTTCCACCGGGGGTTGAAAGGAAACTCATCCTCTTCTTTGACAAAAGAATACCCCTCCAAGTCTTCATCATGTGTCTCCTCGCTGCAATCTTCAAACTCTTCCACATCATGAGATGACTTGGAATCGTAATCCGCATCCATAATGATCATAGTAGCCACCACTTTCTTTGATTTGCAAATGTGCCTAGGGGGTGACCACTTCTCTTTGCATTTAAAACATAGGCCTTTGCTCCTCAATTCCTCAATCTTAAGATCATCCATCCGTTGAGTCTTTTTGAATGGTTGTTGACAAACCCATTGCTCTTCTTAGCATCATTATGAACTCCACTTGCGGACTGTCCACTTCCAAAAGATGTATGGAATTCGGAAGTGTAAGTGGATGTAGAAGAAGGTAGACTTTTTCCCACATTTGAAGAAGTGTGAAATGGCTTATGAAAAGGTACATTGGGCTGAACCCTCTTATACTTTGGCTCATATAGCTCCGCAAACCTCATAGCCTCTTTGATAGTGCTTGGTCTTTGTGCGAAGACATCCACTTTGATGTATGAATCTAGACCATGCACAAACTTCTTCAATCGCATGCCTTCATTGAGTCCATCCACAAACATAGAGAGCTTCATGAACCTCTGGATGTACTCCCTAATGGACATGCCCTTTTGTGTGAGTTCATACCATTCTTCATGGTATCGGTAAAGAACCAAAGGCGACACAAATGTCATATTCATTTCATGCTTGAGTTCTTCCCAAGTATGTGGCATAACTCCTTCCTTGAGCATATGTCTTCACCATTGATGTGCATAGTCTTCCAAATGCAAGGATGCAAAATGCACTTTGTCCCTTTCACTCTTCGAATAGAGCTAAAAGTATGTATCCAACTTATTCATCCATTCTTCCAACTCATGTGGGGCTGAACCATCACCCTTGAACTTAGAGAGTGAAATCTTGTCCTTTACATCCTTTGACACGGTTGATGATGCATTCTCATGATGGTGCGAGGGCTTGTGCTTTTGCATTTGCACAAAAGATCCAAGGAATTGTGCAAAATCCTTGTACTCCCTCTTGAGGAAATTTGGCATTTCCATCCACCTATCATGAGCTTCTCTTTGTCTCTCAATGAATGACATATGTTCCCAATCAAGCTCAACCACATCATCCATATCATTCACCTCCTCTTCAAGCATGGAGAACTGATTTGCTTTGGGTTTCAAAGGTACTCTCCTCGGATCCCCAAAATTTGACTCCTCATGTTTGAATGTAGGTGCATGCTGCTTTCCATCCAATTGAGAAGAACCCGCTTGGAATGTAGTAGGCTTCATCTCCCGCATAGAAGGCCTCCTAGCATCTGCCACATGAATCCAAAAGTGACATTCTTGGTGGAATGCTCATGTGTTACCTTGACACACATTCCAAAACAAACTTCTTAACATCCCTCCACATGCCTTTCCAATAGAAGCTTTTGCTCACTTTGTCAAATGTCTTGAGAACACCAAGATGACCTGAAAACGGTGAAGAATGCATCTCATGAAGCACCTTGGGAATGTAGGATGAGGTTGGAACCAAATACACCTTATCCTTGTGCCATAGTAGAGCATTTCGAAGCTTATAATGAGGAAATTCTTCACCATCTCCTTGCTGTAATTTTTTGTAAATATGGGCAGCACTCTCATTGACAAGATACTCCTCTTGTATCCCTTCTATCCATTCGCTATACACTTCCATAATTGATGTCAATGTGCAAGCCCACATTCTAGACAATGCGTCCGCTACTACATTGTCCTTTTTCGGAGTATAGGATATCTCAAAGTCATATCCTTGAAGCGTAGCCAACCATCTCTTTTGCTTGGGAGAAAGATTGGGTTGAGAGAGGAAAAATTTCAGGCTGAGCACCCTATGATCACTTCTCACCTTGAAATGAGCACCATAAAGATAGTGATGCCATTTCTTGATTGCATGAAGTATAGCCAACATCTCTTGTTCATATACATGCAATTCCATCTCCTTCTCGGAAAGCTTCCTACTCTCAAATGCAATGACACCATGCTCTTGATATACAAAACTGCCCCAAGACCTCTTCCACTTGCATCCGCTCTCACATAGAATGTCTTTGAGAAATCCGGACAAACAAGAATAGGAGCTGATGTAAGTAAAGCCTTGAGCTCATTGAAACTCTTGTCGGCAATGGCATCCCAAAAGAAAGCTTCCCTCTTAAGTAGATCGGTAAGAGGTGCCGCAATTGATGCATAGTGCTCCATAAATCTTCTATAGAAAGAAGATAGACCCAAAAATCCTCTCAATTGAGTTGTATTAGTAGGGATTGGCCATTCTTTGACACATGCCACCTTCTTTGGATCAGCCCTAATGCCGTTTTCTCCCACCAAGTGTCCAAGGTATTCAACCTCATTCACCATGAAAGTGCACTTGGTCTCCTTTGCAAACAATCTATGCTCCCTCATGACCTCAAAAACTTGCTTCACATGTACCAAATGCTCTTCTTTGCCCTTGCTATAGATCAATATGTCATCAAAGAACACAAGTACAAATTTGAACCAGAAAGGAGCCAACACCCTATTCATGAGTGCTTGGAAGGTGGCCGGGGCATTCGTGAGACCAAAAGGCATAACCATGAAATGAAACAATCCTCTTTCGGTCCTAAATGCCGTCTTCTCTTCATCACCCTCCTTCATCCTTATTTGATGGTAACCCGATCTCAAGTCAATCTTGGTGAAGAGCTTTTCCCCTTTTAGCTCATCAAGAAGATCATCGATGCGAGGTATGGGGTATCTATTCTTGATGGTTACCTTATTCAAATCATGGTAATCTATGCACATATGAAAGGAACCATCCTTCTTCTTCACCAATAGAATGGGAGATGCAAACGGAGATTGTGAGGGTTGAATGAGACCCATGGAAAGCAATTCTTGCACTTGCTTTGCCACTTCTTCCCTTTCCACCTTTGACAACCGGTAAGGAAGTTTGTTCACAACCTTTGCATTCGGCTCAAGTACAATGGCATGGTCAATTTCCCTCTTTGGTGGCAAACTCTTTGGCACTTGGAAAATGTCCTCATAATCCTTGAGAAGAGCTGCCATATCCTTGTCTATGTGCTATCCTCATAATCCTTGAGAGGAACAAAGGGAAAGAAAAGGGAAAGAAATTTTCAAAAATTTTCAGAAAATTGCATGTAAATTGGTACTCTGTGTGTTCCTCTTCTCAAGTTCAACAAAAGCCCTAGCAAATGGGAGCAAAACGGGGGAAAGATGAGAAGTAATGGCTATGGAAAGCTTGGAAAAGAAGCACAAAAAGGTAAACGTGATTAACAGAGAGATTAAGAGATGATTAATTCAAATTTTTTTCAATTTTTGTACCACGCCCTAAATATTTTATCCAGGGTGCCCAAATTAGGTCCAATTGAGCTAAATCTCCATGAAATCACATGAAATCACATGAAATGATGCCTCTCTCCACTAATCTCCAAAGATTAAGTAGAAATTAAGCAAGATTAAGCCAAAACTCCAAGAAATCAAGAGAAAATTCAAAAAATTATCAAGAAAATGACTAATCTCATGCCCAAAACCTTGATACTGGATCAAAATCAAGGCTCTGATACCAAATAAAATGGATCTAGAGCAAAATATGGAATCAAACACATCAAAGCAAGAATCTAGCATCCATTAATCATGAGATTAGTGATCAAATGGCTCATCACATGAATATACAAGAAGAGAGAGAGAATCTATGAGTGCATGTAGCAAAAGAAGATGCACAAATTGTGTTTAACCTCTCACCAAGAGGATGACCATGGAAGGCCAAATCTCCATAGATGGAGCCCAAAGGTACAAGATGACCAAAGTTAGTAAAAGTGTCAAAAGATGTCAAAAGATCCTACCAATGTCCCCCAAGCCCTATTTATAGTCACTTTCTCCTTTTGCCCATGGGCTCCTATGTACATGTGGAAATCAAGCTCTATGGTTCATGATAGATTGTCTTGAGAGTTATTTTTATCAATTTTGATTTTATGCATGGAAAGATGCATAAAAGATTTATTTTCATTTCGAAAGTATTATTTTCATTGAAATTGAATTTATGCATAGATAGATGCATAAAAAATTCATTTTTATTTCGAAAGTGTTATTCTCCTTAAAATGGAATTTATGCATAAATAGATGCATAAAGAAATCTTATATCAAAAATAAGAATTCTCTTGTATTCTATAAATAGATATGAGGATGTGAAATGAATCAGTTAAATGAAAATGAACGAAGAATGGATGGAGATGTAAGTATGTGAAAGAATGGATGTAGATATATGTATGTGAAAGAATGGATGTAGATGTATGTATGTGAAGGATGTATGTGAAAGGAAAGATGTATGTGATAAGTATGGATGTGGATGTATGAATGAGGATGTGAAAATGGATGTATGGATGTGGATGTGGATGTGGATGTGGATGTGGATGTATGGATGTATGGATGTGGATGTGGATGTATGGATGTATGTATGTGGATGTGGATGTATGAATGAGGATGAGAAAATGGATGTATGGATGTAGATGTGGATGTGGATGTATGGATGTATGGATGTATGGATGTGGATGTGGATGTATGATTGTGGATGTGAAAATGGATGTATGGATGTAGATATGGATGTATGAATGTAGATATGGATGTGAAAATGGATGTAGATGTGGATGTATGAATGTAGATCTGGATGTGGATGTATGAATGTAGATGTGGATGTATGGATGTGGATATGGATGTGTATGGATGTGTATATGGATGTATGGATGTGGATATGGATGTGAATGTATGGATGTGGATATGGATGTGTATGTATGAATGTAGATGTGGATGTGGATGTATGAATGTAGATGTGGATGTATGGATGTGGATATGGATGTGTATGTATGAATGTAGATGTGGATGTGGATGTATGAATGTGGATGTGAAAATGGATATATGGATGTGGATATGGATGTGTATGTATGAATGTAGATGTGGATATAGATGTATGAATGTGGATGTGGAAATGGACATATGGATGTGGATGTGAGTGTGGATGTATGAATGTGGATGTGGATGTATGAATGTGGATGTGAAAATGGATGTATGGATGTAGATGTGAATGTGGATGTATGAATGTGGATGTGGATGTATGAATATGGATGTGGAAATGGATGTATGGATGTGGATGTGGATGTGGATGTGGATGTATGAATGTGAATGTGGATGTATGAATGTGGATGTGGATGTGAAAATGGATGTATGGATGTGGATGAGGATAAGGATGTGGAAATGGATGTATGGATGTGGATGTGGATGTATGAATGTGGATGTGGATGTATGAATGTGGATGTGAAAATGGATGTGGATGTATGAATGTGGATGTGAAAATGGATGTAGATGTGGATGTACGAATGTGA
Source organism: Cibotium barometz (assembly GCF_041138505.1). Taxonomy (NCBI): domain Eukaryota; kingdom Viridiplantae; phylum Streptophyta; class Polypodiopsida; order Cyatheales; family Cibotiaceae; genus Cibotium; species Cibotium barometz. The sequence continues at coordinate 3,934,725 of NC_141056.1, forward strand.
ATGTGTATGTGGAATAATGAATGCGAATATGTATGTGAATGGATATGACGTTGAGATAAACGAATGGATGAGATAAGATGTCATGTGAATCAAAATGTGATTGAATGATATAAGATGTGAAGGATTAGATGTGATGAGAAATGGATGTGATGAGACGTAATGTAATTTAAGAAAGATAGGAATGGATATTATGTGAAGTGAGTGAATCTGATGTGATGGGATGGAAAATGATGTATCTGGTTAAGAATGGATACGCATATGAATTGGTTTTGGGTTAAGTAATATGGATTGATGTGGAACAATCTGAAAAGACGAGAGTTCATTATAGAAACTGTATTTGTGAATTGTTTGTAAACTATTTGTAAATGACTGTTTTATGTCAAGAATGCTGGGGAAGCATTTTGACTGTCTTGAGAATGTGGTCGTGTGGAGACCTATCTGATAAAGTTGCAACTACTGACGGAGAGTCAATGGAGGACATCTCACGTAGCAAGGTCGGCCGAGGTCTTGACCAGCCTCGGCTCGATTTAAATGGTGAGATTCTGGTACGGTACAATGAGGGACCAAGGAAGCGGCCTATGAGTGAAGCGCTAGGTGACCTTTGAAGGATCCTAGAGGGTGCTGACCATACGGTGCTCGGGCTCTGGGTCACCAAAGATACCCACACGTGCATCATGGAAGATATTGGAACAAGGAGTAAGAGTTGTTTTCTAAAACTGTACAAACTTTAAGTAAATCAATCAAATAGATCACTATTAACAATTAATAGAGAAGCCAGGGACATACCTAAACCCCTAAGAATGATATATAATTTAAAAATAAAAAATATATATACCTTATAGAAATTTATCGTCTTTGTGGGTAATAAGAGTTTCAGAACTTGATATATGAGAATAGAGAGTCTTCTAATACCTTCTCTTACGATTGAAATCATCCGATCATCCTCCCCAAGATTTATCTCCTCTTACTCGTACTCTCTCTGTTGAAGATCTATGGCAAAATAGCCTTCTCTTGTTACACGGCTACGGCTTACTATTCTTTCTTTAAAAGAAAAGCTATGGAGTTTTGGTCTCTTTCTTCGAAAGACCATAGCAATCTAATCTTCTCTTCTAAGAGATTTGATAAGAATGAAGGGATATATACATCTCAAGCTCTAGGATTACCTTGAGGCTACTTGATGCCTTCTTATAGTTTTCCTTGTGTAGAGACCCTGACAGAATCAGCAAATGATAAAAACTTAGAATATGGTCATTTAGTCAATCAAAAGAACCGGAAGGCATCCGGTCTACAAGCCTGCATAGGTAGAATAGGCACAAACATCTGTAGATAGCCGCAAACGCGCTATCTTTAGAAACACGTTACTTTTTCACATTTTTAGTATGCATGGACTCTAAATATATAAAAGTACTCTAAATGTGACCTCCTATCATCTAAATTCAACTTTCTATTGTTGGAGATACTTATCTCTTAATAGAACTATTCTTGTGTTCTTATTTCTTTCACGATTTTTTGAGCTAATACGTTTATTCTAACACTTTCCTAATGTTTCTAGCCTTATGGTTTCACTCTTCTCAAAGTACACTCTCTTTCCTTCTTGAAATCTATATTAAAAGAGACACATATATGGCTTGGAAGGAGGGACCTTACAATCTCCCCCACTTAAAAGATTCGAGATGTCCTTATCTCGCGAGCTCGGGTAGTATCTAAGTATCTCCTCCTGTCTCTTCCAAAGTGGTGTCCCCACTAGGTAGAAAATTATCTTTTATCTAAACATTGTTTCTAAAAAGTTTCTTATTTCATGTGTTTGGCTCGTCTTGTTGTGCCCCCAAAAGGTCTTTATTATTTTAAAGTTAATTGGCCTTATTATCCTAAGTTCATGCATCCATATACTTCTCATATGATATGAACCTTTTAAAAAAAATCATAATCCTTCTTTATTTATGAATATCTTATTCTATATCCCCATGTAATATGATACTTAACAAATTGTCATGGAAAAACGTAAGGAAATCAATCCTTTACATAATCTAACCTATGATAGCAATTGCATAATCTTAGTATCGTCTTCTAGAATACCTCTATTCATCATGTACATTACTTCACATGAATCTTGTACCAATCCTCTTCTATTTACTCATAGAAATACTTGTTGAATTCAATTATCTTTAACCCTGCTATCCCTATTTCTTGACCTAATTTTGCTCTTGCTCATGATTTCTTGTAGCGCCAAGGGTGGGCTTGACGTTCCTCTTGAATTAGGGGACCTCTTCTTGATTAACATGGAAGGATTCATGTCCTTCTCGACTCTTTCTATATATAAAAACTTTATCATAGTCTTTGGATATAATTATGGCTTCTAAAGTAGAGGATGGTTTTGCATTTTTGACGAGGTTATTCAATGGTAGATTAAGCTTCCAAATGAATCGATGGAGAAGAGTTACCTCATCCATCTCTGGAGCTAATCGCAGAAGTTTAGCAAGATTTTGGTGGCGTTCTTTCAGGGTCTTCCCTTCTTGGGTTAGCTCAAAAAAATCATTCATTTTTTCCTCTCGAAATCCTAGAGGACAAAACCTTTCATGAAGGTGTACTTTCATGGCATCCCATAGTTGATTCTGATTTGAGTAGTTAGATTGACAACAGTGCTTCCAACTAATTTGGCATTTCTTATGATTTTTAGATGAGAAAGGGTGAACTTGCTTCTTTCATTGTATCCATGAAAAATTCAAAACTATAATACTTATCATAGCACCACATTTGAAGGCACTCAGGATTAATACATGTGAGATGGTCATTTTTGAGAATTACACATCCGGTGCCTTGGGATTGACACATCCAAACATTATCTGGATTAACACGTGTGAGATGATTAGTTTTCTGAAAATTACACATCTAGTATCTTGGGATTAACACATATATAAGACCTAGTTCTATCTCAAAGGTGGAGTGTGGTATTCTAAAAGTCAAATTACCCATAGGGTAATTGATCATAGTTTGAGCAACTACTAACCTTGATTCCTAGAGACAACGCTTTTTTCCTTATCCATATGCAAGGCACAGCCCCGCTGGCTTAGTCTCCTAGAATAGAGTTGCTCGAGAACCTATTTATCTAGCGTAGGACTTTCACTTAATCTGTTAGAAAGCTACCCAACTAATCGGGTCCACCCATCCATAGGATGGTGCCGTGTCGAGACATTCCACCCTCCCACTTTCCACCCTACTCATGCGTCAATTTGTTTTCTAATTAATCCTACCACACTGTTTCACATAAATAAACATGTTCCTTAATTAAGGCCTTTTTCACGAGGTTTGTTAAAACAGCCTTTTTCCACAGTACAATAATGCCAAAGAAAAGATTAATAAAAAAAGTTTATACATGAATCAATTCCATACAAGCCAAACCGGCTCTCTTATTCTTTTCCTTTATATTGTGAATGATCTAGAGTTCGGCCTTCCAGCCTCTACGTGCTGGGCAAAACCCTACGGGACCATACACCTCGTCGTCGGCCACCACTGGCGAGGACTCAAGTTGGCTTGTCACCCTCTCAGGCTCCGTCACTCGATCCTCCCGCCCCTCAGAGGGATGTCTAAGCACTAGGTTGGGCTAATTCACCGCACTAGCCTGGGCCCTTAGAACAAGGTAGCATCACAATTACTCACCTCAATCAGCGAACCTCATTCTCCCAATGATATGAGGGATACCATGGGTCGACTCTAGGCCTTACTAACGACTCCACCGTCCGGCTACACAAGCGCAAGAACTGGGCAGTGTCAAGGCAGGGAGAAGTTGTACATGTACCTTAATTTAACCAAGATAACAATCCATTTACTCAACTAAACCATAGGACTAAAATCCATGTTACCTTCTCAAGAAAACAATCCTTTTCACAAAGATTTTAGCATTTCAACTTGAGATTGCACGATAAGACATTCTTTATTAAGGCATATGCTATTGTTTAAAAGATTACAAACTTTAACTAGTAAATCAATCAAATAGACCACTATTAACAATTAATAGAGAAGCCAAGGCCATACCTCATTCCCTTAGAATAATATATAATTGAAAAATAGAATATATATATACCTTATAGAAATTTATCGTTTATGGTTGTCTTTGCTCATTAATAAGAGTTTCAGAACTTGATATATGAGAATAGAGAGTCTTCTAATATCTTCTCTTACGATTGAAATCATCCGATCATCCCCAAGATTTTACTCCTCTTACTCGTACTCTGATGTGAGATCCCCCTGTTCCCACCGAGCAACGGATTCGGGTACTAGCAGCGGAAGTAGCACTTCTCGCGCGGGATAGGGGTCCCACATTCGGGGCCTCGTCCACGGATATCCGGACAAGAGACTAATCCGTCGGTTTTTCCAAAACCGAACCCGGAAAAAACTTCCCTTACCGGAAAGCACGGGCGATTCCACCAGGATAATTTTTTTCTCTAACGAAGACAAGATCATTTCTGATCAAGCTGATCCAATTGTATATTCAAGATACTAGATCAGATCAAGGAAGAAACTTGCACTTGGATCATTGGGATCAACGCTTTTTTCCCCATCAAGAGGCACAGCCGTTGATTCCTATCCATAGAACAATTTCTATCCGGGATTTACTTTATCTATCGTAAAAACAAAAGTTGAGTCTCGATTTATGGATCCATCAGTCCAGCCTAACCCCATCCGATCCCATGGGTTAGCCAACCGCCCAACCACTGTAGTGATGGGATCCAATTTGGAATTTGGTTAGGTTTTGTCCCGGGTACCAAGGAAAAGAGTTTCAAGGCCCCCTAGCCGGAAGTTCATGCAAACATAAAATTAGGCACACCACTTACACACCCAATATGAAATTGCCTTATTCTTAGCATCAGCTAACTTTAAAACAATCCTTTAATGAAACCATAGTACCACTGATCACAGTCTTCCAAATTATCCGGTTGATTCTCAAATTTCCCATCATTCCTTCATCATCAGAGTATCTATGGCATCATTGGCAACTAGAACGCTCACCACCTGTCCACTCAGAGGCCGTTTCCATAGTTCCTAGCCCATAATACTCGGCAATATAATCATTTATCAAGATGGACTCTCGTTGAAGATCAGCAAGATCAACCAACAGATCCATATAAAAGAGCCATGGACTCATCCGTTGAGGACCAGCAAGGTCAGTCAACCAGATCCATGCCCGATTTCACAAAACAACTCTTACTCCTTGTTCCAATATCTTCCTCGACGCACGCGTGGGTATCCTAGGCGACCCAGAGCCCGAGCACCGTATGGTCAGCACCCTCTAGGATCCTTCGCAGGTGACCTAGCGCTTCACTCATAGGCCGCTTCCTTGGTCCCTCATCCACCGTACCGGAAGCTCACCATTTAAATCGAACCGAGGCTGGTCAAGACCTCGGTCGACCTTGCTACGCGAGACGTCCTCCATTGACTCTCCGTCAGCAGTTGCAACTTTAACAGTTAGGTCTTCATGACCTTAATCCACAAGATGGTCAAAATGCTTCCCCAGCATTCTTGACATAAAACAGTCATTTACAAACAGTCACAAAATACAGTTTCTAAATCAAACTCTCGTCTTTCCACATTATCCCTCCTTAGTCCACATTACTTATTCCACATTCCATTCAATGTGTACTCATTCTTATCCATTTCCTCATATCGACGACACATTAATTCACATTCACATTCATACATCCACATTTACATGGATACATCCATTTTCACATCCTCATTTATACATCCACATCCCATATCCACATTCATACATACACATCCATATCCACATCCATACATCCACATTCACATCCACGTTCACATTCACATCCACATTCACATCCTCATTTATACATCCACATCCACATCCATATTCACATCCATACATCCACATCTACATGCATACCTCCATTTTCACATCCTCATTTATACATCCACATCCCTTATCTACATTCATACATACACATCCATATCCACATCCATACATCCACATCCACATCCACATTCATATTCACATCCATATATTCACATCTACATGCATACATCCATTATCACGTCCTCATTCATACATCCACATCCACATACATACATACATCCACATCCACATACATACATACATCCACATCCACATTCCCATTCACATCTATACATCCACATCTACATCCACATACATACATACATCCACATCCACATTCCCATTCACATCTATACATCCACATCTACATCCACATTCATATACATCCACATCCACATTCCCATTCACATCTATACATTCACATCTACATCCACATACATACATACATCCACATCCACATTCCCATTCACATCTATACATCCACATCTACATCCACATTCACATCTATGCATATACATCTTCATGCATACATCCATTTTCACATTCATACATCCACTTTCACATTCATACATGCATACTCCCATCTCCACATCCACACATCCACATACATACATCCATTTCCACATTCCCATTCACATCTATACATCCACATCTACATCCACATTCACATCTATGCATATACATCTTCATGCATACATCCATTTTCACATTCATACATCCACTTTCACATTCATACATCCATACTCCCATCTCCACATCCACACATCCACATACATAGATCTATTTCCACATTCCCATTCATGTAACCCCATATGTCTTCACATCTAATCTTTTACATCACATCCATTCTCGCCCTATCACAACCCATATACATCTTATCCTATCACATACACTTCTTACCTCATCCCCCCATACACATCTTAATTCATCTTATCACCTCCTAACTTATTTCATAAGCATCTTATCACCTCTTATCACACCTCTTATCACATCTCTTATCACCTCCTAACTTATTTCATAAGCATCTTATCACATCTCTTATCACATCCTATCACATCTCTTATCTATTTATAGAATACAAGAGAATTCTTACATTTGATATAAGATTTCTTTACACATTTATTTATGAATAAATTCTATTTAAGGAGATTAATACTTTCAAAGTAAAAATCAATCTTTTATGCATCTTCCTATGCATAAATTCATTTTTAATGAAAATGACACTTTTGAATTAAATTTTAATCTTTTATGCATTTTTCTATACATAAATTCAATTTAGATGAGAATGACACTTTTGAATTAAAAAATCAATCTTTTATGCATCTTCTTATGCATAAATTCAATTTGGTAGGAATTACACTTTTAGAATAAAAAAAATTTCTCTTATGCATCTAAGTTAAGCATAAAATCCATTTATGAGGAAAATCGCACTTTTAGTATAAAAAGAATATCTTTTATGCATACCTATATGCATGAAATTCAATTATGATAAAAGTCACACTTTTATAATAAAATAATCAACTTTTATGCATACCTCTATACATGAAATCCAATATGATAAAAGTAACACTTTTGATATAAAATTTTTTCCATTATGCATACTTCTATGCATGAAATAAAAATGGTAAAAATAACACTTTTGATATAAAAATTTATCCATTATGCATACTTCTATGCATGAAATAAAAATGGTAAAAATAACACTTTTGATATAAAAATTTATCCATTATACCTAGCATTAAAATTCAATTTCTCCATGATTGTAATGAAATTCTTTCAATTAATCTAGGATGATAATTCCTAGAATATGGTAGGAAGTCCTCTTTTTATGCTTTGAATGAGATTATTTTATGCATAATTTTTATAAAAATTTTGCCATAGCTCCGCTGCTATGACTGATAAATCTCAATTTTTCTAAGGGATAATGCTTATCATTAAGAAAATAATTAAAATAATCTCTAATTGGATTATCAATCCATAATGGATTGAATCATTAATATACATAAACTAAAAGCATAAAAAAAAAACCATTAATTTGGCCTCAAGCATAGCTTAATCTTGGGTTAAGGAAAAGCTTTATGAAAAGCTTGATTTGGATTGAGAACGGTTCATGAGTATGACCATTTCTTGAGTGAGAGAGAGAATTTACATAAAAATCATTAGAATTTAAACATAAATGAAAATTAACTTCAATAGCATTATGTAACTCTTCACTACTATTCAAACTTCAATAGCATTAAAAAAAAACCATACCAATTAAACTTCTCAAGCTTGAGAGGGGTTGAGAAGAGAGAAACATTGAGAAATTATAGAAAGATCAATATTCACTAATTACCTTACAACTTGCTTGATTCTTTGTTCACGGTAGAGGCCCCCAACCAATCAATTGGTTAAGTATGTTGATGGAGCCACTAATGGGGATTGAAGAAAGAGGGAAGCTCCAAAAACTAGTGAATTATTAAATGAATTCACAGTTTCTGGCTTAGGTGGAGTAGAGTAACGATGCATAAACACTATCTATTTTTCAACAAGGGGGAGGCTTCTATTTATAGGAAAAATTGAGCTCCTAACCAAACAAACTGATTCTAGAATTTTCTAAATCAGTTTGGTCAATATTTGACCATTTTTAGGTCAGTTAAGCTAACTTTTTGGAACTAGACTTAAATGAGGAGAGAGGAGAGATGAAATATCTCAATTTTTATGAGTTTAAAACTCATTCAAGCATGTGAAATATGCACCTCCTTTAAAGAACTCTCTTTCCTTACATATGTGTCATAATGGAATCATTTTAATATTGCTCATAGTTTTTTACTAATAAACCTTGTACATTTTCAACTCTTCATCTTATGTGAAATATGCACATCCTTTAAAGAACTCCCCTTCCTTACATATGTGTCATAATGGAATCATTTTAATATTGCTCATAGTTTTTTTTTACTAATAAACCTTGTACATTTTCAACTCTTCATCTTATGTGAGCATTTAAGGGACTCCCCTTCCTTACATATGTGTCATAATAAAATCATTATTCCCAAAATATCTCATATTTTTAATATTGCTCATAGTTTTTTACTAATAAACCTTGTACATTTTCAACTCTTCACCTTATGTGAGCATTTACTCATTTTTGGGTATCTTCTTTTTTACAAATTGGATTTATCTACTCCCAACACATGGATTGATGCTATTGGCCCATAGGAACCTTAATTGGACCATAGTCTAAAGATTTCTGAAAATCTAGACCCTTAGACTAAGGTTCTTTATACCTATTTCCAATTAATTCCAATTGCACATTGGAAAATTCTTTTTGAATTCCTGTTTCAGGGAAACTCATCTGAATTATAAGAGATATTTTTCTATCCAAAAATATTCAAAATCTGAATATTCTCTCTCTAGAATATTTTCTCTCTCTAGACTAAAATAGTTAGAAACAAGGTCTTTATATTTCTGAAGAAGGGTTGATTACAGGGGAAGATACTAGACATCAAAAAAGGGTTGGGAGAGGAATCTTACATTCTACCCCACTTAAAAAACGCGAGATGTCCTCATCTCGCAACTTGTGATAATTTCGCAAGATTCACGAATATGAGACTTAGAGAAAAATTTTAATCAAGATTAACCACCAAGATAAGTCTTAAAGAGAGTAAGATTCAAAATAAGAACAAGATTTAAACTTTATTCATTCTCGGAACTTATACAGTAAAGATAGAGGAACTCTTTACACTTCCATAAGCCCGTCCATCATATGGTCACAAAAGCAGTCCTCACAAGCTGCACAAGTATAAGGTAACTCATCTATGGGAATGATTCTATGGGTTATTGCTGCGCCTATCTCAGTGGTATGAGGTGTTCTAACAAAAGGACCTCTGAGAGGCAAGCCAAAAACGGGGTAAAGGCATATCTTCTCATGAGGAAGAAAACACGCCAGTAAGAAGACCCGCTCAGAAAACCCAGGATGCCTTGATCTCATGACGCAGTAGTATCGGGGACCCAAACCCAAAGCTTCAATAACCATGGCCAAGCGGACATTGTTACGAAAGTGCTGCTGACCCCAGGGTGTTACCCTAGTTATGCCTTGATAGGTCCGCCATTTTGTCTGCGCTACAGAAGTTCCCAAGTGAGGGAAAAGTGAGCGCTCATACTGCTCTATAAAATCTTTCTTCACAGACTCCCTTGCGTCTTGAAGGTGAGAAATCATCATGGATAAAACTAATTCTTGTTGCCAAGCCATGAAGGAGATTAAGAAAGAAAGGAGATCGATGGGAGTAAGATTACTATGAGCGACAAGTAAAAGTTACGACTTATATAAAGGAAGGAGCTAGCGTAACTTAGAAGCCAACGGTAGCTTGCCACTGAAGTTTTACCGTCTTTCCATGATTTGGGTTTGGCACAATTTTCTATAGAAGGCATTAAGAACTTTGAGATGAGGAGATAAAAGAAGTTCGTAAGCTAAATCACCTACTTTCTTTGGTCCACAATATCTGGGAGATAACTTCTTATACTTCCCAAGAGATAAAGAACTTCTTTTGGTCCGTACTCGAATGAAGACCAAAACCTTGATATCCAAAACATCGATTCTCACTTCTGAACTCATTGTTCTGAATCTTAAAACAGGTGGGACTCTTGAGAAGTATTCAAGGAAAAGGTTCTTCCTTTTTTAAACAGAATCTTTCTTTTATTTTAGAGAGACAATAATTATAAGATCAGAAAGGGAGATTCTTACTCCTGTATGCCTCGAAGGCTGGGGAGGAATCTTACATTCTACCCCACTTGAAAAGTGCGAGATGTCCTCATCTCGCAAGGTAGAGGACAACTCTTTTTCTTAAGATCCAATTTATTCTGGGGTTCCTTATATTCTGGTCAACCCAACAGAATACGGGGATAATTATCCCTTATATAGAACTCATCATTAAATAACAATTCATTCAGATCATATCATTCATATCTTTAACACGATAATGGTCCATTAGTCTGAAAATTTTCCTTCTGAACATTCCTCCACAGGAATTTTAGTTAAGCAAGTTCTCAATTTGTCATCCCTTAACTTAATCTACCGTCTCAAGTGTTAACAGTAGCAATCTGACAGCACAATCCACTAATCTCATAGTGATTTGCTGAAATCATTATCATCATTCCAGTTATGAATATCATCACTGGGACTCGTCCCATTCATCCTCATTGTGGTTTCGCTCAGCTTATTACATTTCAACTAAATTTCGAAAATCGTCATTTTTCAATCAGAATCCAATTCAATTCATCAATTCTCAAACAGAATTAAAAATCATATCAACCACATTCGAAATCATCATCTGGATAGCATTAACGCTTATAATTTCAAGTCTTAGATTTACTCGTATATACTGTCAGTAATGAGCTGCAGTTATACTCTCGGTATATACGGTAGTCACGGCCCTTGGAATTATAAGGTAAATACCATCATGTCTAGGCCTCAAGCAAGTCAGGGATTCTATATAATTGCGGTACTTCCATCTGAAGACCCAATTACCAAATTACGAATTTCAGTTTGAATATCAAATTGTATGAATTATATCACACAATTACAACCTTTTTTTGTGCTTCTTGATAAATTTTTGACATATTTGGTTTCTCAGTTGATCTTTATTAGCCAAATGCTCTGATACCAACTGTGAGATCCCCCTGTTCCCACCGAGCAACGGATTCGGGTACTAGCAGCGGAAGTAGCACTTCTCGCGCGGGATAGGGGTCCCACATTCGGGGCCTCGTCCACGGATATCCGGACAAGAGACTAATCCGTCGGTTTTTCCAAAACCGAACCCGGAAAAAACTTCCCTTACCGGAAAGCACGGGCGATTCCACCAGGATAATTTTTTTCTCTAACGAAGACAAGATCATTTCTGATCAAGCTGATCCAATTGTATATTCAAGATACTAGATCAGATCAAGGAAGAAACTTGCACTTGGATCATTGGGATCAACGCTTTTTTCCCCATCAAGAGGCACAGCCGTTGATTCCTATCCATAGAACAATTTCTATCCGGGATTTACTTTATCTATCGTAAAAACAAAAGTTGAGTCTCGATTTATGGATCCATCAGTCCAGCCTAACCCCATCCGATCCCATGGGTTAGCCAACCGCCCAACCACTGTAGTGATGGGATCCAATTTGGAATTTGGTTAGGTTTTGTCCCGGGTACCAAGGAAAAGAGTTTCAAGGCCCCCTAGCCGGAAGTTCATGCAAACATAAAATTAGGCACACCACTTACACACCCAATATGAAATTGCCTTATTCTTAGCATCAGCTAACTTTAAAACAATCCTTTAATGAAACCATAGTACCACTGATCACAGTCTTCCAAATTATCCGGTTGATTCTCAAATTTCCCATCATTCCTTCATCATCAGAGTATCTATGGCATCATTGGCAACTAGAACGCTCACCACCTGTCCACTCAGAGGCCGTTTCCATAGTTCCTAGCCCATAATACTCGGCAATATAATCATTTATCAAGATGGACTCTCGTTGAAGATCAGCAAGATCAACCAACAGATCCATATAAAAGAGCCATGGACTCATCCGTTGAGGACCAGCAAGGTCAGTCAACCAGATCCATGCCCGATTTCACAAAACAACTCTTACTCCTTGTTCCAATATCTTCCTCGACGCACGCGTGGGTATCCTAGGCGACCCAGAGCCCGAGCACCGTATGGTCAGCACCCTCTAGGATCCTTCGCAGGTGACCTAGCGCTTCACTCATAGGCCGCTTCCTTGGTCCCTCATCCACCGTACCGGAAGCTCACCATTTAAATCGAACCGAGGCTGGTCAAGACCTCGGTCGACCTTGCTACGCGAGACGTCCTCCATTGACTCTCCGTCAGCAGTTGCAACTTTAACAGTTAGGTCTTCATGACCTTAATCCACAAGATGGTCAAAATGCTTCCCCAGCATTCTTGACATAAAACAGTCATTTACAAACAGTCACAAAATACAGTTTCTAAATCAAACTCTCGTCTTTCCACATTATCCCTCCTTAGTCCACATTACTTATTCCACATTCCATTCAATGTGTACTCATTCTTATCCATTTCCTCATATCGACGACACATTAATTCACATTCACATTCATACATCCACATTTACATGGATACATCCATTTTCACATCCTCATTTATACATCCACATCCCATATCCACATTCATACATACACATCCATATCCACATCCATACATCCACATTCACATCCACGTTCACATTCACATCCACATTCACATCCTCATTTATACATCCACATCCACATCCATATTCACATCCATACATCCACATCTACATGCATACCTCCATTTTCACATCCTCATTTATACATCCACATCCCTTATCTACATTCATACATACACATCCATATCCACATCCATACATCCACATCCACATCCACATTCATATTCACATCCATATATTCACATCTACATGCATACATCCATTATCACGTCCTCATTCATACATCCACATCCACATACATACATACATCCACATCCACATACATACATACATCCACATCCACATTCCCATTCACATCTATACATCCACATCTACATCCACATACATACATACATCCACATCCACATTCCCATTCACATCTATACATCCACATCTACATCCACATTCATATACATCCACATCCACATTCCCATTCACATCTATACATTCACATCTACATCCACATACATACATACATCCACATCCACATTCCCATTCACATCTATACATCCACATCTACATCCACATTCACATCTATGCATATACATCTTCATGCATACATCCATTTTCACATTCATACATCCACTTTCACATTCATACATGCATACTCCCATCTCCACATCCACACATCCACATACATACATCCATTTCCACATTCCCATTCACATCTATACATCCACATCTACATCCACATTCACATCTATGCATATACATCTTCATGCATACATCCATTTTCACATTCATACATCCACTTTCACATTCATACATCCATACTCCCATCTCCACATCCACACATCCACATACATAGATCTATTTCCACATTCCCATTCATGTAACCCCATATGTCTTCACATCTAATCTTTTACATCACATCCATTCTCGCCCTATCACAACCCATATACATCTTATCCTATCACATACACTTCTTACCTCATCCCCCCATACACATCTTAATTCATCTTATCACCTCCTAACTTATTTCATAAGCATCTTATCACCTCTTATCACACCTCTTATCACATCTCTTATCACCTCCTAACTTATTTCATAAGCATCTTATCACATCTCTTATCACATCCTATCACATCTCTTATCTATTTATAGAATACAAGAGAATTCTTACATTTGATATAAGATTTCTTTACACATTTATTTATGAATAAATTCTATTTAAGGAGATTAATACTTTCAAAGTAAAAATCAATCTTTTATGCATCTTCCTATGCATAAATTCATTTTTAATGAAAATGACACTTTTGAATTAAATTTTAATCTTTTATGCATTTTTCTATACATAAATTCAATTTAGATGAGAATGACACTTTTGAATTAAAAAATCAATCTTTTATGCATCTTCTTATGCATAAATTCAATTTGGTAGGAATTACACTTTTAGAATAAAAAAAAATTCTCTTATGCATCTAAGTTAAGCATAAAATCCATTTATGAGGAAAATCGCACTTTTAGTATAAAAAGAATATCTTTTATGCATACCTATATGCATGAAATTCAATTATGATAAAAGTCACACTTTTATAATAAAATAATCAACTTTTATGCATACCTCTATACATGAAATCCAATATGATAAAAGTAACACTTTTGATATAAAATTTTTTCCATTATGCATACTTCTATGCATGAAATAAAAATGGTAAAAATAACACTTTTGATATAAAAATTTATCCATTATGCATACTTCTATGCATGAAATAAAAATGGTAAAAATAACACTTTTGATATAAAAATTTATCCATTATACCTAGCATTAAAATTCAATTTCTCCATGATTGTAATGAAATTATTTCAATTAATCTAGGATGATAATTCCTAGAATATGGTAGGAAGTCCTCTTTTTATGCTTTGAATGAGATTATTTTATGCATAATTTTTATAAAAATTTTGCCATAGCTCCGCTGCTATGACTGATAAATCTCAATTTTTCTAAGGGATAATGCTTATCATTAAGAAAATAATTAAAATAATCTCTAATTGGATTATCAATCCATAATGGATTGAATCATTAATATACATAAACTAAAAGCATAAAAAAAAAACCATTAATTTGGCCTCAAGCATAGCTTAATCTTGGGTTAAGGAAAAGCTTTATGAAAAGCTTGATTTGGATTGAGAACGGTTCATGAGTATGACCATTTCTTGAGTGAGAGAGAGAATTTACATAAAAATCATTAGAATTTAAACATAAATGAAAATTAACTTCAATAGCATTATGTAACTCTTCACTACTATTCAAACTTCAATAGCATTAAAAAAAAACCATACCAATTAAACTTCTCAAGCTTGAGAGGGGTTGAGAAGAGAGAAACATTGAGAAATTATAGAAAGATCAATATTCACTAATTACCTTACAACTTGCTTGATTCTTTGTTCACGGTAGAGGCCCCCAACCAATCAATTGGTTAAGTATGTTGATGGAGCCACTAATGGGGATTGAAGAAAGAGGGAAGCTCCAAAAACTAGTGAATTATTAAATGAATTCACAGTTTCTGGCTTAGGTGGAGTAGAGTAACGATGCATAAACACTATCTATTTTTCAACAAGGGGGAGGCTTCTATTTATAGGAAAAATTGAGCTCCTAACCAAACAAACTGATTCTAGAATTTTCTAAATCAGTTTGGTCAATATTTGACCATTTTTAGGTCAGTTAAGCTAACTTTTTGGAACTAGACTTAAATGAGGAGAGAGGAGAGATGAAATATCTCAATTTTTATGAGTTTAAAACTCATTCAAGCATGTGAAATATGCACCTCCTTTAAAGAACTCTCTTTCCTTACATATGTGTCATAATGGAATCATTTTAATATTGCTCATAGTTTTTTACTAATAAACCTTGTACATTTTCAACTCTTCATCTTATGTGAAATATGCACATCCTTTAAAGAACTCCCCTTCCTTACATATGTGTCATAATGGAATCATTTTAATATTGCTCATAGTTTTTTTTTACTAATAAACCTTGTACATTTTCAACTCTTCATCTTATGTGAGCATTTAAGGGACTCCCCTTCCTTACATATGTGTCATAATAAAATCATTATTCCCAAAATATCTCATATTTTTAATATTGCTCATAGTTTTTTACTAATAAACCTTGTACATTTTCAACTCTTCACCTTATGTGAGCATTTACTCATTTTTGGGTATCTTCTTTTTTACAAATTGGATTTATCTACTCCCAACACATGGATTGATGCTATTGGCCCATAGGAACCTTAATTGGACCATAGTCTAAAGATTTCTGAAAATCTAGACCCTTAGACTAAGGTTCTTTATACCTATTTCCAATTAATTCCAATTGCACATTGGAAAATTCTTTTTGAATTCCTGTTTCAGGGAAACTCATCTGAATTATAAGAGATATTTTTCTATCCAAAAATATTCAAAATCTGAATATTCTCTCTCTAGAATATTTTCTCTCTCTAGACTAAAATAGTTAGAAACAAGGTCTTTATATTTCTGAAGAAGGGTTGATTACAGGGGAAGATACTAGACATCAAAAAAGGGTTGGGAGAGGAATCTTACATCTGACTTTTCTCTCTTTCGAAGATCTATGGCAAAATAGCCTTCTCTTGTTGTAGGGCTACGAGATACTATTCTTTCTTTAAAAGAAAAGCTTTGGATTTTTGGTCTCTTCCTCCTAAAGACCATAGAATGAAGGGATATATACAACTCAAGCTCTAGGATTACCTTGACGCTACTTGATGCCTTCTTACAGTTTTCCCTGTGTAGAGACCCTTACAGAATTAGCAAATTGTTTCGGCTTTAACTCTCTGATGAAAACTTAGAATATGGTTATATAACCAATCAAAAGAACTAGAAGGCATTTGGTCTACAAGCCTACATAGGTAGAATAGGCAGAAACATTTGTATATAGCCGCAAACGTCTTTAAAAATGCGTTACTTTTTCACATTTTTAGTATGCATGGACTCTAAATATATAAAAGTACTCTAAATGCGACGTCGTATCATCTAAATTCAAATTTCTATATTTGGAGATACTTATCTCTTAATAGAACTATGCTTGTCTTCTTATTTCTTTTAGGATTTTTGTAGCTAATAATTTTATTCTAACACTTTCCTAATGTTTCTAGCCTTATTGTCTCACTCTTCTCTAAGTACACTGTCTTTACTTCTTGAAATCTATATTAAAAAAGACACATATATGGCTTGGAAGGAGGGACCTTACAATCTTCCCCACTTAAAAGATTCTAGATATCCTCATCTCACGATCTGGGGTAGTATCTAAGTAAATCCTCTTGTCTCTTCCAAAGTGGTGTCCCCACTAGGTAGAAATCTTCTTTTATCTAAACATTATTCCTAAAAAGTTCCTTATTTCATGTGTTTGGCTCGTTTTGTTGTGCCCCCAAAAGGTCTTTATTATTTTAAAGTTAATTGGCCTTATTATCCTAAGTTCTTGCATCCATATACTTCTCATATGATATGAACCTTAAAAGAAAATCATAATCCTTCCTTACAAATTCCTTTTTCTATATCCCCACATGTAATATGGTACTCAACAAATTGTCATGGAAAAATGTAAGGAAATCAATCCTTTACGCAATCTAACCTCTGATAGCAATTGCATAATCTTAGTACAATCTTCTAGAATACCTCTATTCATCATGTACATTACTTCACATGAATCTTGCACCAATCCTCTTCTATTTACTCATAGAAATACTTGTTGAATTCGATGATCTTTAACCCTGCTATCCCTATTTCTTGACCTAATTTGTAGCCAAGGATGGGCTTGAGGTTCCTCTTGAATTAGGGGACCTCTTCCTGATTAACATGGAAGGACTCATGTCCTTCTCGACACTTTCTATATAAAAAAACTTTATCATAGTCTCTGGCTATAATTATGGCTTCTGAAATAGAGGATGGTTTTGCATTCTTGACGAGGCTATTCAATGGTATACCGATTAAGCTTCCAAATGAATCGATGGAGAAGAGTTACCTCATCCATTTCTAGAGCTAATCACAGAAGTTTAGCAAGATTTTGGTGGTGTTCTTCAAGGGTCTTCCCTTCTTGGGTTAGCTCAAAAAATTCATTCATATTTTCCTCTCGAAATCCTAGAGGACAAAACCTTTCACGAAGGTGTACTTTCATGGTATCCCATAACTGTTTCTCATTTGAGTGGTTAGATTGACAACACTGCTTCCAACTAATTCAACATTTCTTATGATTTCTAGACGAGCAAGGGTGAATTTGCTTCTTTCCATGAAAAATTCAAAACTATCACAAATATTTATCATAGCACCACATCTGAAGGCACTCAGGATTAATACATCTGAGATCTTCATTTTTTGAGAATTACACATCTAGTGCCTTGGGATTCTAAGTACACTCTCTTTCCTTCTTAATAAAAGAGACACATATATAGCTTGGAAGGAGGGACCTTACAATCTCCTCCACTTAAAAGATTCGAGATGTCCATATCTCGCGAGCTGGGGTAGTATCTAAATAACTCCTCCTGTCTCTTACAAAGTGGTGTCTCCACACTAGGTAGAAAATTATCTTTTATCTTAACATTGTTCGTAAAAAGTTCCTTATTTCATGTGTTTGGCCTGTCTTGCTGTGCCCCCAAAAGGTCTTTATTATTTTAAAGTTAATTGGCCTTATTATCCTAAGTTCATGCATCCATATACTTCTCATATGATATGAACCTTTAAATAAAAAATCATAATCCTTCCTTACGAATTTCTTATTCTATATCCCCATGTAATATGGTACTTAACAAATTATCATGGAAAAACGTAAGGAAATCAATCCTTTACGCAATCTAACCTATGATAGCAATCGCATAATCTTAGTATCGTCTTCTAAAAAACCTCTATTCATCATGTACATTACTTCACATGAATCTTGCACCAATCCTCTTCTATTTACTCATAGAAATACTTGTTGAATTCGATTATCTTTAACCCTACTATCCCTATTTCTTGACCTCATTTTGCTCTAGCTCATGATTCCTTGTAGCCAAGGGTGGGCTTGATGTTCCTCTTGAATTAGGGGACCTCTTCTTGATTAACATGGAAGGATTCATGTCCTTCTCGACTCTTTCTATATATAAAAACTTTATCATAGTCTCTGGCTATAATTATGGCTTCTGAAATAGAGGATGGTTTTGCATTCTTGAGACGAAGTTATTCAATGGTAGATTAAGCTTCCAAATGAATCGATGGAGAAGAGTTACCTCATCCATCTCTGGAGCTAATCGTAGAAGTTTAGCAAGATTCTAGTGGCATTCTTCTAGGGTCTTCCCTTCTTGAGTTGGCTCAAAAAAATCATTCATTTTATCCTCTCGAAATCCTAGAGGACAAAACCTTTCACGAAAGGTGTACTTTCATGGCATCCCATAATTGATTCTGAATTGAGTGGTTAGATTGAAAACAATGCTTCCAACTAATTCGGCATTTCTTATGATTTTTAGACGAGCAAGGGTGAACTTGCTTCTTTCATTGTATGCATGAAAAATTCAAAACTATCAAATACTTATCATAGCACCACATCTGAAGGCACTCAAGATTAATACATGCGAGATGTTCATTTTTTGAGAATTACACATCCGGTGCCTTGGGATTGACACATCCAAACATTATCTGGATTAACATGTGTGAGATGATTAGTTTTCTGAAAAATTACACATCTAGTATCTTGGGATTAACACATCTAAGAGCATGATCCTCTGGGAATTACACATCTAAAGTTAGACCCATGTTTATCTGAGATGGGTTCAAGATCTTGGATGATAGTCCTAGTATAACGCATCCAATGGATGGAATTCACACGTCAATGCAAACCTTAATGGAGTTATAATCTTAATAATTTATAATATGCAAATTAATGAGTTATACCCTGAAAATTTCTCTAAACAAAGTTTCGGTCTATCCTTCTAGTCATTCAGTCTCTCACTAGTTTCTTAATTTGATCACCTTATGTTTTTCCTCACAAGGTTTCCTCCCCAATTTTATTTCTCAAATTTATTGTACAAATATCTTGCCTATGCACCCCCACTTAAAAGATTCTAGATATCCTTATCTCGCGATCTGGGGTAGTATCTAAGTAAATCCTCCTTTCTCTTCCAAAGTGGTGTCCCCACTAGGTAGAAATCTTCTTTTATCTAAACATTGTTCCTAAAAAGTTCCTTATTTCATGTGTTTGGCTCGTCTTGTTGTGCCCCCAAAAGGTCTTTATTTTCCTTATTTCATGTGTTTGGCTCGTCTTGTTGTGCCCCCAAAGGTCTTTATTATTTTAAAGTTAATTGGCCTTATTATCCTAAGTTCATGCATCCATATACTTCTCATATGATATGAACCTTCTTTAAAAAAATCATAACCCTTCCTTACAAATTCCTTATTCTATATCCCCATGTAATATGGTACTTAACAAATTGTCATGGAAAAACATAAGGAAATCAATCCTTTACGCACTCTAACCTATGATAGCAATTGCATAATCTTAGTATTGTCTTCTAGAATACCTCTATTCATCATGTACATTACTTCACATGAATCTTGCACCAATCCTCTTCTATTTACTCATAGAAATACTTGTCGAATTCGATTATCTTTAACCCTACTATCCCTATTTCTTGACCTAATTTTGCTCTAGCTCATGATTCCTTGTAGCGCCAAGGGTGGGCTTCATGTTCCTCTTGAATCAGGGGACCTCTTCCTGATTAACATGGAAGATCTCATGGCCTTCGCGACACTTTCTATATAAAAAAACTTTATCATAGACTCTGGCTATAATTATAGCTTCTAAAATAGAGGATGGTTTTGCATTCTTGACGAGGTTATTCAATGGTAGATTAAGCTTCCAAATGAGTCGATGGAGAAGAGTTACCTCATCCATCTCTGGAGCTAATCACAGAACTTTAGCAAGATTTTGGTGGTATTCTTCCAGGGTCTTCCCTTCTTGGGTTAGCTCAAAAAATTCATTCATTTTATCCTCTCCAAATCCTGGTGGAGGACAAAACCTTTCACGAAGGTGTACTTTCATGGCATCCCATAACTGATTCTGATTCGAGTGGTAAGATTGACAACAATGCTTCCAGCTAATTTGGCATTTCTTATGATTTTTAGATGAGCAAGGGTGAACTTGCTTCTTTCATTGTATCCATGAAAAATTCAAAACTATCAATAACTTATCATAGCACCACATCTGAAGGCACTCTAGATTAATACATCTGAGATCTTCATTTTTTGAGAATTACACATCTGGTGCCTTGGGATTGACACATCCAAAGATTATCCGGATTAACACGTCTGAGATGAAGTATCTTGGGATTAACACATCTAAGAGCATGATCCTCTGGGAATTACACATCCAAAGTTAGACCCATGTTTGTCGGAATGGGTTCAAGATCTTGGATGATAGTCCTAGTATAAAGCAACCAATGGATGGCATTCACACGTCAACTATTATGTGAAATAATGAGATTTATCTTGAAAGTTTCTCTAAACAAAGTTTCGGTCTATCCTTCTTGTCATTCAGTCTCTCACTAGTTTCTTAATCTGATCACCTTATATTTTTCCTCAAAAGGTTTCCTCCCCGATCTTTTTTCCCAAATTTATTGTACAAATATCTTGGGTGTGCACCCCCAAGACACAAGCACAATTTCATAGGATGATTGTCTCAACAAGTGAGGATATTCAAATCACTTCTGTGGCCCCACAAGAGATGATTAATTCGTCCCCACAAGAGATGATTAATTCGTCCTCATATGATAAACAATCACTTGTTTTAATCCCTTGACAGTTAACCTTTGAAAAACAAATCCTAGGAACTAAGATCGGCTCTACTGATACTATTTGTAAGGTTTTTCCCTTCCCAAAATAGGGGAAACACTTAAGATAGTCTACTAAGTCTTAGCTTGGAGAAAATTTCCTACTCGTCGATTGACACCTTGACCATGTAAAGATTCAAGGATATGATTTGTAGGTAAGACCTGGTCCTATCCCACAGGGGGAGCGTGGTCTTCTAAAAGTCAAATTACCCATAGGCTAATTGATCATAGTTTGAGCAACTACTAATCTTGATTCCTAGAGTCAACTCTTTTTTCCTTATCCATATGCAAGGCACAACCCTGCTAGCCTAGTCCCCTAGAGTGAGTTGCTCAAGAACCTATTTATCTAGCATAGGGCTTTCACTTAATCTGTTGGAAAGCTACCCGACTAATCGGGTCCATCCGTCCATAGGATGGTGCCGTGTCGGGGCATTCTATCCTCCCACTTTCTAGCCTACTTAAGAGTCAATTTGTTTTCTAATTAATCCTACCATACTCTTTCACATAAATAAACATGTTCCTTAATTAAGGCCCTTTTCACGAGGTTTGTTAAAACAACCTTTTCACGAGGTTTGTTAAAACAACCTTTTTCCACAGTATAATAATGCCAACGACAAGATTTATAAAATAAGTTTATACATGAATCAATTCCATACAAGCCAAACCGGCTCTCTTATTCTTTTCCTTTATACTATGCCGATGATCTAGAATTCGGCCTTCCAGCCTCTACATGCTAGGCAAAACCCTACGGGACCATACACCTCGTCGGCCACTAGGCGAGGACCTAAGCGGGCCTATCACCCTCGCAGGCTCCGTCGCTCGGTCCTTCCGTCTCTCAGAAGATGTCTACACACTAGGGTGGGCTAATTCAATGCACTAGCCTGGGCCCTCAGAACTAGGCAGCATCACAATTACTCGCCTCAATCGGCGAACCTCATTCTCCCAATGGTATGAGGGATAGATACCATGGGTGGACTCTGGGCCTTACTAACGTCTCCGCCGCCGTCCGGCTACACAAGCACAAGAACGGGGCAGTGTCAAGGTAGGGAGAAGTTAAACATGTAATAATCCATTTACTCAACTAAACCATACGACTAGAATCCATGTTACCTTCTTAAGAAAACAATCCTTTTCACAAAGATTTTAGCATTTCAACTAGAGATTGCGTGATAAGACATTCTTTATTAAGGCATATGTTGTTTAAAAGAATACAAACTTTAACTAGTAAATCAATCAAATAGATCACTATTAACAATTAATAGAGAAGTCAGGAGCATACCTCAACCCCTAAGAATGATATATAATTGAAAAACAGAATATATATATACCTTATAGAAATTTATCGTTTATGGTTGTCTTTGCTGGTTAATAAGAGTTTCAAAACTTGATATATTAGAATAGAGAGTCTTCTAATACCTTCTCTTACGATTGAAATCATCCGATCATCCCCAAGATTTATCTCCTCTTACTCGTATGCTCACTTTTCTCTCTTTTGAAGGTCTATGGCAAAATAGCCTTCTCTTGTTGCAGGGCTACGGCATACTATTCTTTCTTTAAAAGAAAAGCTATGGAATTTTGGTCTCTTTCTCCGAAAGACCATAGCAATCTAACCTTCTCTTCTAAGAGATTAGATACGAATGAAGGGATATATACATCTCAAGCTCTAGGATTACCTTGAGACTACTTGATGCCTTCTTATAGTTTTCCCTCTGTAGAGACCCTGACAAAATCAGCAAATTGTTTCGGCTATAAATCTCTAATAAAAACTTAGAATATAGTCAATCAAAAGAACTAAAAGGCATCCGGTCTACAAGCCTACGTAGGCATAGGTAGAATAGGCAGAAACATGTGTATATAGCCGCAAACGCGCTATCTTTAGAAACGCATTACTTTTTCACATTTTTACTATGCATGGACTCTAAATATATAAAAGTACTCTAAATGTGACCTCGTATCATCTAAATTTGAATTTCTATTTTTGGAGATACTTATCTCTTAATAGAACTATTCTTGTGTTCTTATTTCTTTTACGATTTTTGGAGCTGATACTTTTATTCTAACACTTTCCTAATGTTTCTGGCCTTATTGTTTCACTCTTCTCTAAGTACACTCTCTTTCCTTCTTGAAATCTATATTAAAAGAGACACATATATGGCTTGGAAGGAGGGACCTTACAATCTCCTCCACTTAAAAGATTCGAGATGTCCTTATCTCGTGAGCTGGGGTAGTACCTAAATAACTCCTCCTGTCTCCTACAAAGTGGTGTCTCCACTAGGTAGAAAATTATCTTTTATCTTAACATTGTTCCTAAAAAGTTCCTTATTTCAAGTGTTTGGCCTGTCTTGCTGTGCCCCCAAAAGGTCTTTATTATTTTAAAGTTAATTGGCCTTATTATCCTAAGTTCATGCATCCATATACTTCTCATATGATATGAATCTTTAAATAAAAATCATAATCCTTCCTTACGAATTCCTTATTCTATATCTCCATTTAATATGGTACTTAACAAATTGTCATGGAAAAACGTAAGGAAATCAATCCTTTACGCAATCTAACCTATGATAGCAATCGCATAATCTTAGTATCGTCTTCTAGAAAATCTCTATTCATCATGTACATTACTTCACATGAATCTTGCACCAATCCTCTTCTATTCACTCATAGAAATACTTGTTGAATTCGATTATCTTTAACCCTACTATCCCTATTTCTTGACCTAATTCTGCTCTAGCTCATGATTCCTTGTAGCCAAGGGTGGGCTTGACGTTCCTCTTGAATTAGGGGACCTCTTCTTGATTAACATGGAAGGATTCATGTCCTCGACTCTTTCTATATATAAAAACTTTATCATAGTCTCTGGCTATAATTATGGCTTCTGAAATAGAGGATGGTTTTGCATTCTTGACGAAGTTATTCAATGGTAGATTAAGCTTCCAAATGAATCGATGGAGAAGAGTTACCTCATCCATCTCTGGAGCTAATTGCAGAAGTTTAGCAAGATTCTGGTGGCATTCTTCTAGGGTCTTCCCTTCTTGGGCTGGCTCAAAAAATTCATTCATTTTATCCTCTCAAAATCCTAGAGGACAAAACCTTTCACGAAG
Organism: Cibotium barometz; assembly: GCF_041138505.1. Taxonomy (NCBI): domain Eukaryota; kingdom Viridiplantae; phylum Streptophyta; class Polypodiopsida; order Cyatheales; family Cibotiaceae; genus Cibotium; species Cibotium barometz. Next base: position 3,959,724 of record NC_141056.1, read on the forward strand.
GTGTACTTTCATGGCATCCCATAATTGATTCTGATTTGAGTGGTTAGATTGAAAATAGTGCTTCCAACTAATTCGGCATTTCTTATGATTTTTAGACGAGCAAGGGTGAACTTGCTTCTTTCATTGTATCCATGAAAAATTCAAAACTATCAAATACTTATCATAGCACCACATCTGAAGGCACTCAGGATTAATACATGCGAGATGTTTATTTTTTGAGAATTACACATCCGGTGCCTTGGGATTGACACATCCAAACATTATCTAGATTAACACGTCTGAGATGATTAGTTTTCTGAAAATTACACATCTAGTATCTTGGGATTAACACATCTAAGAGCATGATCCTCTGGGAATTACACATCTGAAGTTAGACCCATGTTTATCTGAGATGGGTTCAAGATCTTGGATGATAGTCCTAGTATAATGCATCCAATGGATGGAATTCACACGTCAACGCAAACCTTAATGGAGTTATAATCTTAATAATTTATAATATGCAAATTAATGAGATATATCCTAAAATTTCTCTAAACAAAGTTTCGGTCTTTCCTTCTAGTCATTCAGTCTCTCACTAGTTTCTTAATTTGATCACCTTATGTTTTTCCTCAAAAGGTTTCCTCCCCGATTTTATTTCTCAAATTTATTGTACAAATATCTTGCCTATGCACCCCCACTTAAAAGATTCTAGATATCCTTATCTCGCGATCTGGGGTAGTATCTAAGTAAATCCTCCTTTCTCTTCCAAAGTGGTGTCCCCACTAGGTAGAAATCTTCTTTTATCTAAACATTGTTCCTAAAAAGTTCCTTATTTCATGTGTTTGGCTCGTCTTGTTGTGCCCCCAAAAGGTCTTTATTTTCCTTATTTCATGTGTTTGGCTCGTCTTGTTGTGCCCCCAAAGGTCTTTATTATTTTAAAGTTAATTGGCCTTATTATCCTAAGTTCATGCATCCATATACTTCTCATATGATATGAACCTTCTTTAAAAAAATCATAATCCTTCCTTATTACGAATTCCTTATTCTATATCCCCATGTAATATGGTACTTAACAAATTATCATGGAAAAACGTAAGGAAATCAATCCTTTACGCACTCTAACCTATGATAGCAATTGCATAATCTTAGTATTGTCTTCTAGAATACCTCTATTCATCATGTACATTACTTCACATGAATCTTGCACCAATCCTCTTCTATTTACTCATAGAAATACTTGTCGAATTCGATTATCTTTAACCCTGCTATCCCTATTTCTTGACCTAATTTTGCTCTAGCTCATGATTCCTTGTAGCGCCAAGGGTGGGCTTCATGTTCCTCTTGAATCAGGGGACCTCTTCCTGATTAACATGGAAGGTCTCATGGCCTTCGCGACACTTTCTATATAAAAAAAACTTTATCATAGACTCTGGCTATAATTATGGCTTCTAAAATAGAGGATGGTTTTGCATTCTTGACGAGGTTATTCAATGGTAGATTAAGCTTCCAAATGAGTTGATGGAGAAGAGTTACCTCATCCATCTCTAGAGCTAATCACAGAACTTTAGCAAGATTTTCGTGGTATTCTTCCAGGGTCTTCCCTTCTTGGGTTAGCTCAAAAAATTTATTCATTTTATCCTCTCCAAATCCTGGAGGACAAAACCTTTCATGAAGGTGTACTTTCATGGCATCCCATAACTGATTCTGATTCGAGTGGTAAGATTGACAACAATGCTTCCAACTAATTTGGCATTTCTTATGATTTTTAGACGAGCAAGGGTGAACTTGCTTCTTTCATTGTATCCATGAAAAATTCAAAACTATCAATAACTTATCATAGCACCACATCTGAAGGCACTCTAGATTAATACATCTGAGATCCTCATTTTTTGAGAATTACACATCTGGTGCCTTGGGATTGACACATCCAAAGATTATCCGGATTAACACGTCTGAGATGATTAGTTTTCTAAAAATTACACATCTAGTATCTTGGGATTAACACATCTAAGAGCATGATCCTCTGGGAATTACACATCCAAAGTTAGACCCATGTTTGTCGGAATGGGTTCAAGATCTTGGATGATAGTCCTTGGGTGGGCTTGACGTTCCTCTTGAATTAGGGGACCTCCTCTTGATTAACATGGAAGGATTCATGTCCTTCTCGACTCTTTCTATATATAAAAACTTTATCATAGTCTCTGGCTATAATTATGGCTTCTGAAATAGAGGATGGTTTTGCATTCTTGACGAAGTTATTCAATGGTAGATTAAGCTTCCAACTGAATCGATGGAGAAGAGTTAGCTCATCCATCTCTGGAGCTAATCATAGAAGTTTTGCAAGATTCTCGTGGCATTCTTCAAGGGTCTTTCCTTCTTGGGTTAGCTCAAAACATTCATTTATTTTATCCTCTCAAAATCCTAGAGGACAAAACCTTTCACGAAGGTGTACTTTCATGGCATCCCATAACTGATTCGAATTTGAGTGGTTAGATTAAGAGCAGTGCTTCCAACTAATTCGGCATTTCTTATGATTTTTAGACGAGCAAGGGTGAACTTGCTTCTTTCATTATATCCATGAAAAATTCAAAACTATCAAATACTTATCATAGCACCACATTTGAAGGCACTCAGGATTAATACATCTTAGATCTTCATTTTTTGAGAATTACACATCCGGTGCCTTGGGATTGACACATCCAAACATTATTTGCATTATCACGTCTGAGATGATTAGTTTTTCTGAAAATTACACATCTAGTATCTTGGGATTAACACATCTAAGGGCATGATCCTCTGGGAATTACACATCCGAAGTTAGACCCATGTTTGTCTGAGATGGGTTCAAGATCTTGGATGATAGTCCTAGTATAACGCATCCACTGGATGGCATCACATGTCAACTCAAACCTTAATGGAGTTATAATCTTGATGGATGGCATTCACATGTCAACTCAAACCTTAATGGAGTTATAATCTTAATAATTTATAATATGAGAATTAACGAGATATATCCTGAAAATATCTCTAAACAAAGTTTTGAACTATCCTTCTAGAGTCAATGAGTCTCTCACTAGTTTCTTAATTTGATCACCTTATGTTTTTCCTCAAAAGGTTTTCTCCCCGACTTTATTTCTCAAATTTATCGTACAAATATTTTGCATCTGCACCCCCAAGATACAAGCACAATTTCATAGGATGATTGTCTCAGCATGTGAGGATATTCAAATCACTTCTATGTCGATAGATATGATTAATTAGTCCTCCTATGATAAACAATCACTTGTTTTAATCCCTTGATAATTAACCTTTGAAAAACAAATCCTAGGAACTAAGATTGGCTTTGATACCATTTGTAAGGTTCCCCCTTCTGAAAATAGGGGAAACACTTAAGATAGTCTACTAAGTCTTAGCTTGGAGAAAATTTTCTACTCGTCGACACCTTGACCATGTAAAGATTCAAGGATACGATTTGTAGGTAAGACCTAGTTCTATCGCACAGGGGGAGCGTGGTCTTCTAAAAGTCAAATTACCCATAGGATAATTGATCATAGTTTGAGCAACTACTAATCTTGATTCCTAGAGACAATGCTTTTTTCCTTATCCATATGCAAGTCACAGCCCCGCTGGCCTAGTCTCCTAGAATAGAGTTACTTGAGAACCTATTTATCTAGCGTAGGACTTTCACTTAATCTGTTGGAAAGCTACCCGACTAATCGGGTCCACCCATCCATAGGATTGTAAGATTCCTCCCTCCAACTTTTGAGGTGTGCAGGTGTAAGAACCTCCCCTTCTGATCTTATAATTATTCCCCTCTCTGAAATAAAAGAAAGATCCCGTTTTACCCTATTTTGGGCTAGAGAGAGAAAATAATCTAGAGAGAGGTTATTCAATTTTTAGATATTTTTCCTAAAAATGGTCAAAAATTTACCAAACTGATCTAGAAAATTCTAGAATCAGTTTGCTTGGTTAGAGACTCACTTTTTCCTATAAATGAAGCCTCCCCCTTTGTAAATGGTTAATAGTGTTTTATGCACTCTTACTCTACTCCTCCCCAGAGCCAAAAACTGTGAATTTCTTAATAATTCATTAGTTTCTGACCATTCCCTCTTCTAAAGAATTGGTGGCCACTCTTGTTGCAAACAAGAGTAGATCCCTCAAACCATCAAGACAAATGAAAGCTCCCAAAATTTCATGTAAGTTAGAAATCCTACTTTTTCTTATTCTTTTAATGGTTTTTTCATTTTTTGTTATCTTTAAAATGATAATCTGATGCTATGCCTTGCTGGAAAGGCTTTCACCCTCTCTGATTCCTAAATTCAGCCCTTCTTTATCCTAGTTAAGTAATCAAAATTGTTTGAATTAAACTTTTCATATTATTTCTCTTTTAAAAGTGGAATTTGATTAGTTTAGAATGCTTTAAACAAATTGGGGATAATTTTTTAAGTAGATAAAGAATAGGAAAATGTGAAAAATGGTCAGCCATACAAAGGAGGTTATGGTAAAATTTTCTTAAATTTTATGAAATAAGTATTACGTTTTATTATTCAAAAAGAGTAATCCTAATCGTTTGTGTATTCTAAAAGTGTTATTTTCATTCTATGCATAGGAAAATGCATAATAGAAATGTTTTTATTACAAAAGTGTTATTTCTATTAGATTTAAATTCTATGCATATTGATTATTTTTTAATTATAAAAGAGTGATTTACATTAGATTTAAATTCTATGCATAGAAAGATGCATATTGATTATTTTTTTATTTTAAAAGAGTGTTTTTCATTAGATTTAAATTCTATGCATAGAAAGATGCATATTGATTTTTTTTATTATAAAAGAGTGATTTACATTAGATTTAAATTCTATAAATAGAAAGATGCATATTTATTATTTTTTTATTATAAAAGAGTGATTTTCATCAGATTTAAATTTTATGCATAAAAAGATGCATATTGATTATTATTTTATTATAAAAGAGTCATTTACATTAGATTTAAATTCTATGCATAAAAAGATGCATATTGATTATTATTTTTATTATAAAAGAGTGATTTACATTAGATTTAAATTCTATGCATAGAAAGATGCATATTGATTATTTTTTAATTATAAAAGAGTGATTTACATTAGATTTAAATTTTATAAATAGAAAGATGTATATTGGATAATTTCTTTATTATAAAAGCGTTACTTTCATCAATATTGATTTTATGCATAGAAAGATGCATAAAGAATTTATTTTTTATTTCAAAAGAGTTATTCTCATTAATTTTGATTTTATGCATAGAAAGATGCATAAAGAATTTTTTTTATAAGAGTTATTCTCATCAATTTTGATTTTATGCATAGAAAGATGCATAAAGAATTTATTTTTATTTCAAAAGAGTTATTCTCATCAATTTTGATTTTATGCATAGAAAGATGCATAAAGAATTTATTTTTTTATTTCAAAAGAGTTATTCTCATCAATTTTGATTTTATGCATAGAAAGATGCATAATGATTTTTTTTTCAAAAGAGTTATTCTCATCAATTTTGATTTTATGCATAGAAAGATGCATAAAGGAATTTATTTTTATTTTATTTCAAAAGTGTTATTTTCCTTAAATTGATTTTATGCATAAATAGATGTATAAAGGGATTTTTATAAAAGTGTTATTACCACTGAAGTTGATTTTTATAAATGTGAATGAATGGATGGATAGATGTGTTGTGAATCAGATAAATGTGAATGAATGGATGGATAAATGTGATGTGAATCAGATAAATGTGAATGAAGGGATGGATGGATGTGGATGTATGTGAAGAATAGAAGTGGATGTATGTGCAAGGATGGATGTGGATGTATGTGAAGAATAGAAGTGGATGTATGTGAAGAGTAGAAGTGGATGTATGTGAAAGAATGGATGTGGATGTATGTGAAAGGATAGATGTGAATGTGTATGTGATAAGTATGGATGTGGATGTATGTGAAAGGATAGATGTGGATGTGTATGTGATAAGTATGGATGTGGATGTATGTGAAAGGATAGATGTGGATGTATATGTGATAAGTATGGATGTGGATGTATGTGGGAGAATACATGTGGATGTAAATGTGATGGATACGAACGAGAATTGAGGTGATGAGATGTGATGTAAATTGGATAGATATGAATGATACAGAATGTGATATGAATGATACGGAATGTGATATGAATGATACGAAATGTGAAAGAATGATATAGGATGTGAATGAATGTGATAGCATGTGAATCAAGATGTAAACATGTGAATCGGGATGTGAATGAATATGTTAGCATGTGAATCGGGATGTAAATGAATGATATAGGATGTGAATGAATGTGTTAGCATGTGAAAGGAGATGTGAATGAATAATATAGGATGTGAATGAATGTGTTAGCATGTGAATCAGGATGTGAATGAATGTGTTAGCATGTGAATCGGGATGTGAATGAATGATATAGGATGTGAATGAATGTGTTAGTATGTGAATCAGGATGTGAATGAATGATAAGTGGTGAAGTGATGAGATGTATGGGTAGATGCAAGTGGATGAGATTTGATGAGGATAAATGAGGAAATAAGTGATGAGATAGAAAAAGATATGATTAGATGAGAATGGGAATGGGAATGAAATGAATGTGAATGGATGTGTGGATAATGTGGATTGATGTGGATGGATGTATGAATGATGTGGATTAATGTATGGATGATGTGGATTGATGAGTGGATGATATAAATTGATGTGGATTGATATGGATGATGTGGATTGATGTGTGGATTGATGTGGATGGATGTATGGAAGATGTGGATAGATGTTTAGATAATGTGGATTGATGTGGATGAATGTGGATGGATGTTTGGATGATATGGATTGACATGTGGATTGATATGGATGGATGTATGGAAGATGTGGATTGATGTTTGGATAATGTGGAATGATGTGGATGGATGTATGGATGATGTGGATTGATGTATGGATGTATGAATGATGTGGATTGATGTGTGGATGATGCGATTGGATGTGATTTGATGTCGGAATGATGTGATGTGATAGGGATCGATGAAGAAAATAAAATTGTGGTAAGATGAGAAAAGATGAGGTCTAATGTGAAAGGATGCGGAGTAATGAGAAAAGATGGAAATATTGTTGGAACTGTATTGTATGTGAAATCTATTTTTAAATGACTGTTTTATGTCAAGAATGCTGGGAAAGCATTTTGACCGTCATGTGAATGAGGTCGTGGGGAGACCTATCTGTTAAAGTTGCAACTGCTGAGACGCGGAGGACATCTCGCGTAGCAAGGTCGGTCGAGGTCTTGACCAGCTTCGGTTTGATTTAAATGGTGAGCTTTCGGTACAGTGGATGAGGGACCAAGGAAGCGGCCTATGAGTGAAGCGCTAGGTGACCTGCGCGAAGGATCCTAGAGGGTGCTGACCATAAGGTGCTCGGGCTCTAGGTCACCGACGTCGGGGAAGATATTGGAGCAAGGAGTAAGAGTTGTTTTCTGAATTCGGTCATGGATCTGGTTGATTGACCTTCTTGGTCCTCAACGGATGAGTCCATGGCTCTTTTATATGGATATGTTGGTTGATCTTGCTGATCTTCAACGGATATTTCATCTATGTGATTATATTGTCGGGTACTATGAGCTAGGAACTATTGAAAAGGCCCCTGAGTGAACACGTGGTGAGCATTCTGATTGCCAATGATGCCATAGTTTCACCGACGAAGGAATTAATTTTAAATTAGGATTCAATTGGATAAATAGAGGATTATGATCAGTAACACTATGGTTTCATTAAATGACTGTTTTAAAGATTGTTGAATCTGTGAAAAAGGCAAGTTCATATTGGGTGTGTAAGTGGTGTGACTAGTTTTATGTTTGTATGAATATCCGACTAGGGGGCTTGGGAACTCTTTTCCCTAGTACCCGGGACAAAACCTAACCAAATTCCTGATTGGATCCCATCACTACAGTGGTTGGCTAGGCGGTTGGCTAACCCATGGGACTGGATGGGGTTAGGTGGACTGATGGATCCGTAATTCGAGACTCAATTTTTGTTTATTACGATAGATGAGGTAAATCCTGGATAAAAATTATTCTATGGAAAAGAATCAACGGCTGTGCCTCTCAATGAGGAAAAAAGCGTTGGTCTCTATGATCCAAGTATAATCTTTTCCCTGGTCTGACTATGGGACTTACAAGTTCGTCGGTCAGATCAGTTCAATTAGTTCAGGCTTTTGATTATGCTAGAGAAAAGTTATCCTGAAAGAATCGCCCGTACTTTCCGGGCAAGGGAAGTTTTTTGGAGTTCCGTTTTGGAAGAATCGATAGATTAGTCGCTTGTCTGGATATCCGTTGGGTGAGGCCCTGAGTGTGGGATCGTGCCCCGTGCAAGAAGTGCTACTTTTGTTGTCAGCACCCCCAAATTTGTTGCGTAGTGGGATCAGGGATCTTACAACTAGTACCAGAGCAAATTGGCTAACGAGGATCGACCGAGAAGCCAAAAATGTCAAAAATTTATGTAGAAGCAGTAAAGGGTTGTAATTGTGTGATAAAATTCATACAAATTGATGTTCAAAATGAAATTCGTAAATTGGTAATTGGGTCTTCAATGGAAGTACCGCAATTGTATAGAATCCCTGACTTGCTTGAGGCCTAGACATAATGGAATTTACCTTATAGTTCCAAGGACTGTGACTACCCGTATATACCGAGGGTATAATTGCATCTATTTACTGGCAGTATATACGAGTAAATCTAAGACTTGAAATTATAAGCATTAATACTATCTAGATGATGAATTTAAATGTGGTTGATATGATTTTAAATTCTAATTGAGAACTGATGAGTTGATTTGGATTCTGATTGAAAAATGAAGATTCTTAAATTTTGGTTGAAATGTAATAAACTAAGCAAAACCACAATGAGGATGAATGGGACGAGTCCCTGTGTGATAATGTTCATAGCTAGAATGAGGTTAATGACTTCATCAAATCACTATGAGATTAGTGGATTGTGCTGGCAGATTGCTGCTGTTAATACTTAACCTTAAGGGGTGTCAAATTAGAAATCTGTAAAATTGAAAATTTCCATGAAGGATTGTTCAGATAGAAATTTCGGTCTAATGGACCATTATTGTGATAAGGATTGAATGTTACGATCTGACACGTACAAAATGCCAGTTCCTGAAGCTATCAAACTCAAGGAACAGCTTAGACAGCTGTTAGAACAAGGGTTTGTAAGACCCAGTGTTTCACCTTGGGGTGCACCAGTTCTCTTTTAGAAAAAGAAAGATGGAACGCTTAGACTCTATGTGGACTACAGAGGTCTAAATCAATTGGACAGTTAAGAATAAGTATCCTATTCCTAGAATTGATGAGCTTCTGGACAGGCTAAGTGGAGCCAGATCTTCACAAAGATAGATCTCAAATCAGGGTGTTACCAGATTAGGATTAATGAACAAGATATCCCGAAGACAGCCATCAATACTCGGTATGGGCATTATGAATTCACTGTCATGCCGTTTGGATTGACAAATGCCCCAGCTACATTCAATCGCTTAATGTAAGACATTCTCAGAGAATACTTGGATGATTTTGTTCTTGTTTTCTTTGATAATATTCTGATTTACTCAAAGAATGTAGCTGACCATGAAGCTCATGTCAAAAAAGTTCTTGAGATTCTAAGGAAGCACCAACTCTTTGCAAAAAAGAGCAAATGCACTTTCTCTGCCGACCATGTTGAATACTTGGGCTTTCTGGTATCCAAAGATGGAATTTCTCCAGATTCTGCAAAAGTCTAAGCAGTCATAGATTGGCCTGAACCAAAGATAGTAAAAGAAGTCAGAGGATTCTTGGGATTGACTGGTTGGTACAGAATTTTTATATCAAAGTATGCTCTTATAGCCTCCCCCCTGACTAATCTTCTCAAGAAGAATATTCCGTTTCAATGGTCTGCCAGGTGCCAGAGTGCTTTTGATAAGCTGAAGACCGTCTTGGTAACCAATCCCGTTCTGAAGCTACCAGATTTCTCTCTACCCTTTGAGGTAGTAAACTGATGCAAGTGGTTTTGTCCCTTGGGAGGTGCACTCATGCAGGAAGGTCATGCAGTGGCCTATGAATCCCGAAAACTCATAACGCATGAGAGGAATTATGCTGTCCACGACCTGGAACTACTTTCAGTAGTATATGCCCTGAAGTTATGGAGACATTACCTACTGGGACAAAGATTCACTTTGATGACAGATCATCAGAGCTTAAAGTGGATCTTCACTTAGAAGGATCTCAACATGCGCCAAAGAAGGTGGATGCAGACCCTGCAGGAATTTGATTTTGAAATCAAGTACCGCCCAGGCAAAGAAAATGTGGTAGAAGATGCCCTCAATAGAAAAGCCTCCTTGCTTGCAATTACTGTAGTATCAAATCCTTTGATTATTGAAGCAAGAGAGAAGATCATGCAAGATAGATTCTTTGGCCCTATTGCTACCCTACTTATGCAAGAAAGCAAAACTCCTCTGGGCATGAGACTAAGCTAGTGGTCATTCCAAAAACCAAAACATGGAAAATTTCCCATGCCCGGAATGCAGGGACGATTCCACCATTTTGAATTTCTTAACGAATTTTTCTAACAAGGTCAAGACTGAACTAACCTTCATCTGAATAAACCGGATAGAAGGGAAACTATAACAGACTTAAAGGAATCAACGCTTTTTTCCTAATTGAATTAGGCACAGTCGCTGATCTATTCATTTGAGAAGTCTTCAGGTTATTATTTAACTATTTGAATTCTAAGCGTAATCCTATTAATCAATTTTATTTTATTAAAACTCTACTGATTCCAGCCTGTAGCCACCGCCCAACCACTAGAATAGTAGAACCAGACACCGGATACTATTTGGATATGTCAATCCCAAGGCACTGGATGTGTAATTCTCAAAAAATGAAGATCTCACATGTATTAATCCTGAGTGCTATGATAAGTATTTTTGATAGTTTTGAATTTTTCATGGTACAATGAAAGAAGCAAGTTCACCCTTGCTCATCTAAAAAGTTTTGAATTTTTTCATGAATACAATGAAAGAAGCAAGTTCACCCTTAGTCGTCTAAAAATCATAAGAAATGCCAAATTTGTTGGAAAGCACTGTTGTCAATCTAACCACTCGAATCAGAATCAGTTATGGGATGCCATGAAAGTACACCTTCGTGAAAGGTTTTGTCCTCCAAGAATTTGAGAGGATAACATGAATGAATTTTTTGAGCTAACCCAAGAAGGAAAGACCTTGGAAGAATACCACCAAAATCTTGCTAAACTTTTGTGATTAGCTCAGAAGATGAATGAGGAAACTCTTCTCCATCGATTCATTTGGAAGCTTAATTGGTATACGATTGAATAACCTCGTCAAGAATGCAAAACCATCCTCTTTTTCAGAAGCCATAATTATAGCCAGAGACTATGATAAAGTTTTTTTATTTAGAAAGTGTCGACGAGAAGGACATGAGTACTTCCATGTTATAATGAAGAGGTCCCCTAATTCAAGAGAAACGTCAAGCCTACCCTTGGCTACAAGGAATCATGAGCTAGAGCAAAATTAGGTCAAGAAATAGGGATAGCAGGGTTAAAGATAATCGAATTCAACAAGTATTTCTATGAGTAAATAGAAGAGGAAAGGTGCAAGATTCATGTGAAGTAATAATGTGCATGATGAATAGAGGTGTTCTAGAAGATGATACTAAGATTATGCAATTGCTATCATAGGTTATTGCGCATAAAGGACTAATTTCCTTACGTTTTTCCATGACAATTTGTTAAGTACCATATTACATGTGAAGGTATAGAATAAGGAACTCGTAAGGAAGGATTATGATTTTTTTTAAGGTTCATATTATATGAGAAGTATATGGATGCATGAACTTAGGATAATAAGGCCAATTAACTTTAAAATAATAAAGACCTTTTGGGGGCACAACAAAACGAGCCAAACACATGAAATAAGGATCTTTTTGGGAACAATGTTTAGATAAAAGAAGATTTCTACCTAGTGGGGACACCACTTTGGAAGAGACAGGAGGATTTACTTAGATACTACCCCAGCTCGCGAGATGAGGACATCTCGAATCTTTTAAGTGGGGAAGTTTGTAAGGTCTCTTCTTCCAAGCCATATATGTGTCTCTTTTAATATAGATTTCAAGAAGGAAAGAGAGTGTCCTTAGAGAAGAGTGAGACAATAAGGCTAGAAACAGTAGGAAAGTGTTAGAATAAAAGTATTAGCTCCAAAAATCCTAAAAGAAATAAGAAGATAAGAATAGTTCTATCAAGAGATAAGTATCTCCAAAAATAGAAATTTGAATTAAGGTGATACGAGGTCGTATTTAGAGTACTTTTATATATTTAAAGTCCATGCATAACTAAAAATGTGAAAAAGTAACGCGTTTCTAAAGATAGCGCATTTGCGGCTATATATAGATGTTTTTGCCTATTTGACATACATTGGCTTGTAGACCAGATGCCTTCTGATTCTTTTGACTAGTTTAGTGACCATATTCTGAGTTTTTATCAGAGATTTATAGCCGAAGTAATTTGCTGATTCTGTCAGGGTCTCTACACAGGGAAAACTGTAAGAAGGCATCAAGTAGCCTCAAGGTAATCCTAGAGCTTGAGATGTATATATCCCTTCATTCTTGTCTAGTCTCTTAGAAGAGAAGGTTAGATTGCTATGGTCTTTCGGAGGAAGAAACCAAAACTCCATAGCTTTTCTTTTAAAGAAAGAATAGTATGTCGTAGCCCTATAACAAGAGAAGGCTATTTTGTTATAGACCTTCAAAAGAGAGAAAAGTTAGAGTACGAGTAAGAGGAGATAAATCTTGGGGATGATTGGATGATTTCATTCATAAGAGAAGGTATTAGAAGACTCTCTATTCTCGTATATCAAGTTCTGAAACTCTTATTAAGAGCAAAGACAACTATAAACGATAAATTTCTATAAGGTATATATATATTTTGTTTTTCAATTATATATCATTCTTAGGGGTTGAGGTATGGCCCTAGCTTCTCTATTAAATGTTAATAGTGATCTATTTGATGGATTTACTAGTTAAAGTTTGTATTCTTTTAAATAACAGCATATGCCTTAATAAAGAATGTCTTATTACGCAATCTCAAGTTGAAATGCTAAAATATTTATGAAAAGGATTGTTTTCTTAAGAAGGTAACATGGATTCTAGTCCTATGGCGTAGTTGAGTAAATGGATTGTTATCTTGGTTAAATTAAGATACATGTACAACTTCTCCCTGCCTTGATGTTGCCCCAATCTTGTGCTTATGTAGCTAGATGGCAGAGACGTTAGTAAGGCCTAGACTCTACCCATGGTATCCCCCATACCATTGGGAGAATGAGGTTCACCGATTGAGGCGAGTAATTGTGATGCTGCCTAGTTCTAAGCGCCCAGGCTAGTGCGATGAATTAGCCCACCCTAGTGTGTAGACATCCCTTTGAGGGGCGGGAGGATCGAGCGATGGAGCTTGAGAGGGCGACAGGCTAGCTTGAGTCCTCCCCAACGGTCGACGACGAGGTGTATGGTCCCGTAGGGTTTTGCCCAGCATATAGAGGTTGGAAGGCCGAATTCTAGATCATCAGCAGTATAAAGGAAAAGAATAAGAGAGCCGGTTTGGCTTGTATGGAATTGAATCATGTATAAACTTTTTTTATAAATCTTATCTTTAGCATTATTGTACTGTGAAAAAAGGCTGTTTTAACAAAACTTGTGAGGGCCTTAATTAAGGAACATGTTTATTTATGTGAAACACTGTGGTAGGATTAATTAGAAAATAAATTGACGTGGAAAGTGGGAGGATGGAATGCCCTGACACGGCACCATCCTATGGACAGGTGGATGCGATTAGTCCGGTAGCTTTCCAATAGATTAAGTGAAAGCCCTATGCTAGATAAATAGGTTCTCGAGCAACTCTATTCTAGGAGACTAGGCCAGCACGGCTGTGCCTTGCATATGGATAAGGAAAAAAGCGTTGTCTCTGGGAATCAAGATTAGTAATTGCTCAAACTATGATCAATTACCCTATGGGTAATTTGACTTTTAGAAGACCACGCTCCCCCTGTGGGATAGGACTAGGTCTTACCTACAAATAGTATCCTTGAATATTTACATGGTCAAGGTGTCGACGAGTAGGAAATTTTCTCCAAGCTAAGACTTAGTAGACTATCTTAAGTGTTTCTCCTATTTTGGTATTAGAGCCGATCTTAGTTCCTAGGATTTGTTCTTCAAAGGTTAACTGTCAAGGGATCAAAACAAGTGATTGTTTATCATATGAGGACGAATCAATCATCTCTAGTGGGTGGCCATAGAAGTGATTTGAATATCCTCACATGTTGAGACAATCATCCTATGAAATTGTGCTTGTATCTTGGGGATGCACACGCAAGATATTTGTACAATAAATTTGAGAAATAAGATCGGGGAGGAAACCTTTTGAGGAAAAACATAAGCTGATCAAATTAAGAAACTAGTGAGAGACTGAATGACTAGAAGGATAGACCAAAACTTTGTTTAGATAAATTTTCAGGATATATCTCATTAATTGGCATATTATAAATTATTAAGATTATAACTCCATTAAGGTTTGAATAGTTGACGTGTGAATGGCATCCATTGGATGCTTTATACTAGGACTATCATCCAAGATCTTGAACCCATCTCAGACAAACATGGGTCTAACTTCGGCGGATGTGTAATTCCCAGAGGATCATGCTCTTAGATGATTTAATCCCTAGATACTAGATGTGTAATTTTTAGAAAACTAATCATCTCAGACGTGTTAATCCAGATAATCTTTGGATGTGTCAATCCCAAGGCACTAGATGTGTAATTCTCAAAAAATGAAGATCTCAGATGTATTAATCCTGAGTGTCTTCAGATGTGGTGCTATGATAAGTATTTGATAGTTTTGAATTTTTCATGGATACAATGTCACCCTTACGCGTCTAGAAATCATAAGAAATGCCGAATTCGTTGGAACCACTGTTGTCAATCTAACCACTTGAATCAAAATCAGTTATGGGATACCATGAAAGTACACCTTCGTGTGAAAGATTTTGTCCTCTAGGATTTCAAGAGGATAAAATGAATGAATTTTTGAGCTAACCCAAGAAGGGAAGACCCTAGAAGAATGCCACCAAAATCTTACTAAACTTTTGCCATTAGCTCCAGAGATGGATGAGGTTACTCTTCTCCATCAATTCATTTGGAAGCTTAATCAGTATACCATTGAATAACCTCGTCAAGAATGCAAAACCATCCTCTATTTTAGAAGCCATAATTATAGCCAGAGACTATGATAAAGTTTTTTTATATAGAAAGTGTCGAGAAGGACATGAGTCCTTCCATGTTAATCAAGAAGAGGTCCACTAATTCAAGCGAAACATCAAGCCCACCCTTGGCTATAAGGAATCATGAGCTAGAGCAAAAATAGGTAGAGAAATAGGGATAGCAGCGTTAAAGATAATCGAATTCAAGAAATAATTCTATGAGTAAATAGAAGGGGATTGGTGCAAGATTCATGTGAAGTAATGTACATGATGAATAGAGGTATTCTAGAAGATGGTACTAAGATAATGCAATTGCTATCATAGATTAGATTGCGTAAAGGATTGATTTCCTTACGTTTTTCCATGACAATCTCTTAGGTACCATATTACATGTGGGGATATAGAATAAGGAATTAGTAAGGAAGGATTATGATTTTTTTTTAAAGGTTCATATTATATGAGAAGTATATGGATGCATGAGCTTAGGATAATAAGGCCAATTAACTTTAAAATATTAAAGACTTTTTGGGGGCACAACAAAACGAGCCAAACACATGAAATAAGGAACTTTTTAGAAACAATGTTTAGATAAAAGAAGATTTCTACCTAGTGTGGACACCACTTTGGAAGAGATAGGAGGATTTACTTAGATACTACCCCCCAGATCGAGAGATGAGGATATCTCGAATCTTTTAAGTGGGGGAGATTGTAAGGTCCCTCCTTCCAAGCCATATATGTGTCTCTTTTAATATAGATTTCAAGAAGGAAAGAGAGTGTACTTAGAGAAGAGTGAGACAATAAGGCTAGAAACGTTAGGAAAGTGTTAGAATAAAAGTATAAGCTATAAAAATTCTAAAAGAAATAAGAACACAACCATAGTTCTATTACGCAAAGAAAAACATGTGAGACCCCCTCGTCTATAAATCCCACGGTGCCTTTAAGAGGCACTTCAAGTGGGATCGATGGCTGAGGTGAGCGCGCAGATCTCGGTTGTCGGATCAAAAGCATCCAAAAAGTAAACTAGGGATAAAAAGTAAACTAGGGATGAGGGTGGCGGCGGCTGGGAAAAGGACACGGGTCATAGATTCAAGAGGTCGTGGTAATCATTTGCATTGGGTTTAGAGATTTTTGAATCTTAATCATTTTTCAACATTTTCTTCTTAAGAAATCTATTGGTTGTATGTAGTGGTCAATTAATGAGGTTTGAGTGTCTTCCCAAGGTAAACTAGGAAAAAAAGTAAACTAGGACACGTAAGAAATATGCAAGATTTTCATTGTCATTCAAAAATGCCCGCTTCCACCTTGTCATATGTTGCTTCCACCACCTCTTTTACTCAAAGAAGCTTGCTATTGACTATACATTGAAGGTAATTTGCTCTCTCTCTCTCTCTCTCGCTCTCTCTCTCTCTCTCGCTCTCTCTCTCTCTCTCTCTCTCTCTCTCTCTCTCTCTCTCTCTCTCTCTCTCTCCCTTGTCTCTAAATCACACAGTCTATTTGATATGTGGTGAGAAAATAAAAAAACAAGGTCTGCCCAGTAAACTAGAAAAACTAGGGAAAGTAGGACTGTGTAGTAAACTAGGACTGTGAGCAAACTATGACGGTCAAAGGGATAGATGAATAGCATTATATTAAGATTTTTTTTCCCTTTTTAAAACATAATAAGTTTCTAAATATGTCCATGTGTGTGTAGTATGAGCTTGTAGATTGAAGATCCTTGGATTCAAGATGGCCCAAGTGAGCAAACTATGATTGAAGAATACTTGGTGCCTGATACAAGTATCCAAGAATCTAGTGAGAGTCAAGAAGAGGATGGTTTCTTTGCACTATTTAGTGAGAGTAGGCTTTATTTTACATACCTTGGCACCTTATGTCAAGTCTTGTTTGTTTGAACTTGAAGGGGATGGCTTACAATATCTCATGTTGATATTAGCTCTCCGAGTGAGAGTAAGCCTTCAAATGTAATAATAACAATATCCACTAGTGAGATTAAGACGCACAATGTCTTGGGCATGGTAAAAGATCTAAGTGCGGTCTATGAAAGGTATACTTTATTTAACTTTATGGCTTGAATATTGAATTATCTTAACATATGCATGGTTTCAATCAGCCGAGTCAATCATGCATGTCAAAGCATCTACTCGCGTGCTTAACCTATTTGCCATGTCGGTAATTTTTTAAATTCTGAAATATAGCTTTTGGATTTGCAGCTCAAAGATGCTTAAAGCATGTTGATTTTGTAGGTGGATGGAAAAAACCCTACCTGTAGATGCTCTAGAGAAGGTTTCATTCGTGGATAGTTTGTGGTATGAATATGTGGCTTCACGGTGTCCAAAGAGCAATAATTCATTGCAAAATTTCTTTGGACATATTGATATGAGCAAGCATGTGTTCTTGTTTCTACCTCTAGTACATAGGTAAAGTCAATAGTTTACTCATATTGACGCATGTGTTCTTGTTTTTGTCATTAGTAGACAAAGCACTTACAACTTCATGTTTTTCAGGCACCATTGGACTCTTTTTGTGGTCTATAATTACCACATCATGAAGGTGAGAGGCTTGTCATCAAGAAAAAATATTCTCCTGCACCTAGACTCACTGCATGTAGGGAATTCGGGCGAGTATGTTTCCATTGTGCAACAGTAAGACAAGAGGTTTACTTTGAAGTTCATGAATCCATAATGCTTGGGTAAATGCTAACTAGCATTTTACATCTATATATTATTAGAGTTCTTGAGTCAATTTCTTCAAGTTGCACACATGGACCATTACAAGAGTCTCTTGCATGCCAACTCCAAAAATCCTAAAAGAAATAAGAAGACCATAATAGTTCTATTAAGAGATAAGTATCTCCAAAAATGGAAATTCGAATTTAGATGATACGAGGTCACATTTTGAATACTTTTATATATTTAGAGTCCTAGCATACTAAAAATGTGTAAAAGTAACGCGTTTCTAAAGATAGCACGTTTTCGGCTATAAACAAATGTTTCTGCCTATTCTACCTACGTAGGCTTGTAGACCGGATCCCTTCCGGTTCTTTTGACTGACTTTATGACCCTATTCTGAGTTTTTATGAGAGATTTATAGCCAAAATAATTTGCTAATTCTATCAAGGTCTCTACACAGTGAAAACTGTAAGAAGGCATCAAGTAGCCTCAAGGTAATCCTAGAGCTTAAGATGTATATATCCCTTCATTCTTATCTAATA
Organism: Cibotium barometz; assembly: GCF_041138505.1. Lineage (NCBI taxonomy): Eukaryota > Viridiplantae > Streptophyta > Polypodiopsida > Cyatheales > Cibotiaceae > Cibotium > Cibotium barometz. The sequence continues at coordinate 3,978,239 of NC_141056.1, forward strand.
TCTTAGAAGAGAAGGTTAGATTGTTATGGTCTTTTCGAGAGCAAGAGACCAAAACTCCATAGCTTTTCTTTTAAAGAAAGAATAGTATGCCATAGCCTTGCAACAAGAGAAGGCTATTTTGCCATAGACCTTCGAAAGAGAGAAAAGCCATAGTACGAGTAAGACAAGATAAATCTTGGGGATGATTGGATTATTTCAATCGTAACAGAAGGTATTAGAAGACTCTCTATTCTCATATTTTAAGTTCTAAAACTCTTATTAACAAGCAAAGATAACCATAAACAATAAATTTCTATAAGGTATATATATATTTTGTTTTTCAATTATATATCAGTCTTAGGGGTTGAGGTATGGCCCTGGCTTCTCTATTAATTGTTAATAGTGATCTATTTGAGTGATTTACTAGTTAAAGTTTGTATTCTTTTAAACAGCATCATATGCCTTAATAAAGAATGTCTTATCGCGCAATCTCAAGTTGAAATGCTAAAATCTTTGTGAAAAGGATTGTTTTCTTAAGAAGGTAACATGGATTCTAGTCCTATGGTTTAGTTGAGTAAATGGATTATTATCTTGGTTAAATTAAGGTACATGTAGAACTTCTCCCTGCCTTGACACTGCCCCATTCTTGTGCTTGTGTAGCTGGACGGCAAAGACAATAGTAAGGCCCAGAGTCCACCGATGTTATCCCTTATACAATTGAAAGAATGAGGTTTGCCAATTGAGGCGAGTAATTGTGATGCTGTCTAGTTCTAAGGGCCCAAGCTAAGGCGGTGAATTAGCCCACCCTAGTGCGTAGACATCCCTCTGAGAGGCAGGAGGATCGAGCAACGGAGCTTGAGAGGGCAAGAGGCCGGTTTAAGTCCTCGCCAGCGGCCTCCCGTAGGGTTTTGCCCAGCATGTAGAGGCTGGAAGGCTAAATTCTAGATCATCGGCAGTATAAAGGAAAAGAATAAGAGAGCTGGTTTGGCTTGTATGGAATTGATTCATGTATAAACTTTTTTTATAAATCTTATCTTTGTGGCATTATTATACTTTGAAAAAAGGTTGTTTTAACAAACCTTGTGAAAAGGGCCTTAATTAAGGAACATGTTTATTTATGTGAAACAGTGTGGTAGGATTAATTAGAAAACAAATTGATGCGTGAGTAGGGTGGAAAGTGGGAGGGTGGAATGCCTGGACGACACGGCACCACCCTATGGAGAGGTGGACCAAATTATTCGGGTAGCTTTCCAACATATTAAGTGAAAGCCCTATGCTAGATAAATAGGTTCTCGAGAAACTCTATTCTAGGAGACTAGGCCAGTGGGGTTGTGCCTTGCATATGGATAAGGAAAAAAGTGTTGTCTCTAGGAATCAAGATTAGTAGTTGCTCAAACTATGATCAATTACCCTATGGGTAATTTGACTTTTAGAAGACCACGCTCTCCCTGTGGGATAGGACTAGGTCTTACCTACAAATCGTATCCTTGAATCTTTACATGGTCAAGGTGTCGACGAGTAGGAAATTTTCTCCAAGCTAAGACTTAGTAGACTATCTTAAGTGTTTTTCCCTATTTTGGGAATGGAGGAACCTTACAAATGGTATCAGAGCCGATCTTAGTTCCTAGGATTTATTTTTTAAAGGTTAACTATCAAAAGGGATTAAAACAAGTGATTGTTTATCATATGAGGACAAATCAATCATCTCTAGTGGTGGCCATAGAAGTGATTTGAATATCCTCACATGTTGAGATAATCATCCTATGAAATTGTGCTTGTATCTTGGGGGTGCACACGCGCAAGATATTTGTATAATAATTTTGAGAAATAAGAACGGGGAGGAAACGTTTTGAGGAAAAACATAAGGTTGTAAGATTCCTCCCCAACCTTCGAGGTATATAGGAGTAAGAATCTCCCTTTTGATCTTATAATTATTCCCTCTCTAAAATAAAAGAAAGATTCTGTATATAAAAAAAAAGATCCTTTTCTTAGAATACTTCTCAGGAGTCCCACCTATTTTAAGGATTCAGAACAATGAGTTCAGAAGTGAAAATCGGTGTTTTGGATACCACGGTTTTGGTTTTCATTCGAGTACGGCCCAAAAAGAAGTTCTTTATCTCTTGGGGAGTATAAGAAGTTATCCCCCAGATATTGTGAACCTTATCTGAATTCTATGAAAGTAGGTGACTTAGCCTACAAGCTTCTTTTATCTCCTCATCTCAAAGTTCTTAATGCGTTCTATAGAAAAATGTGCCAAACCCAAATCATGGAAAGACGGTAAAACTTCAGTGGCAAGTTACCGTTGGCTTCTAGGTTACGCTAGCTCCTTCCTTTATATAAGTCGTAACTTTTACTTGTCGCTCACAGTAATCTTACTTCCATTGATCTCCCTTCTTCTTAATCTCCTTCATGGCTTGGCAACAGGAATTAGTTTTATCCATGATGATTTCTCACCTTCAAGACGCAAGCGAGTCTGTGAAGAAGGATTTTATAGAACAGTATGAGCGCTCACTTTTTCCTCAATTGGGAACGTCTGTAGCTCAGACCAAATGGCAGACCTATCAAGACATAACTAGGGTAACACCCTGGGGTCAGCAGCACTTTCGTAACAATGTCCGCTTGGCCATGGTTATTGAAGCTTTGGGTTTGGGTCCCCGATACTACTGCGTCATGAGATCAAGACATCTTGGGTTTTCTGAGCGGGTCTTCTTACTGGCGTGTTTTCTCAGAAGATATGCCTTTATCCCGTTTTTGGTTTGCCTCTCAGAGGTCCTTTTGTTAGATCACCTCATACCACTGAGATAGGTGCGGCAATAACCAACAGAATTATTCCCATAGATGAGTTACCTTATACTTGTGCAGCTTGTGAGTGCTGCTTTTGTGATCATATGATGGACGGGCTTATGGAAGTGTAACGAGTTCTTCTATCTTTACTGTATAAGTTCCGAGAATGAATAAAGTTTAAATCTTGTTCTTATCTTGAATCTTGCTCTCTTGAGACTTTTTTAATTGGTGATTAATCTTAATTAAAAAAATTTCTCTCAGTCTCATACTTGTGCATCTTGCGAAATTACCCCCAGTTTGTGAGATGAGGGCATCTCGCGTTTTTCAAGTTGGAGAGAATGTAAGATTCCTCCCCAACCTCTCAAAATGTCCAGCATCTTCCCCTGTAATCAATCCCTCTTCAGAAATATAAAAGACTTGTTTCTAACTATTTTAACCTAGAGAGAGAAAATATTCTAGAGAGAGAATATTCAAATTTTTAATATTTTTGGATAGAAAATTATCTCATCTTATTAAAATAAGTTTCCCTGAAACAGAAATTCAAAAAGAACTTTCCAATGTGCAATTGGAATTAATTGGAAATGGGTATAAAGGACCTTAGCCTAAGGGTCTAGATTTTCAGAAATTTTTAGATTATGGTCCAATTAAGGTTCCTATGGGCCAATAGCATCAATCCATGTGTAGGGAGGAGATAAATCCAATTTGTAAAAGAAGATACCCAAAAATGAGTAAATGCTCACATAAGATGAAGAGTTGAAAATGTACAAGGTTTATTAGTAAAAAACTATGAGCAATATTAAAAATATGAGATATTTTGCGTATCCAAAAATGAGTAAATGCTCACATAAGATGAAGAGTTGAAAATGTACAAGGTTTATTAGTAAAAAACTATGAGCAATATTAAAATGATTCCATTATGACACATATATAAGGAAGGGGAGTTCTTTAAAGGAGGTGCATATTTCACATAAGATGAAGAGTTGAAAATGTACAAGGTTTATTAGTAAAAAAACTATGAGCAATATTAAAATGATTCCCTTATGACACATATGTAAGGAAGGGGAGTTCTTTAAAGGAGGTGCATATTTCACATAAGATGAAGAGTTGAAAATGTACAAGGTTTATTAGTAAAAAAACTATGAGCAATATTAAAATGATTCCCTTATGACACATATGTAAGGAAGGGGAGTTCTTTAAAGGAGGTGCATATTTCACATAAGATGAAGAGTTGAAAATGTACAAGGTTTATTAATAAAAAACTATGAGCAATATTAAAATGATTTCATTATGACACATATGTAAGGAAGGGGAGTTCTTTAAAGGAGGTGCATATTTCACATGCTTGAATGAGTTTTAAACTCATAAAAATTGAGATATTTCATCTCTCCTCTCTCCTCATTCAAGTCTAGTTCCAAAAAGTTAGCTTAACTGACCTAAAAATGGTCAAATATTGACCAAACTGATTTAGAAAATTCTAGAATCAGTTTGTTTGGTTAGGAGCTCAATTTTTCCTATAAATAGAAGCCTCCCCCTTGTTGAAAAATATATAGTGTTTATGCATCGTTACTCTACTCCACCTAAGCCAAGAACTGTGAATTCATTTAATAATTCACTAGTTTTTGGAGCTTCCCTCTTTCTTCAATCTCCATTAGTGGCTCCATCAACATACTTAACCAATTGATTGGTTGGGGGCCTCTACCGTGAACAAAGAATCAAGCAATTTGTAAGGTAATTAGTGAATATTGATCTTTTCTATAATTTCTCAATGTTTCTCTCTTCTCAACCCCTCTCAAGCTTGAGAAGCTTAATTGGTATGGTTTTTTAAATGCTATTGAAGTTAATTGGTGTGAATAGTAGTGAAGAGTTACATAATTTAATAAATGCTATTGAAGTTAATTTTCATTTATATTTAAATTCTAATGGTTTTTATGTAATTTCTCTCTCTCACTCAAGAAATGGTCTTACTCATGACCCATTCTCAATCCAAATCAAACTTTTCATAAAGCTTTTCCTTAACCCAAGATTAAGCTATGCTTGAGACCAAATTAATGGCTTTTTTCTATGCTTTTAGTTTTTGTATATTGATGATTCAATCCATTATGGATTAATAATCCAATTAGAGATCATTTTAATTATTTCCTTAATGATAAGCTTTATCCCTTAGAAAAATTGAGATTTATCAGTCATAGCAGCGGAGCTATGGCAAAATTTTTATAAAAATTATGCATAAAATAATTTCATTCAAAGCATAAAAAGAGGACTTCCTACCATATTCTAGAATTATCATCCTAGATTAATTGAAAGAATTTCATTATAATCATGGAGAAATTGAATTTTAATATCATGCATAAAGGATAAGTTTTTATATCAAAAGTGTTATTTTTACCATTTTTATTTCATACATAGAAGTATACATAATGGATAAATTTTTATATCAAAAGTATTATTTTTACCATTTTTATTTTCATGCATAGAAGTATGCATAATGGATAAAAATTTATATCAAAAGTGTTATTTTATTATTTTTATTTTCATGCATAGAAGTATGCATAAAGGATAAATTTTTATATCAAAAGTGTTATTTTTACCATTTTTATTTCATGCATAGAAGTATGCATAATGGTTAAATTTTTATATCAAAAGTGTTATTTTTACCATTTTTATTTCATGCATAGAAGTATGCATAATGGTTAAATTTTTATATCAAAAGTGTTACTTTTATTATTTTTATTTTCATGCAAAGAAGTATGCATAATGGATAAATTTTTATATCAAAAGTGTTATTTTTATTATTTTTATTTTCATGCATAGAAGTATGCATAAAGGATAAATTTTTATATCAAAAGTGTTACTTTTATCATTTTTATTTCATGCATAGAAGTATACATAATGGATAAATTTTTATATCAAAAGTGTTACTTTTATCAAATTTGAATTTCATGCATAGAGGTATGCATAAAAAGTTGATTATTTTATTGTAAGGGTGTTACTTTTATCATATTGGATTTCATGCATAGAGGTATGCATAAAAGATATTCTTTTTATACTAAAAGTGTGATTTTCCTCATAAATGGATTTTATGCATAACTTAGATGCATAAGAGAAATTCTTTTATTCTAAAAGTATAATTCCTACTAAATTGAATTTATGCATAGGAAGATGCATAAAAGATTGAATTTTAATTCAAAAGTGTCATTTTCATTTAAAATGAATTTATGCATAGGAAGATGCATAAAAGATTGATTTTATTTCAGAAGTATTAATCTCCTTAAATGGAATTTATGGATAAGTAAATGTGTAAAGAAATCTTATATCAATTATAAGAATTCTCTTGTATTCTATAAATAGATATGAGATGTGATAGGATGTGATAAGAGGTGTATAAGAGGTGATAAGATGAATTAAGATGTGATAGGATGTGATAAGAGGTGTATAAGAGGTGTATAAGAGGTGATAAGAGGTGATAAGATGAATTAAGATGTGATAAGATGTGTATGGGATGAGGTAAGAAGTGTATGTGATAGGATAAGATGTATATGGGTTGTGATAGGGCAAGAATGGATGTGATGTAAAAGATTAGATGTGAAGGCATATGGGGTTATATGAATGGGAATGTGAAAATGGATGTATGTATGTGGATGTGTGGATGTGGAGATGGGATTATGGATGTATGAAAGTGAAAATAGATGTATGCATGAAGATGTATATGCATAGATGTGAATGTGGACGTAGATGTGGATGTATAGATGTGAATGGGAATGTGGATGTGAATGTGGATGTAGATGTGGATGTATAGATGTGAATGGGAATGTGGATATGGATGTATGGATGTGAATGTGGATGTAGATGTGGATATATAGATGTGAATGGGAATGTGGATGTGAATGTGGAAGTAGATGTGGATGAATAGATGTGAATGGGAATGTGGATGTGGATGTATGTATGTATGTATGTGGATGTATGTATGTATGTGGATGTAGATGTGGATGTATAGATGTGAATGGGAATGTGGATGTGGATGTATGTGAATGTGGATGTAGATGTGGATGTATAGATGTGAATGGGAATGTGTGGATGTATAGATGTGAATGGGAATGTGGATGTGGATGTATGAATGAGGACGTGATAATGGATGTATGCATGTAGATGTGGATATATGGATGTGAATATGAATGTGGATGTAGATGTATGAATGAGGACTGATAATGGATGTATGCATGTAAATGTGGATATATGGATGTGAATATGAATGTGGATGTGGATGTGGATGTATGGATGTGGATATGGATGTGTATGTATGAATGTAGATATGGGATATGGATGTATAAATGAGGATGTGAAAATGGAGGTATACATGTAGATATGGATGTATGGATGTGAATGTGGATGTATGGATGTGAATGTGGATGTGGATGTGGATGTATGGATGTGGATATGGATGTGTATGTATGAATGTGGATATGGGATGTGGATGTATAAATGAGGATGTGAAAATGGATGTATGCATGTAAATGTGGATGTATGGATGTGAATGTGAATGTGTATGTGAATTAATGTGTCGTCGATATGAGGAAATGGATGAGAATGAGTACACATTGAATGGAATGTGGAATAAGTAATGTGGACTAAGGAGGGATAATGTGGAAAGACGAGAGTTCGATTTAGAAATTGTATTTTGTGACTGTTTGTAAATGACTGTTTTATGTCAAGAATGCTGGGGAAGCATTTTGACCGTCTTGTGGATTAAGGTCATGAAGACCTAACTGTTAAAGTTGCAACTGCTGTGACGGAGAGTCAATGGAGGACGTCTCGTGTAGCAAGGTCGATCGAGGTCTTGACCAGCCTCGGTTCGATTTAAATGGTGAGCTTCCGGTACGGTGGATGAGGGACCAAGGAAGCGGCCTATGAGTGAAGCGCTAGGTCACCTGCGAAGGATCCTAGAGGGTGCTGACCATACGGTGCTCGGGCTCTGGGTCGCCGAAGATACCCACACGTGCGTCGTGGAAGATATTGGAACAAGGAGTAAGAGTTGTTTTGTGAAACCGGGCATGGATCTGGTTGATTGACCTTGCTGGTCTTCAATGGATGAGTCCATGGCTCTTTATATGGATCTGTTGGTTGATCTTGCTGATCTTCAGCGAGAGTCCATCTTGATTTTTATAAGTGATTATATTGCCGAGCATTATGGGCTAGGAACTATTGAAAAGGCCCCTGTGTGGACAGGTGGTGAGCGTTCTAGTTGCCAATGATGCCATAGATACTCTGATGAAGGAATGATGGGAAATTATGAATCAACTGGATAAATTGGAAGATTATGATCAGTGGTACTATGGTTTCATTAAAGGATTGTTTTAAAGTTAGCTGATGCTAAGAAAAAGGCAATTTCATATTGGGTGTGTAAGTGGTGTGGCTAGTTTTATGTTTGTATGAACTTCCGGCTAGGGGGCCTTGGAACTCTTTTCCTTGGTACCCGGGACAAAACCTAACCAAATTCCAAATTGGATCCCATCACTACAGTGGTTGGGCGGTTGGCTAACCCATGGGATCGGATGGGGTTAGGCTGGACTGATGGATCCGTAAATCAAGATTTAATTTCTATTATTACGATAGATGAAGTAAATCCCGGATAGAAATTGTTCTATGGATAGGAATCAACGGCTGTGCCTCTTGATGGGAAAAAAAGCGTTGATCCCAATGATCCAAGTGCAAGTTCTTCCTTGATTTGACCAAGTACCGTTAAAGGTGCAGTCAGATCAGTTTGATCAGTAATGATCTTGACTACGTTAGAGTAAAGAGTTATCCTGGTGGAATCGCCCGTGCTTTCCGGGTAAAGGAAGTTTTTCCGGTTTCGGTTTTGGACAAACCGACGGATTAGTCTCTTGTCCGGATATCCGTGGGCGAGGCCCCGAGTGTGGGACCCCTGTCCCGCGCGAGAAGTGCTACTTCCGCTGCTAGTACCCCGAATCCGTTGCTCGGTGGGAACAGGGACCTCACAGTTGGTATCAGAGCAGGTTTTGAAAGCTAATAAAGATAATTAAATTCTTATCTGAAATTGGTAATAAGAATTCAGAAACAACATTTTCATAATGTATTTTCATTCCGTAAGCTTCTTTAATGAAGAAATTTTAATCAAAGAAATTGTTTTTATAGATGGAAGTTCCACATTTATCTGGTATTCCCGACCTCACCCAGTCTCAAGATATGATTGCATTTGCCTTCGAGCATCTCATCTCTTCCGCTTCATCTCAAACAAGCCGAGCAAGACTCGCACGCCATTTCGCGGATTTATATTTTCCTACCCCAGCGGAGAGAATACAACATAAGTGGTTTGCAGGGCAATATGTCCACGCCCATTGCAACCGCCGTACAATGCTGTGGCAGAATCTCTCATTGACTATGATCCTGTTAAAGCTGAAAATGGTGCGTGGTGTCATTCTATATCATTCGACACCTCGAAATTTCAGACTTTCATGTCGAATTTATAGACTCCTTAGTCAATTTATCCCTAAGGAGAAAATAATAACTCCCTTCGCAGTCAGAGAACTTATGTAACAGGGCATGACTATGGCCCAGTACCGTCGTCTTATGCATCTCTCGAGGAGATTTTGAATTTTGGAGCCGAGCCACTCTATGTAATTATTGCAACTTGTATATAAATATACAAATGTTTCTTTTTACCGACGATCGGATAAAGAAAAATCTATTTATCAGACTTAAGTCATAGATCTCCAATAAGATTAACTGAGAAGACAAATATGTCAAAAATTTATCAAGAAACATAAGAAGGTTGTAATTGTGTGATATAAGTCATACAATTTGATATTCAAACTAAAATTCGTAATTTGGTAATTGGGTCTTTAGATGGAAGTACCGCAATTATATAGAATCCCTAACTTGCATGAGGCCTAGACATGATGGTATTTACCTTATAATTCCAAGGACCGTGACTACCCGTATATACCGAGAGTATACTGCAGCTCTTTACTGACAGTATATACGAGTAAATCTAAGACTTGAAATTATAAGCGTTAATGCTATCCAGAGGATGATTTCGAATGTGGTTGATATGATTTTTAATTCTATTTGAGAATTGATGAATTGATTTGGATTCTGATTGAAAAATGATGATCCCTGAAATTTGGTTGAAATGTAATAAGCTGAGCGAAACCTCAATGAGGATGAATGGGACGAGTCCCTGTGATGATATTCATAACTGGAATGATGATAATGATTTCAGCAAATCACTATGAGATTAGTGGATTGTGCTGTCAGATTACTACTATTAATACTTGACCGTTAGATCAAGTTAAGGGATGACAAATTGAGAACTTACTTGACTAAAATTCCCGTGGAGGAATGTTCAGAAGAAAATTTTTCGGTCTAATGGACCATTATCATATTAAAGATATGAATGATATGATCTGAATGAATTGTTGATGAGTTCTAAGGGATATTTATCCCAGTATTCTGTTGGGTTGACCAGAATATAAGGAATCCCAGAATAAAATTGGATCTTAAGAAAAAGAGTTATCCTCTACCTTGCGAGATGAGGACATCTCGCACTTTTTTAAGTGGGGTAGAATGTAAGATTCCTCCCCAACCTTCGAGGTATATAGGAGTAAGAATCTCCCTTTTGATCTTATAATTATTCCCTCTCTAAAATAAAAGAAAGATTCTGTATATAAAAAAAAAGATCCTTTTCCTAGAATACTTCTCAGGAGTCCCACCTATTTTAAGGATTCAGAACAATCAGAAGTGAAAATCGGTGTTTTGGATACCACGGTTTTGGTTTTCATTCGAGTACGGCCCAAAAAGAAGTTCTTTATCTCTTGGGGAGTATAAGACGTTATCCCCCAGATATTGTGAACCTTATCTGAATTCTATGAAAGTAGGTGACTTAGCCTACAAGCTTCTTTTATCTCCTCATCTCAAAGTTCTTAATGCCTTCTATAGAAAAATGTGCCAAACCCAAATCATGGAAAGACAGTAAAACTTCAGTGGCAAGTTACCGTTGGCTTCTAGGTTACGCTAGCTCCTTCCTTTATATAAGTCGTAACTTTTACTTGTCGCTCACAGTAATCTTACTTCCATTGATCTCCCTTCTTCTTAATCTCCTTCATGGCTTGGCAACAGGAATTAGTTTTATCCATGATGATTTCTCACCTTCAAGACGCAAGCGAGTCTGTGAAGAAGGATTTTATAGAACAGTATGAGCGCTCACTTTTTCCTCAATTGGGAACGTCTGTAGCTCAGACCAAATGGCGGACCTATCAAGACATAACTAGGGTAACACCCTGGGGTCAGCAGCACTTTCGTAACAATGTCCGCTTGGCCATGGTTATTGAAGCTTTGGGTTTGGGTCCCCGATACTACTGCGTCATGAGATCAAGACATCTTGGGTTTTCTGAGTGGGTCTTCTTACTGGCGTGTTTTCTTCCTCATCAGAAGATATGCCTTTATCCCGTTTTTGGTTTGCCTCTCAGAGGTCCTTTTGTTAGATCACCTCATACCACTGAGATAGGTGCGGCAATAACCAACAGAATTATTCCCATAGATGAGTTACCTTATACTTGTGCAGCTTGTGAGTGCTGCTTTTGTGATCATATGATGGACGGGCTTATGGAAGTGTAAAGAGTTCTTCTATCTTTACTGTATAAGTTCCGAGAATGAATAAAGTTTAAATCTTGTTCTTATCTTGAATCTTGCTCTCTTGAGACTTTTTTAATTGGTGATTAATCTTAATTAAAAAAATTTCTCTCAGTCTCATACTTGTGCATCTTGCGAAATTACCCCCAGTTTGTGAGATGAGGGCATCTCTCGTTTTTCAAGTTGGAGAGAATGTAAGATTCCTCCCCAACCTCTCAAAATGTCCAGCATCTTCCCCTGTAATCAATCCCTCTTCAGAAATATAAAAGACTTGTTTCTAACTATTTTAACCTAGAGAGAGAAAATATTCTAGAGAGAGAATATTCAAATTTTTAATATTTTTGGATAGAAAATTATCTCATCTTATTAAAATAAGTTCCCCTGAAACAGAAATTCAAAAAGAACTTTCCAATGTGCAATTGGAATTAATTGGAAATGGGTATAAAGGACCTTAGCCTAAGGGTCTAGATTTTCAGAAATTTTTAGATTATGGTCCAATTAAGGTTCCTATGGGCCAATAGCATCAATCCATGTGTAGGGAGGAGATAAATCCAATTTGTAAAAGAAGATACCCAAAAATGAGTAAATGCTCACATAAGATGAAGAGTTGAAAATGTACAAGGTTTATTAGTAAAAAACTATGAGCAATATTAAAAATATGAGATATTTTGCGTATCCAAAAATGAGTAAATGCTCACATAAGATGAAGAGTTGAAAATGTACAAGGTTTATTAGTAAAAAACTATGAGCAATATTAAAATGATTCCATTATGACACATATATAAGGAAGGGGAGTTCTTTAAAGGAGGTGCATATTTCACATAAGATGAAGAGTTGAAAATGTACAAGGTTTATTAGTAAAAAAACTATGAGAAATATTAAAATGATTCCCTTATGACACATATGTAAGGAAGGGGAGTTCTTTAAAGGAGATGCATATTTCACATAAGATGAAGAGTTGAAAATGTACAAGGTTTATTAGTAAAAAAACTATGAGCAATATTAAAATGATTCCCTTATGACACATATGTAAGGAAGGGGAGTTCTTTAAAGGAGGTGCATATTTCACATAAGATGAAGAGTTGAAAATGTACAAGGTTTATTAATAAAAAACTATGAGCAATATTAAAATGATTTCATTATGACACATATGTAAGGAAGGGGAGTTCTTTAAAGGAGGTGCATATTTCACATGCTTGAATGAGTTTTAAACTCATAAAAATTGAGATATTTCATCTCTCCTCTCTCCTCATTCAAGTCTAGTTCCAAAAAGTTAGCTTAACTGATCTAAAAATGGTCAAATATTGACCAAACTGATTTAGAAAATTCTAGAATCAGTTTGTTTGGTTAGGAGCTCAATTTTTCCTATAAATAGAAGCCTCCCCCTTGTTGAAAAATATATAGTGTTTATGCATCGTTACTCTACTCCACCTAAGCCAAGAACTGTGAATTCATTTAATAATTCACTAGTTTTTGGAGCTTCCCTCTTTCTTCAATCTCCATTAGTGGCTCCATCAACATACTTAACCAATTGATTGGTTGGGGGCCTCTACCGTGAACAAAGAATCAAGCAATTTGTAAGGTAATTAGTGAATATTGATCTTTTCTATAATTTCTCAATGTTTCTCTCTTCTCAACCCCTCTCAAGCTTGAGAAGCTTAATTGGTATGGTTTTTTAAATGCTATTGAAGTTAATTGGTGTGAATAGTAGTGAAGAGTTACATAATTTAATAAATGCTATTGAAGTTAATTTTCATTTATATTTAAATTCTAATGGTTTTTATGTAATTTCTCTCTCTCACTCAAGAAATGGTCTTACTCATGACCCATTCTCAATCCAAATCAAGCTTTTCATAAAGCTTTTCCTTAACCCAAGATTAAGCTATGCTTGAGACCAAATTAATGGCTTTTTTCTATGCTTTTAGTTTTTGTATATTGATGATTCAATCCATTATGGATTAATAATCCAATTAGAGATCATTTTAATTATTTCCTTAATGATAAGCTTTATCCCTTAGAAAAATTGAGATTTATCAGTCATAGCAGCGGAGCTATGGCAAAATTTTTATAAAAATTATGCATAAAATAATTTCATTCAAAGCATAAAAAGAGGACTTCCTACCATATTCTAGAATTATCATCCTAGATTAATTGAAAGAATTTCATTATAATCATGGAGAAATTGAATTTTAATATCATGCATAAAGGATAAGTTCTTATATCAAAAGTGTTATTTTTACCATTTTTATTTCATACATAGAAGTATACATAATGGATAAATTTTTATATCAAAAGTATTATTTTTACCATTTTTATTTTCATGCATAGAAGTATGCATAATGGATAAAAATTTATATCAAAAGTGTTATTTTATTATTTTTATTTTCATGCATAGAAGTATGCATAAAGGATAAATTTTTATATCAAAAGTGTTATTTTTACCATTTTTATTTCATGCATAGAAGTATGCATAATGGTTAAATTTTTATATCAAAAGTGTTATTTTTACCATTTTCATTTCATGCATAGAAGTATGCATAATGGTTAAATTTTTATATCAAAAGTGTTACTTTTATTATTTTTATTTTCATGCAAAGAAGTATGCATAATGGATAAATTTTTATATCAAAAGTGTTATTTTTATTATTTTTATTTTCATGCATAGAAGTATGCATAAAGGATAAATTTTTATATCAAAAGTGTTACTTTTATCATTTTTATTTCATGCATAGAAGTATACATAATGGATAAATTTTTATATCAAAAGTGTTACTTTTATCAAATTTGAATTTCATGCATAGAGGTATGCATAAAAAGTTGATTATTTTATTGTAAGGGTGTTACTTTTATCATATTGGATTTCATGCATAGAGGTATGCATAAAAGATATTCTTTTTATACTAAAAGTGTGATTTTCCTCATAAATGGATTTTATGCATAACTTAGATGCATAAGAGAAATTCTTTTATTCTAAAAGTATAATTCCTACTAAATTGAATTTATGCATAGGAAGATGCATAAAAGATTGAATTTTAATTCAAAAGTGTCATTTTCATTTAAAATGAATTTATGCATAGGAAGATGCATAAAAGATTGATTTTATTTCGGAAGTATTAATCTCCTTAAATGGAATTTATGGATAAGTAAATGTGTAAAGAAATCTTATATCAATTATAAGAATTCTCTTGTATTCTATAAATAGATATGAGATGTGATAGGATGTGATAAGAGGTGTATAAGAGGTGATAAGATGAATTAAGATGTGATAGGATGTGATAAGAGGTGTATAAGAGGTGTATAAGAGGTGATAAGAGGTGATAAGATGAATTAAGATGTGATAAGATGTGTATGGGATGAGGTAAGAAGTGTATGTGATAGGATAAGATGTATATGGGTTGTGATAGGGCAAGAATGGATGTGATGTAAAAGATTAGATGTGAAGGCATATGGGGTTATATGAATGGGAATGTGAAAATGGATGTATGTATGTGGATGTGTGGATGTGGAGATGGGATTATGGATGTATGAAAGTGAAAATAGATGTATGCATGAAGATGTATATGCATAGATGTGAATGTGGACGTAGATGTGGATGTATAGATGTGAATGGGAATGTGGATGTGAATGTGGATGTAGATGTGGATGTATAGATGTGAATGGGAATGTGGATATGGATGTATGGATGTGAATGTGGATGTAGATGTGGATATATAGATGTGAATGTGGAAGTAGATGTGGATGAATAGATGTGAATGGGAATGTGGATGTGGATGTATGTATGTATGTATGTGGATGTATGTATGTATGTGGATGTAGATGTGGATGTATAGATGTGAATGGGAATGTGGATGTGGATGTATGTGAATGTGGATGTAGATGTGGATGTATAGATGTGAATGGGAATGTGTGTATGTATAGATGTGAATGGGAATGTGGATGTGGATGTATGAATGAGGACGTGATAATGGATGTATGCATGTAGATGTGGATATATGGATGTGAATATGAATGTGGATGTAGATGTATGAATGAGGACTGATAATGGATGTATGCATGTAAATGTGGATATATGGATGTGAATATGAATGTGGATGTGGATGTGGATGTATGGATGTGGATATGGATGTGTATGTATGAATGTAGATATGGGATATGGATGTATAAATGAGGATGTGAAAATGGAGGTATACATGTAGATATGGATGTATGGATGTGAATGTGGATGTATGGATGTGATTTATAGATGTGAAAATGGTGATGTGTATGGATTGAATGTGAATGTGTATGTGAATTAATGTGTCGTCGATATGAGGAAATGGATGAGAATGAGTACACATTGAATGGAATAAGTAATGATGACTGTTTTATGTCAAGAATGCTGGGGAAGCATTTTGACCGTCTTGTGGATTAAGGTCATGAAGACCTAACTGTTAAAGTTGCAACTGCTGTGACGGAGAGTCAATGGAGGATGTCTCGTGTAGCAAGGTCGATCGAGGTCTTGACCAGCCTCGGTTCGATTTAAATGGTGAGCTTCCGGTACGGTGGATGAGGGACCAAGGAAGCGGCCTATGAGTGAAGCGCTAGGTCACCTGCGAAGGATCCTAGAGGGTGCTGACCATACGGTGCTCGGGCTCTGGGTCGCCGAAGATACCCACACGTGCGTCGTGGAAGATATTGGAACAAGGAGTAAGAGTTGTTTTGTGAAACCGGGCATGGATCTGGTTGATTGACCTTGCTGGTCTTCAATGGATGAGTCCATGGCTCTTTATATGGATCTGTTGGTTGATCTTGCTGATCTTCAGCGAGAGTCCATCTTGATTTTTATAAGTGATTATATTGCCGAGTATTATGGGCTAGGAACTATTGAAAAGGCCCCTGTGTGGACAGGTGGTGAGCGTTCTAGTTGCCAATGATGCCATAGATACTCTGATGAAGGAATGATGGGAAATTATGAATCAACTGGATAAATTGGAAGATTATGATCAGTGGTACTATGGTTTCATTAAAGGATTGTTTTAAAGTTAGCTGATGCTAAGAAAAAGGCAATTTCATATTGGGTGTGTAAGTGGTGTGGCTAGTTTTATGTTTGTATGAACTTCCGGCTAGGGGGCCTTGGAACTCTTTTCCTTGGTACCCGGGACAAAACCTAACCAAATTCCAAATTGGATCCCATCACTACAGTGGTTGGGCGGTTGGCTAACCCATGGGATCGGATGGGGTTAGGCTGGACTGATGGATCCGTAAATCAAGATTTAATTTCTATTATTACGATAGATGAAGTAAATCCCGGATAGAAATTGTTCTATGGATAGGAATCAACGGCTGTGCCTCTTGATGGGAAAAAAAGCGTTGATCCCAATGATCCAAGTGCAAGTTCTTCCTTGATTTGACCAAGTACCGTTAAAGGTGCAGTCAGATCAGTTTGATCAGTAATGATCTTGACTACGTTAGAGTAAAGAGTTATCCTGGTGGAATCGCCCGTGCTTTCCGGGTAAAGGAAGTTTTTCCGGTTTCGGTTTTGGACAAACCGACGGATTAGTCTCTTGTCCGGATATCCGTGGGCGAGGCCCCGAGTGTGGGACCCCTGTCCCGCGCGAGAAGTGCTACTTCCGCTGCTAGTACCCCGAATCCGTTGCTCGGTGGGAACAGGGACCTCACAGTTGGTATCAGAGCAGGTTTTGAAAGCTAATAAAGATAATTAAATTCTTATCTGAAATTGGTAATAAGAATTCAGAAACAACATTTTCATAATGTATTTTCATTCCGTAAGCTTCTTTAATGAAGAAATTTTAATCAAAGAAATTGTTTTTATAGATGGAAGTTCCACATTTATCTGGTATTCCCGACCTCACCCAGTCTCAAGATATGATTGCATTTGCCTTCGAGCATCTCATCTCTTCCGCTTCATCTCAAACAAGCCGAGCAAGACTCGCACGCCATTTCGCGGATTTATATTTTCCTACCCCAGCGGAGAGAATACAACATAAGTGGTTTGCAGGGCAATATGTCCACGCCCATTGCAACCGCCGTACAATGCTGTGGCAGAATCTCTCATTGACTATGATCCTGTTAAAGCTGAAAATGGTGCGTGGTGTCATTCTATATCATTCGACACCTCGAAATTTCAGACTTTCATGTCGAATTTATAGACTCCTTAGTCAATTTATCCCTAAGGAGAAAATAATAACTCCCTTCGCAGTCAGAGAACTTATGTAACAGGGCATGACTATGGCCCAGTACCGTCGTCTTATGCATCTCTCGAGGAGATTTTGAATTTTGGAGCCGAGCCACTCTATGTAATTATTGCAACTTGTATATAAATATACAAATGTTTCTTTTTACCGACGATCGGATAAAGAAAAATCTATTTATCAGACTTAAGTCATAGATCTCCAATAAGATTAACTGAGAAGACAAATATGTCAAAAATTTATCAAGAAACATAAGAAGGTTGTAATTGTGTGATATAAGTCATACAATTTGATATTCAAACTAAAATTCGTAATTTGGTAATTGGGTCTTTAGATGGAAGTACCGCAATTATATAGAATCCCTAACTTGCATGAGGCCTAGACATGATGGTATTTACCTTATAATTCCAAGGACCGTGACTACCCGTATATACCGAGAGTATACTGCAGCTCTTTACTGACAGTATATACGAGTAAATCTAAGACTTGAAATTATAAGCGTTAATGCTATCCAGAGGATGATTTCGAATGTGGTTGATATGATTTTTAATTCTATTTGAGAATTGATGAATTGATTTGGATTCTGATTGAAAAATGATGATCCCTGAAATTTGGTTGAAATGTAATAAGCTGAGCGAAACCTCAATGAGGATGAATGGGACGAGTCCCTGTGATGATATTCATAACTGGAATGATGATAATGATTTCAGCAAATCACTATGAGATTAGTGGATTGTGCTGTCAGATTACTACTATTAATACTTGACCGTTAGATCAAGTTAAGGGATGACAAATTGAGAACTTACTTGACTAAAATTCCCGTGGAGGAATGTTCAGAAGAAAATTTTTCGGTCTAATGGACCATTATCATATTAAAGATATGAATGATATGATCTGAATGAATTGTTGATGAGTTCTAAGGGATATTTATCCCAGTATTCTGTTGGGTTGACCAGAATATAAGGAATCCCAGAATAAAATTGGATCTTAAGAAAAAGAGTTATCCTCTACCTTGCGAGATGAGGACATCTCGCACTTTTTTAAGTGGGGTAGAATGTAAGATTCCTCCCCAACCTTCGAGGTATATAGGAGTAAGAATCTCCCTTTTGATCTTATAATTATTCCCTCTCTAAAATAAAAGAAAGATTCTGTATATAAAAAAAAAAGATCCTTTTCCTAGAATACTTCTCAGGAGTCCCACCTATTTTAAGGATTCAGAACAATGAGTTCAGAAGTGAAAATCGGTGTTTTGGATACCACGGTTTTGGTTTTCATTCGAGTACGGCCCAAAAAGAAGTTCTTTATCTCTTGGGGAGTATAAGACGTTATCCCCCAGATATTGTGAACCTTATCTGAATTCTATGAAAGTAGGTGACTTAGCCTACAAGCTTCTTTTATCTCCTCATCTCAAAGTTCTTAATGCCTTCTATAGAAAAATGTGCCAAACCCAAATCATGGAAAGACGGTAAAACTTCAGTGGCAAGTTACCGTTGGCTTCTAGGTTACGCTAGCTCCTTCCTTTATATAAGTCGTAACTTTTACTTGTCGCTCACAGTAATCTTACTTCCATTGATCTCCCTTCTTCTTAATCTCCTTCATGGCTTGGCAACAGGAATTAGTTTTATCCATGATGATTTCTCACCTTCAAGACGCAAGCGAGTCTGTGAAGAAGGATTTTATAAAACAGTATGAGCGCTCACTTTTTCCTCAATTGGGAACGTCTGTAGCTCAGACCAAATGGCGGACCTATCAAGACATAACTAGGGTAACACCCTGGGGTCAGCAGCACTTTCGTAACAATGTCCGCTTGGCCATGGTTATTGAAGCTTTGGGTTTGGGTCCCCGATACTACTGCGTCATGAGATCAAGACATCTTGGGTTTTCTGAGTGGGTCTTCTTACTGGCGTGTTTTCTTCCTCATCAGAAGATATGCCTTTATCCCGTTTTTGGTTTGCCTCTCAGAGGTCCTTTTGTTAGATCACCTCATACCACTGAGATAGGTGCGGCAATAACCAACAGAATTATTCCCATAGATGAGTTACCTTATACTTGTGCAGCTTGTGAGTGCTGCTTTTGTGATCATATGATGGACGGGCTTATGGAAGTGTAAAGAGTTCTTCTATCTTTACTGTATAAGTTCCGAGAATGAATAAAGTTTAAATCTTGTTCTTATCTTGAATCTTGCTCTCTTGAGACTTTTTTAATTGGTGATTAATCTTAATTAAAAAAATTTCTCTCAGTCTCATACTTGTGCATCTTGCGAAATTACCCCCAGTTTGTGAGATGAGGGCATCTCGCGTTTTTCAAGTTGGAGAGAATGTAAGATTCCTCCCCAACCTCTCAAAATGTCCAGCATCTTCCCCTGTAATCAATCCCTCTTCAGAAATATAAAAGACTTGTTTCTAACTATTTTAACCTAGAGAGAGAAAATATTCTAGAGAGAGAATATTCAAATTTTTAATATTTTTGGATAGAAAATTATCTCATCTTATTAAAATAAGTTCCCCTGAAACAGAAATTCAAAAAGAACTTTCCAATGTGCAATTGGAATTAATTGGAAATGGGTATAAAGGACCTTAGCCTAAGGGTCTAGATTTTCAGAAATTTTTAGATTATGGTCCAATTAAGGTTCCTATGGGCCAATAGCATCAATCCATGTGTAGGGAGGAGATAAATCCAATTTGTAAAAGAAGATACCCAAAAATGAGTAAATGCTCACATAAGATGAAGAGTTGAAAATGTACAAGGTTTATTAGTAAAAAACTATGAGCAATATTAAAAATATGAGATATTTTGCGTATCCAAAAATGAGTAAATGCTCACATAAGATGAAGAGTTGAAAATGTACAAGGTTTATTAGTAAAAAACTATGAGCAATATTAAAATGATTCCATTATGACACATATATAAGGAAGGGGAGTTCTTTAAAGGAGGTGCATATTTCACATAAGATGAAGAGTTGAAAATGTACAAGGTTTATTAGTAAAAAAACTATGAGAAATATTAAAATGATTCCCTTATGACACATATGTAAGGAAGGGGAGTTCTTTAAAGGAGATGCATATTTCACATAAGATGAAGAGTTGAAAATGTACAAGGTTTATTAGTAAAAAAACTATGAGCAATATTAAAATGATTCCCTTATGACACATATGTAAGGAAGGGGAGTTCTTTAAAGGAGGTGCATATTTCACATAAGATGAAGAGTTGAAAATGTACAAGGTTTATTAATAAAAAACTATGAGCAATATTAAAATGATTTCATTATGACACATATGTAAGGAAGGGGAGTTCTTTAAAGGAGGTGCATATTTCACATGCTTGAATGAGTTTTAAACTCATAAAAATTGAGATATTTCATCTCTCCTCTCTCCTCATTCAAGTCTAGTTCCAAAAAGTTAGCTTAACTGATCTAAAAATGGTCAAATATTGACCAAACTGATTTAGAAAATTCTAGAATCAGTTTGTTTGGTTAGGAGCTCAATTTTTCCTATAAATAGAAGCCTCCCCCTTGTTGAAAAATATATAGTGTTTATGCATCGTTACTCTACTCCACCTAAGCCAAGAACTGTGAATTCATTTAATAATTCACTAGTTTTTGGAGCTTCCCTCTTTCTTCAATCTCCATTAGTGGCTCCATCAACATACTTAACCAATTGATTGGTTGGGGGCCTCTACCGTGAACAAAGAATCAAGCAATTTGTAAGGTAATTAGTGAATATTGATCTTTTCTATAATTTCTCAATGTTTCTCTCTTCTCAACCCCTCTCAAGCTTGAGAAGCTTAATTGGTATGGTTTTTTAAATGCTATTGAAGTTAATTGGTGTGAATAGTAGTGAAGAGTTACATAATTTAATAAATGCTATTGAAGTTAATTTTCATTTATATTTAAATTCTAATGGTTTTTATGTAATTTCTCTCTCTCACTCAAGAAATGGTCTTACTCATGACCCATTCTCAATCCAAATCAAGCTTTTCATAAAGCTTTTCCTTAACCCAAGATTAAGCTATGCTTGAGACCAAATTAATGGCTTTTTTCTATGCTTTTAGTTTTTGTATATTGATGATTCAATCCATTATGGATTAATAATCCAATTAGAGATCATTTTAATTATTTCCTTAATGATAAGCTTTATCCCTTAGAAAAATTGAGATTTATCAGTCATAGCAGCGGAGCTATGGCAAAATTTTTATAAAAATTATGCATAAAATAATTTCATTCAAAGCATAAAAAGAGGACTTCCTACCATATTCTAGAATTATCATCCTAGATTAATTGAAAGAATTTCATTATAATCATGGAGAAATTGAATTTTAATATCATGCATAAAGGATAAGTTTTTATATCAAAAGTGTTATTTTTACCATTTTTATTTCATACATAGAAGTATACATAATGGATAAATTTTTATATCAAAAGTGTTATTTTTATCATTTTTATTTTCATGCATAGAAGTATGCATAATGGATAAAAATTTATATCAAAAGTGTTATTTTATTATTTTTATTTTCATGCATAGAAGTATGCATAAAGGATAAATTTTTATATCAAAAGTGTTATTTTTACCATTTTTATTTCATGCATAGAAGTATGCATAATGGTTAAATTTTTATATCAAAAGTGTTATTTTTACCATTTTTATTTCATGCATAGAAGTATGCATAATGGTTAAATTTTTATATCAAAAGTGTTACTTTTATTATTTTTATTTTCATGCAAAGAAGTATGCATAATGGATAAATTTTTATATCAAAAGTGTTATTTTTATTATTTTTATTTTCATGCATAGAAGTATGCATAAAGGATAAATTTTTATATCAAAAGTGTTACTTTTATCATTTTTATTTCATGCATAGAAGTATACATAATGGATAAATTTTTATATCAAAAGTGTTACTTTTATCAAATTTGAATTTCATGCATAGAGGTATGCATAAAAAGTTGATTATTTTATTGTAAGGGTGTTACTTTTATCATATTGGATTTCATACATAGAGGTATGCATAAAAGATATTCTTTTTATACTAAAAGTGTGATTTTCCTCATAAATGGATTTTATGCATAACTTAGATGCATAAGAGAAATTCTTTTATTCTAAAAGTATAATTCCTACTAAATTGAATTTATGCATAGGAAGATGCATAAAAGATTGAATTTTAATTCAAAAGTGTCATTTTCATTTAAAATGAATTTATGCATAGGAAGATGCATAAAAGATTGATTTTATTTCGGAAGTATTAATCTCCTTAAATGGAATTTATGGATAAGTAAATGTGTAAAGAAATCTTATATCAATTATAAGAATTCTCTTGTATTCTATAAATAGATATGAGATGTGATAGGATGTGATAAGAGGTGTATAAGAGGTGATAAGATGAATTAAGATGTGATAGGATGTGATAAGAGGTGTATAAGAGGTGTATAAGAGGTGATAAGAGGTGATAAGATGAATTAAGATGTGATAAGATGTGTATGGGATGAGGTAAGAAGTGTATGTGATAGGATAAGATGTATATGGGTTGTGATAGGGCAAGAATGGATGTGATGTAAAAGATTAGATGTGAAGGCATATGGGGTTATATGAATGGGAATGTGAAAATGGATGTATGTATGTGGATGTGTGGATGTGGAGATGGGATTATGGATGTATGAAAGTGAAAATAGATGTATGCATGAAGATGTATATGCATAGATGTGAATGTGGACGTAGATGTGGATGTATAGATGTGAATGGGAATGTGGATGTGAATGTGGATGTAGATGTGGATGTATAGATGTGAATGGGAATGTGGATATGGATGTATGGATGTGAATGTGGATGTAGATGTGGATATATAGATGTGAATGTGGAAGTAGATGTGGATGAATAGATGTGAATGGGAATGTGGATGTGGATGTATGTATGTATGTATGTGGATGTATGTATGTATGTGGATGTAGATGTGGATGTATAGATGTGAATGGGAATGTGGATGTGGATGTATGTGAATGTGGATGTAGATGTGGATGTATAGATGTGAATGGGAATGTGTGTATGTATAGATGTGAATGGGAATGTGGATGTGGATGTATGAATGAGGACGTGATAATGGATGTATGCATGTAGATGTGGATATATGGATGTGAATATGAATGTGGATGTAGATGTATGAATGAGGACTGATAATGGATGTATGCATGTAAATGTGGATATATGGATGTGAATATGAATGTGGATGTGGATGTGGATGTATGGATGTGGATATGGATGTGTATGTATGAATGTAGATATGGGATATGGATGTATAAATGAGGATGTGAAAATGGAGGTATACATGTAGATATGGATGTATGGATGTGAATGTGGATGTATGGATGTGAATGTGGATGTGGGGTGTGGCTAGTTTTATGTTTGTATGAACTTCCGGCTAGGGGGCCTTGGAACTCTTTTCCTTGGTACCCGGGACAAAACCTAACCAAATTCCAAATTGGATCCCATCACTACAGTGGTTGGGCGGTTGGCTAACCCATGGGATCGGATGGGGTTAGGCTGGACTGATGGATCCGTAAATCGAGATTTAATTTCTATTATTACGATAGATGAAGTAAATCCCGGATAGAAATTGTTCTATGGATAGGAATCAACGGCTGTGCCTCTTGATGGGGAAAAAAGCGTTGATCCCAATGATCTTGGCTAACCCATGGGATCGGATGGGGTTAGGCTGGACTGATGGATCCGTAAATCGAGATTTAATTTCTATTATTACGATAGATGAAGTAAATCCCGGATAGAAATTGTTCTATGGATAGGAATCAACGGCTGTGCCTCTTGATGGGGAAAAAAGCGTTGATCCCAATGATCCAAGTGCAAGTTCTTCCTTGATTTGACCAAGTACCGTTAAAGGTGCAGTCAGATCAGTTTGATCAGTAATGATCTTGACTATGTTAGAGTAAAGAGTTATCCTGGTGGAATCGCCCGTGCTTTCCGGGTAAAGGAAGTTTTTCCGGTTTCGGTTTTGGACAAACCGACGGATTAGTCTCTTGTCCGGATATCCGTGGGCGAGGCCCCGAGTGTGGGACCCCTGTCCCGCGCGAGAAGTGCTACTTCCGCTGCTAGTACCCTGAATCCGTTGCTCGGTGGGAACAGGGACCTCACAAAGGTGATCAAATTAAGAGACCAGTGAGAAACTGAATGACTAGAAGGATAGACCGAAAATTTGTTTAGAGAAATTTTCAAGACATATCTCATTAATTCTCATAATATAAATCATTAAGATTATAACTCCATTAAGGTTTGAATAGTTGACATGTAAATGCCATCCATTGGACGCTTTATACTAGGACTATCATCCAAGGACTTGAACTATTTTACCCATGTTGGCTTGTAGATTGGAAGCCTTCCGGTTCTTTTAACTGGTTATATGACTATATTCTGAGTTTTTATCAGAGATTTATAGCCAAAATAATTTGCTGATTCTGTTAGGGTCTCTACACAGGGAAAACTGTAAGAAGGCATCAAGGATGTATATATCCCTTTATTCTTATCTAATCTCTTAGAAGAGAAGGTTAGATTGCTATGGTCTTTTGGAGGAAGTGACCAAAACTCCATAACTTTTCTTTTAAAGAAAGAATAGTATGCCATAGCCCTGTAACATGAGAAGGCTATTTTTTCATAGACCTTCGAAAGAGAGAAAAGTCAGAGTACGAGTAAGAGGAGATAAATCTTGGGGATGATCAGATGATTTCAATCATAGGAGAAGGTATTAGAAGACTCTCTATTCTCACATATCAAGTTCTGAAACTCTTATTAATATCCAGCAAAGACAAATTTCTATAAGTTATATATATATTTTGTTTTTCAATTATATATCATTCTTAGGGGTTGAGGTATGGCCCTGGCTTCTCTATTAATTGTTAATAGTGATCTATTTGATTGATTTATTAGTTAAAGTTTGTATTCTTTTAAACAACAGCATATGCCTTAATATAAAGAATGTCTTATCACGTAATCTCAAGTTGAAATGCTAAAATCTTTGTGAAAAGGATTGTTTTCTTAAGAAGGTAACATGGATTCTAGTCCTATGGTTTAGTTGAGTAAATGGATTGTTATCTTGGTTAAATTAAGGTACATGTACAACTTCTCCCTGCTTGACGCTGCCCCATTCTTGTGCTTGTGTAGCCGGATGGCGAAGATGTTAGTAAGGCCCAGAGTCCACCCATGGTATCCCTCTGTAAGGTTCCCCCCTTCCAAAATAGGGGAAACACTTAAGATAGTCCACTAAGTCTTATCTTGGAGAAAGTTTCCTACTCATCGACACCTTGACCATGCAGAGATTCAAGGATACAATTCATAGGTAAGACCTAGTTCTATCCCACAGGGGGTAATTGATCATAATTTGGGCAACTACTCAGGCTCCGTCACTCGATCCTCCCGCCCCTCAAAGGGATGTCTAAGCACTAGGTTGGGCTAATTCACTGCACTAGCCTGGGCCCTTAGAACTAGGCACAATCACAATTACTCGCCTCAATCAGTGAACCTCATTCTCCCAATGATATGAGGGATACCATAGGTGGACTCTAGGCCTAATGACTCCACCATCCGGCTACACAAGCACAAGAACTGGGCAGCGTTAAGGCAGGGAGAAGTTGTACATGTACCTTAATTTAACCAAGATAACAATCCATTTACTCAACTAAACCATAGGACTAGAATCCATGTTACCTTCTCACTCAAGAAAACAATCCTTTTCACAAAGATTTTAGCATTTCAACTTAAGATTGCGCGATAAGACATTCTTTATTAAGGCATATGCTGTTGTTTAAAAGAATACAAACTTTAACTAGTAAATCAATCAAATAGATCACTATTAAACAATTAATAGAGAAGCCAGGGCCATACCTCAACCCCTAAGAATGATATATAATTGAAAAATAAAATATATATACCTTATAGAAATTTATCGTTTATGATTGTCTTTGCTTATTAATAAGACTTTCAGAACTTGATATATGAGAATAGAGAGTCTTCTAATACCTTCTCTTACGATTGAGTTCATCCGATCATCCCCAAGATTTATCTCCTCTTACTCGTACTCTAACTTTTCTCTCTTTCGAAGATCTATGGTAAAATAGCCTTCTCTTATTGTAGGGCTACGATATAGTATTCTTTCTTTGTATAAAAAGCTATGGAGTTTTGGTCTCTTTCTCCGAAAGACCATAGCAATCTAACCTTCTCTTCTAAGAGATTAGATAAGAATGAAGGGATATATACATCTCAAGCTCTAGGATTACCTTGAGGCTACTTGATGCCTTCTTATAGTTTTCCCTGTGTAGAGACCCTGAAAGAATTAGCAAATTGTTTCGGCTAAATCTCTCATAAAAACTTGGAATATGGTCATATAGTCAGTCAAAAGTACCGAAAGGTATCCGGTCTACAAGCCTGCATAGGTAGAATAGGCAGAAACATCAGTATATAGCCACAAACATGCTATCTTTAGAAACACATTATTTTTTCACATTTTTAGTATGCATGGACTCTAAATATATAGAAGTACTCTAAATGTGACCTCGTATCATCTAAATTCGAATTTCTATTTTTGGAGATACTTATCTCTTAATAGAACAATTCTTGTGTTCTTATTTCTTTTACGATTTTTGGAGCTAATACTTTTATTCTAACACTTTCCTAATGTTTCTAGCCTTTTTGTCTCACTCTTCTCTAAGCACACTCTCTTTCCTTCTTGAAATCTATATTAAAAGAAACACATATATGGCTTGGAAGGAGGGACCTTACAATCTCCCCCACTTAAAAGATTCGAGATGTCCTTATCTCGCGAGCTTGGGTAGTATCCAAGTAACTCCTCTTGTCTCTTCCAAAGTGGTGTCCCCACTAGGTAGAAAATTATCTTTTATCTAAACATTGTAAGGTGTAATTTCATGGCATCCCATAACTGATTCTGGTTCTAGTGGTTAGATTGGTTTGTTAAAACAGCCTTTTTACACAATACAATAATGCCAAGACAAGATTTATAAAAAAAAGTTTATACATGAATCAATTTCATACAAGCCAAACCGACTCTCTTATTCTTTTCCTTTATACCGCCGATGATCTAGAATTCGGCCTTCCAGCCTCTACATGCTGGGCAAAACCCTACGGGACCATACACCTCATCGTGGGCCATTGGGGCAAGGAATCAAGCCGCCTGTTGCCCTCTTAGACTCCATCGCTCGATCCTCCCGTTTCTCAGAGGTTTGTCTGCACACTAGGGTGGGCTAATTCATCGCACTAGCCTGGGCCCTCAGTACTAGGTAGATCACAATCACTCGCCTCAATTCGGTGAACCTCATTCTCCCAATGGTATGGGGGATACCATGGGCCAACTCCGAGCCTTACTAACGTCTTCGCCGTTCGGCTACACAAGAACAAGAACGGGGCAACGTCAAGGCAGGGAGAATGTGTACCTGTACCTTAATTTAACCAAGATAACAATCCATTTACTCAACTAAACCATAGGACTAGAATCCATGTTACCTTCTTAAGAAAACAATCCTTTTCACAAAGATTTTTGCATTTCAACTTGAGATTGCGATAAGACATTCTTTATTAAGGCATATGCTATTGTTTAAAAGAATACAAACTTTAAATAGTAAATCAATCAAATAGATTACTATTAACAATTAATAGAGAAGTCGGGGCCATACCTCAACCCCTAAGAATGATATATAATTGAAAAACAAAATATGTATATACCTTATAGAAATTTATCGTTTATCGTTGCCTTTGCTCGTTAATAAGAGCTTTAGAACTTGACATATGAGAATAGAGTCTTCTAATACCTTGTCTTACGATTGAAATCATCCAATCATCCCCAAGCTTTATCTCCTCTTACTCGTACTTTGACTCTTCTCTCTTTCTAAGTTCTATGGCAAAATAGCCTTCTCTTACAGGGCTACGGCATACTATTCTTTCTCTAAAAGAAAAGCTGTGGAGTTTTGGTCTCTTCCTCCGAAAGACCATAGCAATCTAACCTTCTCTTCTAAGATATTAGATAATAATGAAGGGATATATACATCTCAAGCTCTAGGATTACCTTGAGACTACTTGCTGCCTTCTTACAGTTTTCCCTGTGTAGAAACCCTGACAGAATCAGCAAATTGTTTTGGCCATAACTCTCTGATTAAAACTCAGAATATGGTCATATAACCAGTCAAAATAACCGGAAGCCATCTAGTCTACAAGCCAGCATGGATATAGTAGGCAAAAACGTCTGTATATAGCCACAAATGCGCCATCTTTAGAAACACGTTGCTTTTCTACATTTTTAGTATGCATGGACTCTAAATATGTAAAAGTACTCTAAATATGACCTCTTATCACCTAAATTCAAATTTTTATTTTTGAAGATACTTATCTCTTTTTAATAGAACTATTCTTGTCTTCTTATTTCTTTTAGGATTTTTGGAGCTAATATTTTTATTCTAACACTTTCCTAATGTTTCTAGCCTTATTGTCTCACTCTTCTCTAAGTACACTCTCTTTCCTTATGAAATGTATATTAAAAGAGACACATACATACATGGTTTGGGAGGGACCTTACACCCTCACACCATTGGGAGAATGAGGTTCGCCGATTGAGGCGAGTAATTGTGAATGCAAAACCATCCTCTATTTCAGAAGCTATGATAAAGTTTTTTTATATAGAAAGTGTCGACAAGGACATGAGTCCTTGTCGACAAGGACATGAGTCCTTCCATGTTAATCAGGATGAGGTCCCCTAATTCAAGCGAAACATCAAGCATACTCTATGCCGTAGCCTTGCAACAAGAGAAGGCTATTTTGCCATAGACCTTCGAAAGAGAGAAAAGTCACAGTGCGAGTAAGAGGAGATAAATCTTGCGGATGATCGGATGATTTCAATCGTAAGAGAAGGTATTAAAGACTCTCTATTCTCATATATCAAGTTCTGAAACTCTTATTAACCAACAAAGACAACCATAAACGATAAATTTCTATAAGGTATATATATATTTTGTTTTTCAATTATATATCATTCTTAGGGGTTGAGGTATTGCCCTGGCTTCTCTATTAATTGTTAATAGTGATCTAGTTGATTGATTTACTAGTTAAAGTTTGTATTCTCTTAAATAACAGCATATGCCTCAATAAAGAATGTCTTATCGCAATCTCAAGTTGAAATGCTAAAATTTTTGTGAAAAGGATTGTTTTCTTAAGAAGGTAACATGGATTCTAGTCCTATGGTTTAGTTGAGTAAATGGATTGTTTTCTGGGTTAAATTAAGGTACATGTACAACTTTCCCCTACCTTGACACTACCTCGTTCCTGTGCTTGTGTAGCTTGACGGCGGAGATGTTAGTAAGGCCCAAAGTCCACCCATGGTATCCCCCATACCGTTGGGAGAATGAGGTTTGCTGATTGAGGTGAGTAATTGTGATGCTGCCTAGTGCTGAGGGCCTAGGCTAGCACAGTGAATTAGCCCACCCTAGTGCATAGACATCCCTCTGAGGGGTGGGTGGATCAAGCGAAGGAGCCTGAGAAGGCGATAGACTGACTTTAGTCCTCGTCCCAGCGGGCGATGAGGTGTATGGTCCTGTAGGGTTTTGCGTAGCATGTAGAGGTTGGAAGGCCAAATTCTAGATCATCGATAGTATAAAGGAAAAGAATAAGAGAGCCTCTTTGGCTTATATGGAATTGATTCATGTATAAACGTTTTTTTATAAATCTTGTCTTTGGCATTATTGTACTGTGGAAAAAGGCTGTTTTAACAAACCTTGTGAAAAGGGCCTTAGTTAAGGAATATGTTTATTTATGTGAAATAATTAAAAAAATAAATTGACGCGTGAGTAGGGTGGAAAGTGGGAGGGTGGAATGCCCCGACATGGCACCATCCTACGGATGGGTGGACCGGATTAGCCGGGTAGCTTTCCAATAGATTAAGTGAAAGTCCTATGCTAGATAAATAGGTTATCATGAGCAACTCTATTCTAGGAGACTAGGCCAACGGGGCTATGCCTTGCATATGGATAAGGAAAAAAATGTTCTCTAGGAATCAGGATTAGTAGTTGCTCAAACTATGATCAATTACCCTATGGGTAATTTGATTTTTAGAAAACCACGCTCCCCCTGTGGGATAGGACTAGGTCTTACCTACAAATCGTATTTTTGAATCTTTACATGGTCAAGGTGTCTACGAGTAGGAAATTTTCTCCAAGCTAAGACTTAGTAGACTATCTTAAGTGTTTTCCCTATTTTGGGAAGGGGGGAACCTTACAAATGGTATGAGAGCCGATCTTAGTTCCTAGGATTTATTTTTCAAAGGTTAATTGTCAAGGGATTAAAACAAGTGATTGTTTATCATCATATGAGGACGAATCAATCATCTCTAGTGGCCATAGAAGTGATTTGAATATCCTCACTTGTTGAGACAATCATCCTATGAAATTGTGCTTGTATCTAGGGGATGCACACACAAGATATCTGTACAATAAATTTAAGAAAAAAGATCGGGGAGGAAATCTTTTGAGGAAAAACATAAGGTGATCAAATTAAGAAACTAGTGAGAGAGTGAATGACTAGAAGGATAGACCGAAACTTTGTTTAGAGAAATTTTCAGGATATATCTCATTAATTCACATACTATAAATTATTAAGATTATAACTCCATTAAGGTTTGATGTGTGAATGCCATCCATTGGATGCTTATAAAATTTTTTTATATAGAAAGTGTGGAGAAGGACATGAGTCCTTCCATGTTAATCACGAAGGGGTCCCCTAATTCAAGAGGAATGTCAAGCCCACCCTTGGCTACAAGGAATCATGAGCTATAGCAAAATTAGGTCAAGAAATAGGGATAGCAGGGTTAAAGATAATCGAATTCAACAAATATTTCTATGAGTAAATAGAAGAGGATTGGTGCAAGATTCATGTGAAGTAATGTACATGATGAATAGAGGTATTCTAGAAGATGGTACTAAGATTATGCAATTGCTATCATAGGTTAGATTGCATAAAGGATTGATTTCCTTACATTTTTCCATGACAATTTGTTAAGTACCATATTACATGTGGGATATAGAATAAGGAATTCGTAAGGAAAGATTATGATTTTTTTTAAAAGGTTCATATCATATGAGAAGTATATGGATGCATGAACTTAGGATAATAAGGCCAATTAACTCTAAAATAATAAAGACCTTTTGGGGGCACAACAAAACGAGCCAAACACATGAAATAAGGAACTTTGTAGGAACAATGTTTAAATAAAAGAAGATTTCTACCTAGTGGGGACACCACATTAGAAGAGACAGGAGATTTTACTTAGGTACTACCCCAGATCGCGAGATGAGAATATCTCAAATCTTTTAAGTGGGGGAGATTGTAAGGTCCCTCCTTTCAAGCCATATATGTGTCTCTTTTAATATAGATTTCAAGAAGAAGGAAAGAGAGTGTACTTAGAGAAGAGTGAGACAATAAGGCTAGAAACATTAGGAAAGTGTTAGAATAAAAGTATTAGCTACAAAAATCCTAAAAGAAATAAGAAGACAAGAATAGTTCTATTAAGAGATAAGTATCTCCAAAAATAGAAATTTGAATTTAGATGATGCGAGGTTGCATTTAGAGTACTTTTATATATTTAGAGTCCATGCATACTAGAATTGTGAAAAAGTAATGCGTTTCTAAAGAAAGCTTGTTTGCGGCTATATACAAATGTTTCTGCCTATTCTACCTATGTAGGCTTGTAGACCCGATGCCTTAATGTAAAAAAGCATTCTTTACATCCATCTGATGTAAAGACTAACCCTTCACTCTATAGCCATAGCAATGATAGCTCTTACTGTTGCCATTCTCGCAATTTGGTTGAATATCTCCTCATAGTTAATGCCATAGGTCTACGCATAACCCTTGGCACCCAATCTTATCTTATACCTGCTCACTAATTCATTCCAATTATGCTTGACCTTATACACCCATTTACATCTAATTGCCTTATTTTCTTAGGCAAAGGCACTAACTCTCATGATGCATTTGCATCCAATTCTACTATCTTCTCATCCATGGCATCTTTCCATTTTTTATTTTTAAGTACCTACTCAAAACAAGTGGCCTCCAATTCCTTATGGATCTGTTGGTTGATCTTGCTGATCTTCAACGGAGATTCCATCTTGATTTTTATAAGTGAATATATTGCCGGGTACTATGAGCTAGGAACTATTGAAAAGGCCCGTGAGTGGACAGGTGGTGAGCGTTCTGGTTGCCAATGATGCCATAGATACTCCGATGAAGGAATGATTGGAAATTAAGATTCAACCGGATATTCTTACAGAGAGGCTTACAGCAGCCCCTCACAGCCCTCTCCACGTTTTTACCCTTAAGGACATCTCACAATCCCCCCCATTTGCGTAGACTTTAATAAGGGTTTTTTGCCTTAAGAAAGGGTTCGTGCGTCATACTCTTTTGCTCATACGGTGAGCAAACGAGCTCAGAATTTAGATCCGACTGAAGCGTTTCGATCCGCAGCAGCAGCGAGCTCTACAAGACGACGCCTAAGATGGCCTCTTCTCGGAGACGACAAAATATTGCTTCAAGAGGAGCACGTAACACAACGAGATGGGGGAAGATGCCCCCAACGTGGCTCCAGCCCTCCCCTTTCAAGCTCCTCAAGGAAACGGTGGCAAGGTTAGCTTGGTCAATTTTTAAAAGAAGAGATTTTCCTTAAATTAGTGTTAATGAATGGTATCTTTTCCTTTTAAAATGACGACATAAAAATTGTATGAAGTTACGAATTATGTGATGTTGTATTCGACAAATTGCGTTGAAATTGTTATCTTCATGAATTGTGAATGCGATATTTAATAAATTGCATTGAAGTTGTTATCTAACGCTAACTCCGTTCCGTGCTTGTGTAGCTGGGCGGCATCGTTAGCAAAGCTCGGGAATGGCCCAAGGTATCCCTCATACCTTTGGGAGAATAAGGATCGCCGATTGAGGCGAGAGATTATAAGGCTGCCTAGTTCTGAGGGCCCAGGCTAGTGCGGTAAATAAGCCCACCCTAGTATGCAGATATCCCTCTGAGGGGCGGGAGGATCGAGCGATGGAGCCTGAGAGGGCGACAGGCCGGCTTGAGTCCTCGCCAGCGGCCGACGATGAGGTGTATGGTCCCATAGGGTTTTGCCCAGCATGTAGAGGCTGGAAGGCCAAATTCTAGATCATCGGCAGTATAAGAATAAGAGAGCTAGGTTGGCTTGTATGGAATTGGTTCATGTATAGACTTTTTATATAATTACATCTTGTCTTTGGTATGATTGCATTGTGTAAGAAGGCTGTTTTAACGAACCTTGTGAAAAAGGGCCTTAATTAAGGAATATGTTTATTTATGTCAAACAGTGTGGTAGGATTAATTAGAAAACAAATTGATGCGTGAGTAGGGTGGAAAGTGGGAGGATGGAATGCCCTGACGGCACCATCCTACGGACGGGTGGACCCAATTAGTCGGGTAGCTTTCCAACAGATTAAGCGAAAGCCCTACGCTAGATAGTTAGGTTCCTGGGCAACTCTATTCTAGAAGACTAGGCCAGCGGCGGCGGCGGCTGTGCCTTGCATAAGATGAGGAAAAAAGCGTTGTCCCTAGAAATCAAGTCTAGTAGTTGCCCAATTTATGATCAATTGCCCTATGGGTGATTTGATGTTTAGTTAATCACGCTTCCCCTGCGGGATAGAGCTAGGTCATACCTATAAATCGTATCCTTGAATCTCTACAAGGTCCAGGTGTCGATGAATAGGAAATTTTTTCCAAGATAAGACTTAGCGGACTATCTTAAGTGTTTCTCCCATTTTAGAAGGGAGGAACCTTACAATTTTCCGTCCTTCTTTTTTTGGAAAAGAACGGGTGCTCCCCAAGGAGAGCTACTGGGGCGTACAAATCCTTGTTCAATGAGTTGGGAAAGTTGCTCCTTAAGTTCAATGGCTTCAGGAAGGGACATTTTATAGGGAGGAACCTTACAATTGGTATCAGAGCAAGTTTAGCTCCTAGGAATTGCCATTTAAGAACTGTTTTGTAATAAATGTTTTACCTAACATAATGCTAACTAGTAAAAACTTCCTACTAAAACAAATAAGTTGAATTGATGTTTGAATGATTGTAGGAAGAGGAAGATGCCTACTCCAAGTTTCTAGTTTTTCCATGCATCTTCGAGACTGCTAGTCACTCCCTGAATTTTGAGTTCCGCGACACCATGGTGCAGATATTAGCGAAGATATCCCTCCCTCATTTCTCTCGTATTCAAAGAGAATGGGGTAGAGATTTCTGGAGTCGTGGGCCGAGATACTTCTTCATCCGAGCAGATCAAATTGGGAACCTCACCACCGACCTTAAGCGGATTCGTTGGATTGAGAAGCTGAAGATGATCCGCTTATTTTGGTTCGTCGGTACCCCCACGGCCGACACCTCTGTGACTATAGAACGCAAGTTTCAGTCATTTTAGTTAAAAAAACGGCGACCTTTAAACCTTAATAAATGCACGACCGGGCGTCCGATTAACGAACGGTCGGAACCCCTACGACCAAGAGAACCTCCCGGACAAAAAAACAAATTTCACCCCCCGAGGCAGTCCGGCACGCAAATTGAGACGGACGTCCCAAATTTGGATACTCTGTCCCAAAATTTAGTCCGTACACACTTACTAGGGTGCCCTTACGATGGCCGCCCAAGAACCAAAGGACGGTCGCCCACTGTATGGTCCCCACGTACCCCTACGTGGACACCCATGCTGCCCCAGACCAGATAAGGTACATGCGCACCACTCCTTTCCCGGACAACCGACACCGTACCTTTCCCCTGGACCCATGCAGGCCACTGATCCATAGCCTTTGAAGGTACACTGTCCTTTCGTCCTTGCTTTGTGCAATGCCCGTACCCATACCCCTCAGCTATATAAACCCCCGCGGGGTGCTCCACAGGCAGCATGCATTTCTGTGTAGCGTATGCCCTGTTGTACCGCCGTCCGTCCCTGAGTAGCGTACTTGCTGCAGTACAGCCGCCCTTGCAGCCACCCCTCATTTGGCTCTTTTCAGATAAGCCAATTTTCCTCCATCCCTCTCAATTGGCTCTTTTCAGATAAGCCAATTTTCCTCCAGCCCCCTCTTGCTAGGAGCCAATGTCCTTAACTCTTCTCCCCCTCTTGCTAGGAGCCAGTGTCCTTAACTCTTCTCCCCCCCCGTGTGAAGAGACTTACAGAAAGACTTACAGCAGCCCCTCACAGCCCTCTCCACGTATTTACCCTTAAGGACATCTCACAATCCCCCCCATTTGCGTAGACTTTAATAAGGGTTTTTTGCCTTAAGAAAGGGTTCGTGCGTCGTACTCTTTTGCTCATACGGTGAGCAAACGAGCTCAGAATTCAGATCCGACTGAAGCGTTTTGATCGCAGCAGCGAGCTCTACAAGGCAACGCCTAATATGGCCTCTTCTCGGAGATGACAAAATATTGCCTCAAGGGTGTCGGTTGTCCAGGAAAGGAGTGGTGCGCATGTACCTTATCTGGTCTGGGACAGCATGGGTGTCCACGTAGGGGTATGTGGGGACCATACAGTGGGCGGCCGTCCTTTGGTTCTTGGGCGGCCATCGTACGGGCACCCTAGTAAGTGTGTACGGACCAAATTTTAGGGCGAGGTACCCATATTTGGGACGCCCGCCTCGATTTGCATGTCGGACCGCCTCGGGGGGTGAATTTTTTTTTTTTTGTCCGAGAGGTTCTCCTGGTCATAGGGAATCAGACCGTTCGTCAATCGGACGCCTGGTCGTTTATTTATTAAGGTTTAAAGGTCGCCGTTTTTTAACTAAAATGACTGAAATTTGCGTATAAGCTTGATCCGGTGTCCGTTTTGGATACTATAAAATCCTATATTAGGGTAAAATCGCGCGCAGAAGAAATGTCCATGTAATTATGAGTTTTTATAGTATAAAAATCAATGATTTTATTATTTGAGTCATTTCTACTTAGAATCTTCAAATTCTGAGTCCAAATTTGGAATTTGCGCGCGATTTTACCCTAGTATAGGATTTTACAGCATCCAAAACGGACATCGGATCAAGCTTATACGCAAATTTCAGTCATTTTAGTTAAAAATTGGCGACCTTTAAACCTTAATAAATGCACGACCGGGCGTCTGATTGTTGAACAGTCTGAACCCCTATGACCAGGAGAACCTCTCGGACAAAAAAAAATTTCACCCCCGGGGCGGTCCGGCACGCAAATCGAGGCGGGCGTCCCAAATTTGGGTGCCCTACCCCAAAATTTGGTCCGTACACACTTACTAGGGTGCTCGTACGATGGCCGCCCAAGAACCAAAGGACGGCCGCCCACTGTATGGTCCCCACGTACCCCTATGTGGACACCCATGCTGCCCCAGACCAGATAAGGTACATGCGCACCACTCCTTTCCCGGACAACCGACACCGTACCTTTTCCCTAGACCCATGCAAGCCACTGATCCATAGCCTTTGAAGGTACACCGTCCTTTCGTCCTTGCTTTGTGCAGCGCCCGTACCCATACCCCTCAGCTATATAAACCCCCGAGGTGCTCCACAGGCAGCACGCATTTCTGTGTAGCGTATACCGCCGTCCGTACCGCCGTCCGTCCCTATGTAGCGTACTTGCTGCAGTACAGTCGCCCTTGCAGCCACCCCTCTCACACCCCCTCATTTGGCTCTTTTCAGATAAGCCAATTTTCCTCCATCCCCCTGTTGCTAGGAGCCAGTGTCCTTAACTCTTCTCCCCCCCGTGTGAAGAGACTTACAGAGAGGCTTACAGCAGCCCCTCACAGCCCTCTCCATGTTTTTACCCTTAAGGACATCTCACAATCCCCCCCCCCCATTTGCGTATACTTTAATAAGGGTTTTTTATCTTAAGAAAGGGTTCGTGCGTTGTACTCTTTTGCTCATACGGTGAGCAAACGAGCTCAGAATTCAGATCCGACTGAAGCGTTTCAATTCTAGCAGCGAGCTCTACAAGGCGACGCCTAAGATGGCCTCTTCTCAGAGACGACAAAATATTGCCTCAAGAGGAGCATGTAACAACGAGATGGGGAAAGATGCCCCCAACGCGGCTCCAGCCCTCCCCTTTCAAGCTCCTCAAGGAAACAGTGGCCAGGTTAGCTTGGTCAATTTTTAAAAGAAGAGATTTTCCTTAAATTAGTGTTAATGAATGGTAT
This sequence comes from Cibotium barometz, assembly GCF_041138505.1. Lineage (NCBI taxonomy): Eukaryota > Viridiplantae > Streptophyta > Polypodiopsida > Cyatheales > Cibotiaceae > Cibotium > Cibotium barometz. The sequence continues at coordinate 4,016,045 of NC_141056.1, forward strand.
CTTTTCCTTTTAAAAAGACGACATAAAAATTGTATGAAGTTACGAATTATGTGATGTTGTATTCGACAAATTGCGTTGAAATTGTTATCTTCATAAATTATAAATGCTATATTTAATAAATTGCATTGAAGTTGTTATCTAACGCTAACTCCGTTCCGTGCTTGTGTAGCCGGGCGACGTCGTTAGCAAAGCTCGGGAATGGCCCAAGGTATCCCTCATACCTTTGGGAGAATAAGGATCGCGGATTGAGGCGAGAGATTATGAGGCTGCCTAGTTCTGAGGGCCCAGGCTAGTACGGTAAATAAGCCCACCCTAGTGTGCAGACATCCCTCTGAGGGGTGGGAGGATCGAGCGATGGAGCCTGAGAGGGCGACAGGCGGGCTTGAGTCCTCGCCAGCGGCCGACGATGAGGTGTATGGTCCCGTAGGGTTTTGCCCAGCATGTAGAGGTTGGAAGGCCGAATTCTAGATCATCGGCAGTATAAGAATAAGAGAGCCAGTTTGGCTTGTATGGAATTGGTTCATGTATAGACTTTTATATAATTACATCTTGTCTTTGGTATGATTGCATTGTGTGAGAAGGCTGTTTTAACGAACCTTGTGAAAAGGGCTTTAAATAAGGAATATGGTTATTTATGTCAAACAGTGTAGTAGGATTAATTAAAAAACAAATTGATGTGTGAGTAGGGTGGAAAGTGGGAGGATGGAATGCCCTGATGGCACCATCCTACGGACGGGTGGACCCGATTAGTCGGGTAGCTTTCCAACAGATTAAGGGAAAGCCCTACGCTAGATAGTTAGGTTCCTGGGCAACTCTATTCTAGAAGACTAGGCCAGCGGCTGTGCCTTGCATAAGATGAGGAAAAAAGTGTTGTCCCTAGAAATCAAGTCTAGTAAATGCCCAATTTATGATCAATTGCCCTATGGGTGATTTGATGTTTAGAAAATCACGCTCCCCCTGCGGGATAGAGCTAGGTCATACCTATAAATCGTATCCTTGAATCTCTACAGGGTCAAGGTGTCGATGAATAGGAAATTTTTTCCAAGATAAGACTTAGCGGACTATCTTAAGTGTTTCTGCCATTTTAGAAGGGAGGAACCTTACAATAACAATTTCAACGCAATTTGTCAAATACAACATCACATAATTCGTAACTTCATACAATTTTTATGTCGTCATTTTAAAAGGAAAAGATACCATTCATTAACACTAATTTAAGGAAAATCTCTTCTTTTAAAAATTGACCAAGCTAACCTGGCCACTGTTTCCTTGAGGAGCTTGAAAGGGGAGGGCTGGAGCCGCGTTGATGGGGGCATCTTTCCCCATCTCGTTGTTATGTGCTAGATATTTTGGGTATAATGATTCCATTTTAACACATGTGTAAGGAAGGGGAGTCCCTTAAAGGAGGCGCCTACTTCAAATGCTTGAATGAGTTTTAAACTAAAAAAAATGTGATATTTTTATCTCTCCTCTCTCTTGGATCACACCGAATCAAAAAGGAACGAAACTAGATCCAAATCTGGTCCAAATTCAACCAAACTGAAATCTAGAAAATTCTAGTAATCAGTTGGTCTTGGTTAGAGCCTCCCTCTCCTATAAATAGAACTTGAGCCTTTGTAAAAAAAAAATAGGAGAATTTTACTATACCAGAAGTATGCTGAAATAATGATAATTTTTACTATTCTCTAAAATTCTCTCCAAATTGAAGAAATTGGAGCTTCCCTCTTTCTTCAATCTCCATTGGTGGCTCCATCAGCATACCAAACCTATTGATTGGTTGGGGGCCTCTACCGTGATCAAAGAATCAAGCAATTTGTAAGGTAAAGTGTGAATTTTGATCTTTTTCCATAAATTCTCAATGTTTCTCTCTTCTCAACCCCTCTCAAGCTTGAGAAGCTTAATTAGAATGGTTTTTGAATGCTATTGAAGTTAATTGATGAATGGTAGTGAAGAATTACATAAATTTTCATTTATGCTTAATTTTAATGGTTTTTATGTAATTTCTCTCTCTCACTCAAAGAATGGTCATTCTCATGACCTATTCTCAATCCAAATGAAGCTTCTCATAAAGCTTTTCCTTAATCCAAGATTAATCTATGCTTGTTTAATTAGAGGCCAAATTAATGGCCTTTTTTAATACTTTTAGTTTATGTATTTCATGAATATTGATGATTCAATCCATTATGGGTTCATGATCCAATTAGGGATCATTCTAATCATTCCCTAAATGTTAAGCTTTATCCTTTAAAATAATTGAGATTTATCAGTCAAAGCAGCGGAGCTATGGCAAAATTTCTGTAAAAAATACACATAAAACAATTTCATTCAAAGCATGAAAAGAGGACTTTCTACCATATTCTAGGAATTATCATCCTAGATTAATTGAAAGAATTTCATTGTAATCATGGAGAAATTGATTTTTTATGTTATGCATAATTGATGAAGTAAGAAAAAGAGGATTTTTAATAATTAAATTTTATGTTAGAAAGAGTAATCCCCATCGTATGAGTATTCTTAAAGGGTTATTTTCATTCTAGGCATAGAAAAATGTATACTAGAAATATTTTATTATAAAAGTGTGATTTTCATCATAATTGATTTTTATGCATAAGTAGATGCATAAAAGAATTTCTTTTATATTAAAAGTGTGATTTTATCATAATTGATTTCTATGCATAAGTAGATGCATAAAAGAAAAATTTTATTATAAAAGTGTGACTTTCATCAAAAATTTGATTTTTTGCATAGAAAGATGCATAAAGAATTTTATTTCTAATTCAAAAGAGATATTCTTATCAATTTTGATTTTATTCATAGAAAGATGCATAAAGAATTTTATTTTTATTTCAAAAGAGATATTCTTATCAATTTTGATTTTATGCATAGAAAGATACATAAAGAATTTTATTTTTAATTCAAAAGAGTTATTCTTATCAATTTTGATTTTATGCATAGATAGATACATAAAAGATTTATTTTTGCTCCAGTCATGAATGAGGTAACTCTTCCCCATTGATTCATTTGAAAGCTTAATCGGTATACGATTGAATAACCTCGTCAAGAATACAAAACCATCCTCTGTTTGAGAAGCCATAATTATAGCCAGAGACTATGATAAAGTTTTTTTATATAGAAAGTGTCGAGAAGGACATGAGTCCTTCCGTGTTAATGAAGAAGAGGTCCCCTAATTCAAGAGGAATGTCAAGCCCACCCTTGGCTACAAGGAATCATGAGCTAGAGCAAAGTTAGGTCAAGAAATAGGGATAGCAGGGTGAAAGATAATCGAATTCATCAACAAGTATTTATATGAGTAAATAGAAGAGGAATTGTGCAAGATTCATGTGAAGTAATAATGTACATGATGAATAGAGGTATTCTATAAGATAATACTAAGATTATGCAATTACTATCATAGGTTAGATTGCATAAAGGATTGATTTCCTTACGTTTTTCCATGACAATTTGTTAAGTACCATATTACATGTGGGGGTATAGAATAAGGAATTCGTAAGGAAGGATTATTTTTTTTTTAAAGGTTCATATTATATGAGAAGTATATGGATGCATGAACTTAGGATAATAAGGCCAATTAACTTTAAAATAATAAAGACCTTTTGGGGGCACAACAAAAGGACCAAACACATGAAATAAGGAACTTTTAAGAAACAATGTTTAGATAAAAGAAGATTTCTACCTAGTGGGAACACCACTTTGGAAGAGACAGGAGGATTTACTTAGATACTACCCCAGCTCGCGAGATGAGGACATCTCAAATCTTTTAAGTGGGGGAGATTGTAAGGTCCCCTCTTTTTCCAAGCCATATATGTGTCTCTTTTAATATAGATTTCAAGAAGGAAAGAGAGTATACTTAGAGAAGAGTGAGACAATAAGGCTAGAAACATTAGAAAAGTGTTAGAATAAAAGTATTAGCTCCAAAAATCCTAAAAGAAATAAGAAGACAAGAATAGTTCTATTAAGAGATAAGTATCTCCAAAAATAGAAATTTGAGTTTAGGTGATACGAGGTCATATTTAGAGTACTTTTATATATTTAAAGTCCATGCATACTAAAAATGTGAGAAAGTAACGTGTTTCTAAAGATAGCGTGTTTGCGGCTATATACAGATGCTTTTGCCTATTCGACATACACTAGCTTGTAGACTAGATGCCTTCTGATTCTTTTGACTGGATATATGACCATATTCTAATTTTTTATTAGAGATTTATAGCCGAAACAATTTGCTGATTCTGTTAGGGTCTCTACACAGGGAAAAGTGTAAGAAGGCATCAAGTAGCCTCAAGGTAATCCTAGAGCTTGAGATGCATATATGCCTTCATTCTTATCTAATCTCTTAGAAGAGAAGGTTAGATTGCTATGGTCTTTCGTAGGAAGAGACCAAAACTCCATAGCTTGTCTTTTAAAGAAAGAATAGTATGTCGTAGCCCTGTAACAAGAGAAGGCTATTTTGCTATAGACCTTCGAAAGAGAGAAAAGTCAGAGTACGAGTAAGAGAAGATAAATCTTAGGGATGATCAGATGATTTCAATCGTAAGAGAAGGTATAAGAAGACTCTCTATTCTCATATAGCAAGTTCTGAAACTCTTATTAACAAGCAAAGTACCATAAACGATAAATTTCTATGAGAGATATATATATTTTGTTTTTCAATTATATATCATTCTTAGGGATTGAGGTATGGCCCTAGCTTCTCTATTAATTTAGTGATCTAGTTGATTGATTTACTAGTTAAAGTTTGTATTCTTTTAAACAATAGCATATGCCTTAATAAAGATAGTCTTATCATGCAATCTCAAGTTGAAACGCTAAAATCTTTGTGAAAATGATTATTTTTTTAAGAAGGTAACATGGATTCTAGTCCTATGGTTTAGTTGAGTAAATGGATTGTTATCTTGGTTAAATTAAGGTACATGTACAACTTCTCCCTGCCTTGGTGTTGCCCTGTTCTTGTGCTTGTGTAGCCATATGGCGGAGACGTTAGTACGGCCCAGAGTCTACCCATGGTATCCCCCATACCATTGGGAGAAAGAGGTTTGCCGATTGATGCTGCCTAGTTCTCAGCACCCAAGCTAGTGCGATGAATTAGCCCACCCTAGTGCATAGACATCCCTTTGAGGGGGGCGGGAAGATTGAGCGACGGAGCCTAAGAGGGTGATAGGTCGGCTTGAGTCCTCCCCAACAGCTGACGACGAGGTGTATGGTCCCGTAGGGTTTTGCCTAGCATGTAGAGGCTGGAAGGCGAATTCTAGATCATCGGCACTATAAAGCAAAAGAATAAGAGAGCCAGTTTGGCTTGTATGGAATTGATTCATGTGTAAACTTTTTTTATGAATCTTATCTTTGGCATTATTGTACTGTGAAAAAAGGCTATTTTAAACAAACCTTGTGAAAAGGGCCTTAATTAAGGAACATGTTTATTTATGTGAAACAGTATGGTAGGATTAATTAGAAAATAAATTAACGCGTGAGTAGGGTGGAAAGTGGGAGGATGGAATGCCCCGACATGACACCATCCTATGGACGGCTGGACCCGATTAGTCGGGTGGCTTTCCAACAGATTGAGTGAAAGCCCTACGCTAAATAAATAGGTTCCCGAGCAACTCTATTCTCTACGAGACTAGGCCAGCGGGGTTGTGCCTTGCACATGTGAATAAGGAAAAAAAGCGTTGTCTCTAGGAATCAAGATTAGTAGTTGCTTAAACTATGATCAATTACCCTATGGGTAATTTGACTTTTAGAAAACCACGCTCCCCTTGTGGGATAGGACTAGGTCTTACCTACAAATCGTATCTTTGAATCTTTACATGGTCAAGGTGTCGACGAGTAGGAAATTTTCTCCAAGCTAATACTTAGTAGACTATCTTAAGTGTTTCCCCCATTTTGGGAAGGGGGGAACCTTAAAAATGGTATCAAAGCCGATCTTAGTTCCTAGGATTTGTTTTTCAAAGGTTAACTATCAAGGGATTAAAATAAGTGATTGTTTCATATGAGGATGAATAAATCATCTCCAGTGGCCATAGAGGTGATTTGAATATCCTCACATGAGGCAATCATCTTATGAAATCGTGCTTGTATCTTGGGGTGCACACACAAGATATTTCTACAATAATTTTAAGAAGTAAGATCAGGGAAGAAACATTTTGAGGAAAAACATAAGGTGATCAAATTAAGAAACTAGTGAGAGACTGAATGACTAGAAGGATAGACCGAAACTTTGTTTAGAGAAATTTTCAGGACATATCTCATTAGTTCACATATTATAAATTATTAAGATTATAACTCCATTAAGGTTTGAATAGTTGACGTGGGAATGCCATTCATTGGATACTAGGACTATCATCCAAGATCTTGAACCCATCTCAGACAAACATGGATCTAAACTTTCAGATGTGTAATTCCCAAAGGATCATGCTCTTAGATGTAATAATCCCAAGATACTAGATGTGTAATTTTTAAAAAACTAATCATCTCAGACATGTTAATCCGGATAATCTTTGGATGTGTCAATCCCAAGGCACCAAATATGTAATTCTCAAAAAATGAAGATCTCAGATGTATTAATCTTGAGTGCCTTCAGATGTGGTGCTATGATAAGTATTTGATAGTTTTGAATTTTTCATGGATTTTCATGGATACAATGAAAGAAGCAAGTTCACCTCGTCTAAAAATCATAAGAAATGCCAAACTAGTTGGAAGCACTGTTGTCAATCTAACCACTCGAATTAGAATCAGTTATGGGATGCCATGATTGAGAAATAAGATCAGGGAGGAAACCTTCTGAGAAAAAACATAAGGTGATCAAATTAAGAAACTAGTGAGAGACTGAATGACTAGAAGGATAGACCGAAACTTTATTTAGGAAAATTTTCACGATATATCTCATTAATTGGTATATTATAAATTATTAAGATTATAACTTCATTAAGGTTTGAATAGTTGACGTGTGAATGCTATCCATTGGATGCTTTATACTAGAATTATCATCCAAGATCTTGAACCCATCTCAGACAAACATGGGTCTAACTTCGAATGTGTAATTCCCAGAGGATCATGCTCTTAGATGTGTTAATCCCAAGATACTAGATGTGTAATTTTCAAAAAACTACTCATCTTAGACGTGTTAATCTGGATAATCTTTGGATGTGTCAATCCCAAGGCACTAGATGTGTAATTCTCAAAAAATGAAGATCTCAGATGTATTAATCTTGAGTGCCTTCAGATGTGCTGCTATGATAAGTATTTGATAGTTTTGATTTTTCATGGATACAATGAAAGAAGCAAGTTCACCCTTGCTCATTTAAAAATCATAAGAAATGCCAAATTAGTTGGAAGCACTGTGGTCAATCTAACCACTCAAATCAGAATCAGTTATGGGATGCCATGAAAGTACACCTTCGTGAAAGGTTTTGTTCTCTAGGATTTTGAGAGGATAAAATGAATGAACTTTTTGAGTTAACCCAAGAAGGGAAGACCCTGGAAGAATACCACCAAAATCTTGCTAAACTTCTACAATTAGCTCTAGAGATGGATGAGGTAACTCTTCTCTATGGATTCATTTGGAAGCTTAATCTACAATTGAATAACCTTGTCAAGAATGCAAAACCATCCTCTATTTCAGAAGCCATAATTATAGCCAGAGACTATGATAAAGTTTTTTTATATAGAAAGTGTCGAGAAGGACAAGAGTCCTTCCATGTTAATCAAGAAGAGGTCCCCTAATTCAAGAGGAATGTCAAGCCCACCCTTGGCTACAAGGAATCATGAGCTAGAGCAAAATTAGGCCAAGAAATAGCGATAGCAGGATTAAAAATAATCAAATTCAACAAGTATTTCTATGAGTAAATAGAAGAGGATTGGTGCAAGATTCATGTGAAGTAATGTACATGATGAATAGAGGTATTCTAGAAGACGACACTAAGATTATGCAATTGCTATCATAGGTTAGATTGCGTAAGGAGTGATTTCCTTACGTTTTTCCATGACAATTTGTTAAGTACCATATTACATGTGGAGATATAGAATAAGGAATTCATAAGGAAGGATTATGATTTTTTTTAAAGGTTCATATCATATGAGAACCATATGGATGCATGAACTTAGGATAATAAGGCCAATTAACTTTAAAATAATAAAGACCTTTTGGGGGCACAACAAGACAAGCCAAACACATGAAATACGGAACTTTTTAGGAACACTGTTTAGATAAAAGAAGACTTCTACCTAGTGGGGACACCACTTTGGAAGAGATAGGAGGATTTACTTAGATACTACCCCAGCTCGCAAGATGAGGACATCTCAAATCTTTTAAGTGGGGAGATTGTAAGGTCCCTCCTTTCCAAGCTATATATGTGTCTCTTTTAATATAGATTTCAAGAAGGAAACAGAGTGTACTTAGAGAAGAGTGAGACAATAAGGCTAGAAACATTAGGAAAAAGTTAGAATAAAAGTGTGATACGAGGTCATATTTAGAGTACTTTTATATATTAAGAGTCTATGCATACTAAAAATGTGAAAAAGTAACGCGTTTCTAAAGATAGCATGTTTAGGACTAAGTGCAGATGTTTTTGTCTACTCTACACATGTTGGCTTGTAGACCAAGTGCCTTCTGGTTCTTTTGACTCGCTACATGACTATATTCTGAGTTTTTATCAGAGATTTATAGCCAAAATAATTTGCTGATTCTGTCAGGGTCTCTACACAGGGAAAACTGTAAGAAGGCATCAATTAGCCTCAAGGTAATCCTAGAGCTTGAGATGTATATATCCCTTCATTCTTATCTAATCTCTTAGATGAGAAGATTAGATTGATATGGTCTTTCGAAGGAAGAGACCGAAACTCCATAGCTTTTCTTTTAAAGAAAGAATAGTATGCCGTAGCCCTACAGCAGGAGAAGGCTATTTTGCCGTAGACCTTTGAAAGAGAGAAAAGTCAGAGTACGAGTAAGAGGAGATAAATCTTGGGGATGATTGGATGATTTCAAGCGTAGGAGAAGGTATTAGAAGACTCTCTATTCTCACATATCAAAATCTGAAACTCTTATTAACGAGCAAAAACAACCATAAACGATAAATTTCTATAAGGTATATATATATTTTGTTTTTCAATTATATATCATTCTTAGGGGTTGAGGTATGGCCCTGGCTTCTCTATTAATTATTCATAGTGATTTATTTGATTGATTTACTAGTTAAAGTTTGTATTCTTTTAAACAATAGCATATGCCTTAATAAAGAATGTCTTATCGCGCATCTCAAGTTGAAATGCTAAAATCTTTGTGAAAAGGATTGTTTTCTTAAGAAGGTAACATGGATTCTAGTCCTATGGCTTAGTTGAGTATCGAGGGACGGAGCTTGAGAGGGCAACAGGCCGGCTTGAGTCCTCGCTAACAACGAGGTGTCGTCCCGTAGGGTTTTGCCCAGCATGTAGAGGCTAGAAGGCCGAATTCTAGATTATCGAAAAATATAAAGAAAAAGAATAAGAGAGCCGGTTTGGCTTGTATGATATTGATTCATGTAGTATAAACTTTTTTTATAAATCTTATCTTTGGCATTATTGTACTGTGAAAAAAAGGTGAAAAAAGGCTGTTTTAATAAACCTTGTTTTGTTAAAATATTGTTGGAACTGTATTTGTATGTGAAATCTATATTTTTAAATGACTGTTTTATGTCAAGAATACTGGGGAAGCATTTTGACTGTCTTGTCAATGAGGTCGTGTGGAGACCTATCTGTTAAAGTTGCAACTGCTGACGAAGGATGTCTCGCGTGTAGCAAGGTCAACCGAGGTCTTGACCAGCCTCGGTTTGATTTAAATGGTGAGCTTCCGGTATAGTGGATGAGGGACCAAGGAAGCGGCCTATGAGTGAAGCGCTAGGTGACTTGCGAAGGATCCTAGAGGGTGCTGACCATACGGTGCTCGGGCTCTGGGTCACCGAAGATACCCACACATATGTCAGGGAAGATATTGGAACAAGGAGTAAGAGTTGTTTTATGAATTCGGGCATGGATCTGGTTGGTTGACCTTGCTGATCCTCAACGGATGGGTCCATGGCTCTTCTATATGGATCCGTTGGTTGATCTTGCTGATCTTTAACGGAGATTCCATTTTGATATGTGAATATATTTCCGGTTACTATGAGCTAGGAACTATCGAAAAGGCCCCTGAGTGAACAGGTGGTGAGCGTTCTGGTTGCCAAAGATGCCATAGGTACACCGATGAAGGAATGATTGAAAATAAGGATTCAATCGAAGATTTTGAGGATTGTGATCAGTGACATAATGGTTTCATTAAATGATTGTTTTAAAGATAGCTAATGCTGAGAAAAAGGCAATTTCATATTAGGTGTGTCAGTGGTATGACTAGTTTTAAGTTTGCATGAATATCCGGCTAGGGGGCCTGGGAACTCTTTTCCATGGTACCCAAGACAAAACCTAACCAAGTTCTTAATTAGATCCCATCACTACAGTGGTTGGGCGGTTGGCTAACCCACTGGACTGGATGGGGTTAGGCTGGATGGATGGATCCTTAAATTGAGACTCAATTCTGTTATGGTACGATAGATGAAGTAAATCCCGAACAAAAATTGTTCTATGGAAAAGAATCAACGGTTGTGCCTCTCAAAATGAGGAAAAAAGCGTTGGTCTCTATGATCCAAGTGCAATCTTTTTCTTGATCTGACTTGGGACTTACGGGTTTAGTCAGATCAGTTCAGTTAGTTAAGGCTTTTGACTGACTACGTTAGAGAAAAGTTATCCTGGAGGAATCGCCTGTGCTTTCCGAGCAAGGGAAGTTTTTCTGGGATCGATTTTGGAAGAACCGATGGATTAGTCTCTTGTCCGGATATCCGTGGGCGAGGCCCCGAGTGTGAGACCCTGCCCCGCACAAGAACTGCTACTTCCACTGCTAGAACCCCTGAATTCGTTGCGCGGTGGGGATAGGGACCTCACAATCACAGGTTAGATTGTGTAAAGGATTGATTTCGTTACGTTGCTCCATGACAATTTGTTAAGTACCATATTACATGTGGGGATATAGAATAAGGAATTCATAAGGAAGGATTATGATTTTTTTTAAAAGGTTCATATCATATGAGAAGTATATGGATGCATGAACTTAGAATAATAAGGCCAATTAACTTTAAAATAATAAAGACTTTTTGGGGGCACAACAAGACAAGCCAAACACATAAAATACGAAACTTTTTAGGAACAATGTTTAGATAAAAGAAGACTTCTACCTAGTGGGGACACCACTTTGGAAGAAACGGGAGGATTTACTTAGATACTACCCCAGCTCGCGAGATGAGGACATCTCGAATCTTTTAAGTGGGGGAGATTGTAAGGTCCCTCCTTCCAAGCCATATATGTGTCTCTTTTAATATAGATTTCAAGAAGGAAAGAGAGTGTACTTAGAGAAGAGTGAGACCATAAGGCTAGAAACATTAGGAAAAAGTTAGAATAAAAGTATTAGCTCCAAAAATCCTAAAAGAAATAAGAAGACAAGAATAGTTCTATTAAGAGATAAGTATCTCCAAAAACAAAAATTTGAATTTAGGTGATACGAGGTCGTATTTAGAGTACTTTTATATATTTAGAGTCCATGCATACTAAAAATGTGAAAAAGTAACGCATTTCTAAAAATAGCACGTTTACGAGTAAGTATAGATGTTTTTGCCTACTCTACCCATGCTCCCTTGTAGACCAGATGCCTTCTGGTTCTTTTGACTGGTTACAAGACTATATTTTGAGTTTTTTTCAAAGATTTATAGCCGAAACAATTTGCTGATTCTGTCAGGGTCTCTACACAGGGAAAACTGTAAGAAGGCATCAATTAGCCTCAAGGTAATCCTAGATCTTGAGATGTATATATCCCTTCATTCTTATCTAATCTCTTAGAAGAGAAGGTTAGATTGCTACTATCTTTCGGAGGAAGAGACCAAAACTCCATAACTTTTCTTTTAAAGAAAGAATAGTATGCCGTAGCCCTGCAACAACAAGAGAAGGCTATTTTGCCATAGACCTTCGAAAGAGAGAAAAGTCAGAGTACGAGTAAGAGGAGATAAATCTTGGGAATGATTGGATGATTTCAATTGTAGAAGAAGGTATTAGAAGACTCTCTATTCTCATATATCAAGTTCTGAAACTCTTATTAACGAGCAAGACAACCATAAACGATAAATTTCTATAAGGTATATATATATTTTGTTTTTCAATTATATATCATTCTTAGGGGTTGAGGTATGGCCTTGGCTTCTCTATTAATTGTTAATAGTGATCTATTTGATTGATTTACTAGTTAAAGTTTGTATTCTTCTAACAGCATATGCCTTAATAAAGAATGTCTTATCGTGCAATCTCAAGTTGAAATGCTAAAATCTTTGTGAAAATGATTGTTTTTTTAAGAAGGTAACATGGATTCTAGTCCTATGGTTTAGTTGAGTAAATGGATTGTTATCTTGGTTAAATTAAGGTACATGTACAACTTCTCCCTGCCTTGACGCTGCCCTGTTCTTATGCTTGTATAGCCGGATGGCAGAGACATTAGTAAGGCCCAGAGTCCACCCATGGTATCCCTCACACCATTGGGAGAATGAGGTTCACCGACGATTGAGGCGAGTAATTGTGATGCTGCCTAGTTCTGAGCGCCCAGGCTAGTGCGATGAATTAGCCGACCCTAGTGCGTAGACATCCCTCTGAGGGGGGGGGAGGATCAAGCGACGGAGCCTGAGAGGGTGACAGGCCGGCTTGAGTCCTCATCGCCAACGGTCGACGACGAGGTGTATGGTCCCGTAGTAGGGTTTTGCCCAGCATGTAGAGGCTGGAAGGACGAATTCCAGATCATCGGCACAGTATAAAGGAAAAGAATAAGAGAGCCAGTTTGGCTTGTATGGAATTATTCATGTATAATTTTTTTTTATAAATCTTATCTTTGGCATTATTGTACTGTGAAAAAAGGTTGTTTTAACCTTGTGAAAAGGGCGTTAATTAAGGAACATGTTTATTTATGTGAAATAGTGTGGTGGAATTAATTAGAAAACAAATTGACACGTGAGTAGGGTGGAAAGTCGGAGGATGGAATGCCCCGACATGGCACCATGCTATGGACGGGTGGACCCAATTAGTCGGGTAGCTTTCCAACAGATTAAGTGAAAGCCCTATGCTAGATAAATAGGTTCTCGAGCAACTCTATTGTAGGAGACTAGGCCAGTGGGGCTATGCCTTGCATATGGATAAGTAAAAAAGCGTTGTCTCTCAAGGAATCAAGATTAGTAGTTGCTCAAACTACGATCAAGTACCCTATGGGTAATTTTACTTTTAGAAGACCACGCTCCCCCTATGGGATAGGACTAGGTCTTACCTACAAATCGTATCCTTGAATCTTTACATGGTAAAGTTGTCGACGAGTAGGAAATTTTCTCCAAGCTAAGACTTAGTAGACTATCTTAAGTGTTTTCCCTATTTTGGGAAGGGGAGAACCTTACAAATGGTATCAGAGCCGATCTTAGTTCCTAGGATTTGTTTTTCAAAGGTTAACACAAGTGATTGTTTATCATATGAGGACGAATCAATCATCTCTAGTGGCCATAGAAGAACTTATTTGAATATCTTCACATGCTGAGACAATCATCCTATGAAATTGTGCTTGTATCTTGGGGGTGCACACGCAAGATATTTGTACAATATATTTGAGAAATAAGATCGGGGAGGAAACCTTTTGAGAAAAAACATAAGGTGATCAAATTAAGAAACTAGTGAGAGACTGAATGACTAGAAGGATAGACCAAAACTTTGTTTAGAGAAATTTTCAGGATATATCTCATTAATTGGCATATTATAAATTATTAAGATTATAACTCCATTAAGGTTTGAATTGTTGCAGGTGAATGCTATCTATTGGATGCTTTATACTACGACTATCATCCAATATCTTGAACCCATCTCAGAAAAACATGGGTCGCCAACTTCGGATGTGTAATTCCCAGAGGATCATGCTCTTAGATGTGTTAATCCCAAGATACTAGATGTGTAATTTTCAAAAAACTAATCATCTTAGACATGTTAATCCGGATAATCTTTGGATGTGTCAATCCCAAGGCACCAAATGTGTAATTCTCAAAAAATGAAGATCTCAGATGTATTAATCCTGAGTGCCTTCAGATGTGGTGCTATGATTAGTATTTGATAGTTTTGAGTTTTTCATGGATACAATGAAAGAAGCAAGTTCACCCTTGCTCATCTAAAAATCATAAGAAATGCCAAATTAGTTGGAAGCATTATTGTCAATCTAACCACTCAAATCAGAATCAGTTATGGGATGCCATGAAAGTACACCTTTGTAAAAGGTTTTGTTCTCTAGGATTTCGAGAGGATAAAATGAATGAAATTTCTGAGCTAACCCAAGAAGGGACAACCCTGGAAGAATACCACCAAAATCTTGCTAAACTTCTGCAATTAGCTCTAGAGATGGATGAGGTAACTCTTCTCTATGGATTTATTTGGAAGCTTAATCTACCATTGAATAACCTCGTCAAGAATGCAAAACCATCATCTATTTCAGAAGCCATAATTATAGTCAGAGACTATGATAAAGTTTTTTTTATGTAGAAAGTGTCGAGAAGGACAAGAGTGCTTCCATGTTAATCAAGAAGAGGTCCCCTAATTCAAGAGGAACGTCAAGCCCACCACCCTTGGCTACAAGGAATCATGAGCTAGAGCAAAATTAGGTCAAGAAATAGGGATAGCAGGGTTAAAGATAATCGAATTCCACAAGTATTTCTATGAGTAAATAGAAGAGGATTGGTGCAAGATTCATGTGAAGTAATGTACATGATGAATAGAGGTATTCTAGAAGACGATACTAAGATTATGCAATTGCTATCATAGGTTAGATTGCCTAAAGGATTATTTCCTTACGTTGTTCCATGACAATTTGTTAAGTACCATATTACAGGTGGGGATATAGAATAAGGAATTCATAAGGAAGGATTATGATTTTTTTTTTAAAGGTTCATATCATATGAGAAGTATATGGATGCATGAACTTAGGATAATAAGGCCAATTAACTTTAAAATAATAAAGACCTTTTGGGGGCACAACAAGACGAGCCAAACACATGAAATACGAAACTTTTTAGCAACAATGTTTAGATTAAAGGAGACTTCTGGGGACACCACTTTGGAAGAGACAGGGGGATTTACTTAGATACTACCCGAGCTCGCAAGATGAGGACATCTCGAATCTTTTAAGTGGGGGAGATTGTAAGGTCCCTCCTTCCAAGCCATATATGTGTCTCTTTTAATATAGACTTCAAGAAGGAAAGAGAGTGTACTTAGAGAAGAGTGAGACAATAAGGCTAGAAATATTAGGAAAAAAAGAGAATAAAAGTATTAGCTCCAAAAATCCTGAAAGAAATAAGAAGACAAGAATAGTTCTATTAAAGAGATAAGTCTCTCCAAAAATAGAAATTTGAATTTAGGTGATACGAGGTCGTATTTAAAGTACTATTATATTTTTAGAGTCCATGCATACTAAAAATGTGAAAAAGTAATGCGTTTCTAAAGATAGTGCGTTACGACTAAATACAGATGTTTTTGCCTACTTTACCCATGCTGGTTTGTAGACCAGATGCCTTCCGGTTCTTTTGACTTGCTACATGACTATATTCTGAGTTTTTATCAGAGATTTTTAGCCAAAACAATTTGCTGATTGTGTCAAGGTCTCTACACAGGGAAAACTGTAAGAAGGCATGAATTAGCCTCAAGGTAATCCTAGAGCTTGAGATGTATATATCCCTTCATTCTTATCTAATCTCTTAGAAGAGAAGGTTAGATTGCTATGGTCTTTCCTTCAGAGGAAGAGACCAAAATTCCATAGCTTTTCTTTTAAAGAAAGAACAGTATGCCGTAGCCCTGCAACAAGAGAAGGCTATTTTGCCGTAGACCTTCGAAAGAGAGAAAAGTCGGAGTACGAGTAAGAGGAGATAAATCTTGGGGATGATGGGATGATTTCAATCGTAGGAGAAGGTATTAGAAGACTCTCTATTCTCACATATCAAGTTCACAACCATAAACGATAAATTTCTATAAGGTATATATATATTTTATTTTTCAATTATATATCATTATTAGGGGTTGAGGTATGGCCCTGGCTTCTCTATTAATTGTTAATAGTGATCTTTTTGATTGATTTACTAGTTAAAGTTTGTATTCTTTTAAACAACAGCATATGCCTTAATAAAGAATGTCTTATCGCGCAATCTCAAGTTGAAATGCTTAAATCTTTGTGAAAAGGATTGCTTTCTTAAGAAGGTAACATGGATTCTATTCCTATGGTTTAGTTGAGTAAATGGATTGTTATCTTGGTTAAATTAAGGTACATGTACAACTTCTCCCCTGCCTTGATGCTCACCGTTCTTGTGCTTGTGTAGCCAGACGGCGGAGACGTTAGTAAGGCCCAGAGTCCACCCATGGTATCCCTCACACCATTGGGAGAATGAGGTTCGCCGATTGAGGCAAGTAATTGTGATGCTGCCTAGTTCTTGTAAGATCCCTGTCCCCACCGCGCAACAATTTTAGGGGTGCTAGTAGCGGAAGTAGCACTTCTTGCATGGGGCAGGGTCCCACACTCGAGGCCTCGCCCACGGATATCCGGACAAGAGACTAATCCATCAGTTTTTCCAAAACCAAACCCGAGAAAACTTCCTTTGCCCAAAAAACACGGGCGATTCCACCAAGATAACTTTTCCCTAATGTAGTCAAAAGCCTTAACTAACTGAGCTCATCTGACCGAACCCGTAAGTCCCATAGTCAGATCAGGGAAAAAGACTATACTTGGATCATAGAGACCAACGCTTTTTTCCTCATTGAGAGGCACAGCCGTTCCATAGAACAATTTTTGTCCCGGATTTACTTCATCTATCGAACTAAACAGAAATTGAGTCTAAGACTCTCTATTCTCACATATCAAGTTCTAAAACTCTTATTAACGCGAGCAAAGACAACCATAAACGATAAATTTCTATAAGGTATATATATATTTGGTTTTTCAATTATATATCATTCTTAGGGGTTGAGGTATGGCCCTAGCTTCTCTATTAATTGTTAATAGTGATCTATTTGATTGATTTACTAGTTAAAGTTTGTATTCTTTTAAACAACAGCATATGCCTTAATAAAAAATGTCTTATCGTGCAATCTCAAGTTGAAATGCTAAAATCTTTGTGAAAAGGATTGTTTTCTTAAAAAGTAACATGGATTCTAGTCCTATGGTTTAGTTGAGTAAATGGATTGTTATCTTGGTTAAATTAAGGTACATGTACAACTTCTCCCCTGCCTTAACGTTGCCCCGTTCTTGTGCTTGTGTAGCCGGACGGCAGAGACGTTAGTAAAGCCTAGTGTCCACCCATGGTATCCCTCACACCATTGGGAGAATGAAGTTCGTCGATTGAGGTGAGTAATTATGATGCTGCTACCTAGTTCTGAGCGCCCAGGCTAGTGCGACGAATTAGCCCACCCTAGTGCATAGACATCCCTCTGAGGAGCGAGAGGATCGAGCAACGGAGCCTAAGAGGGCAACAGGCTGGCTTGAGTCCTCGCCCCAATGGCCGACGACGAGGTGTATAGTCCCGTAGGGTTTTGCCCAACATGTAGAGGCTGGAAGGCCGAATTCTAGATCATCGACAGTATAAAGAAAAAGAATAAGAGATTTGATTTGGCTTGTATGGAATTGATTCATGTATAAACTTTTTTTATAAATCTTATCTTTAGCATTATTGTACTGTGAAAAAAGGCTGTTTTAACAAACCTTGTGAAAAGGGCATTAATTAAGGAACATGTTTAATTATGTGAAATAGTGTGGTAGGATTAATTAGAAAACAAATTGACGCGTGAGTAGGGTGGAAAGCGGGAGGATGGAATGCCCTGAGAGGCACCATCCTATGGAGATGGGTGGACCCGATTAGTCGGATAGCATTCCAACAGATTAAGTGAAAGCCCTACGCTAGATAAATAGGTTCTCAAGCAACTTTATTCTAGGAGACTAGAATCAAGATTAGTACTGCTCAAACTATGATCAATTGCCCTATGGGTAATTTGACTTTTAGAAGACCACGCTCCCCCTGTGGGATAGGACTAGGTCTTACCTACAAATCGTATCCTTGAATCTTTACACGGTGAAGGTGTCGACGACTAGGAAATTTTCTCCAAGCTAAGACTTAGTAGACTATCTTAAGTGTTTCCCCTATTTTGGGAAGGGGAAAACCTTACAAATGGTATCAAAGCCGATCTTAGTTCCTAGGATTTGTTTTTCAAAGGTTAACTACTATCAAGGGATTAAAACAAGTGATTGTTTATCATATGAGGACAAATCAATCATCTCTAGTGGCCATAGAAGAACTGATTTGAATATCCTCACATGTTGAGACAATCATCCTATGAAATTGTGCTTGTATCTTGGGGGTGCATACGTAAGATATTTGTACAATAAATTTGAGAAATAAGATTGGGGAGGAAACCTTTTGAGAAAAAACATAAGGTGATCAAATTAAGAAACTAGTGATGAGAGACTGAATGACTAGAAGGATAGACCAAAACTTTGTTTAGAGAAATTTTTAGGATATATCTCATTAATTGGCATATTATAAATTATTAAGATTATAACTCCATTAGGGTTTGAATAGTTAACGTGTGAATGCTATCCACCATTGGATGCTTTATACTAGGACTATCATCCAAGATCTTGAACCCATCTCAAACAAACATGGGTCCAACTTCGGATGTGTAATTCCCAGAGGATCATACTCTTAGATGTGTTAATCCCAAGATACTAGATGTGTAATTTTCAGAAAACTCGTCATCTTAGACATGTTATTCTGGATAATCTTTGGATGTGTCAATCCCAAGGCACTAGATGTGTAATTCTCAAAAAATGAAGATCTCAGATGTATTAATCCTGAGTGCCTTCAGATGTGGTGCTATGATAAGTATTGATAGTTTTGAATTTTTCATGGATACAATGAAAGAAGCAAGTTCACCCTTGCTCGTCTAAAAATCATAAGAAATGCCGAATTAGTTGGAAGCATTGTTGTCAATCTAACCACTCGAATCAGAATCACTTTTGGGATGCCATGAAAGTACACAACAAGGAATAATAAGGCCAGTTAACTTTTAAATAATAAAGACCTTTTGGGGGCACAACAAGACGAGCCAAACACATGAAATACAAAACTTTTTAGGAACAATGTTTAGAAAAAAGAAGACTTCTACCTAGTGGGGACACCACTTTGGAAGAGACAAGAGGATTTACTTGGATACTACCCCAGCTCGCGAGATGAGGACATCTCAAATCTTTTAAGTGGGGGAGATTGTAAGGTCCCTCCTTCCAAGCCATATATGTGTCTCTTTTAATATAGATTTCAAGAAGGAAAGACACTGTACTTAAAGAATAGTGAGACAATAAGGCTACAAACATTAGGAAAAAGTAAGATTAAAAGTATAAGCTCCAAAAATCCTAAAAGAAATAAGAAGACAAGAATAGTTCTATTAAGAGATAAGTATCTCCAAAAAATAGAAATTCGAATTTAGGTGATACGAGGTCGTATTTAGAGTACTTTTATATATTTAGAGTCCATGCATACTAAAAATGTAAAAAAGTAACGCGTTTCTGAAGATATCATGTTTACAACTAAATACATATGTTTTTGCGTCCTCTACTCATGCTGGCTTGTAGACCAGATGCCTTCCGGTTCTTTTGACTGGTTACATGACTATATTCTGAGTCTTTGTCAGAGATTCATAGCCAAAACAATTTGCGGATTCTGTTAGGGTCTCTACATAGGAAAAACTGTAAGAAGACATCAATTAGCCTTAAGGTAATCCTAGAGCTTGAGATGTATATATCCCTTCATTATTATCTAATCTCTTAGAAGAGAAGGTTAGATTGCTATGCTCTTTCGGAGGAAGAGACCAAAACTCCATAGCTTTTCTTTTAAAGAAAGAATAGTATGCCGTAGCCCTACAACAAGAGAAGGCTATTTTGCTGTAGACCTTCGAAAGAGAGAAAAGTCAGAGTACGAGTAAGAGGATCTAAATCTTACGCGAGCAAAGACAACCATAAACGATAAATTTCTATAAGGTATATATATATTTGGTTTTTCAATTACATATCATTATTAGGGGTTGAGGTATGGCCCTAGCTTCTCTATTAATTGTTAATAGTGATCTATTTGATTGATTTACTAGTTAAAGTTTGTATTCTTTTAAACAATAGCATATGCCTTAATAAAGAATGTCTTATCGCACAATCTCAAGTTGAAATGCTAAAATCTTTGTGAAAAGGATTGTTTTCTTAAGAAGGTAACATGGCCTCTAGTCCTATGGTTTAGTTGAGTAAATGGAATGTTATCTTGGTTAAATTAAGGTACATGTAAAACTTCTCCCCTGCCTTGACGCTACCCTGTTCTTCTGCTTGTGTAGCCGGACGGCGGAGACGTTAGTAAGGCCATGAGTCCACCCATGGTATCCCTCACACCATTGGGAGAATGAGGTTCGCCGCGATTGAGGTGAGTAATTGTGATGTTGCCTAGTTCTGAGCGCCCAGGCTAGTGCGATGAATTAGCCTACCCTAGTGTGCGTAGTCATCCCTCTGAGGGGCGGGAGGATCGAGCGACGGAGCCTGACAGGGCGATAGGCCGGATTGAGTCCTCGCCAATGGCCGACGACGAGGTGTATGGTCCCGTAGGGTTTTGCCCAGCATGTAGAGGCTAGAAGGCTGAATTCTAGATCATTGGCAATATAAAGGAAAAGAATAAGAGAGCCAATTTGGCTTGTATGGAATTGATTCATGTAGTATAAAGTTTTTTTATAAATATTATCTTTGGCATTATTGTATTGTGAAAAAAGGCTGTTTTAACAAACCTTCTGAAAAGGGCCTTAATTAAGGAACATGTTTATTTATGTAAAAGAGTGTGGTAGGATTAATTAGAAAATAAATTGACGCGTGAGTAGGGTGGAAAGGGGGAGGATGGAATGCCGCGAGGAAGCACTATCCTATGGATGGGTGGACCCATTAGTCGGGTAGCTTTCCAACAGATTAAGTGAAAGCCCTATGCTAGATAAATAGGTTCTCGAGCAACTCTATTCTAGGAGACTACGCCAGCAGGGCTGTGCCTTGCATATGGATAAGGAAAAAAGCGTTGTCTCTAGGAATCAAGATTAGTAGTTGCTCAAACTATGATCAATTACCCTATGGGTAATTTGACTTTTAGAAGACCACGCTCCCCCTGTGGGATAGGACTAGGTCTTACACCTACAAATCGTATCCTTGAATCTTTACACGGTGAAGGTGTCGACAAGTAGGAAATTTTCTCCAAGCTAAGACTTAGTAGACTATCTTAAGTGTTTCACCTATTTTGGGAAGGGGAGAACCTTACAAATGGTATCAGAGCCGATCTTAGTTCCTAAGATTTATTTTTCAAAGATTAACTGTCAAGGGATTAAAACAAGTGATTGTTTATCATATGAGGGACGAATCAATCATCTCTAGTGGCCATAGAAGTGATTTGAATATCCTCACATGTTGAGACAATCATCTGAAAAAGTAACGCGTTTCTAAAGATAGCGTGTTCGACTAAATACAGATGTTTTTGCCTACTCTATCCATGTTGGCTTGTAGACCAGATGCCTACCGGTTCTTTTGACTGGCTACATAACTATATTCTGAGTTTTTATCAAAGATTCATAGTAGCCAAAACATTTTGTTGATTCTGTCACACGGTCTCTACACAGGGAAAACTGTAAGAAGGCATCAATTAGCCTCAAGGTAATCCTAGAGCTTGAGATAAATATATCCCTTCATTCTTATCTAATCTCTTAGAAGAGAAGATTAGATTGCTATGGTCTTTCAGAGGAAGAGACCAAAACTCCATAGCTTTTCTTTTAAAGAAAGAATAGTATGCCGTAGCCAATAAGAGAAGGCTATTTTGCCGTAGACCTTCAAAAGAGAGAAAAGTCAGAGTACAAGTAAGAGGAGATAAATCTTGGGGATGATCGGATGATTTCAATCATAGGAGAAGGAATTAGAAGACTCTCTATTCTCACATATCAAGTTTTGAAACTCTTATTAAAATGAGCAAAGACAACCATAAACGATCAATTTCTATAAGGTATATATATTTTTTGTTTTTCAATTATATATCATTCTTAGGGGTTGAGGTATGGCCCTAGCTTCTCTATCAATTGTTAATAGTGATCTATTTGATTGATTTACTAGTTAAAGTTTGTATTCTTATTAACAACAATATATGCCTTAATAAAGAATGTCTTATCGCGCAATCTAAAGTTGAAATGCTAAAATCTTTGTGAAAAGGATTGTTTTCTTAAGAGGGTAACATGGATTCTAGTCCAATGGTTTGGTTGAGTAAATAGATTAATATCTTGGTTAAATTAAGGTACATGTACAACTTCTCCCTGCCTTGACGGTGCCTCGTTCTTGTGCTTGTGTAGCCGGACAGGCGGAGACATTAGTAAGGCGGCCCAGAGTCCACCCATGGTATCCCTCACACCATTGGGAGAATGAGGTTTGCCAATTGAGGCGAGTAATTGTGATGCTGCCTAGTTCTGAGCGCCCAGGCTAGTGCGATGAATTAACCCACCCTAGTGCGTAGACATCCCTCTGAGGGGCGGGAGGATCAAGCGACGGAGTCTGAGAGGGAGACAGGCCGGCTTGAGTCCTCGCCAACGGCCGACGACAAGGTGTATGGTCCCGTAGGAATTTGCCCAGCATGTAGAGGCTGGAAGGTCGAATTCTAGATCATCGGTGCTATAAAGGAAAAGAATAAGAGAGCCGGTTTGGCTTGTATGGAATTGATTCATGTATAAACTTTTTTTATAAATCTTATCTTTGGCATTATTGTACTGTGAAAAAAGGCTGTTTTAACAAACCTTGTAAAAAGGACCTTAATTAAGGAACATGTTTATTTATGTGAAACAGTGTGGTAGGATTAATTAGAAAACAAATTACGCGTGAGCAGGGTGGAAAGCGGGAGGATGGAATGCCCCGATAGGCACCATCGTATGGACGAGTGGACCCGATTAGTCAGGTACCTTTCCAACAGATTAAGTGAAAGTCCTACCCTAGATAAATAGGTTCTCGAGCACCTCTATTCTAGGAGACTAGGCCAGCGGGGCTGTGCCTTACATATGGATAAGGAAAAAAGCGTTGTCTCTAGGAATCAAGATTAGTACTTGCTCAAACTATGATCAATTACCCTATGGGTAATTTGACTTTTAGAAGACCACGCTCCCCCTGTGGGATAGGACTAGGTCTTACCTACAAATCATATCCTTGAATCTTTACACGGTGAAGGCGTCGACAAGTAAGAAATTTTCTCCAAGCTAAGACTTAGTAGACTATCTTAAGTGTTTCCCCTATTTTGGGAAGGGAAGAACCTTATAAATGGTATCAGAGCCGATCTCAGTTCCTAGGATTTGTTTTTCAAAGGTTAACTATCAAGGGATTAAAACAAGTGATTGTTTATCATATGAGGACGAATCAATCATCTCTAGTGGCCATAGAAGTGATTTCAATATCCTCACATGTTGAGACAATCATCCTATGAAATTGTGCTTGTATCTTGGGGGTGCACACGCAAGATTTTTGTACAATAAATTTGAGAAATAAGATCGGGGAGGAAACCTTTTGAGAAAAAACATAATAAGGTGATCAAATTAAGAAACTAGTGTGAGACTGAATGACTAGAAGGATAGACCAAAACTTTGTTTAGAGAAATTTTGAGGATATATCTCCTTAATTTGCATATTATGAATTATTAAGATTATAACTCCACTAAGGTTTGAATAGTTGACGTGTGAATGCTATCCATTGGATGCTTTATACTAGGACTATCATCCAAGATCTTGAACCCATCTCAGACAAACATGGGTGCAACTTTGGATGTGTAATTCCCAGAGGATCATGCTCTTAGATGTGTTAATCCCAAGATACTAGATGTGTAATTTTTAGAAAACTAATCATCTTAGATGTGTTAATCCAGATAATCCTTGGATGTGTCGATCCCAAGGCACCAAATGTGTAATTCTCAAAAAATGAAGATCTCAGATGTATTTATCCTGAGTGCCTTCAGATGTGGTGCTATGATAAGTATTTGATAGTTTTGAATTTTTCATGGATACAATGAAAGAAGCAAGTTATCCTTGCTCGTCTAAAAATCATAAGAAATGCCTAATTAGTTGGAAGCACTGTTGTCAATCTAACCACTCAAATCAGAATCAATTATGGGATGCCATGAAAGTACACCTTCGTGAAAGGTTTTGTTCTCTAGGATTTCGAGAGGATAAAATGAATGAACTTTTTGAGCTAACCCAAGAAGGGAAGACCCTGGAAGAATACCACTAAAATCTTGCTAAACTTCTGCGATTAGCTCCAGAGATGGATGAGGTAACTCTTCTCTTTGGATTCATTTGGAAGCTTAATCTACCATTGAATAACCTCGTCAAGAATGCAAAACCATCCTCTATTTCAAAAGCCATAATTATAGCCAGAGACTATCATAAAGGATTTTTATATAGAAAGTGTTGAGAAGGACAAGATTCCTTCCATATTAATCAGAGGAATGTCAAGCCCACACAAGGAATCATTGGCTAGAGCAAAATCAGTTCAAGAAATAGGGATAACACGATTAAAGATAATCAAATTTAACAAGTATTTCTATGAGTAATTAGAAGAGGATTGGTGCAAGATTCATGTGAATTAATGTACATGATGAATAGAGGTATTCTAGAAGACAATACTAAGATTATGCATTTGCTATCATAGGTTAGATTACGTAAAGGATTGATTTCCTTACGTTCTTCCTTGACAATTTGTTAAGTACCATATTACATGTGGGGATATAGAATAAGGAATTCGTAAGGAAGCATTATCTGAGGGGCGGGAGGATCGAGCGACGGAGCCTGAGAGGGCAACAGGCCTTGCCGGCTTGAGTCCTCGCCAAACAACAGAGCTGACGACGAGGTGTATGGTCCCGTTGGGTTTTGCCCAGTATGTAGAGGCTGGAAGGCCGAATTCTAGATCATCGGCGGCGGTATAAAGGAAAAGAATAAGAGAGCCGGTTTGGCTTGTATGGAATTGATTCATGTATAAACTTTGTTTATAAATCTTATCTTTGGCATTACTGTACTGTGGAAAAAGGCTATTTTATCAAACCTTGTGAAAAGGGCCATAATTAAGGAACATGTTTATTTATGTGAAACAGTGTGGTAGGATTAATTAGATAACAAATTGACGCGTGAGTAGGGTGGAAAGCGGGAGGATGGAATGCCCCGACAGGCACCATCCTATGGATGGGTGGACTCGATTAGTCGGGTACCTTTCCACCAACAGATTAAGTGAAAGCCCTACGCTAGATAAATAGGTTCTCAAGCAACTCTATTCTAGGAGACTAGGCCAGCGGGACTGTGCCTTGCATATGGATAAGGAAAAAAGCGTTGTCTCTAGGAATAAAGATTAGTAGTTACTCAAACTATGATCAATTACCCTATGGGTAATTTGACTTTGAGAAGACCACGCTCCCCCTGTCGGATAAGACTAGGTCTTACCTACAAATCGTATCCTTGAATCTTTACACGGTGAAGGTGTCGACGACTAGGAAATTTTCTCCAAGCTAAGACTTAGTAGACTATCTTAGGTGTTTCCCCTATTTTGGGAAGGGGAGAACCTTACAAATGGTATCAGAGCCGATCTTAGTTCCTAGGATTTGTTTTTCAAAGGTTAACTGGTCAAGGGATAAAAACAAGTGATTGTTTATCATATGAGGATGAATCAATCATCTCTAGTGGCCATAGAAGTGATTTCAATATCCTCACATGTTGAGACAATCATCCTATGAAATTGTGCTTCTATCTTGGGGGTGCACACGCAAGATATTTGTACAATAAATTTGAGAAATAAGATCGAGGAGGAAACCTTTTGAGAAAAAACATAAGGTGATCAAATTAAGAAACTAGTGAGAGATTGAATGACTAGAAGGATAGACCAAAACTTTGTTTAGAGAAATTTTTAGGATATATCTCATTAATTGGCATATTATAAATATTAAGATTATAACTCCATTAAGGTTCAAATAGTTGAAGTGTGAATGCTATCCATTGGATGCTTTATACTAGGACTATCATCCAAGATCTTAAACCCATCTCAGACAAACATGGGTCCAACTTCAGATGTGTAATTCTTCCCAAAGGATCATGCTCTTAGATGTGATAATCCCAAGATACTAGATGTGTAATTTTAAGAAAACTAATCATCTTAGACATGTTAATCCGGATAATCTTTGGATGTGTCAATCATCCCAAGGCACCAAATGTGTAATTCTCAAAAAATGAAGATCTCAGATGTATTAATCCTGAGTGCCTTCAGATGTGGTGCTATGATAAGTATTTGACAGTTTTGATTTTTTCATGGAATACAATGAAAGAAGCAAGTTCACCCTTGCTCGTCTAAAAATCATAAGAAATGTCGAATTAGTTGGAAGCACTGTTGTCAATCTAACCACTCGAATCAGAATCAGTTATGGGATGCCATGAAAGTCATCTTTGTGAAAGGTTTTGTTCTCTAGGATTTCGAGAGGATAAAATGAATGAACTTTTTAAGCTAACCCAAGAAGGGAAGACCCAAGAAGAATACCACCAAAATCTTGCTAAACTTCTGCGATTAGCTCCAGAGATGGATGAGGTAACTCTTCTCTATGGATTCATTTGGAAGCTTAATCTACCATTGAATAACCTCGTCAAGAATGCAAAACCATCCTCTATTTTAGCAGCCATAATTTGGGCTAGAGACTATGATAAAGTTTTTTTATATAGAAAGTGTTGAGAAGGACAAGAGTCCTTCCATGTTAATCAAGAAGAGGTCCCCTAATTCAAGAGGAACATCAAGCCCACCCTTGGCTACAAGGAATCATGAGCTAGAGCAAAATTAGGTTAAGAAATAGGGATAGCAGGGGTAAAGATAATCGAATTCAACAAGTATTTCTATGAGTAAATAGAAGAGGATTGGTGCAAGATTCATGTGAATTAATGTACGTGATGAATAGAGGTATTCTAGAAGACGATACTAAGATTATGCAATTGCTATCATAGGTTAAATTGCGTAAAGGATTGATTTCCTTACGTTGTTCCATGACAATTTGTTAAGTACGATATTACATGTGGGGATATAGAATAAGGAATTCATAAGGAAGGATTATGATTTTTTTTAAAGGTTCATATCATATGAGAAGTATATGGATGCATGAACTTAGGATAATAAGGCCAATTAACTTTAAAATAATAAAGACCTTTTGGGAACACAACAAGACGAGCCAAACACATGAAATACGAAACTTTTTAGGAACAATGTTTAGATAAAAGAAGAATTCTACCTAGTGGGGACACCACTTTGGAAGAGACAGGAGGATTTACTTAGATACTATCCCAGCTTGCCAAATGAGGACATCTCAAATCTTTTAAGTGGGAGAGATTGTAAGGTCCCTCCTTCCAAGCCATATATGTGTCTCTTTTAATATAGATTTCAAGAAAGAAAGAGAGTGTACTTAGAGAAGAGTGAGACAATAAGGCAAGAAACATTAGGAAAAAGTTAGAATAAAAGTATAAGCTCCAAAAATTCTAAAAGAAATAATAAGACAAGAATAGTTCTATTAAGAGATAAGTATCTCCAAAAATAGAAATTCGAATTTAGGTGATACGAGGTGGTATTTAGAGTACTTTTATATATTTAGAGTCCATGCATACTAAAAATGTGAAAAAGTAATGCGTTTCTAAAGATAGCACGTTTACGAGTAAGTACAGATGTTTTTGCCTACTCTACCCATGCTGGCTTGTAGACCAGATGCCTTCCGGTTCTTTTGACTCGTTACATGACTATATTCTGAGTTTTTATCAGAGATTCATAGCCGAAACAATTTGCTGATTCTGTCAGGGTCTCTACACAGGGAAAACTGTAAGAAGACATCAATTAGCCTCAAGGTAATCCTAGAGCTTGAGATGTATATATCCCTTCATTCTTATCTAATCTCTTAGAAGAGAAGGTTAGATTGCTATGGTCTTTTGGAGGAAGAGACCAAAACTCCATAGCTTTTCTTTTAAAGAAAGAATAGTATGCCGTAGCCCTGCAACAAGAGAAGGCTTTTTTGCCGTAGACCTTCGAAAGAGAGAAAAGTTAGAGTACGAGCAAGAGGAGATAAATCTTTGCGATGATCGGATGATAATCGAATTCAAGGATAGCAGGGTCAAAGATAATCGAATTCAACAGGTATTTCTATGAGTAAATAGAAGAGGATTGGTGCAAGATTCATGTGAAGTAATGTACATGATGAATAGAGGTATTCTAGAAGACGATACTAAGATTATGCAATTGCTATCTATAGGTTCGATTGCGTAAAGGATTGATTTCCTTACGTTGTTCCATGACAATTTGTTAAGTACCATATTACATGTGGGGGTATAGAATAAGGAATTCATAAGGTAGGATTATTTTTTTTTTTAAAAGGTTCATATCATATGAGAAGTATATGGATGCATGAACTTAGGATAATAAGGCCAATTAACTTTAAAATAATAAAGATCTTTTGGGGGCACAACAAGACGAGCCAAACTTATGAAATACGAAACTTTTTAGGAACAATGTTTAGATAAAAGGAGACTTCTACCTAGTGGGGACACCACTTTGGAAGAGACAGGAGGATTTACTTAGATACTACCCCAGCTTGCGAGATGAGGACATCTCGAATCTTTTAAGTGGGGGAGATTGTAAGGTCCCTCCTTCCAAGCCATAAATGTGTGTCTTTTAATATAGATTTCAAGAAGGAAAGAGAGTGTACTTAGAGAAGAGTGAGACAATAAGGCTAGAAACATTAAGAAAAAGTTAGAATAAAAGTATTAGCTCCAAAAATCCTAAAAGAAATAAGAAGACAAGAATAGTTCTATTAAGAGATAAGTATCTTCAAAAGTAGAAATTCGAATTTAGGTGATACGAGGTCGTATTTAGAGTTGGATAATAAGGCCAATTAACTTTAAAATAATAAAGACCTTTTGGGGGCACAACAAGACGAGCCAAACACATGAAATACGGAACTTTTTAGGAACAATGTTTAGATAAAAGAAGACTTCTACCTAGTGGGGACACCACTTTGGAAGAGACAGGAGGATTTACTTAGATACTACCCCAGCTCGCGAGATGAGGACATCTCGAATCTTTTAAGTGGGGGAGATTGTAAGGTCCCTCCTTCTAAGCCATATATGTGTCTCTTTTAATATAGATTTCAAGAAGGAAAGAGAGTGTACTTAGAGAAGAGTGAGACAATAAGGCTAGAAACATTAGGAAAAAGTTAGAATAAAAGTATTAGCTCCAAAAATCCTAAAAGAAATAAGAAGACAAGAATAGTTCTATTAAGAGATGAGTATCTCCAAAAATAGAAATTCGAATTTAGGCGATACAAGGTCTTTTTTTATATATTTAGAGTCCATGCATACTAAAAATGTGAAAAAGTAATACGTTTCTTAAGATAGCACGTTTACGACTAAATACATATGTTTTTGCCTACTCCACCCATGCTGGCTTATAGACCAGATACCTTCCGGTTCTTTTGACTCGTTACATGACTATATTCTGAGTTTTTATAAGCGATTTATAGCCGAAACAATTTGCTGATTCTGTCAGGGTCTCTACACAGGGAAAACTGTAAGAAGACATCAATTAGCCTCAAGGTAATCCTAGAGCTTGAGATGTATATATCCCTTCATTCTTATCTAATCTCTTAGAAGAGAAGGTTAGATTGCTATGGTCTTTCGAAGGAAGAGACCACAACTCCATAGCTTTTCTTTTAAAGAAAGAATAGTATGTCGTAGCCCTGCAACAAGAGAAGGCTATTTTGCCGTAGACCTTCGAAAGAGAGAAAAGTCAGAGTACGAGTAAGAGGAGTAAGAGGAGATAAATCTTGGGGAAGATTGGATGATTTCAATCATAGGAGAAGGTATTAGAAGACTCTCTATTCTCACATATCAAGTTTTGAAACTCTTATTAACGAGCAAAGACAACCATAAACGATAAATTTCTATAAGATATATATATATTTTGTTTTTCAATTATATATCATTCTTATGGGTTGAGGTATGGCCCTGGCTTCTCTATTAATTGTTAATAGTTATCTATTTGATTGATTTACTAGTTAAAGTTTGTATTCTTTTAAACAACAGCATATGCCTTAATAAAGAATGTCTTATCGCGCAATCTCAAGTTGAAATGCTAAAATCTTTGTGAAAAGGATTGTTTTCTTAAGAAGGTAACATGGATTCTAGTCCTATGGTTTAGTTGAGTAAATGGATTGTTATCTTGGTTAAATTAAGGTACATGTACAACTTCTCCCTGCCTTGATGCTGCCCTGTTCTTGTGCTTATGTAGCCGGATGGTGAAGACGTTAGTAAGGCCCAAAGTCCACCCACGGTATCCCTCACACCATTGGGAGAATGAGGTTCTCTGATTGAGGCAAGTAATTGTGATGCTGCCTAGTTCTGAGTGCCCAAGCTAGTGCGATGAATTAGCCCACCCTAGTGCGTAGACATCCGTCTAAGGGGTGGTGGGAGGATCGAGCGATAGAGCTTGGGAGGGTGTCAGGTTGCCTTGAGTCTTCGTCAACGGGGCTGACGACGAGGTGTAAGGTCCCGTAGGGTTTTGCCCAGCATGTAGAGGCTAGAAGGCCGAATTCTAAATCATCGGCAGTATAAAGGAAAAGAATAAGAGAGCCAGTTTGGCTTGTATGGAATTGATTCATGTATATGCCAATCTAGAACCTGGCAGAGCTGAACCTAGAGGCACCGATCGACATGGAGAACCTGTGAATGGACATGGTGCCCTACTTCAGGGAACCACATCCAAAGAAGATTTGGCCATGGCCCTCCTGAAGGATCATGTTGCAACCCTCTAGAAGAAATACTACGAGCTACATGATTGGATGGTCACCATGAAAATGTCCTGCAAAGATCAGCACCAGTGACACAAGAATGACAAGGATGAGATGCTCACGCACATTGAGGAACTGAAAGGCAAGGTCATTGAGAGTAGAGGCCCGTCACTTGGAGGTGGAAGAACCAAGACACGCACGTAGACATCCAGCTTGCCAGCGCCAGCATTAAACAAGGCCAAGAATGTCACCCTCCACTTCGAACTTTGCCTCCGCTCAAACACAAATCATGAACCTATAACGCAAAATGATTTGAATCCAAGCCAACCTCATCCAAATTATCTGCGAGGATTGTCACCACCTCCAGATCTTTGCCACTGACAACATCGCAACCAACCTACCCAAACCTCGCAACCTGGAGGAGGATGGATGCCTTTCGAACAGCAACATGGCCTCAATGCCCAACCCCTTCCCAACTTCGCTCCCAACCCTAACAACCCCAACCCACCTCCCGCCAGTGATGATGATGAGATGGGAGGAGTCAAAGATTGAAGCTATCAGACCCGAGGGATCAAGAATGTGTCTTGATGCTAGCGATGGTGGGCACCTCGGCCAGCCTCACACGATGACAGAATGTTGGCCATACTAGCATTGTGTTTTGCAACTCAAACTTGAGGAAGTTGTCCTTCATCGGAATGTCATAACTGGTGCACATTAACACTAGTTAATAGATCATTGCATCTGTAAACCATCTATGCCCAAAGCACGGTGGTATCTCTATACCGCCTTATAACTGCAATTCAGTAGTCATAGGGAAGTATCTCTGTATCGCACCCTATGACTACAAGTAAGCATTATAAAGGATGTAACAAGAACTCTGTAAAGGTTGTTGTTGTTGTAAAGTTGCTGCTTCTGTATCATCTCTTTGGAATAAAGGAATGTCACTTTTGTATCATCTCTGTACATTTGACAAGCTTGTCTGTCTTTCTATTTAATCATTTTGTCTATTATCATTTTCAGTGGTCCTATTTGTTATTTATGTATTCGATATTTTCATGCAACAATTAGGATCAGCTGGCATGAGTTGATTAGTCTTAGTAGTCGGTACTGTGTGTAATTGCTTGTAGCTACTGATAGGCTATGTCTGTCACAGTTCATGCTTGAATCGTATGCAGTTGGTGTATGCTATGTGCATAACCAGAGTCACTCAGAATGTTTCTCGAGAAAATGGTCAATCCTTGACAACACTTTGGGTGACCATGATCATCTTGATGCCTCTTTCTTGTACTGTTTTGCTTATACTGCTTGATTATTTTTGTGTTCGAATCAATTTCCCTTGTGTTTGAATCAATCCTTCATGCCAGCACGTGAAGTGCGCTACTTGGCATGGCACCAAGCTTAGGAACTCCTGTTCGTCAGACCAAAAGAAGCCCCTTGCAGCACCTAAAACATAAGAATCCAAATTCAAATCCAAAGAAGAACCTGTAACCCCACCCCACTGTTTATACCACCACCTCCACAACCACAACCCTGCCTTTTGAATTACAACATGCTTCCACAACTAACCGTCTCATCGGCCGTGAAGAATCCCAAGTTCTCCGAGAAATCCTTGGAGGATGTAGATGCTCAAATCCTTGGAGGATGTAGATGCTCAAATCCTTCTTTTCGACAGTGCTTGGCACGTGAACGTCCCCAACATGGTGGACCAGAACCTCAAAAAAGTAGCTTTCATCTCGACCTTAAAAAAAAGTTCCACTCTCTGGGTTTCTCAATATAAGTACGCCCCTTTTCTCACCTATGATGCAATCAAAGATGCATTCCTCCAAAGATTCAAGGAGGACAAGACCTCTGTGCATGTGCTCTGGATAAGCTGTGCCAGATGAACCAGAAAAGCCTAACGATGGAGGACTATGCTGTTAAATTTCTAAAGCTTCTCCGGACCATCATTGTCCATGTTTCTTCTTGGTGCAAACATTTGGGGAGAAGCACGAAAATCCTTTGCTGAAGTTTGAGTTGGTAAATGCAAAATACCAATTCCACCTTCACTCTTAGGTACAGATAGCTTATCCCCCAAGAAGCAAGCTAAACTGGAACTCTCTTGGTAGCTTTGCAATTCCTCCACAAAAAGTCTCTTACAAGACCCACTATTTTTTTCCAATGGCATTTTCCAAACTCTAGTAAAGGACACAAGAACATTATATAAGTATTCAGCATGATGTGACATACTGCTATTCTGTCATGAAATGGGATTCTAATTCCCTCCCACTTCCTTAGCTTCCCAATGAATCTATCTAAGGTCCAATCAGCCAGTTGCTTGTTTGTGACCTCAACCCAAATGGGACTCCCAGGTGCTTAACAATATGCCCTTTCCTTACTACCTCACACCCCCACCTCTCCAATTCAAAATTATTATCCTCAGTAAGAATTATGATTCTGGATTTTTGAATATTACACCTAGATCCAGAAGCCTCTGCAAACTCATGTATGATGGACAAAGCATGTCTCATATTATTGTTATCATCTTTCAGAAACTGCAATGAATCATCAGCAAAGCATTGGATAACCAGCTGCTCACTATTTCTCAACTTCAATCCAGTTATTCTCCCTTTTATATAGACATCTTCCAAGGCCACTATCAGAGGATGACAAGCAATAGGGGGCAAGAGGGCAACCTTGCCTCACAGACCTATTCATTTCAAACCCCAACCACTCTCCCATTCAACAGGATATTAGATTGACCTCCTCAGGTAAGAGTGTAAATACAAGTAGCCATTTTAGTCCCAAACCCAAGTTTCTCCATTACTCTTGCCACAAAAAGACCAGTGGTCCCTTTTTCTTTAACCCAATCTCCTTCTGATTGCATCCCTTCCCCATCATGCACTTTATCTTTCCCTTTCACTTCTTTCGTATAACTTGAGATTGGCTCCAACCCCTTAGCATTGTTTTCCCCACCTATTTTCCCTATTTCTCCCCCCCCAAATCATATTTTGCATGCAGCAGCCCTACACAATTTTTGGCTTATGTGCCCAAATCCCCCACACTTGAAGCATTCTCGAGGAAAGGACCGAATTTAAGACCTAATTCCAATTTTCCTAATTTACCTAAGTAAACCTCTATAGTTTTAGGAATTTCAACCTTAGTATTCCAAGAGATACACACACTATTAACCTGCCAACCCCCCACATCATCACTTGGGAAATGTAATATTGGGCCCAAAGTGCATGCAATATCCCGTCTTGTAGGTCTAAGCCAAGGAGGAAGCCTAGTTATTTCCACCCAAACCACACAAGCCTCCTGGAGGCTTTTATATTTACATCAAACAAGGTATCAAAGGGAAACACATGCACCAACCTATGCCTCATATAGACAGGAGTTTTCACAAACAGTTCTGATAATAGATTGACCCTTCATGAACAAGACATTGAAGAAACCCTTGCCTAGATGAAACACATGCGAGACCACCCTATCATGGAAAATATCCTCATGTAACCACGTACACAGCTTACTAGCATAAATTCATTAGACATGACAATATTTAGTGGGTGAAGCTTGTTATGAAGGGAAATGTTGGATGTAAGCATGCCTAAAGTTAAGATAGCAGTGTTGGCACATGGTACATGTGTGATTATAGAAATTAATATTTAGCATAAATGCATCAGACATGTCAATAGGTAGCATAAATTCATCAGACATGTCAATATTTAGTGGGTGAAAAATATGCAGCCCCAAAGTATTGTTACAAATTTACAAAGTTCAAAGTGGATGGAATCCACAGACTATGTGAAGTGTGTCGATCGAGCAAGTAGGCTAAGGATACATTTTTGCATAGTAAGTATGTAAGTCAAAGACCCTTGGCTGTTGTGCATTCTAATGTTTGGGGACCAACAAAGACAGCATCAATCAGAAGATGCCATTATTATGTATCTTTCAGTGACCATACTAGGAAAGTGTGGGTGTATTTGATGAAAAAGAAAAGTGAAGTGTTTACTCACTTTCAAAGCTTCAGCACTTAGTGAGCCAAAGGGTCTAATGTGAGATCTTGGTCAGGCAGGTTGAGGCAGAATGTTAGGTATTCTAATGTGTCATGTGGTGGTACTATAGACACTAAAAAATCAGCGAGTTTACATGTATCACGCAAAGGAAAAGAAATGATGGATCAACCTTTTATAATGCATGATGTTTCAATAGATCACTCCTTTGTTAATGGAGACAAGGGCTTCAAATAGGACCTTGATGAAGAGTTTTTTTTAATCCCAGTTGTTGTGTTACATGTAGTGTACAAAGAGCTAAAGCAATGTTGAGAATACATGGTAGTGATCCACATGTATACAGGTCTACTAGAGTCAGATATCAGGCAAGCAAGCTTAGATATACTGCATATACAACCCACTATATGCATATATGGTCAAATCTATACAAGAGGTAGAGCCCACATGTTTTGAGGAGGCACTCAGACATAAGCATTGGGAAGATACCATAGATGAAGAGATGGTTGAATCGCTAGATGCTAATGAGACATGGGATTTGTTGGTGCATTTGCCTAGGGAAAGAAGGCAATGGATGTAAATGATTGTAAGTATGCATATGGTCAAATCTATACAAGAGGTAGAGCCCACATGTTTTGAGGAGGCAGTTGGACATGAGCATTGAGAAGAAGCCATGGATAAAGACATGGGATTTGGTGCCTTTACCTAGGAAAAAGAAGGTCTACAAAGTGAAGTGTAATTCATATGGTTTTGTTAGCAGGTACAAGGCAAAATTAGTTGCCAAGGGATATTGATAGACATGTGGCATTGACAATGAGGAGACATTCAACCCACAACTGGGCTGACTATGAGAGTAGTCGTTTCTATGGTTATAGCTAAGGGATGGTCTTTAAATTAGAAGGATATAAAGAATGTATTTTTACATGGTGACTTATAGAAAGAAGTTTGCATGATCAACCGCCGTCAATATATGAGGATCATGCACACTCAAAATTTTGTTTGTAGGTTATGTGAAGCCTTGTATGGCTTGAGGTAGGCACCTAGAGCATGGTCGAGAAGATAGGGGAGTATCTTGTCTAATAAATTTTCCTATGGTTGGGAGTAGACTATCTAGCATCTATTTTACTAAGGTCCAAGATATAAAAAAGAATTCATAATTTTCTAAGCTTTTGCTAAGGTCTAGGCATTATAATAATACAAAAAGGGATAAAGCTAGACCTTAGAGGTCTTAGGCCTAGAAAAACATGCAGAGATTATTTATTATATTTCTCATTTAATTTAAATAAAAATTGATAAATTTTAATGTAAAATGATAATGAAATTATTTATGTTAAAGCTAGACCTTAGAGGTTTATGTAGTTATATTTCTAATTTAAGTTAAATAAAAATTGCTAAATTTTAATGCAAAATGATAAGGAAATTTTAATTTAGTTAGATTTCTAATTTAATTTAAATCAAAATTCCTAAATTTTAAAATGATAAGGAAATTGTAATTTATGTGCATTTGAATATTGGACCTTGAGTAAATGAGCTTGAGGGTACTCTACAGTGACCCACTAGACAAAAGAATTGACCTCTTCCTAAAATCAATAACTCAAGTGTTTTTCTACTCTTCCCAAGGTTGTAGGACTTCACCCATTAGCTTGAAATGGTTTGAGATTGATTGAGGTGACATGGAGGTAGAGCACACTTTGTACATGGGCATAATGATTAGGTCCTCCATGGGCTCCTGCATGGGACTCTTAAGCCTAGAACTTCACCCATTAGCTTCAAATGGTTTGAGATTTAAGGTTGAGGTGACTTGGAGGTAGAGCCCACCTTGTACATGGACATAATGACTGGATCCTCCATGGGCTCCTACATGGGACTCCTAAGGTTAGGACTTCACCCATTAGCTTCGAATGGTTTGAGATTGATTGAGGTGACTTGGAGGTAGAGCCCACTTTGTAAATGGTTTGAGATTGATTGAGGTGACTTGGAGGCAGAGCCCACTTTGTAAATGGGCATGCTGACTAGACCCCAATGAACTAGATCCTCTATGGGATCAAATGAAATGGGGATAGGCATTGCTTAATGAGGCACATAGCATATTCATCTCGCTCCACGATGATGATTTTAGGTGGAGTCTTGCTCTCCACCTCATCTTCCTTAGTTTGTTCCTTGATGGGTTCCTCTAAATCATAGTACTTTTTCAAGGGGCTTCCATTGATGTGTGTGGGCAACTCCTTACCCTCAAATGTTTACAATTTCAACATTCCCTCTATATTTCAATTTGCCTTTTTGTTTCCATAAGAGATGTACCAAATCTATGTCCTTGAGATTCTTCTTGTGGAGGTTGCAATCAAACCATGCCTTTCATCTTGCCTTCTTTGTCATAATTACACCTACGGCCATAATATTGTAAACCTCATCCAAAACCTTCTAATCTTTTTGCAAGCAATTTATCATAATCTAGCCTTTCTCCTATTGAAATCTATATGCTTGTAACTAAAAATTTAAGAAGTGACATTGTTTCTTGCCCAAAACTCCAATCTATACTCCAACTTGGACAATTACATTTTCATAGAGAAACTTGGGAGTGGTCCTTACATCATTTGTTCTAATTGTCTTGGCTTCCACCCACTTTTTTCTAGCCCAAAAATCCAATCTCTATACTCCAAATTGGACAATTTCATTCTCATCATATAGAAACTTGGGAGTGGTCCTTGCATAACTTTTGCAAACTGCCTTGGCCTCCACCCACTTAGTGAAGTAAATTAATGGCAATGGTCATGTATTTGGCTTATGTTCCATTAGTTTCTAGCTTGATTGGGTCCACAAAATCTATTCCCCACATTGTTCCCTTAGCTTTTGACTTGATTGGGCTGACAAAATCTATGCATCACTTCTCAAACGGTGGTTGTGAATTCACTAGCTTTGTCACATCCCACTAGTGGGAGGTATGCTCTTTGGTATACATCACAAGTCTTGTAAGATTTAGTTGTATCCTTGAATAGAGTGGGCCACCATAGGCCTAGTTGCATCTCCTTTCTTGCAATCACCTCTATGGCAGTGTCCTTCTCATGGTTGGCAATCAAGGAATGGCTCTACTTCATCGTTCCTAGCACATTTGAAGGATCACATCCTTGCCATATCTATACAATTGTCTTACCAATAACTGATATGAGGATGATTTCTAATCAACTTAAATACATCTGCTTGTGAGAACTTCATATTAGGCCTACATCCAAGACATTTCTGATGATGAATACATGGAGGCCTATGAATTCTATAGGTCCATGAGACCAACCCAATTTGTGAAGGAAGAGGAGGACAAGGATAAGGATGACATGTAGCAAGAGTAGATCACAAAGGAGCACCATAGATAGGTTCAGAAACCGATGGCCTAAGTGAGGCTCTCTGTAGTACCCTTCCCCTTTAGGCCCCTCTTCATATGCCCACACTCCAAAAGGAGCAGACAACAAAGGAGCACCAGACACGTTCAAAAGCCGGTGGCCCGAGAAAAGGACCCTTCCCCTTCAAGACCCTCCCATTGGATAAGTATTCTATTATGTCAACTAACCACTTTGGCACACAATGGTCTAGCTCCTCAACGTAATGCTTTGTTGCATCATACAAAAACACTCTTGCACCTCCTTATCTTCACCTTTAATGGCTAGCTCTTCTACTTCTTCATTAAACATCCATTGAAGACCTTTGGTGGCTACCAATTGTGTGAGTAGATCTTCATCATTCGATTTCTATCAGTCAATTGGCTACGTCATTACTCAGCTTTGTACACATCCATTGAAGAACTTTAATGTTGGTCCTCTTCTCTTTGGGTGGGTGTTGCTTATGTGGCAGTGCCCATTTGGACTCTCATTTGTGGTAAATCCCATCCACATTCACTTCCTTCCTAGGGCATCTTAGGATTCTCCTCCATTTTCCCTAGGCTTTGATTTTGGTTTAGCATCTTTGAGATTTGATGGTGCATCTTTTGGAAAATTACAATGCATCTCAATATCTAGCTTGTTGAGAGTATAAACCAAATTTCATGATACTTCTTCCACTCGATGTACCTTAATATAGTTTTTGCATTCATAAGCCCTCGTTTCATGAAAAGTTTTCTTTGATAAGTCGTAACATATGCAAGAGTCAATATGAATTGTTTGTCAACCCTTCTATGAGCAGTCATAATATATGCAAGAGTCAATATGAATTGTTTCTCAACCATAGTGAGGGGAGGAGGGTAGGATAGTGGTCTTGGGCACTTAATTACCTTGAGTCAAGATTTTTCTTGACACAAAGGCTAAGAACTAAAGGAATGTCATTTATTTTAGAATGTTTTCCATGCAATTACATTAAATGCAACGATAATTGATGTGTCAGTTGCAAAAATTAGCAAAGAGTCACTTATTTTTTAAGTTGATGGTGCCTTTATTTGCAATTTTAAATATTTTATGATATTCTTACATATCTAATAGCTAAGGGGACCAAAATCCACATTTAATTATTTGAGTCTAAGGGGGCCATCTACCTAGCTAACATCCACATTTAATTATTTGAGTCTTCTTCATCCTCAAAATCAATGTACAATAGGTAGTAGTGGTGTTGCTATAAACATAATTAATGGCTAGGGGGGGGGCATCTACCTAGCTAACATCCAGTTTTAATTATTTAAGTCTTCTTCATCCTCAAAATAAATGTACATTAAGTAGTAGTAGTGTTGCTATAAACACAATTAGGGACTCTCTTCATCATAATTCTCATATCAAAGCCCAATAATGTTACTATGTGCCAAATGTAGCTCATTTTTGTTTAAACTTTCAATGGATACAAGAATGCTTGGGATTGTAAGAGTGCAAAAACCATTTTCCATTACTTATGTGCAAGCATGAGTTCCAACTACTCTAGATCAAGAGTTTAGGTGAAATTTGTATCTTTTTTTGGAATGAAATTTTGGGTTTTTTCCCCTATGACTTTGTATAAGTGTGTTCAAAGATTTAGTACATCTTTGATGTCAACTATTGGTCATTTTTGTGTAAGTGCGTTTAAAGATTTAGTACATCTTTAATGTCAACTATTGGTCTTTGTTGTTAGGTAACTTTTTAGATGATCCTAAGTGTGAAGCTAGATAGATCCTAGTATCATGTCTCATTCCTCTTTCATCTATAGTTCAATTCTCCATGTCTCTTTAGTATTCCAACCCTTTAGGGCTCTCTCTTTCTACACACTTTGACTTCTTTTTGTTGCATAACTCTTCACATTTTGCATATGCCTACACACTTCTTTGCACCTTTGTACACCTTTAGCATATCCTCTACACTCCTTTGCACACCTCAACCATCCATACAGTGTTATTTCTCTCTTTTAGTATTCCTTCTTTTTTCCATATAATGTTATTTCTCTTTTAGTATTCCTTCTTTTTTTTAACAAGTCTTTCTCTTCCTCCTCTATGCAACTTTGCATGTCTCCACACATCCCTTATCTCACTTCTTGTATCAATCATCAATTATTGCACTTGTATTTGTATGCTTGTCTCTTTGGTACTCAGTCAAAGTACATAATTTTCTTTTTAGTATTCCTTCTTTTTTTTAACAAGTCTTTCTCTTCCTCCTCTATGCAACTTTGCATGTCTCCACACATCCCTTATCTCACTTCTTGTATCAATCATCAATTATTGCACTTGTATTTGTATGCTTGTCTCTTTGGTACTCAGTCAAAGTACATAATTTTCTTCTTTGCACATCCCTCCTCTTTCCTCTACACAGCTCTACATCACTCTCTTATGTGCATCTCTCTACAACACTCTCTACTACACAGCTCTACATCATTATCTTATATGTATCCCTCTGCTATACATTGCTTTTTTAATTGTCAAGATGGCTCTCTCCCTCTCTCTTTGCATAGCTTTATCTTCTCCTTTATGCACATGACCACACCTTTATTTAGCTCGAGACTTTTCCTCTTCACACTTCTACATACCTCCTCTTAAGGTCTTCTTGTTTACACTCCTCACTTGCTCTTGGAGCCTCTCTCTTTTCAAAGGTTTTAATATGCTCATAAGATAATATATTTGTGCTCATTATGTTTCAATAGTTTATGGTTGTTTACTTAGGTTTGATTTATTTGTTTATTATATTTTATTTCTTATAAATGTAGACATGCCATATAGACATTGTAGAGTACACCACTGGAAAATTCGATTAAAAAGTGACCCAATATTTCATTAATGAAATGTGATTCCTATTCACTAACCAATTCTAATTGGGGATAATTAAACCTTGAAATTATATTCTTATGTAAAATTTTGGCAATTATCCTGGCATTAGCTTGTAAATTTCTCACAAAAGGATTGGTAGGTCCCTTAGAGTCTATTTTGCATTCCTCAAAAGGTTGCTACCACAACTAGGACCATGATAGGTATTAATGGCATCCTATATTTTTGATGAGGTTTGGCACCCATATAGCCCTTGGAAAATTCCATTGCATCACCAAATAATATTGGCCATCATAAAACATGATTTTTGTTGCATAGCGTCCTTTGAGTGTGCTATTCATCGACATAAAACATCATCTTTTATTGCTTGATCAAGCACCTCATGTGATCTCTATTCAAGGTATTCAAGGGTAGATCTATCATTAAGAAATTCGTAAGTGAGGAAGTTGAAGAGCTTCTCACTCCATTTTGGAACCAAATCAAGTTGAACAGAGGAGCGCCACTCCAACAACTAGTTCACCATTTGGGATTCTCAACAGTCATCGCCGCCGCGATGATGACGATAGTAGTGAAATCAAACTCTAGAAGAATTAAGAAACCCAGTTCGAGTTATGCATGGTATGGTGGTGATTGACTCACACACACACACACACACTATCTATTGGAGCAAGCATGAGAGAGAAGCGAGTGGGGTGCCTACATCAACACTAAATCTAATTAAATATCCTCAATTCTTGAAATCCATGCTTTGAGATATGATGCTCAAAGGTGTTCATTAAAATTAATACTCACACACACACACACACAGGTGATGGTTAGAGCTGATGCTTAGAGGTGATGTTGTGTTGAATTGCATGGAGTGGATGCTAAGCCCCATATCTTCACACTTGATCCCTCCTAGTTGATGCATAAAGGTGATTTTGTGTTGTAGTGCATGGAGTTGATGCTAAGCCCTGCAGTTCTCTTTGGCCGTTAAAAACGGTAGTGAAGATAGGGTCTTTGGCCCTTTGGAAGTAGTCAAATCAACATGGGCCATGACATAGCAAACAACATGGGATTTTTCACAAGATTTTTAAATTTAGTCATCTTCCCATGGGCATCTCACACGTTTAGATGCTCAAATCTCCTATGAGGAGACTAGAGTCATTGTTTTGCAGGAAACTTGCTTGTCTACTCTGGTAATGCACCTTAGGTCACTTTTTTAAAACGTGAGTGGCTTTAAGAACTCAAATTTACCTTGCTTGCTCATTTCATTACAAGTTGCTTGAAAGTTTAATGAAAGAAATATATTTATTGTGTTGTTCTTCCTTTGACTCATGTTGGAGGAGAAAGTTCTCTAGGCTTTAGTTAAATGAACCTACAAATTAACACATGTATAAAAAGAACAGAAGTGATTCAATGGTTATGGCATGCCTTTAAGCCACATGTTTTAGCACCTTATACATTTTGTTTTAGAAATTGCAACTAAATATATATTGAAGCAAATCAAACTACTTTCCATCTTTCAAAAAAAAAGTAAAGGATCTATAAGAAAATCGTCAGCAATTAAGAAAGAAAAGGCATCATGTATAATTTGTTTTATCAAAGTTAAATGTGTCGTGTAGTCAACCTGGACAAAGCTGAATGTATCTTGATAATATAAATAATTTGTTACAACAAAGTTGAGTGTGTCTTGAAGTCAGCTTGGACAAAGCTGGTTATAAATAACACTTTTTAATCCACAATTTTGAGAATATCTTCCTTTTTTTCTTTTTCTTTATACAATGTTCCAAGGACTTCCAACTATATGTCTATCCAATTGTGATAAAGCAAACAAGAACTTTACATGACCCTAAGGTAGTCATTCCCTAAGTGAAAAAGCAAAGAAGAACTTTACATGACCCTGAGTTGGTCATTCCCTAAAATACTTGTGAAAAAATGCATGGATATTTTTCATATTTGTCCACATAATTCTTCTCCATCACTCCAATGACATCCATGCTGTGCAAGAGTACTTATAACATGAGAAAAAAAGTACACAATTGAAGAACTAACACATGTAAAAATTGATGATAAAATCATGTTGGTAAACCACTAAAGCGTAGGAAATCTCTCTCTCTTGGATAGAATGTTGGTGCCCACCTGAACTCATATTGTATTTTATCCAAGCACCAAATAGCTCAGTTTTTGTGCAAACCCCAAGATGAGTATCCATTTTTGAACAACTTGTTTGAGCAACTTGGGCTCATGTTTGTACAGGCCCCATTATGAGACTAGCTCGAGTTTGAGTAGCCTAGGCACTTGGCA
Organism: Cibotium barometz; assembly: GCF_041138505.1. Taxonomy (NCBI): domain Eukaryota; kingdom Viridiplantae; phylum Streptophyta; class Polypodiopsida; order Cyatheales; family Cibotiaceae; genus Cibotium; species Cibotium barometz. The sequence goes on from NC_141056.1 coordinate 4,059,502, forward strand.
TCCATGTATTCATATGGAATGGTGACCTAAGGGGCCAAATAGTTTAAAGATAACTTGGATTAGATTTTGCACACTGCCAAAATAGGCTACATTCTATAGTGGTGGACAATTATCTCAAAACAGTCCACACATAGGGATTAGGTAGACTCTACTCTCAGACACCCTATCATAACATTATAAGGCCTAAGATGAGCTTGGATGGCATGGGAGGTGGAAAAATCGCTACACATACGTTAATACATCTTTATGGGTCGAGTCTACACTGTGGATAATATCACAGACAATGATCATGGACCTATGTGGTCGTCTCATAGTAGCTACCCCGTGTCATATACATCCCTAGATAGATACGTGGCCAGTCCCTTTCTCCACTAAATTCATCAATCATCAGTGTGAGTCTCCGTCTTGGCAATTTAGATTATCCACTAAAGCTCCCTTTTGGGAATATCTATCTCCATCCATGGGCACTGGGGCCACTTGGCTTTTGTCTTTATACAAACCGGGATCTCCCATGCCCATTCTCACGAGGGCCTAGACTAGTCTCTCACGTCCATCTCCCTGCCCACCCCCCAAGAGAAACGAAAAAGAACTCGTTCAGTTTGTAAACACCTTTAATTAGATTTTAAGCATTGCAAAGTGGGGAGGCAATATAACCTTATTAGAGCAAACAAGAGCCAATTAGGTAGCTTGAAGGTTTGGACTCCTAGCACTAGGAATGGCCACTTATAAAGCTAAATGGAGTGGGTGGGAGTACAAGCGGCAGTTGGAAAAGTTGAAGGTAGATCTGCACACCAACATGGAGCAAATGCGTAAACTACTAGCACTAGGAATGGCCACTTATAAAGCTAAATGGAGTGGGTGGGAGTACAGTACAACTAGTGGCACTAGGAATGGGCACTTGTAAAGCTCTATATAAGAGTCTCAGTGGCAAATTTCTATTTGTGTTCCTTATTCAATACATTAGCTGAACGATTGGTAAATAAACTTCATATGAGACAGGCTCAAATTAACTAGTCATATTTACAAATATCATATCAAAAAAGCCAATTCAGTTCCTTTTAAGACTCATCTAGCAAAGCTCCTGTTTGGGTACTTCTCAAGAAGGATTTCCCATTTATATCAAAAGCTCATCTCAGCCGTCTTAATACAAGCCATGAGCCTATTTACAGCAAAACCGCAATTTACATTTACCTAGGTAGATGCAAAAAAAGTCGATTCAGTGGGAGTACATGGAACCCCTTGTAAAAGATGGGCCAAGAAAACCTTGACAATTTTACCCATGTTAGCTATGCTTATAAACCGGTAATGAATGCCCCTGGGCATAGTAGATGTTCCCATCTTGGACCTGATGTACCTGTGGAGCTGAAGCTCCTGAGACCTCCGGAATTGACCTTTGAGCGTGGTGTAATTGGGAAGCAAATGCATGCCCGTACTGAATGGCATGTGCATCATTCAGTGTGTGGGCAGAATATTGAGGGGAATGTACTGGATAAGCATGTGGGCGCGGATACATCTGACCATAAGGGGGATGGATATAATAAGGCAACATATTCTGATATGTTTCCTGTTCTGAAGACACTGATCTAGTATGAGCATTTGGTCTCACAGCTTGGCTTTGACATTGCAAATGTGGTGCATAAGGATGCCCTTGCTCCATTTTATCTGAAGATACAGATACACCAAAAGCCTCCCTCCCTTGGCCCTGTACAGCATGTGCATGTAGATATCTATCATGGGCAAAGTACAGTTGCTGTGACATGGCATCACCTGACATTTCTTGGAAACCTCGCTGCGGATAAGGATGGAGAATTTCATGGTCTTGAACCTGGTATGACACTTGCTCTGAAGAAGCCATGCTGCCTAACACTTGAGACGTGTGCATCTGTTTTTGAGGTAGACTTGAAGGATAGGCAAGGGCATGACCTTGCCCATAATACTGCTGTTCAGGAGCCGCAGAGCCATCATGCACCTCTGAATCCCAAGCCACGCCCCTATCTACATGTGAGGGATAGATACACTCGTGCATTTTGTTTGTTTCATCTGATACATGATATTTAACCACTTCATCATCCGGTCCTTCGTAAGCCTGTTCAGAGCCAGTATAAACATCATCTTCGTCCCCTTCCAAATCCAGATTAACTGCATCTTCAGATCCAGGCTCCTCTGCATACTGGCCTTCATCTTCCTGCATTTCATATGCTTGCTCAGGACCCAAATGACCGCCACCTGATGTCTCAGGTCTAGGAGGGTGCATTTCAGACCCATCAACACGATATACAACTCCGTCTTCATTTGAAGGATAGCCATGTGCCTCTGCACTCTGCAAAGACGACATGTCACCCTCCACATCCAAAGAGACATGATAATCATGGCTTACATCATATGCACCATTATCATGCCCACCAACAGGCCGCCCAGCACCATCTGTTCCATCGCAAACCTGGGATTGTGGCCCCATGCTTTCCTGGTACTCCAGCAACTCCTTTTTGAACTTTAACCGTTCATGGAGGCCCCTCTCAATGTAAAGCTGCATAATAGAAGACAAAGCCCACATTATTCGAACTGTTCAATGCATCAACCAGCTGGCTACCAGAAAAAAAATCAACTTACAGCTTTCTCATTCTCAGGAAGCTTGCTCCACATTTCGGTAACCTTCTTGCCAAGGCCTTTACTCTCAGGGTACAATCGCATCAATCTCGCCCGCTGCTCTTTCAGATAAATGTTGTAACCCGTTCTTGTTCTTCTAGGAGCATTTGGATCTCTCTTCTTGGAAACTCGTTCTTTTCTCTTCTTATAAAGCTGTACCTCCAGACCAGGAGCATCCCAATCTGATCCCACACCATTAAGCAGGCTGGGGACACTTGCGAACTGCTGGACATTGTTGTCTGCAGAAACATGGTACAAAACGCCCATTAGCTTTTGGGTGCCCACAACTACAGTGATGAGATATCCTTCATCGAACTTTCCATTGATGGCACCCATAGCTAAGGTACCAACGGATGCAGCCGGATCAACTGAAAAGGCCACAACCTAACGTGAGTACATACACACCATAAAATACAAGGATTTAATGGCAGCATTCAATCATTCAATCAAAGATACTTTTAAAGTAATAACAAGACAGGTTAACACTTTATATGTAGATAATGAATGCAGAGACAAAATGTAATGCCAGCGATGAGCACCTCCAAAGAGTTGCATGGGATCTAATTTTTGCTTTCTCTTCTTTAATGCTGATTCAATCTCCGGTGGGACTTCATAAGGTGATCCAAAATCATTCATAAGCACCATGGGACTAGGTGCCGGGAGCGGCACTATGCACATACATCAAATAATTGACAGAGTTAGTGCATAGGCAGTGTTTCTTTTGAACAACAACGCACAACACCAAGACGAAGGTATATTATACCAGGGAGAGAGCGAATTTTTCCTTCACTTCTGCAATAATGAACTTGCTCATAGTGGAATAACAGATTCGTGTAATGCTTGCGGAGAACAAAAGAAGCAGTAGGTAGAGGTATTGAGATGTCCATGGCCTCAATCAGCTCCTTCCATTGTGCACACCGTATGACCTGTAGACTTTGAGTAAAATTATTAGCAAAATTGCCCATCCAGAACTTTTCTCATGCATGTGTTGTGAACATGCAACTATAAATGGATAAATGTGTATATGCATGTAAGTACATACATGCACACTGCTCGTAAAAATATGGTGTATTGCAATTTGCAACTCTTTTTTTTTTCTTTTTTTCGGGGAAAAGGGCGGGGTGGGGGTGGTGGTGGTGGTGGTGGTGGTGGTTGGTGTTGTTTTGTATTAAACGTCTACAAAAGACCCAAATGGTCTATAAGACTGAAAATGAGTACATATGATCCATGAATAACTGGGTGTCCGGAACTTGGAAACAAAATAAATATCTACCAAATAACACAAGCCTATGCGATCTATCGGTAAATTGGATGTCAAGACAACATGAAAAATGAAATGCGATCTATCGGTAAATTGGATGTCAAGACAACATGAAAAATGAAAAAACTAGCTGCCAAAGGAAAATACAGAGCCAACATGCTACCAGGCCCCTAAGTGTACAATACAGTATAGTAGGCAGCAAAAGAACATGTTGGATCTCTTGAAATGTTATGTAGCAGATCAGAAGTCTTCTTGGGAGAAGTACTTACCGCTTGTGGAATTTGCATACAACGACACGATGCATACATCTACCGGAAAGACCCCGTTTGAGATTGTTTATGGTAAAATGGTTTCACCACCCATCCTTCGCACAAAGGATGAGATATTTGCAGTTGATGAGTACGTAAGAGACCTGGATATTGATTTTGCTCACGTGCAGACAGCCATTGCAAGGTCGCAAGACAAGTATAAAAAGGCTGCCGACAAGCATAGAAGGCAATTTGATATTCAAGAGAATGATTGGGTATTGTTGAAATTTGGGAAAGCACGACTTGCAAAGAGGCCTGCAAAGAGGGTGCATACCCTAAGCTTGGAACGAGGTACTATGGGCCTTTTCGAGTGATCGAGAAGATCAATGAAGCGGCTTTCAGGTTGGCATTGCCTAGTCAATGGCATGTACACAATGCATTTCATGTGAGTCTCCTTTGCAAATATGTAGGACCGGAGCCCAATGAACCGGTCATTGAGGATCCACCACAAGTGGATGGGCTTGAGGAGATTTTGCAGCTAGAGCAGATTGTGTATCACAAGGAACGCAAGCTTGCTGCAGGCAAAGTTGTCAGGCGTTACCTTGTGAAGTTTAAGAACTATCTTCCCATTGTTACTGAATGGGTAGATGAAGAGTTCTTTAAAGATTGCCTGCATTTACTTCAAACGTATTTCGATGCTTTTCAGTTGCGGACAGCTCTTTATTAGAAGCTGGGGAGATGTCACCATTTGGCCACCCAATTGGTCCACCTCTGCTTTCTCATTATGTATGTGCATTGGGCTGGCGTCCATGGCAATTGCATATGCCCAGGATTGATGCCACTCATGTGGTACTATGGAATTGGCTTTTTGCTAGGACTTGTGCCTGCCCAGAATGTGATATGCAGCGGAAGTCTTTGTATTGGTTGATCCTATCACACAATATGCTCACACCGTCTTCTGTATCCTGAGTTTCGTGAGTTTAGCAATCCATTTCATTTACTTCAAACTTTAAAGAGATGAGAGAGAGATATGAACACTGTACACCAGATTGGGTCCCGAATTACCCACTGAAGGGCCCCCTATCCCGATAACGAGATAGTATTTGCTTTATTACTTTAGAGAGAATGACTTTGGACTGTAGATAAGCCGAACGCAAGATCTCGGAGGATCGGAGAGCGGCTGATCCGTACACTGCTGTAAAAACACCTCAATGACTTGATCTTGAGCCTATGCACTCCTCCCAAGGGCATGAGGAAGGGCTGCACACCTGAGGCTCAAAGAAGAAGAAGGTGGACTGTTCTACACACTGTTAGAATGCTGAAAACACATATGAATGCTGAGTTACCTTCACTAGATGACTGCTGAATGTGTTGATGATGCAGAGAATGCTGGACACTGATGCAAACAACTGTTTCAGGGCTGGAAACTGCTGTGGACTGAATCTTTAGGGCTGGAAACTGCTGTGGACAGAAACGCTGAAGAGTAGGGGTGCTGAGGAGCTGAAACGCAGGCCTGTAGGGCTGCTGGACTGCAAAACACAGGTATCTGGAGCTGCTGGACAGAAACGCAGCACTGCTGCCCTGCTGAATCAGAAAACGCAGGAGAAAACAGGCTGAAATCTGGCGTAGAACTCTACTGTACTATGGGCTGAACTATGGGCATGAACTGATGCTGAATCTGGGCCTGAACTGAGGCTGAATCAGGGCTGAATGCAAGCACCTAGGGCTGAATGAAGCTAGGGTTTCTCAAGGGCTGGAGAAGCAAGCTTATGGGCTCTAGGGTTGGATTAGTCTTATGCTGAGAGCAAGAGAGAGAGGAGAGCTCTTAGCACAATGAAGACTGAATGAGCAAAAGAGGCTCTAGGCAAGCCTATTTATACTAACTGGAGGTTGGTCATTTAATAAAATTAATATTTATAAATGCCCAATAATGCAAATAATGATAAATAAATACTAATAAATATGGAAAAATACCAGATAAATCCCAGTAAATTCCCTAAGGCTTTGGGGATGTTCTAAATGATGCACAGGCATATGTATGCATATTATGCAAGATGCAGAGTGCTTTTTGATGCAAACCCTAAGGCTTCTACTGACTCTACATGCATGAATGATTCTCTCCAAGTGGGTTAAGGGACTTGACTGACTGACTGACCCACTAAGGCTGAGGAATGACCTACGTAGCTCGTGCCTGACTTATCCTGGACTGAGGATGTACAATGGGGTCACGGCGTACGACAATTATCATCCTATTGGGTTCTAAAACTGTACAAATGCTGCACTTCTGATGATGAGCCATCTTGTCACCATGCACTTAGTGCAGAGTGCATGTGACATTCCCTCCTGATTAGCTTGGCGGCAGGTTCATGGCTTCCAAGTAGTCCGCCAATAACTGGGGGTACTCCCGGAAGAACTCCTCGTCGAGCCATACGGCTTCGTGGGTGCCTCGATCTCGAAATTTCGTATAGAACTGACGAATCCGTCGACCGGAACCATGCTTCCATCGATGAAGAAGGATCTGCTCAGGCTCAATAACTTCTGCCTCGTCTACCACGTCTGGCTGCTGTTCATCTGAAACATCAAACACTTCTGGACCAACATATGGTTTTAGCCAAGAAACATGGAAAACATCATGCATTGTCCAACTGGCAGGCAACTTTAACTTCATTGAGACATCACTTATCTTCTTAACTATTGGAAAAGGACCAAAACTACGGAAAGAAAGCTTGGGACAACGTTTGCCCACTTGTTTCAATCTCTGCTTCATGATACGCAAATAGACCCAATCCCCTTCCTTGAAGTGGACATCTCGTCTAGACTTATTTGCCTGTCTGCTATATGCTTCCTGAGCTTTGGTCAAGCGGTCTTTGACTGACTCAATGATTTCGGAAAATGCTTCCGTGGTTTTATTAGCCTCTAAAGATGGAGACACCATTCTCGTCAAAAGAGAAGAAAAACGGCGACCAAAGGCTGCTTCATATGGAGTCCGTCCGACACTGGATGAATGAGTGTCGTTCAAGATAGCTTGGACCAATGGAAGATAGTGCTCCCATTTGGACTGCTGGTCATGACAGTATGACTTGAGGACATCAAAGGCCAATTGATTATAAATTTCTGTCTGGCCATCTGTCTGGGGATGGAATGCACTAGACAACTGCAACTTAGTTCCAAAGTTTTCAAATAATGCCCTCCAGAAATGCGAGGTAAACTTGGAATCTCTGTCTGATGTTATGGTGCTAGGCAAACCACAAATTGGATACCAATGCTTGAGAAACAGACGGGCTACGTCCTCGGCTGTGGCCGTATGCTTGCATGGGATGAGCATGCAGAATTTACTAAAGCGATCCACAATGGTAAAACACTGAGTGTTACGGGATCCAGTGAATGCTGGTAGAGGCCCTACAAAGTCCATAGATATGTCGATGAAAGGTCCGTCGGGGATAGGCAAAGGTTGAAGTAAACCTGCCTTCTTATGGGGAACCTTGACTTTTTGACAAATCTTACAGGCTTGTACATGTGCATAGACATCACGCCTCATCTTTGGCCAATAAAAGGACCGTTCTAATTTCTCGAGGGTACTGTTGATACCCCTATGTCCTCCAACTAAGGAGTCATGGGCATCATGGAGAAGAGCAGAACGCTTTTCTCGAGTAACACAGAGACGGTTCTTGTAGAACAACCAACCGTTCTGTACTGAATAGTGGCCAGGCTCAGAAGTGAGGGCCAAACTATACTGAGTACCAAACTCAGGGGAGTCGACATATTGGTCTTTCATACTATCTAAGTCCTTCCCCGTGATTTCGAGAATGGTAGCTTCTTGGACTGCCTGGATGCTGGACTTTCGACTGAGAGCATCTGCTACTGGCATAGTTGCATTCAAACGCGTTTGATACGCGAAGCAAACGTTTACAAACGTTTGAAAAAAAAAACGTTTGAAAAAAATTTCAAACGTGGACTTTTTTGGGGGTTTTTTTTAACGCTTCGTCGCCCATCGCATCTCTTGCGCCCCCGCCCACCGTCTCTCTCTATTTCGCCCCGCCCATCGTGTCAAGGGAGTCGAGCGTATCTCTCTTGCAAGTTGCGCCCACTCTCTCTCGAGTGACGAATCTGCCCGCCCATCGTGTCTTGAGTCTAGACTCTCTCGAGTCTCTCTCTTGCTCGACTGTGCAGGCACAGCAGGTTGAGGCAGCCCTGCACAGTGCACACAGCCGGGCAGCCCATCTCTCTCTCTTGCGTGATTGTGCAGGCACAGCAGGCTGAGGCAGCCCTGCACAGTGCACACAGCCCATCTCTCTCTCTTGCGTGACTGTGCAGGCACAGCAGGCTGAGTCAGCCCTGCACACAGTGCACACAGCCCATCGATTCTCGAGCAGCAGTCTTTCTCTACTGAAATTCGAAGGCCCAGCACTGCCACTCGCCAGCAAGCAGCAGCAAGCACCTTCCACTGGTGGGACTCAGCAGGTGGGAGTCGGGACTCGGGACGAATATACAGGTAAGTTGGTAACAGGGTTTTAACTTGTGCAAATGGGACGAAAGCGCAAAGCTGAATGGGAGCATGTGTCCATTTTGAAAACAACTGAAAAAGGCCAGACTACATGTAGATGCAAATATTGTGGGCACACTTGGGATGGTGGTCCATCGCGAATAAGGGCACATATTCTTGGTTTATCAGGTCATGGTGTGGGAAAATGTAATGCTGCACCCCAAAATGTAAAAGATGTATGTCGCAGATTGCATGTGGGTGGAGTGCAAGACTCCATGGCAAACATTGATGCATGCGTATCTGATTTGGGAGAGGCTTCTCATGGTAGTGTCGATGTACATGCATCAAATGTTGCAAGTGGTATTGGGCCTTCTAGCTCTCAACAGCACGTGAGCAGAAAGAAGGTGTCAAAGACACAGGGTGCTCTAGCTAAAGCTTGGGATGTACAAGCACGAAAAGAGGCAAACATTGCTCTTCGTCGCTTCTTCTATGCGGAAGATGTTCCTTTTTGGAAAGTTAGAAGCCCATATTTTCTTGACATGGTGAAGGCAATTGGGCAAGTTGGGCCAAGCTATAAGCCTCCCTCATATAACAGCTTGCGTACAAAAGAGCTTGTGGATGAAGTCAAATGCGTTGATCGTGACTTGCTAGACATTAGAGAAAAGTGGAAGAGATATGGATGCAGCATTGTTTGTGATGGATGGTCAGATGCAAGGCGCAGGCCAATTATCAATGTAATGGCTACATCCATATATGGGTCTGTTTTCATAAAAGCAGTTGATACAAGTGGGGAGTTCAAATCTGGCGAGTATATTTTTGGCATCTTGAAAGATGTAATCCTTGATATTGGCCCCGATTATGTAGTGCAGGTGTGTATGGATAATGCCTCAAATTGTTTGCGGGCTGGTGATTTGATCGAGCAAGAGTGGCCTAACATCTTCTTCACTAGATGCACTTGTCATTGTTTGGATCTATTGTTGGAAGATATTGGCAAGCTTCAATGGATTGCTCCTATTTTGGCTCAAGCAAATCTAATTGTGACATTTGTTACACGGAAGCACACAATCTTGGCTTTGTATCGTCAATTTAGTAAAAAGGAATTATTGAAGCCATCGATGACGCGCTTTGCTTACTCTTTTATAATGCTGGTGAATTTATTGGATGACAGATGCTACAATGGGTTGCGTCGTATGGTTGTTAGTGAAGCTTGGACAAGGAAAAAGGTCTCACGTACCGTGAAAGGCTTGGATGTGGCTAACATTATATTGGGTGCAAGCTTTTGACAGGAGGCTAAAGTGATTGTGAAAATTTGTGCACCTATTTTAAAGATCCTTCGTCTTGCAGATAGAGAAGGCGCCACCATGGGTCTCATGTATGAGATGACAGATCGCATGGTTGAGAAGCTGCAGGTTGTAGGAGGAGTGGATGCAAATAAACTGCAAGACATTAAGAATCTTAGTGTGGATAGGTGGGATATGATGCATTCACCTTTACATGCTGCAGCCTATGTTTTGCATCCTATTTGGAGAGCTAAGAATCCTGGTGGTGACAGAGAGGTGCATGAAGGTTGGATGACTGTCATGGAGAGATATACAAAATATGATGTGGATATGCAAGGTGTTCTATGTGATGAACTTGACACTTATAAGTCCGAAGCAGGTGCATTTGCTCGTGCTGTGGCTAGAGATGAGAAAAGAATGCATCAAGCTGTCAAATGGTGGGAAACATTTGGGGCCCAGACACCCAAATTGCAACAGCTGGCTATAAGGGTGCTCTCACAAGGGACTTGTGCCTCCCCATGTGAGAGAAATTGGAGCACATTCTCTCTTATCCAAACAAAGAGAAGGAACAAGTTGCTTCCAAAAAGAACAGAGCATCTTGTATACATTCACACCAACCTTCGCCTTATCAACAAGATCAAGCAAGGAGGCTATGAAAAGATGGAGGTCACATTGGAAATGATTAACAAGGAGAATGATGATGATAGATTTCTTGCATTGCAAGAGACACAAGAAGAGGAGCAAGAGGATGTTGTAGCCTCATTATCGCATACGGGGGCAAGCAGAAGTGATATCGTTGGCACCAGTTCCCTTGGTGAGCATGATGATGATGATGATGATGATGATGATGATGATGACGATGATGATGATGATGATGAGGAGGAGGAGGAAGAAGGGGAGGATGACTCTATTTCAGAGAATGATCTATCATGATTCATTTAGGTGAAGACTCGCGTAGAGTCTAGTTTGTATGAGTCATGACCATCTCCCCTTCCTTCCTTGTTGTTTAGTTCTGTAGTTGCCAGGGCACTTTTTACCTTCTTTAGGAGGGGTTTTTTCCCCTGGCTTTATCATTTTGTATCAGCTGGCTTTTGTTCTCTAGAGTCTAGACTCTACACTAGTCACTCTAGAGTCTACACTGCAGTTTGAACTTTGCGCAGTGCACAATGCGCATTTCAATTTTCAATTTTCATTTGCTTCAATTCAATTGCTAGTTTTGAGGTGCTTCATGTTATGATGTTTTAATGTTCAAGTAAATATGGATTTGTTTAAAAAATGCTAAAAAATAAGGGTTGCGTTTGATTCAGGTCAAGGGTTTGAATCAAACTCGTATCATACTTTCATACTCGTTCGCGTTTGACGTTTGATTAACGTTTGAAAAAACTATGGCTACTGGGTTATGCTTACCAGGGATGTATTCAATCATACCTCCAAACTGTTGGAAGATTTGACTCCACCTGGCCTGTCGATCACTCCACTGGGCACTTGGCATAGTCTGAAGCCACTTAAGTGCTTGGTGGTCTGTTTTCACTGTGAAAGCCTGTCCATAAAGAAAAGGCTTCCAATGTTTGAGCGCTGTGATCACACCCAAAAGCTCTTTGTCATATACCGAATAATTCTTTTCAGCGACATCCAACTTTCTGCTGTAATAAGCCACGGGTCTATTGTCCTGCTGGAGGACTGCACCTATGGCTACATTGCTGGCATCGGTGATGACCTCGAAAGGTTCATCCCATGATGCTAACTTTAATACAGGTGCTTCTGAGGCAGCTTTCTGGAGTGCACGGAATGCATCAAGTGCCTTACCTGTAACTGAGACTTTCTGCTTGCGAGTCTTCACCCCCTTGAGCAAGTCGGTCAGAGGTGCTGCAAGGTTGGAAAACTGATGGACATGTGTGCTATAGGCCTGACAAAGACCTACGAATGAACGGATTTCTTGGGCGGTCTTAGGAATATCCCAATCTAAGATCTCTTGAACCTTTGAGGGGTCCAGTCTAATCCCATCGGAACCGATGATGTAGCCCAAGTACTGAACTTCCTTAACACCAAAGATAGACTTTTTGGCATTTATGTAGAGCTGATTATCTCGCAAAAGTTGCAAGACTTTCTCCACATCTTTCTCATGCTGCTCCGCAGTGGCTGAGAAGACTAGTATGTCATCAAGGAATATGAAAACACACTTCCCAATGTGGACTGCGAAAATCCTAGACATCATCTTATTGAACGTTGCGGGTGCATTTGTAAGCCCAAAAGGCATGACTACGAACTCGTAGTGACCACGCTCTGTCCTGAAAGCTGTTTTTGGAATGTCAGCTTCAAAAATGCGGACCTGATGGTAACCACTCTTGAGGTCGATTTTAGTGAAAAATTTAGCACCGTCTAAACGCTCCAAAATGTACTCAATCCTGGGCATAGGAAACTTGTTCTTGATAGTGAGTTTGTTTAATGCCCTGTAGTCTACACAAAGGCGTGCAGACTTGTCCTTCTTTTGGACAGATAGGATAGGTGCAGCAAATGGGGAGGAAGAAGGCCGAATGAATCCGGCTCGGAGAAGCTCAGATAACTGCTTTTCCAACTCGCCCTCTAAAGTCTTGGAAAGACGATAGGGAAACCTGCTAGGAGGGTCTGATCCAGGGACCAAATTAATGTGATGGTCCTCAAGGCGAGAGGGTGGGAGACTGGGTGGGAGATCGTCCCTAAGCATAATGTCCTGGTGTCTGGACAGGAGGTCTGCTAACTGAGGGACTGAAGATGTAATGGATGCTACTAATGAGGGAGGGTCTGCTTGAGCACGAATATAAAGGAGTGCTCCTTCTGCTCCCTTGCGGATAGCTCGTCGGGCCTGGAGATGCGAAATCAATGGGATGCCAAGAATGCTTCTATCCCCACGAATCATGACAGGCTCAGGAAAACCTTTACAAATAGTAAAAGTGTCCTGCCCCCAATCGGGAATAGGCTCATACTGACGGAACCACTGAATTCCTAAGATCATGTCACACCCTAACAAAGGGGATGATAGAGAAAACAGTTAGGGTTAGGTTAGAGTTTATTCATGGGAGAATAACACAGAGAAGCAAGGGAGAGAGAGAGAGAGAGAGTTGTGGGGATAAGTCAACTCATCAATAGCATGAGTGTGTGACTCCCCTATCACACATGTATATTGCACTAGTACACATAGTGCACTTAGTACATTAAAAGTACTAAGTGTACTATGTACTATAACTTATGGGCTTGTACACACTATAAGGGTGGGCATAACGCCTTTACCCCAACAACCTCCCACTTAAAGGCAAAGTGCCCTTAAGTAAAGGAAAAGAAAAAATCAGCATGTACATGATAATATACAAGGCCATATCAAGGCTGAAACTGGCCTCATCCAATGCCCATCAAGTGTCTGCAATGAGCAAACCGCTCCGGAGGCAAACTCTTTGTCAACAGATCAGCCGGGTTGTCATCCGTGTGAATCTTAACAAGCTGAATTTGCTTGTTCTCTATCACCTCTCTGATGAAGTGATACTTCACATCCACATGCTTCGTCTTTGCATGAAAGACAGGGTTCTTTGCCAACTGGATGGCACTCTGACTGTCACAATGCAACAATGGAATATCCCCTGTATAGCCCAAATCAACCACTAACCGAGATAGCCATAATGCCTCCTTGCAAGCCTCTGTGGCTGCAATATACTCGGCCTCTGTAGTAGATAAGGCTGTGCACTTCTGCATCCTGGATATCCATGACACAGCACCTCCTGTGAATGTAAATACATAACCGGTAGTAGACTTCCGGTTATCTGGATGACCGGCATAATCCGAATCCGTGTAACCATGCACTAATGCATCCTGTTTGCCAAAGCAAATGCACAAATCCTGTGTGCCCTTCAGGTATCTCATGACACCTTTCACTGCTTCCCAATGCTTCTTGCCAGGGTTGGCCATGTATCTAGAAACCACTCCCACTGCAAATGCAATGTCCGGCCTAGTAGCAACCATGGCATACATGAGACTGCCACAAGCTGAAGCATACGGAATCTTGGCCATATCAGCCCTGTCTCTATCTGACTGTGGGCTGTCCATAGCACTGAGTTTCACATATGGAGGCAAAGGAGTACTAGCTTTCTTCCCCCCGTCCATATTGAACCTCTGCAAGACTTTGCCAATGTATTCCTTCTGAGACAAATACAACACATGCTGATTTCTGTCCCGAAGTATCCGCATACCCAAGATGTGATTTGCATCACCCAAATCCTTCATATCAAAGGTTTCATGCAGCCTCTTTTTCAATGCATCCATCTCTTTACGAGATTTCCCGGCAATCAACATATCATCAACATACAAGATGAGAATCAAGAGACTGCCATCCAAAGCTTTCTTGGTGTACAAGCAGTGATCTATGTCACTTCTTCTGAATTTCTGTGATTTCATGAATGTATCAAATTTATGATACCATTCTCTTGGTGCCTGTTTGAGCCCATAAAGCATAGAAACATGGGACGGGGAACGGGAACGGGGACGGGGACGGGGAACGGGACGGGAACGGGGCAAAAGGCCGTCCCGGGGACGGTGGAAAAAACGGCAATCTGAAAACGATTGTTTTTTTGCAATTTTTTTTAACACACTTGATTTACACTTAGAAACCAAGACATTACGCACAAAATTGCACCAAAAAGAGGAGAAATGCATAGTCGTATTAGCAAAAAACTATAATGGGACGCCGATGGCGTGATAAACAAAAGTGAGTGTACAATGATCAATCTAAACAAAAATGCCAAATGGCATAATGAAAGGCCCAAGGTGAACTCTAACCCTAATTCAGGTTTTCTCCCCATCAACGTTGTTGGGGTAAAGGCGTTATGCCCACCCTTATAGTGTGTACAAGCCCATAAGTTATAGTACTAGTACACTTAGTACTTTTAATGTACTAAGTGCACTATGTGTACTAGTGCAATATACATGTGTGATAGGGGAGTCACACACTCATGCCTCATGAGTTGACTTATCCCCACAACTCTCTCTCTCTCTCTCTCCCTTGCTTCTCTGTGTATGTCTCCTATGAATGAACTCTAACCCTAATTCAGGTTTTCTCCCCATCAACTGGTATCAGAGCTAGTTATTTTTCTAGGGTTTTGTCACTGCAGAGAACAGGCGCGTGCTGCATCAGAACTTGTCGCTGGTCGCCCTTGTGCAGCGCTGGTTACTGGTCGACTGTGTGACCAGTCGCAGACAGGTGGGTTGAGAGAGCAGCCAGCAGCGTGGACTGCCCCAGCTGCCCAGCAGCCAAGCGAGGGCTGCCCAGCAACCAGGCGGGCTGCCCACTGGCGCTAAGCGGGTAGCTCTACAAAGCAGCAAGCCCGTCGACTTCAAGCGAATAGAAGACGCACGGCGAAGCATTAGCTAAGGAGTGTAGCGCTGGGCGAAACTGAAGCGCCCGGCGTTGAGCGAACAAGCGCTGGGCGTAGATGCGCTAAGCGAAGCGAATACTAGGCGGCATCGCAACAACTGCACGCCCGTCGCCCAAGCTCTCACCTACACGGCGCCATCGCCCAAGCTCTCATCTGCCAATGTGCGAACACAGGCGGAACAGGCATCTCACAGTCGGAAGGTGGAAGGGGTACGCTTGAAGGCACCACCATTGCTCACGCGTGATCTCCGCTGGGTTCCCTGCCGTCGCCTGCCGATACCACCTCTAAGGGGCTGGCCAACCAGCATACTTGGCTGCCCAGGACAACCCACGCAGCCAGCCTACGTGGCTGCCCAGGCTGCCCAACCAGCACAACTGGCTGCCAACAGCCAGGTGGGGCTGCCCAGCTGCTTCAGAAACTACCCAGCATCGAAGTCGCCGCCACCACCGCCTCCGTCTCAACCTGCAAGTCAAGAAACTCAGAAAAATCAGAAATTTCAGAGGTATTTTTGCTTCAATTTTGCGAATTTCTTATCAATTCAAGCAATTGAGCAGGTACAGGTGCCCAATTGCTCAATTTTTGAGCAAAATTGGCAAAATTGGGTGACATTGGTCACAATCAGGATAAATTTGCAGGAAATTGGTCAAATCAGGATCAATTTGCAAGAAATTGGATGTCGAAATTTGGGGCTTTTGATGTAATTGTGCAATTAAGCACTCATACATGCAGTATGATGTGAAAAATCGCACATTTGGGCAAAATTGCAGCAAATTGCAGTGCAAATCAAGGGGCTTTTGTGCCGATTTGGTTGATTTGCATGCAGGCGATCGCATTTGATGCTGTGGATAATGTGCTGATGTCTTACAAGCACTCAATGTGCCTGTAAATCAAGGGGCTTTCATGTATTTGATGTATATGTGGCCAGGGGGAAGCATCGTGAACACTCTGGATGCCTTCATGTGCGTCAATGTACCATGTATGATCAGAAATTGATCTTAAATCAAGGGGCTTTTCAAGTTTGTATGCTTGTTGAGCTTGGCAAAGCAGCAGGCAAGACATTTATGCCTTGAATCCTCAAAAATCAGCTTGCAGTCAAGGGGCTTTTGCCCAATTTCTGTTCGGAACTGTTGTATGCAGTGTACAGGACTGTAAAAGTCTGATTTTCACTCATTTGGACAGCCAGGAGAGCATTTATTGCTATTGTACCTGCTGGTACAGATTTGGCACAGCTTTGTGCATGTTTTGGCATGGCTGTACACTGTTTTGAGTGACCAAAAGATTCAATTTCAGCTGCTGAAATTGCCGGTACAGGTTTGGTACATCATTTGTAAGCACTTGGTACTGTTGTACAGTACTTTGGAAGGGCAAAAGAGCACATTCAAGGTGCTGTCCAAAATCTGCAGCAACCAGATTTTGGTGTTTTCATCACATAAAGTGGGAGAAAAGTTGCATTCTTGCTTCCGCAGTGGGAGATAAAGCTTGGGAGAAAAACTGTGAGCACTTTGTGTGCTTTTGGTGCAGTGTTTGCACATTTTGCAGGGAGTCAGGCATTGACAGGTTGCATTTTGCTATGGCAACCACAGGTGAGAGCTCTTCATTGCTTCACATCAAGAAGCTTGAAGGCTCGCATAATTATGATATTTGGCAAACCCAGTGCTACAATGTGTTGCTCCAGAAAAAGCAGCACAAGCCTATCAAAGAAAGGGGTGTAATGCCCGCTTCTCTTACGGCTGAAGAGTGGGAAGATATGGATGAGCTGGCAAGATCTACTATCATGTTGTCTGTGTCAGACTCATTACTTTTCAGCATTCGTGAAGAGAAGACAGCTTGGGGAATGTGGCAGAGATTGCAGGACTTGTATGCCCAACAAAGTGCCTCAAGCAAAGTGTATTGGTTGAAGAAACTCATAGGCCTTCAGATGAAGGAAGGGGCGTCTATGACAGCCCATTTAAATGAGTTTAATGGTATTGTCAGCCAAGTCATTAATCAAAAGTTGGCAATGGACGATGAGTTCAAAGCCACCTTTTTGTTATGCACTTTGCCAGAGAGTTGGGACACATTTAGGACAGCCACTAGCAATTCGAATGCTATGCTGTCATATGCAGATGTTGAGGGTGCTCTTCTTCAAGAAGAGATGAACAGGAAAAACAACTCTGTTGGAAAGTCCAATGCAATGAATGCACGTGGGAGATCCCAACAAAGGGGAAAAAGCCAAGAAAGGGGAAGGAGCAAGTCTCGCTCCAAAAAGGATTTGGAATGCCATTATTGTGGCAAGAAGGGACACATCAAAAAGCAATGCTACAAATGGAAAAATGATCAAAAGGAAAAGGGAAAAGGCAAAGACAAAGAGAAGGATGAAGCCAAAGATGTAAAGCCAAAGGGCAAAAGTGGAGTCAAGATCGAAGAAATCAATGTGTCACATGCAGGTGGCAGTGAGGATGAGGTCCTATTTACTTCTTCACTTGATGCCCATTCACTTCTTACAGGTGGTCATGGTATGCACTCATGGATCATTGATTCAGGTGCCTCCTTTCATGTCACAGGTTGCAGAGACTTGTTTGTCAGGTACACTGTTGGCAATGAAGGAGTGGTTTATTTGGGTGATAACCATGCATGCAAAATTCTTGGCAGAGGTGATGTGAGGCTTGTATTTTCAGATGGCTCACAGCTTATGCTCCATGATGTCAGGCATGTGCCTGAGATCAAGAAGAATCTGCTTTCTACTGGACAGCTTGATGATGCTGATTATGTTACCACATTTGGTAGTGGAAAGTGGAAAATTAGTAAGGGCTCACTGGTTGTTGCCAGAGGCTCTAAGGTGGACACTCTTTACTTTATGCATGCAGGTGTTTGTCACCATGCTAATGTAAATGCAACCGAGCTGCCGGAAATCTCTATGTGGCATAGCCGGTTGGGACACATGAGTGTCAAGGGAATGGAGCAATTGTCTCGTTTGGGTTACTTGCCTTCTCTAAAGTTTTCAAGTTTTCAGTTTTGTGAGCATTGTATATATGGTAGGCAACTACAGTGCCCCCACAAGAAAGCTCTTGGACAGAAAGATGCTCAGTTAGAGCTTGTGCATACAGATGTATGTGAGATGCCTCAGCTTTCTTTGGGAGGGGCAAAATATTTTGTGTCTTTTATTGATGATGCCACACGCAAGGTGTGGGTCTATCCTCTTCGTTTGAAGAGTGATACATTCGCAGTGTTTCAAAAGTTTGTTGCTCTTGTTGAGAATCAAACTGGCAAAACACTGAAGGCTTTGCGTTCCGACAATGGTGGAGAGTATACGTCCGAACACTTTCAGGACTTTTGTGATGCTAAAGGCATCAAGAGGGAGCTCTCTACTCCTTATGATCCTCCACAAAACGGGACAGCAGAGAGGATGAACAGGACCATACAGGAGAAGGTCCGTTCTATGTTGTCACATGCTGCATTACCTCATGGTTTTTGGGCTGAAGCTGTTATGACAGCCGTTCACCTTATAAACAGGTCACCTAACACGAGGCTTGGTGGGAAAGTGCCAGAAGAAGTATGGACAGGGAAGCCTCCGTCATACAAGCACTTGAGAGTGTTTGGTTGCGTTGCGTACGTGCACATACGCAGGGAAATGCGCACCAAACTTGATCCCAAGTCTCACAAATGCATATTCCTAGGATATGGTGACAGAGGTGAAATGGGGTATAGACTTTGGGATCCCATGAATAGAAAGATCATACGCAGCAATGATGTCATTTTTGATGAAACATGCATGTATAAGGAGCCTGCAAGGCAACAGGAGCCTGGCAGAGTCATCTTTGATGATGATGGACATCATGGACAACAACAAAGGGCTGTAAATCAGCCATTACAGCAGGAAAACCAGCCCTTAAATGGTGCTGAAAATGGTCCAAATGGACAGCCAGAGATGGCAGAAGATATCCCTATGGATATACCACAGTTAGAGGAGATAACGGGCATGATTTTTCAGCCTTATGGCATGGAACAGGAGCCACCAATGGGTGATATGCAGGCTGGACAGCAACCTGCAAATGATGGTCATTGGGTACGGAGGTCCACAAGACCCTCCAGAGCCCCTGACAGGTTTGTTCCAGGGGTTGACTATTTGATGCTTACTGACTGTGGGGAGCCCTCATGTTATAAGGAGGCTTTACAGAGGGCAGACAAAGCTCTATGGGAGCGTGCCATGAAGTCAGAGATGGATTCTCTGCATAAAAATGAAACATGGAAGTTGGTGCATTTGCCTGCAGGCAAGAAGGTTTTGCCTTGCAAGTGGGTATACAGGCTCAAAGTTGCACCAGATGCAAAGCCAAGATACAAAGCCAGGTTAGTGGCTAAGGGCTTCAAGCAGGAATACGGTGTGGACTTTGATGAGATCTTCTCTCCAGTGGTCAAAATGACCACACTTAGAGCTGTGTTGGCTTTGGTTGCGCATGATGATCTGGACTTGATTCAGATGGATGTGAAAACTGCTTTTCTTCACGGTGATCTCCATGAGGAGATATATATGCAGCAGCCAGAGGGTTATGCAGTGAGTGGAAAGGAGAAGCTTGTATGCAAGCTGAAAAAGAGTCTTTATGGGCTCAAACAGGCACCAAGAGAATGGTATCATAAATTTGATACATTCATGAAATCTCAGAAATTCAGGAGAAGTGACATAGATCACTACTTGTACACCAAGAAAGCTTTGGATGGCAGTCTATTGATTCTCATTTTGTATGTTGATGATATGTTGATTGCCGGGAAATCTCGTAAAGAGATGGATGCTTTGAAGCAGAGGCTGCATCAAACCTTTGATATGAAGGATTTGGGTGATGCTAATCACATCTTGGGTATGCGGATACTTCGGGACAGAAATCAGCATGTGTTGTATTTGTCTCAGAAGGAATACATTGGAAAGTCTTGCAGAGGTTCAATATGGACGGGGGGAAGAAAGCTAGTACTCCTTTGCCTCCATATGTGAAACTCAGTGCTATGGACAGCCCACAGTCAGATAGAGACAGGGCTGATATGGCCAAGATTCCGTATGCTTCAGCTTGTGGCAGTCTCATGTATGCCATGGTTGCTACTAGGCCGGACATTGCATTTGCAGTGGGAGTGGTTTCTAGATACATGGCCAACCCTGGCAAGAAGCATTGGGAAGCAGTGAAAGGTGTCATGAGATACCTGAAGGGCACACAGGATATGTGCATTTGCTTTGGCAAACAGGATGCATTAGTGCATGGTTATACGGATTCGGATTATGCCGGTCATCCAGATAACCGGAAGTCTACTACCGGTTATGTATTTACATTCACAGGAGGTGCTGTGTCATGGATATCCAGGATGCAGAAGTGCACAGCCTTATCTACTACAGAGGCCGAGTATATTGCAGCCACAGAGGCTTGCAAGGAGGCATTATGGCGGTTAGTGGTTGATTTGGGCTATACAGGGGATATTCCATTGTTGCATTGTGACAGTCAGAGTGCGACAATGCCTCGGGCACAACCTCAAGCTCCTCTAAAATCTCGGCCCTCTGCTGATCAGAGAGATGTGGGTCCTGCTGTGCCTGCTCCCATTCGGTGAAAGGATCTGCCTTCTTTGTCAAGCCCTTGCAAAGCATTCGCAAGTTGGCACTGACAAACACCAAATCATTTGCACGCTGTACACCAAGGCGGTTCCTCTTCTTAGAGGCAATGTGGCTATAAACTGACCAGAGTTGCTCTAGGCAACTGCTACTGCAAGCCTGTGAGAGTACGCGCACAGCAAATTCCTGCAACTTTGGAGTTTCCGCACCATAATCCTCCCACCAAAGTGCAGACCCTACCTTGAAGCGGTCCGCCTGTGCATCTGCCAAACCAAAAGCCCCCCGCTTCTCTCTATAAATCTGCAATTGGTCCTTGATTGTGCGGCGATCCTCCTCACTAGTGTAAAGGCGATCCAAGGTTTGTCGAAGGCCTTTGCTCACCTCTTTGTCCTTGTGTTGCCCTTTGCCTTGAAACTCAGGATCAACAATGTAGGCAGCAGCATGGAGGGGAGAGTGGTAGGCTTGCCACCTTTTCAAACATAGGGATTTGACCTGTTTATAGTGAGGCTTGACTTTGAACATTGCTTTTAGCTTCTCTGTCATGCGATCCATTGCCTCATACACTTTGCCAATGCATGGTTGAGTGGAATCCACCACCCTAAGGAGATCAATAATCGGTTGCACCATCTCCACAAGCGCCTTGGCCTCCTCCCACCATGCCGCATCATCCGCCCTTTCCCTGCAAAATTTGCCGACCGTCGTGGAAGCCTCTGAAGTGCGTGCAAACTCATCACTGAGGAAGAGTCCCCTCAATGCCCCGCTACATGTACACAAGCGGCCTAGCATGAGAAAGTTGAATGCAAACCTCGTCTCGGAATACTTAAGAAGAGAGAGGCTTGACTTCTTGGAAAACTCGTGCTGCACCCTGTGATGGTTGAGGACAAAGGTCACTATTTTGTTGGCACCCTCAATGACAGGTGCAACCCAATCCAAGGCCCCTATGTCTTTGATAAGGTTGTTGAGGCAATGGGCCATGCAAAAGCACACGGTGATGCGAGGATAAGTTGCTTGGAGAATTGTCCCCGCCGCCCTATTTGCCGGTTCTCCATCCGCACATATGGCAATGACATTCTCCGCCCCCACCGTCTCTAGTGTTGTTGCCCACTCCGCAGCAAGTATCTCGGCACTCTTCCCCGTCCCGGAAGCATCATGGGAGTCGACAAAGTATGTCTCCCCTCGTGAGTAGGCAACAACTCCATGGATGGAGCGCTTTCTAGTGTCACTCCACCCATCAACGACGAGGGTAACACCATTTTCAGCCCATTGCTCTTTCATGTGGTTGGCCGCCACCTCCACGCTTGCCTTCTCCTTGTCAAGGAGAGAGGTGCGGATGGTCTCCGAAGAGGGGGGAACATAAGAGGGTCCATACTCCGCTATCAATTTGCACATGGCCCGAAAGTATGGAGATCTATCCAAAACACCATATGCAAAACACAAACAAAATTCAGATTTTTACCATCATTTAGTCTTTTAAGTTTTAGTCTTTAAAGTTTAAAGTTTAGAGCATGATATTTGAATTTTGAATAGTACATGAGCATAGTGCCAAGGACTTACCGTGCCGCCCGAAATGCTATGTGGTCATGAAAGAAGAATCGTGCCACCGCCATGTCCACCTCCTCTTTCAATTGAGGGTTCCAATTCTCATCAAGCGTACTTTGGCGTCCCCGGGAAGCGGATGCCTCTCTTGATGAACGAGGTACATGCGGCGTTGATGTCCTCACAAAGGACGTGGGGTCGACGGCCACTTGAGGATTGCGTTTTGCCAACTCGGCCGCCTCATAAACCACAAGCTTTTCAAGGAGCTCCTTCTTCTTCTCGGCCGAAACCTCCTTGCAAAATTGCACTTCGTTGCCGGGCTCATGCAAGAAGTGAGCACGCACTTTGTGGGCACCGCCGGTTCGCTTGTAGCCGCAAAGCTTACATACCCATGGTCTTGAACCACCCCCTTGACCGTATTGTGAGCACTCTACCTCATCCCACCAACTCCATCGATGTACGGCGGGCCTCCTCCTTCGTGATGGAGCGGGTGTTGAAGTGGTGGAGGCGGCGGCGGACCCGGGTTGAGGAGAGGAAGGGGTTTGAGAAGAGGATGCCATAGTGATAGAGACTAGAGTAGAGCTTGAGATGGATGGTAGAGCTTGAGAAAGAGTCAAGATGGAGAATTGGGATGGAGATGTTGGAGAAGGAGAGCTTGGACAATGGAGAGGGTGAGCTTGGAGAGGGAGAGCTTGGATGTTGGAGAAGGAGAGCTTGAAGAGGGTGAGCTTGGAGAGAGAGAGCTTGGATGTTGGAGAAGGAGAGCTTGGAGAGGGAGAGCTTGAGCCTTGAGCCTTGGGTCTTGGAGAGGGAGAGCTTGGAGAGGAGATGGCTTGAGGAGAGCATGGAGGTCTCTTATATAGAAGAAGGGGAGCCATGTGGGAGAGCTTCAGCCTTGAGGAGGAGTTGCGCATCACCAAACGGCTAGGAGAGACAGCCGTTGAAGCCCCGCCCAACGGTCAAAAACTGCGCCAACGGTCAGTTTGACCGTCCCCGTACGGACAGGGAACGCCGTTCCCGGAACGTTCCCGGGACGCGTTCCCGGCGTCCCCGTTGCACTGTCTGGCTGCCGTCCCCGTCCCTCCGTCCCGCGGGCGTCCCGCCCCCGTCCCAGGCGTTCCCCGTCCCTAGGGTCCGTTCCCCCCGTCCCATGTCACTATGCCATAAAGACTCTTTTTCAGCTTGCATACAAGCTTCTCCTTTCCACTTACTGCATAACCCTCTGGCTGCTGCATATATATCTCCTCATGGAGATCACCGTGAAGAAAAGCAGTCTTCACATCCATCTGAATCAAGTCCAGATCATCATGCGCAACCAAAGCCAACACAGCTCTAAGTGTGGTCATTTTGACCACTGGAGAGAAGATCTCATCAAAGTCCACACCATATTCCTGCTTGAAGCCCTTAGCCACTAACCTGGCTTTGTATCTTGGCTTTGCATCTGATGCAACTTTGAGCCTGTATACCCACTTGCATGGCAAAACCTTCTTGCCTGCAGGCAAAGGCACCAACATCCAAGTTCCATTTTTGTGCAGAGAATCCATCTCTGACTTCATGGCACGCTCCCATAGAGCTTTGTCTGCCCTCTGTAAAGCCTCTTTATAACATGAGGGCTCCCCACAGTCAGTGAGCATCAAGTAGTCAACCCCTGGAACAAACCTGTCAGGGGCTCTGGAGGGTCTAGTGGACCTCCGTACCCAATGACCATCATTTGCAGGTTGCTGTCCAGCCTGCATATCACCCATTGGTGGCTCCTGTTCCATGCCATAAGGCTGAAAAATCATGCCCGGTATATCCTCTAACTGTGGTATATCCATAGGGATATCTTCTGCCATCTCTGGCTGTCCATTTGGACCATTTTCAGCACCATTTAAGGGCTGGTTTTCCTGCTGTAATGGCTGATTTACAGCCCTTTGTTGTTGTCCATGATGTCCATCATCATCAAAGATGACTCTGCCAGGCTCCTGTTGCCTTGCAGGCTCCTTATACATGCATGTTTCATCAAAAATGACATCATTGCTGCGTATGATCTTTCTATTCATGGGATCCCAAAGTCTATACCCCATTTCACCTCTGTCACCATATCCTAGGAATATGCATTTGTGAGACTTAGGATCAAGTTTGGTGCGCATTTCCCTGCGTATGTGCACGTACGCAACGCAACCAAACACTCTCAAGTGCTTGTATGACGGAGGCTTCCCTGTCCATACTTCTTATGGCACTTTCCCACCAAGCCTCGTGTTAGGTGACCTGTTTATAAGGTGAACGGCTGTCATAACAGCTTCAGCCCAAAAACCATGAGGTAATGCAGCATGTGACAACATAGAACGGACCTTCTCCTGTATGGTCCTGTTCATCCTCTCTGCTGTCCCGTTTTGTGGAGGATCATAAGGAGTAGAGAGCTCCCTCTTGATGCCTTTAGCATCACAAAAGTCCTGAAACTGTTTTGACATATACTCTCCACCATTGTCGGAACGCAAAGCCTTCAGTGTTTTGCCAGTTTGATTCTCAACAAGAGCAACAAACTTCTGAAACACTGAAAATGTATCACTCTTCAAACGAAGAGGATAAACCCACACCTTGCGTGTGGCATCATCAATAAAAGACACAAAGTACTTTGCCCCTCCCAAAGAAAGCTGAGGCATCTCACATACATCTGTATGCACAAGCTCTAACTGAGCATCTTTCTGTCCAAGAGCTTTCTTGTGGGGGCACTGTAGTTGCCTACCATATATACAATGCTCACAAAATTGAAAACTTGAAAACTTTAGAGAAGGCAAGTAACCCAAACGAGACAATTGCTCCATTCCCTTGACACTTATGTGTCCCAACCGGCTATGCCACATAGAAATTTCCGGCAGCTCGGTTGCATTTACATTAGCATGGTGACAAACACCTGCATGCATAAAATAAAGAGTGTCCACCTTAGAGCCTCTGGCAACAACCAGTGAGCCCTTACTAATTTTCCACTTTCCACTACCAAATGTGGTAACATAATCAGCATCATCAAGCTGTCCAGTAGAAAGCAGATTCTTCTTGATCTCAGGCACATGCCTGACATCATGGAGCATAAGCTGTGAGCCATCTGAAAATACAAGCCTCACATCACCTCTGCCAAGTATCTTGCATGCATGGTTATCACCCAAATAAACAACTCCTTCATTGCCAGCAGTATACCTGACAAACAAGTCTCTGCAACCTGTGACATGAAAGGAGGCACCTGAATCAATGATCCATGAGTGCATACCATGACCACCTGTAAGAAGTGAATGGGCATCAAGTGAAGACGTAAAGAGGACCTCATCCTCACTGCCACCTGCATGTGACACATTGATTCCTTCGATCTTGACTCCACTTTTGCCCTTTGGCTTTACATCTTTGGCTTCATCTTTCTCTTTGTCTTTGCCTTTTCCCTTTTCTTTTTGATCATTTTTCCATTTGTAGCATTGCTTTTTAATGTGTCCCTTCTTGCCACAATAATGGCATTCCAAATCCTTTTTGGAGCGAGACTTGCTCCTTCCCCTTTCTTGGCTTTTACCCCTTTGCTGGGATCTCCCACGTGCATTCATTGCATTGGACTTTCCAACAGAGTTGTTTTTCCTGTTCATCTCTTCTTGAAGAAGAGCACCCTCAACATCTGCATATGACAGCATAGCATGCGAATTGCTAGTGGCTGTCCTGAATATGCCCAACAAAGTGCCTCAAGCAAAGTGTATTGGTTGAAGAAACTCATAGGTCTTCAGATGAAGGAAGGGGCTTCTATGACAGCCCATCTCAATGAGTTTAATGGTATTGTCAGCCAAGTCATTAATCAAAAGTTGGCAATGGACGATGAGTTCAAAGCCACCTTTTTGTTATGCACTTTGCCAGAGAGTTGGGACACATTCAGGACAGCCACTAGCAATTCGCATGCTATGCTGTCATATGCAGATGTTGAGGGTGCTCTTCTTTCATGTCACAGGTTGCAGAGACTTGTTTGTCAGGTATTGCCAGCAGTATACCTGACAAACAAGTCTCTGCAACCTGTGACATGAAAGAAGAGCACCCTCAACATCTGCATATGACAGCATAGCATGCGAATTGCTAGTGGCTGTCCTGAATGTGTCCCAACTCTCTGGCAAAGTGCATAACAAAAAGGTGGCTTTGAACTCATCGTCCATTGCCAACTTTTGATTAATGACTTGGCTCTGATACCAGTTGATGGGGAGAAAACAGTTAGGGTTAGGTTAGAGTTTATTCATGGGAGACATACACAGAGAAGCAAGGGAGAGAGAGAGAGAGAGAGTTGTGGGGATAAGTCAACTCATCAATAGCATGAGTGTGTGACTCCCCTATCACACATGTATATTGCACTAGTACACATAGTGCACTTAGTACATTAAAAGTACTAAGTGTACTATGTACTATAACTTATGGGCTTGTACACACTATAAGGGTGGGCATAACGCCTTTACCCCAACAGGGGAGACGATGAAATCTCGTTGAAATGAGGCCTTCTGAACTTCAAAGGCAAACTGCTGTGCCTTCTGGGAAATGTGGGTGCGAAGACCAGGTGTAAACCCGTCCACATCCAGATGATATGGGATTAAAGTGCAGTTCAATTTATTAGCCAACTGGGGAGAGATGGCGTCTTTAGAACTACCCATATCGAAAAGGACTACAAACTGTCGGCCCTGGGCAGAGCCATAAGCTCGGATAAGGCTCTTCTGAGCAGCATCGCTCTCACCCTCCTGCTTAGCATCAAATACCACGGATGGTATAGGATGCATGGAAGGTAAAAGTTGAACTGCATTTGAGGTAGTAGGCGGGGCTGGAGGAGCTGGAGAGGCTGTGGCAACTGTGGCAGAAGGAGCTTTGGCAGCTTGTGCCGCTTGCCATTTGTGGCAATCCTTCTTACCATGCCCTATAATATGACAGAAAAAACATCTATTTTCTGACTGGTACTTCTTTTGCTCCTCTGGAGGAAGATAACCTCCAGTAATGCCTGCTTTAGCCTTTTCATCAGGGGTTTTCTTAGGTTCTTTATCCTTTTTACCCCCTGAACTGGAGCTATTACTGCTGTCCTTCTTAGCATCTTTAGAAGATGTGTTACCTTTCCCTGACTGTGCAGCTGATTGCTGCTGTTGGGGTTTGGTACTGGACTGAGATGTCTGCTTGGGCTTGCCCCCGTTGAGCTTCATTTCTTCGTTCTGAGCGAGAGTCAGAGCCCGGTCATATGTACTTGGTTCAAAGTTACGAACTGTGAACCGAATGTTGGAGTCCAATCCACGAATGAATTGCTCCATCTTGGCCTGCTCAGATAACCCTAACTGCTGTGCTAAAGTAATAACCTTACCGGAAAACTGAAGCACTGGGGAACCGTTCTGTCTGAGTCCATAGAACTCGTCTTTCAGACCGGTCATGTACTGGGGCGGGAGAAATCTGGTCTTCAGGTCATGGACAAAGATGTCCCACTCAAAGGCTGTGACACCTGTGGCCTGGTCAGTATGAATACTAGACCAATGCTGCCACCAAGTGACTGCCTCACCAGTGAGATGGGGAGCCGCTAAGTGGACTTTGTCTTGTGGGTCTGTGATCCTAGCTAATGGAAAATGAGCATTAAATTGATGAACAAATTGATTAACTGAAGAATGATCACACTTACCATCATACTTGCTGAAATTCGGTTGACTACGAATGATGGTGGTTGCTGCTGCGGGCTGCTGGCTGGTGACACCTATGACTGGGAAGACTGAGGAGAGCTGCTGATACCTCAAGTGTATGGCCTCCTTTTCCCGTTGGTGTTCGAGTAGCATACGTTCTCGATCAAGCTCACGTTGGTGTTCCCGAGCGGCGAGTTCAGCCTGACGCCGGTCTTCGTCGATCCTGCGTTGGGCTTCCTCATAGTCCCGTCTTTCTTCTTTTTCTCTTCTCCTTCGGGCCTCGTCTTCTCTCCTTTGTTGTTCCATCTGAAAGAAGAGGGAGATGTAGTCGGGTGCTGCTAGAGGTGTAGAAGGACGTGCTGCTGCTGCCTCCAAGAGTTGGAGACGCTCCATGAGTAGCTGGTTCTGAGCTCTAAGAAGAGCTATGGTGTCTGCTGTAGGCGGAAGAGCAAGGTCTCCTTCGGGGGAGACGTCTTCTGGCTGATGAGTACTCTCTCCTGTAGACATGATGCTGAAGTCGGTGGTCGTGCCGGAACGCAATCTAACCATCCGAGGATGCCCCCACGCTAGGATACGGTGTGTGTGGACTATCTGAATCTGATACCAATGTGATATGCAGCGGAAGTCTTTGTATTGGTTGATCCTGTCACACAATATGCTCACACCGTCTTCTGTATCCTGAGTTTCGTGAGTTTAGCAATCCATTTCATTTACTTCAAACTTTAAAGAGATGAGAGAGAGATATGAACACTGTACACCAGATTGGGTCCCGAATTACCCACTGAAGGGCCCCCTATCCCGATAACGAGATAGTATTTGCTTTATTACTTTAGAGAGAATGACTTTGGACTGTAGATAAGCCGAACGCAAGATCTCGGAGGATCGGAGAGCGGCTGATCTGTACACTGCTGTAGAAACACCTCAATGACTTGATCTTGAGCCTATGCACTCCTCCCAAGGGCATGAGGAAGGGCTGCACACCTGAGGCTCAAAGAAGAAGAAGGTGGACTGTTCTACACACTGTTAGAATGCTGAAAACACATATGAATGCTGAGTTACCTTCACTAGATGACTGCTGAATGTGTTGATGATGCAGAGAATGCTGGACACTGATGCAAACAACTGTTTCAGGGCTGGAAACTGCTGTGGACTGAATCTTTAGGGCTGGAAACTGCTGTGGACAGAAACGCTGAAGAGTAGGGGTGCTGAGGAGCTGAAACGCAGGCCTGTAGGGCTGCTGGACTGCAAAACACAGGTATCTGGAGCTGCTGGACAGAAACGCAGCACTGCTGCCCTGCTGAATCAGAAAACGCAGGAGAAAACAGGCTGAAATCTGGCGTAGAACTCTACTGTACTATGGGCTGAACTATGGGCATGAACTGATGCTGAATCTGGGCCTGAACTGAGGCTGAATCAGGGCTGAATGCAAGCACCTAGGGCTGAATGAAGCTAGGGTTTCTCAAGGGCTGGAGAAGCAAGCTTATGGGCTCTAGGGTTGGATTAGTCTTATGCTGAGAGCAAGAGAGAGAGGAGAGCTCTTAGCACAATGAAGACTGAATGAGCAAAAGAGGCTCTAGGCAAGCCTATTTATACTAACTGGAGGTTGGTCATTTAATAAAATTAATATTTATAAATGCCCAATAATGCAAATAATGATAAATAAATACTAATAAATATGGAAAAATACCAGATAAATCCCAGTAAATTCCCTAAGGCTTTGGGGATGTTCTAAATGATGCACAGGCATATGTATGCATATTATGCAAGATGCAGAGTGCTTTCTGATGCAAACCCTAAGGCTTCTACTGACTCTACATGCATGAATGATTCTCTCCAAGTGGGTTAAGGGACTTGACTGACTGACTGACCCACTAAGGCTGAGGAATGACCTACGTAGCTCGTGCCTGACTTATCCTGGACTGAGGAACACCCGCCCATGAAGCGTGTGTGTGAAACTGTCTACTGACATGGTTATGTGGCATGTGACAGGTGGTAAGTATTGGTATAAACCTAGCCTTAGGAATTAGCACTAATTTATAAGTGAGTGTGTACACACTTCATTAAGTTTTGGGCGACCAAAACTCACTTATAAGTTATGACTAGCCCTGTGTTCGCACACACAGATGTCTCGAGGTGGACAAAACCCAATGCCCACCGCCCAAACTATCACGGGAGTGAGATTTTTGAAATATTTTATCGTCCAATTTATGTAAAAAGAAATCTTGTAGAGCAAGCTCGAACTAAAATAGTCATGTAATCTATTTTTTATGGAACAAAATACTATAAAAATACTCAAGCGGGGATGCTTTTGGCACACGCTTTGGAGAGGGGGGGAGGGCAGTTGGGACCCAATCTGGTGTTCTCTCGCATCTGTATTTTTCTGTGCACGCACTTCCCGAGGTCTCGGTATTCCCGTTTCAGTGGTATCACAACCCAAAGTTTGCTCCGTCAGAAAGGTGTGTTTTTGGGACACTCAAACAGCCCCAAGACCTAGTTGGTCCTCTGTGTGAAGGTGAAGAATGACAGCATGAAGCCCAAGTAACCCAGCGCGAACAACATGTCAGAGAGCCGGCGACACAACGGCCCACAATAGTGAGAAGGGGACAGAACACCCAGGTGCACAGTGGCAGCCGGAAAGTGAATCCCCACGTTACCAGCTAACAAGCGCGGCCGACCACGCGACGGCACCAAAAAGTGAACCTGTCGACAGCCGCCTGTTGGGGTAAAGGCGTTATGCCCACCCTTATAGTGTGTACAAGCCCATTAGTTATAGTACATAGTACACTTAGTACTTTTAATGTACTAAGTGCACTATGTGTACTAGTGCAATATACATGTGTGATAGGGGAGTCACACACTCATGCCTCATGAGTTGACTTATCCCCACAACTCTCTCTCTCTCTCTCTCCCTTGCTTCTCTGTGTATGTCTCCCATGAATGAACTCTAAACCCTAATTCTGTTTTCTCCCCATCAACTGGTATCAAAGCTTTGGTCACCAGGTTCCCCTCCCTCTCATCAAGAATTGTTTGCCCTTTTGCTAGTCGTTTGCTCATTCTGTGAGTCGCCCTTTTTTTGCTGGTCGCCTTTGTGCAGCACTGGCTACTGGTCGACTGTGTGACCAGTCGCAGGCAGGTGGGTGGAGAGAAGCAGCAGCGTGGGCAGGCTCATCCACGCTGCCCAGCAGGCGAATCCACGCTGCCCAGTAGCAGCTGTGCGCATAACCACAAGGCAGCGTGTAGCGTGGCTGAGGCAACGAGCGAAGGCGCCAGCGCTAAGCGTCGACCTCAGGCAAACAATGCGCCGGCTGTGCGAACTAGGCGGAGGTCGAGTGTGGCAATCGAAACTCAAGCGAAGGCCTAGCGCTGGGCGTCGGCTGGCGCTAGGCGAGACATAAGCGAAGGGAGCCCAAGCGCGTAGCAAGTGGAGGGGGCGAAGGCGTATTAACTGGCCTGCTCGACTGCTCGCCCGCTGGTTGGCGATGGAGTGATGACGAGGACAGCGATGTGAGCTTCGAACGTGAAGTTGGGCTTTTTTTTTCAATCGCGGGGAGTACTACAAACGCCATAACGTGCTGGAGAACCTCTGGCACAGCTCACAAGAGCCCAAGCGCAGTGTCTTGAAGGATGCAGTGCTCCGTTGGCCTGTACCACCTCCTCAATCAGAGCACTCTTTCTGCAGCAACATCAGCATCAACCCCTCTTTTCCTGCAACAGCCTGCAAATTGAGAAAAAATCGGAGAAATTCAGAATTTCATAGGTACTTGCCTTTAATTTTTGCGAATTTCTTATCAATTAAATCAATTGAGCAGGTACAGGTGCCCAATTGCTCAATTTTTGAGCAAAATTGGCAAAATTGGGTGACATTGGTCACAATCAGGATAAATTTGCAGGAAATTGGTCAAATCAGGATCAATTTGCAGGAAATTGGATGTCGAAATTTGGGGCTTTTGATGTAATTGTGCAATTAAGCACTCATACATGCTGTATGATGTGAGAAATCGCACATTTGGACAAAATTGCAGCAAATTGCAGTGCAAATCAAGGGGCTTTTGTGCCGATTTGGTTGATTTGCATGCAGGCAATCGCATTTGATGCTGTGGATAATGTTCTGATACCTTACAAGCACTCAATGTGCCTGTAAATCAAGGGGCTTTCATGTATTTGATGTATATGTGGCCAGGGGGAAGCATCGTGAACACTCTGGATGCCTTCATGTGCGTCAATGTACCATGTATGATCAGAAATTGATCTTAAATCAAGGGGTTTTTCAAGTTTTCATGCTTGTTGAGCTTCGCAAAGCAGCAGGCAAGACATTTATGCCTTGAATCCTCAAAAATCAGCTTGCAGTCAAGGGGCTTTTGCCCAATTTCTGTTCGGGACTGTTTTATGCAGTGTACAGGACTGTAAAAGTCTGATTTTCACTCATTTGGACAGCCAAGAGAGCATTTATTGCTATTGTACCTGCTGGTACAGATTTGGCACAGCTTTGTGCATGTTTTGGCATGGCTGTACACTGTTTTGAGTGACCAAAAGATTCAATTTCAGCTGCTGAAATTGCCGGTACAGGTTTGGTACATCATTGGTGAGCGCTTAGTACTGCTGTACAGTACTTTGGAAGGGCAAAAGAGCACATTCAAGGTGCTGTCCAAAATCTGCAGCAACCAGATTTTGGTGTTTTCATCACAAAAAGTGGGAGAAAAGTTGCATTCTTGCTTCCGCAGTGGGAGATAAAGTTTGGGAGAACAACTGTG
This sequence comes from Cibotium barometz, assembly GCF_041138505.1. Classification (NCBI taxonomy): domain Eukaryota; kingdom Viridiplantae; phylum Streptophyta; class Polypodiopsida; order Cyatheales; family Cibotiaceae; genus Cibotium; species Cibotium barometz. The sequence goes on from NC_141056.1 coordinate 4,092,314, forward strand.
AGCACTTTGTGTGCTTTTGGGTGCAGTGTTTGCACATTTGCAGGGAGTCGGGCATTGACAGGTTGCATTTTGCTATGGCAACCACAGGTGAGAGCTCTTCATTGCTTCACATCAAGAAGCTTGAAGGCTCGCAGAACTTTGATATTTGGCAAACCCAGTGCTACAATGTGTTGCTCCAGAAAAAGCAGCACAAGCCTATCAAAGAAAGGGGTGTGATGCCCGCTTCTCTTACAGCTGAAGAGTGGGAAGATATGGATGAGCTGGCAAGATCTACTATCATGTTGTCTGTGTCAGACTCATTACTTTTCAGCATTCGTGAAGAGAAGACAGCTTGGGGAATGTGGCAAAGATTGCAGGACTTGTATGCCCAACAAAGTGCCTCAAGCAAAGTGTATTGGTTGAAGAAACTCATAGGCCTTCAGATGAAGGAAGGGGCGTCTATGACAGCCCATCTCAATGAGTTTAATGGTATTGTCAGCCAGGTCATCAATCAAAAGTTGGCAATGGACGATGAGTTCAAAGCCACTTTTTTGTTATGCACTTTGCCAGAGAGTTGGGACACATTCAGGACAGCCACTAGCAATTCGAATGCTATGCTGTCATATGCAGATGTTGAAGGTGCTCTTCTTCAAGAAGAGATGAACAGGAAAAACAACTCTGTTGGAAAGTCCAATGCAATGAATGCACGTGGGAGATCCCAGCAAAGGGGGAAAAGCCAAGAAAGGGGAAGGAGCAAGTCTCGCTCCAAAAAGGATTTGGAATGCCATTATTGTGGCAAGAAGGGACACATTAAAAAGCAATGCTACAAATGGAAAAATGATCAAAAAGAAAAGGGAAAAGGCAAAGACAAAGAGAAAGATGAAGCCAAAGATGTAAAGCCAAAGGGCAAAAGTGGAGTCAAGATTGAAGAAATCAATGTGTCACATGCAGGTGGCAGTGAGGATGAGGTCCTATTTACTTCTTCACTTGATGCCCATTCACTTCTTACAGGTGGTCATGGTATGCACTCATGGATCATTGATTCAGGTGCCTCCTTTCATGTCACAGGTTGCAGAGACTTGTTTGTCAGGTATACTGCTGGCAATGAAGGAGTGGTTTATTTGGGTGATAACCATGCATGCAAGATACTTGGCAGAGGTGATGTGAGGCTTGTATTTTCAGATGGCTCACAGCTTATGCTCCATGATGTCAGGCATGTGCCTGAGATCAAGAAGAATCTGCTTTCTACTGGACAGCTTGATGATGCTGATTATGTTACCACATTTGGTAGTGGAAAGTGGAAAATTAGTAAGGGCTCACTGGTTGTTGCCAGAGGCTCTAAGGTGGACACTCTTTATTTCATGCATGCAGGTGTTTGTCACCATGCTAATGTAAATGCAACCGAGCTGCCGGAAATTTCTATGTGGCATAGCCGGTTGGGACACATGAGTGTCAAGGGAATGGAGCAATTGTCTCGTTTGGGTTACTTGCCTTCTCTAAAGTTTTCAAGTTTTCAATTTTGTGAGCATTGTATATATGGTAGGCAACTACAGTGCCCCCACAAGAAAGCTCTTGGACAGAAAGATGCTCAGTTAGAGCTTGTGCATACAGATGTATGTGAGATGCCTCAGCTTTCTTTGGGAGGGGCAAAATATTTTGTGTCTTTTATAGATGATGCCACACGCAAGGTGTGGGTCTATCCTCTTCGTTTGAAGAGTGATACATTCTCAGTGTTTGAGAAGTTTGTTGCTCTTGTTGAGAATCAAACTGGCAAAACACTGAAGGCTTTGAGTTCCGACAATGGTGTAGAGTATACGTCCAAACAGTTTCAGGACTTTTGTGATGCTAAAGGCATCAAGAGGGAGCTCTCTACTCCTTATGATCCTCCACAAAACGGGACAGCAGAGAGGATGAACAGGACCATACAGGAGAAGGTCCGTTCTATGTTGTCACATGCTGCATTACCTCATGGTTTTTGGGCTGAAGCTGTTATGACAGCCGTTCACCTTATAAACAGGTCACCTAACACGAGGCTTGGTGGGAAAGAACCAGAAGAAGTATGGACAGGGAAGCCTCCGTCATACAAGCACTTGAGAGTGTTTGGTTGCGTTGCGTACGTGCACATACGCAGGGAAATGCGCACCAAACTTGATCCTAAGTCTCACAAATGCATATTCCTAGGATATGGTGACAGAGGTGAAATGGGGTATAGACTTTGGGATCCCATGAATAGAAAGATCATACGCAGCAATGATGTCATTTTTGATGAAACATGCATGTATAAGGAGCCTGCAAGGCAACAGGAGCCTGGCAGAGTCATCTTTGATGATGATGGACATCATGGACAACAACAAAGGGCTGTAAATCAGCCATTACAGCAGGAAAACCAGCCCTTAAATGGTGCTGAAAATGGTCCAAATGGACAGCCAGAGATGGCAGAAGATATCCCTATGGATATACCACAGTTGGAGGAGATACCGGGCATGATATTTCAGCCTTATGGCATGGAACAGGAGCCACCAATGGGTGATATGCAGGCTGGACAGCAACCTGCAAATGATGGTCATTGGGTACGGAGGTCCACTAGACCCTCCAGAGCCCCTGACAGGTTTGTTCCCGGGGTTGACTACTTGATGCTCACTGACTGTGGGGAGCCCTCATGTTACAAGGAGGCTTTACAGAGGGCAGACAAGGCTCTATGGGAGCGTGCCATGAAGTCAGAGATGGATTCTCTGCATAAAAATGAAACATGGAAGTTGGTGCATTTGCCTGCAGGCAAGAAGGTTTTGCCATGCAAGTGGGTATACAGGCTCAAAGTTGCACCAGATGCTAAGCCAAGATACAAAGCCAGGTTAGTGGCTAAGGGCTTCAAGCAAGAATATGGTGTGGACTTTGAGGAAATCTTCTCTCCAGTGGTCAAAATGACCACACTTAGAGCTGTGTTGGCTTTGGTTGCGCATGATGATCTGGACTTGATTCAGATGGATGTGAAGACTGCTTTTCTTCATGGTGATCTCCATGAGGAGATATATATGCAGCAGCCAGAGGGTTATGCAGTGAGTGGAAAGGAGAAGCTTGTATGCAAGCTGAAAAAGAGTCTTTATGGGCTTAAACAGGCACCAAGGGAATGGTATCATAAATTTGATACATTCATGAAATCTCAGAAATTCAGGAGAAGTGACATAGATCACTGCTTGTACACCAAGAAAGCTTTGGATGGCAGTCTCTTGATTCTCATTTTGTATGTTGATGATATGTTGATTGCCGGGAAATCTCGTAAAGAGATGGATGCCTTGAAGCAGAGGCTGCATCAAACCTTTGATATGAAGGATTTGGGTGATGCAAATCACATCTTGGGTATGCGGATACTTCGGGACAGAAATCAGCATGTGTTGTATTTGTCTCAGAAGGAATACATTGGCAAAGTCTTGCAGAGGTTCAATATGGACGGGGGGAAGAAGACTAGTACTCCTTTGCCTCCATATGTGAAACTCAGTGCTATGGACAGCCCACAGTCAGATAGAGACAGGGCTGATATGGCCAAGATTCCGTATGCTTCAGCTTGTGGCAGTCTCATGTATGCCATGGTTGCTACTAGGCCGGACATTGCATTTGCAGTGGGAGTGGTTTCTAGATACATGGCCAACCCTGGCAAGAAGCATTGGGAAGCAGTGAAAGGTGTCATGAGATACCTGAAGGGCACACAGGATTTGTGCATTTGCTTTGGCAAACAGGATGCATTAGTGCATGGTTACACGGATTCGGATTATGCCGGTCATCCAGATAACCGGAAGTCTACTACCGGTTATGTGTTTACATTCACAGGAGGTGCTGTGTCATGGATATCCAGGATGCAGAAGTGCACTGCCTTATCTACTACAGAGGCCGAGTATATTGCAGCCACAGAGGCTTGCAAGGAGGCATTATGGCTATCTCGGTTAGTGGTTGATTTGGGCTATACAGGGGATATTCCATTGTTGCATTGTGACAGTCAGAGTGCCATTCAGTTGGCAAAGAACCCTGTTTTTCATGCAAAGACGAAGCATGTGGATGTGAAGTATCACTTCATCAGAGAGGTGATAGAGAACAAGCAAATTCAGCTTGTTAAGATTCATACGGATGACAACCCGGCTGATCTGTTGACGAAGAGTTTGCCTCCGGAGCGGTTTGCTCATTGCAGACACTTGATGGGCATTGGATGAGGCCATTTTCAGCCTTGATATGGTCTTGTATATTATCATGTACATGCTGATTTTTTCTTTTCCTTTACTTAAGGGCACTTTGCCTTTAAGTGGGAGGTTGTTGGGGTAAAGGCGTTATGCCCACCCTTATAGTGTGTACAAGCCCATTAGTTATAGTACATAGTACACTTAGTACTTTTAATGTACTAAGTGCACTATGTGTACTAGTGCAATATACATGTGTGATAGGGGAGTCACACACTCATGCCTCATGAGTTGACTTATCCCCACAACTCTCTCTCTCTCTCTCTCCCTTGCTTCTCTGTGTATGTCTCCCATGAATGAACTCTAAACCCTAATTCTGTTTTCTCCCCATCACCGCCGCCGGCAGCGCGACAACATGAGGTGCCATCAGCAGCCCGCATATGTCTCTTAAGTGACAAAATCAAATGGAGGGGCGTTTTGCCTCTTATACCCCTCTCGCCAGGTGATAAAACGTCATGTGGGATAATAGCACGCTACGTGGCAGCTTGTGGCGAGCCACGAGAGAAGGAGAAGAAGAAGAAGAAGAAGAAAGAAGAGGAGAGAAAAGAAAGAGAAGAGGAGAAGAAGAAGAAAAGAGAGAAGAAGAAGAAGAAGAAGAAAGAAGAGGAGAGAAAAGAAAGAGAAGAGGAGAAGAAGAAAAGAGAGAAGAAGAAGAAGAAGAAGAAAGAAGAGGGGAGAGAAAAGAAAGAGAAGAAAGAGAAAGAAGAGAAAGAAGAAGAAGAAAAGAGAGAAGAAGAAGAAGAAGAAGAAGAGGGAAGAAGAAAGAAGAGGAGACAGAAGAAAGAGAAAGAAGAAGGAGAAGAAGAAGAAGAAAAATAACAAGAGAGACAAGAAGGAAAAGAAGAAGAAAAAGAGAGAGAAAGAAGGAACTATTTTAACGATTAGTGCTGTACTTTCATCGTTTAAACGTTGACTCTAGATGTGTTGATAAATATGTGGATAACTCTAGTGGCGTCATGACGAGATCAATTCAAGCGTTATTGTCAATCGATTACGATCATTATTATACGCTTTTGACCAATCATTCGATTCCATGCTTTTAGTTATTTTCTTAGCTCCGTAGAGACTCGTGATTAGGGTAGACTTTCAAATTATACACCTAACCCGGACTAACATTATTCTAGGCTGTGTGATTATTACTTAAGCAGTTTATGTCGTAATCATGAAAACAATAGTCTTGAGTTTATGCATAAGTGTAGTCATGTTGTTATGTGTGGTGTAAGCATGATGTGCAGGTTATACCATTGATCTCTACCATGGAGCTTCCAACAATTTTCATCTCGACTTACACACGATAAGTCCTCATCTTTACTGAATAATTATGTTTTCAGTTATTCACAAATTGTTTTAAATTCTCTATTTCTCTTAACCTTTTCATTTTGTAGCCAACAATACATCAAGATAAGACTCTCTTACTTTTGGATTTTATTTTTACGTCATCAAGTTTTATTTAATATTTGTTATGTCACTTATGATCGGTGATGATGAAGAACAAGACTACCACGACGACTACTCCGACTCTTAGGGAAACGTATTCATTTGATTATCTCTACAACAAATTTTATTGAAGACTTTTGCAAATTTCAAGGAGAGTTCTTATGCATCAAAAGTAGAACTTCTTTGAGGAACTCGCCCTTTCATCTTGAACTATACTTTATAAATTTTTCGCTATGAATTAATCTTGTGGTATGGGACACAAGATTAATCCTGTGTGAAGTATTCCAATGCATACTTATCTCTAGATTTATGTGGGATAATTTCTGGTTGTATGGGACACTAGAATTTATTACACATAGAAGGCCTTGATACAATGTCTCTTCTACATGTCTATGATGAATACTTAGTGATATTTATCTGTGACGCATAACTTATCACAAATTGAGTGTTGGTTATGAGTGAATCCAATCAACTGTGACATGTGTGACGCATGTAAGAAATGTGTGAGCTTGATTGTGAGTGAATCCAATCAACTCTTCTAAATTAATTCTTGATAAGGGTAACCCACTGTGGTATAAGAATCGAGAGTGAATTTGATTCTTTAGAGGGTGACCCTAGTTAGTTGTGAGTGAGTCCAACCAACTGTGAGACGTGTGGTATACTCTGTGAATTTGATTCTTTAGAGGGTGACCCTAGTTAGTTGTGAGTGAATCCAACCAACTGTGAGACGTGTGGTATACTCTGTGAATACGTGTGACGCATATGAAAACATTGTGTGTGAATCCAATGTAGGAGTTTGATTGTGAGTCAATCCGATCAACTCTAAGACATGTGTAATGCATGTAAAGATTATGGGAGTTTGATTGTGAGTAAATCCGATCAACTCTAAGACACGTGTGACACGTGCAAAGGTTTTGGAGTTTGATTGTGAGTGAATTCGATCAACTCTAAGGCACGTGCGACGCGTGTGAGGACATTGAGAGTGAATCCAATTAATTATTATGAGTGAATCCAATGTGAGAGTGAATCCACTTAAATATGTAATGACATTGTGAGTGAATCCAATGTGGGAACGATTAATGTATTTGATCACTCGTGTGTGCTGATAATTACAACCGAGGACGGCTGTCTCCTAAATCGGGAGGACTGTCATGGGAGTGAGATTTTTGAAATATTTTATTATCCAATATTTGTAAAAAGAAAGCTTGTAGAGCAAGCTCGGACTAAAATAGCCATGTGATCTATTTCTAATGGAATAAAATACTATAAAAATACTCAAGTGAGGATGCTTTTGGCACACACTTGGGGAGGGGGGCAGTTGGGACCCAATCTGGTACAAAGGGAGCAACCAGCCATATGTCCATTCTAGCTTGCACCACAAGGCACTTGTCCTCTCTACTTAACACATAGAGTGGACAACTCACCATATTTCTCTTCCCTCTCTCTCTCTCTAGAGGTGGGCGCCCCCTTCTTTGGCTGTATTTTCTGCACTTTCTCCTTCCCAACTCCATATCCCAGCTTGCTAGTGTGTTTTCCAAGCTTCCAAGAGTGTTTCTAGTTGGTGTTCACTCTCCACACACTCCCAATGATTGAAATTCAGTAGAAGAGCTGTTTTTTTTGCTATAATTTCTAGTCTTTTGCTGAAAACCCTAATTTCAACCTTCCTTTCGCAAGTTGAACCATAGGGGAAGCTTTCCTAGGGTTCCCTTCTGTTAGGAGTCATCTCTTGTTTGTACATTACACACCAGGGCCATTGTTGTGGGTGTGCCTGCCCATTTAGGTGTTTCTCCATTTTTTCCCACTTTCCATGTTATTTTTCCCAGTTTTGCTGGTCGTGGGGGGGATTGTTGAGCTGGCCGACTGATTTGCTCCTAGCCGACTGGGTCTATTACAACCCGACCTGTTTTCATCTGCTGGCCGACTTGGTATGAGCTGGCCGACTGATGTTTTTCCCAGTCGTGAGCATGTTGTCTACTATCGGCCTATTTTGGGCTGGCCGACCAGTAGTCTAGGGTGGTACCCTTGCCCCCACACCTTGTTTTGTATCATTGTACCGGATCTTGTGTATAGAGCAGAGTTTATACAGCTTCTCTCTCTTTCTTCTGCGTTTTGCTCTCTACTACATTTGTCTCATATTTCCACTGTGCATTCCGACATGGTTTCAAAGCCCCAGGTGGCTTGAAGCTTGGAGACACTGGGAGCTTCAAGGTTTGCTAATTTGTGGTGCTGATTGGAGATTGCTTGGGCTGTTCACGACTTGGAGATTGGGTAGAAGGAGGCCATCACCGTTGGACAGCCACCTTGCATATTATTTGCAGCCTCTTCTTCATTTTTTTTCCCACCCACCCTGCCTTCACAAGACCTTGTGAACCCTTGAGATGGCAGACTTGCTTGAGATGGCTAAGCACGTGAAGATCCCTACTCTACCCACATTCCCGGTGGATCGCCAATTGGACAGGACCAACTACGGCATATGGAAGGTAACGATGGAGTTTGTCTTGGAGTGTTATAACTTGACTGATTTCATTGTGGTTGGTATTCCACGGCCGGAGTTGGAGAACCGGGGGCTTTTACCCTCTACTCAGAAAGAACGGGAGGCTCAGGCACAGCTGTGGGATCGTGTCAATGCCCGTGTGCGTTCTTTCATCTTCCTTAATTGCACACCACAAGTGATTAATCATGTCAAACATATGATGCCGGCCAGAGGTATTTGGTAGCATTTGGCTTCTTTGTATAACAGGGTATCACCCATGAAGCGAATCTCCTTGGAAGTGCAGATGTGGATGATGAATCCTACAAAGTCTTCGACAATGCACGAGCACATCAACAAGTTACAGGCTCTTCAGCAGGAGGTTCTTCAGGCCGAGAAGGAGATATCTTCAGAGGACATGGCCATCACTTTGCTATCTCATCTGACCTCTCAGTACTCAGCTTTCTATTCTTCTTTAATCACCAGTGGGAGGTTCAGCACCATCACATGGGAGGAGCTTGTGCCTATGGTCTTGGACCAAGAAGAGCATTTTACGAACCCTCCCCAGGGCGGAGGTTCTGAGGCCTGGACTGGCCAAGGGCAAAGGGCCTTCATTGGAGAAATCTTCTAAGAAGAGCCCGATTCTGAGCGTGATAATTTGAAGGCCGAGCGGACCTGTAACGATTGTGGCAAGAAAGGCCACTATTGGAGGAAATGTCCTAATAAGTGAAGTACTGAGAAGAATGTTGATTCTTCAGCTTCAGCTACCAAGACTCCAACTTTTGTGCATTTGGAGATTTTGGACACACATGCTTCATCTTCTTCGAGCAGGGTGACAGTTGGTTTCACCGCCAGGGATACTCGAGAGTGGATTCTCGATAGTGGTGCTTCCAGGCACATGACTCCTTCTCGAGAGTTATTTTACAGGATCTTAAACGACAGTTAGGTCGCATTTTCATTGGTGACAATTCCACTATACCGATTCATAGTGAGGGCAGGATGGAGATTATTCCTTATGGTAAAGGGGGGAAGCATTCCTCTCATGTTCTTTACGTCCAGCACTTCGTTTTCATCTATTGTCAGTGCATGAGGTTTGCAAGACTGGCTTTCGGGTGGAGTTTAAGGAGCATTCTGTTGCTCTACGGGCAAAGAAATAGGCCAGGTTGTATGGGAAGGGGGAGTGGAGAATGGTATCTACAAACTCTCTACACTCTCTTCTCTGACAGGCACTCAGATCGGTGACTTGTGGCACTTCCATTTTGGCCACTTGAATGTGGATGCGCTGCGGATCGCTTTCCAAGACCACATGGTGAATGGCTTGCCAGATGTTGGCAGCAGGCAAGGACGATGTAGTTCTTGCATCCGTGGTGAGCAGCACAAGGAATCTTTTCCGAAGCAGGCTACTAGGCGGGCTTCGAAACCTTTGGAGTTGGTACATTGTACACACTGACTTGTGTGGCCCTATGCAGACCCCATCCTTGGGAGGTTCTTTGCACTTTATGCTGCTGCTTGTTGATGATTGCAGCAGATTTACTTTCTTTCCCAAAAGGACCAAGCTTTTGCTCGGTTCAAGGAGTCGCATGTTATGGTGGAGAAGGAGTCTTGATTGCAGGTAAAGACTCTTTGGGCTGACAAAGAAAGAGAGTTCTCTTCTAATGCATTTTGTGCGGTTTTGTGCGGAACATGACATCAAGCGAGAGCTGGCCAATACAGGTTCACCTTCGGAGAATGGAGTGGTTGAGCGAAAGAACTGGACTGTGGTGGAGATGGCGAGGATGATGTTGGAGCATCGTGATCTTCCTTGTCCACTTTGGGGAGAGGCTATGGCTACGGCTGTCCATATCCTCAATCAATCTTCGACGACTTCAGTACCAAAGATGACTCCATTTAAGACTTATTTTGGCAAGAAACCAAATGTCTCCCATTTCTGTGTGTTTGGGAGTGATGCCTGTGTTCACATTCCAAAGTAGCAGAGGGGGATGCTTGACTCGAAGTCCCAGAAGCTTGTATTTATGGGATATAACTCTCTTTCCAAAGGCTACAGGTTGTATGACCCGAAGCGGAACGAGGTTGTTGTCAACAGAGATGTTGTCTTTAATGAGCATGTTCCAGCTTCCATTGTTGATGAGCCGCTGCTTCTTGGAGCACCAAATGAGTCTGAGGATGATTCCCAATCTATTGTTCCAGCTAGCCAGCCTCAGTCAGTTGTAGAGGTCGAGCCCAAGGCTGGAGATGAGCCCTAGCAACAACAGGAGGCTCCACGCTTTGTTAGAGTACCAAAGTGGTTGTTAGACACCCTTCGGGAGTCAGGTGTTACGGAGCTCCCCTCTGAGTGGACCACAGAGGACAGACCTCGAAGATCACACAAAGTTCGTGACAAAAGTCATTCAGCGGAGCTGTTACAGGTAAACTATGCTTTGATGTCTCGTATCATTCGGGACAAAGAGCCCACTTCCGTGAACTTTGAAGGAAGCTCTTTCTCAGGAGACTTGGAGGAAAGCCATGCAAGTGGAACTAGATGCCATAGAGAAGAATAAAACTTGGGAGTTGGTTCCGAGGCCGTCAAAACGGTCAGTCATTTGTGTCAAGTGGGTCTTTAAGACCAAGTATACGTCTGATGGGTCGGTGGACAAGCACAAAGCCAAACTTGTGGCTAAGGTTTATGCTCAGCGGCCTGGCATCGACTATGAGAATACATTTGCACCAACAACGAGGATGACCATGATTCGGACCGTTCTTGCCCTTGCCTCTTCTCAGCAGTGGCCCATATATCGATGGATGTAAAATCCGTGTTCCTTAATGGTTACTTGCAGGAGGAGGTGTATGTTGAGCAGCCTCCAAGCTTTGAGGTTCCAGGATCAAAGGGGATGGTTTACAGGTTGCAAAAGGCCTTGTATGGTCTTAAGCAAGCTCCCACGGCTTGGAATCAGAAGATTGATTCCTTCTTTCTATGGACAGGATTTCAGAGATCAATTGCACATCCTAACTTGTATCTCTTTCAGGAACGCAGTTTGGTCACTTGATTATCCTTTATGTGGATCATCTCATCCTCACTGGCGGTCATGTGGAGCACATAGCAATGACAAAGGCTGCCTTGTCAAAGGAGTTTGAGATGACCAACTTAGGCTTAGTCCATTTCTTCTTGGGATTGGAGATTCGGCAGACCCAAAGGGGGTTCTTTGTTTCTCAGCAGTGGTATATTCATGAGTTGCTTGAGGCCTTTGGGATGGAGAACTGCAAGCCTATTACTTCACCAATGGACCCGAACACCAAGCTTACAGTGAATGATCCTTGTGAGCAGGTTAATGCCTCTCTGTATCGAAAGCTCGTTTGTTCATTGATTTGGTTGCTGAACACCAGATTGGATTTGAGCTTTCCTGTGGAGCTGTTGAGCTCATTCATGCAGACGCCTTTGAAGACTCATTGGGACGCAGGATTGCGGATCTTGCAGTATCTGTAGGGTACGAAGGATCTTGGACTCTTCTATGACACTAGAGGGGGAACGATAGAGGGGGAACGACGGATGGAGTCAAACTCCAAGGTGGGAGTGACTCAGATTGGGGAGGAGATCCAGACACAAGGAGATCTACATCAGGCTACGGATTTACCCTTGGCTCAGGAGCTATTTCATGGAGCAACAAGAGGCAGCCAACTATTGCCTTGTCAACTACAAAGGCAGAGTACCGGGCTGCTTGTGGTGCTGCTTGCGAGGCTGTGTGGCTGCGGAGGTTGCTTGGCGAGATTGGGTTTCCACAGAAGGAACCCACGGTCATCCAGTGCGATGACCAGAGTTGTATAGCTATTGCTCGGAACCCGGTCTTCCATGCCCGGACCAAGCACATAGAGATACAATATCACTTTGTTCATGAGAAGATTTTGGCTGGTGACATCTTGCTTGTTTATTGTTCGACGGAGGACAATACGGTGGACCTCTTCACGAAGTCTCTACCTCAGGCTATGCTCCAGCGGCACTCCAGCTCATTGGGGTTGGTTCCACATCCAAGAGCTGAGAGGAGCTGAAAGGAAGTGTTAGCAATCATCTCCTGTCTGTACATTACACACCAGGGCCATTGTTGTGGGTGTGCCCGCCCATTTAGGTGTTTCTCCATTTTTTCCCACTTTCTGTTAGACATCATCTCCTTGTTGTTGGCTTCCTGTTTGGTGTCCTATTTTAGCCTCTAGGACTGACCATGTTAGCTAGAGGGGCTGGTCACCCCTCACTATTTTACCCATATTTTATCCCCATTATATGGAGTCTTGGGCACTTTTTATCTAGTCGTGGAGGATTTTTTCCCTAGTCGTGAGCTGCTCAGCTGCCTACTTCATGGCATGTATATAGCCAGCATACCCTCACTCCTTTCTCATTGCTTAGCATTGTTTGTTGCAGTCCCTCACATACGAGGTCTTCTTCCCCACTTGCTCGGGACATGTATCCTTGGTTGATGATATTGAGAGCAAGTCTATACCTCTTCATCTCTCTCTCTCACACTCTCCTGTGTTTCCATTTTCCCTTCTTCCGCTGTGCATTCTATCATGGTATCAGAGCGCCGGTGATCTACAGTGTTGGATTCTCCATCCTCGGGTGGTTAGATCTGCGTTTTTCAGCAGGTGGACAGATCTGCATTTTTTTTTCTCAGGTTGCTGTTGGTCGTCTGCCACTTCCGAGCTCTTCTTCTCAGCATCCCGCGGTCTTCCTTCATTGGTTTGACCTCTGAGAACCCAATTCACACCTGTTTTCTGCGCTGTTTTCTGGGCAGCAGCACCTAGTGTGCTGCATTTTTTCTACAGGTGGTTTTCTACAGCAGATTTGCAGCAGTTTTCAGCATCTACCCCTTTTTGTAGTGTGAGCTGGCTGTTCTCAGCAAGACAGCAGCAGCATCTTTGCTGCGTTTTTTTCTCCTACAGGTTTGCTGTTTCTGTTTGCTGATCTGAGGACTTCGTGGTACCATATCTCTTCTACTTTTCAAGATTCAGCCCTATCTACTGTCCCAAATACTTCTGCATTTTCAGATTTGCAGCCATAGTTGCTGTGTTTTTTTGAACATATCTTACTGGTAGCTCTACCTTCACCTGGGCTCCTTCCGTTGGACCCGAAGGTACCTCCTCTTCAACGTTTTTCCTCATATGAGGTGTGGAACCTGGTTGGCCTGAATTTTCAGGTTTGTAGCCTCTGGTGCTGCGTTTTCTTCTCTAGTGGACACAGATCACTTGTAGAGGGGGTTTTGTTTGGATTGTGGCTTTGGAGGCAGTTTGGTACTTGAGGAGGATACTGAATTTCTGATTTCAATAAGCGTTTTGCTGATTTTGCAGCATCTATTGTTTTGTTCTTGGCCCTTTTACAGTTACCCGGTTTCTTCATGTTCCTTGCCTTCTGTTGGCGGTGGAGTGATGTTTTTTTGCTGGACAGCAGTGTTAGTTTTCTACACTCAGAACTACTTCACTTGAGGATCAATTTCGGAAGCTGTTTTAACTTTTGTATCTGTGGAGACTTTCTTCTGTGACAGGAGTTTACAGTTTTTTGGAGGAGACTAGTGATCTTTTCAGAGATCCTGAGCAGAGTTTATTTTGTCCGAGCCTGTGTTCTTTGCAGTGTTTGCAAAGAAAAGAGGATGTTTTGCCTGTGAGGTGTGATCCTTTCACATGGATCACTTGTTTGTTGCTAATTCTTGGGATCTTGTTACCATTGCAATTTATATTCCTGCTTCCCTTCCACATTGTGAGGAGTCTACCTTTGCATCTCTTTGTGATGCTTCTGAGGATGCCCCTCCCCCTGCCAGTTCTACATTTGGTTTGCTGCAGTGTGTAGGTTTGTTGTTTTGGAGGATGGACTTTTGGACCTAGTGGGATGCTTTGGATCTATGGTTGCTAACCGTGCCTAGGGCACAATGGTACTTCCAAAGTTTTTTTGGATTTGGATCAGAATCAAGTTGGGCTTGTACCACTCCGACGACATCTTTTTTCAGAGGGGGATGTGGAGTCCTTTCATCTTGCGATGCCCACCTCAGTGGAGTGTGCTTATGTACAGCATTGGGCAACTCATGGTACGGAGTTTGAGCAGATGGAGCCCATCTTTTCTACAGAGTCTTTACATCTTGCGATGCCGACCTTTCCAGAGGATGCTTCTTTTCAACATTTGGCAACTCTTGTTACATAGTTTGAGCAGATAGACTCAGAGGGTTCCAGTGAGGAGCACCCTGCTTCTCCCATGAATGATTATCTACAAGATCTGATTTTGGTTGATTGAGGTTTTTCATACCTTCTCCAAGATGGAAACACGACATACAACTTCAACGAGTGTTCTTACACTTAGGTTTGGAACCATTATTTGGAGCAGCATGTCGCAGCCTACATGGTTGTTTTCTTCCAGAGCAACGGTGTACCTGGTAGCTTGTTCTGTTGCTTTTGTAGCTGAGTTGCTGAGGAGATCGCTTGTGGAGCTTTCCTGGTATATGTTTCTGCAGTCTTTCATCTATGATTGAGAACGGCGTCTCTGGCTTCTTGGAGTTCACCCAGCATCCGCTGCTGAGAGGGGGTGTTAGACATCATCTCCTTTTGTTGGCTTCCTGTTTGGTGTCCTATTTTAGCCTCTAGGGTTGACCATGTTAGCTACAGGGGTTGGTCACCCCTCAACCTACTTGGAGTTTGGATCTAGGCGGCCTGTTTATTTCAGGACAGCAGCCCCTCTTTGGCTGCGTTTTCCTCTCCGGTGGACATTCGCTTTTGCAGAGGGGGATTGTGGTGGTTCGAGCTTTGGTGGCACCCTTGGTACCACCAAGGGTGCCACCAAAGGGTGCCCTGTGGAGGACACTTCTTCTTCTGAGATTGTGCATATTTCTGAGATTGAGCCCAAGCTTTTGTGATGGCTGCTCCGACTTCTCTTCATATGTTCTCTAAGTCTGCAAAGTTGGATGGTTCCAACTACACCTTATGGAAGGTGAAGGTGAAATTGGCCTTGCGTGGCATGGATCTTTGGGATTGACTTGTTACGCCGGCCAATGCCACCCCTTCCACCCTTGCTTCCGATGGTGTGACTCGGGCACATATTGATATTTGGCAAGCGAATGATCGTCGCGTTTTCTCCTTTCTGATGTTGAACTATCACGATTCTGTTTTCTCTCATGTGCGTACAGCAGATGCTGCACATGAAGTTTGGAAGGCTTTTGCAGATCTCTACGAGATTAAGTCTCCGGGTCGGATTTTGGCGTTGGAAAAGCAACTTATGAACTTATCAGTTTCCGCCTTTCCATCTTTATTTGCTTTCATCTCGAAGATGAAAGATCTCCGGGACGAGCTTGCTGTTTGCGGCAACGACATCTCTACAGAGGACATGGCTATTCGGCTTCTCTCCAAGCTTCCAGAGAGGTTTGATGCATATTTTCAGTCTCTTGTTTCTTCTCCTCATCCTGTTCCAGTTACTTGGAGGGAAGTTCTCCCCTCCGTTATGAGATTGAGTCTCGCTTTGAGGAGCGGACTGGCACTTCTGGTGGTCCTGATGGAGCTTTGGCAACGCGAGATAAAGGGAAGAATCAACAAAAGAAAGGGATTCTGCATTATTTTCTTGGCTTTGAGATTTGGCAGACCTCGAAGGACATTTTCTTCTCTCAGCAGAAGTACACACAGGAGATTCTTGACAGATTTCACATGACTGGATGCAGACCAGTATCTTCTCCTATGGATACTAGTGAGAAGCTTTGTCTACTTGATGCTTCTCCAAGGATTGATCAAGGACAGTATCGGGTTCTCGTCGGTTGTTTGGTTTGGTTGACCTACTCCCGATTGGACATATGTTTCGCAGTCAGTTTATTGAGTTCTTTCTCATCCAAACCCCGTCAGCAGCATTGGCGTGTGCTCTCAGAGTTCTTCGGTACATGCGTGGCACTTTGGACTTTGGCATCTTCTATGGCCAAGGATGCACTCTTGTTGGATGGTCTGATTCAGATTGGACTAGAGATCCAGATACTCGGCGTTCGACCACTGGTTGTGTTTTTACACTCGGGTCTGGAGCCATTTCATGGAGCAGTAAAAAGCAGCCTATTGTGGCACTTTCCTCTACAAAGGCGGAGTATCATGCGGTTTGTTATGCTGCATGTGAGGCGATTTGGCTACGGAGATTATTGGAGGAGCTTGGCTGTCCTCCTGCCGGATCTACTCTTCTTTGGTGTGACAATCAGAGTTGCATCGCCATCGCCATCGCCAAAAACCCTGTGTTTCATGCTCGTACGAAACACATTGAGATACAGTATCACTATGTTCGTGAACGGGTTCTTGCTGGAGATTTGCGTTTGGAGTATTGTCCTTCAGCGGAGAATGCTGCACATTTGTTCACCAAGCCAGTTTCTCAGGCTTGCTTAGCTCCTCCTCTTCGGCTTCTCGGAGTTTGTTCAACATCTAGTGCTGAGAGGGGGTGTTAGCACATTCATCCCCAATTTCTGCCCATTTCTGGTGTCCTTTTGGTCCCTTTTGCACTATTTTACAGATTTTTCTAGGATTTTTTCCCAGCCTCTATGGTTTTTTCCCAGTTGGCCAGCTACTGATGTCAAGTCGGCCAGCATTGTAGCTCCAGTCGGCCAGCTCTCCCCACCTATAAATAGGTGGGCTGGCCTCTCACCTTTTCATCTTGTCTTGTATATCTTTTGCTCCCTCACTTATGAGACTACTTGTGTCTCTTGCTTGGGATTGTATTGCTTCAGTATATTCAGCATAGTTGCTCCATATCTCTCTCTCTCTTGCACTCTCTATTCAGCACACTCTAGTGCCCTTTTGCTTCCACTCTGTGCACTCTTTCAAGAAATGCCCATGACACTATGTACTTGATTCTCCCAAGATCAATATACGTTATTTGAGGGAGGGGCCAGCCATTCCGGCTCCTTGTGCATCTCTTGTCAATTCATCAAATTACTTTTGTGTGAAAACAGCTTTTTGTCCAGCCCTAAAAAGGAAATTTTTTGGGTTTTTTGGTTTTATTTGGGATTTTATGTGTCTTTGATGCTGGCCAACAGGCTTTAGGCTGGCCGACCAACAGTCCCACGTAGTATATATAGCTTTGTCTCATCGTTCATCATTGGGTACCACTTCTTGACCATATCCGGTACCATCTGCTGCTACTACCGGGCTCTACACCACATCGCTTTATCATCATCGCCTGACGCTACAGCACCTCACCGTTTTATCATCTCGCCACACCTTGGGACAGCAACCCACTCTCTACTACAGGCCACACTATGGAATAGCAGCCCTCTCTGCTACATTCAGTACATCAGCGTTACATATCTGTTCATGGGACAACAGCCCTCTCTGCTACATAGATTACATTAGCACATCATCAGCGTTTACATCAGCATATCATCAAAAAATTTATATCAGCACATCATCAGTGTTTATATCAGCATATCATCAACGTTTTACATCAGCATATCATCAACGTTTTACCACAGCTTATGGGACAACAGCCCTCTTTGCTACAGTAGAGCATATCAGCGTTTTATGTCTTGCTACATCACACCATCGGGACGGCAGCCCACTCTCTACTTATCTTCACCATCGACACCCTTCAGGTACATAGCACCTTTGTCACCAAAGCTTACACCACTCGGGACGGTAGCCCTCTCTGCTCTTCACCCTTCACGTACGCAGCACCCTTGTCACCAGAGCCTACACCCTTCAAGTACGTAGCACCCTTGTCACCAGAGCTTGCACCACTACACCACTTGGGACGGCAGCCCTCTCTACTCCACTACCACCTCAAGTACCGCAACACCCTTGTCACTAGAGCCTGCATCACCTCATCTTCCGCTACCACTACCACCTCGGAGTGCCTCTGCATCCACCAACGGGAGCCTTCAACACCGACCACCTCTTGGACTGCTTTGCCTCACATCGACGCAAGCCTTCGTCACCGACCGTGCTTCAGCTCCGACATCATCTCTGCTTCTACACTGGTCTTTCTACTCAGAGTCACCTCACATCAGAGGGCTCTTGTACATATGTTCACTCACCATTATATATAGACTCACTCACATATTTCATGCTATGTTGTTTTGCTTTGATCTCTTGTACATCTGGTTCTATACATTAGATCTTGGTGTATTTCAGTGTATTGATTAGCATTGTGTTCAACAAAGTTACACATGCACACTAGCAGGGGGTCAGGCTAGAGACCAGACATGGGGCGCCTAGTGGGGAGATATCACTAACGTGTAAGTGGAGGCATAGGTATACGTAATTGTTGGGATCAAGGTATTGCTTGTGTGTGTGTGTGTGTGTGTGTGTGTGAACCACCTCCTAGGGAGTGGTAGTCTTGCCTATGTGAACCACCTCTTAGAGAGGTATCAAATAATATCTACATATTTGTGTGCGCCTGGGGAAACCTTTGTAAACCTATAAGGTGCATGTATTTCATTGAAGAAATTAATCAATTCACATCATTGAGTCGTGTACTTCACTCTCTATAGCATGTCTTCTCTTTGTCTATCCTTTTGAACACACACTCCTATGCCATGAAGATCTTTCAACCTCCATGGCTAAGCATTGTACCTATAGCTCTACCATGAAAACTAACATGGTTTCAAAACAGGACCTTCGCCTGGCCCGTAGCCACTACTCTCTTCAATTGCCTGGTACGCATCTACTACGTGCACTGCTCCACATCGACTTACTGCTATAGCCTGCCGACGTGTGTTATCAACTGTCAACACCACAGTGCTGCTTCTCTGTTCGTTGCCACCTCTAATCTTCCCGCCACAACTGCTCGTGTGCGGCACCAACTGTCGACAGCTCAACACTGCTTCTGTGTTCATTGCCGCCTCTGAGCTGCCCACCACAACTACCCAACTTGCTGTACATACACCTCAGCACCGCCTTGCTACTGTGCGCTGCCCAGTTGTCAACGCTGCCGCCTCATTGCCAAGCTACTGTGTGCAGCCTAGCTGACAACGTTGCAACCAACATCGCCAAGCGTTGCCCGCCTACTTAGCCATCAACAGCCTACTGCTCGCCTGCACCATTCTCTCATTGACCAGCAGCTGAATCATCAACAAAAAAGAGTGAGCCTCCATGATAAAATCAACCAACGGACAGAAGGTATTCATCAAAGAAAATTAGGGGCTTTCCAAAAATTATGTAAATCTTGCTTAATTAAAGCATTAATCTTAAATCCCCCCATCATTTTTCAAAATTGAGGGCATATATGTCACATGCACTCTACACTGTAGTGCATGGTGACAAGATGGCTCATCATCATCATTGCAACATGTACATTATTAGTACCTTTTAGGATGATAATTATCGTATGCCATGACCCCATTGTAATCCTCAGTCCAGGATAAGTCAGGCTGCAAGCACCAGCTACGTAAGTCATTCTCAGCCTTAGACAGAGCCCCTTAACCCACTTGAAGAGATGCATTGATGCATGTAGAGTCAGTAGAAGCCTAGTTTGACGTGTGCATTTATGCATAGCATTCATTCCATATGCATATAGGCCATCTAGACCATTGTAGAATCCTTCACATATCATCTAGTATTTATTAGAATTTATCTGGCATTTTTCCCATAATTTCCAGCATGTAATATCATTTATTTATCATGCATCAGTCGTGGAGAATAAAATAGCTATAGTCGGCCAGCCCTTCAGCCAACCGACTAGCACCTAGCACTCATATAAATAGCCCAGCATATCATCCATTATTCATTCATATCATAATTCAGTAATCAAGCCTCAAGCGTTGGAGCCTTCAGCCTAAGGAGCATCAACAATTGAATATTCAGCATCTAGAGCGTCACACAAATGCTCACACCGTCTCTGTATCCTGAGTTTCGTGAGTTTAGCAATCCACTTTAATACTTCAAACTTTAAAGAGATGAGAGAGAGAGAAATATGAGAACTGTACACCAGATTGGGTCCCGAATTACCCACTAAAGGGCTCCCATTAACAAGTTTATGAATGGTCGATCTGGACCCCCCTATCTTATCCTAATTGGAATTGTATTATAGAAATGCAATTGGTACCAAAACCAGTTTTTGGTGTGTGCACGGCGTCGCAAGCTTTCTATAGAGTCAATTGGTTTGTCAATCTGATATTCCTATCAAAAGTTATGTCATTTCAGATAAACAGCACTTAAAACAGGAAAACAAGCAACGTGCAACTCGTGCGGTAAATTCTGAGTATTTGCTCAGCTTTATCAAAGTTCAGAGTTGAAAGTTATGGTGTTTCTCGTGTAACAAACTTTTGCTCATTTTTTGTGTACTACACGCTTTTCATGTTTTAATCCAAAAATAGCCAATTTTTGGACTCGTCAACGTCTCAAAATAGCAGTGCTCCAACTATTTTTGGAGTTACTCTCTTATTGCATATCACGTTTCGTTTATTTTCAGGTACTACTTTTCATCACCACTTGCTTTTGTAACTCGTAAATCACATTCTATATTTGACGAGTTCATTACCGCTTGCTTTTCGTACACGTATCTCATATAACTTTCAGGGTCCTCCTTTGTTATGTTCTCGTTTCATGGTCTGCAAATTCTCTGATCTCGTTCTATACATATTCTCGCAATCCGAGATGGCAGCTTCTATTCTCGTTAATGGTTTTCCATCTGGTCAACGATCTGTTCCCCTGTTTCAAGGCCAAGGATTTCCTAGATGGAAGGCCAAGATGATGTTGATACTTGAAGGTGACGATCTTTCTGATATTGTTTTGGGCAATCTTGTATGTCCGTCTCAACCTGTTGATGCAGAACAGAATAACGCTCTTATTACTGTTGGTCCTATTTTTAAGCAATGGCAAACTGATTACTTGAATTGGATCCGTCGTAATAAAGCTGCTCATCGGTATATCTTATCTGCCCTTCATGATTCTCTTATGCTAGATGTATTCAATCTTCCTACTTCTCATGATATATGACAGTATCTTCTTACTACTTTTGAGAAGAAATCTGTTACATAAATTCTTTATCTTCATAATCTCCTGAACAATTTACAATACAAAATCGGTACTCTTATGTGACTTCGCATATTGAATCCTTCAAAGACATCATCAATCAACTTGCTGCTGCTGGTGGTCCTATTGCACGAAATCAGTTGGTTACACATCTTCTTCATACGATCAAGGATCCTTCATATGATAATATTGTCACTATTCTGTCTAACAAGGATGGCATTGATTTTGACACTGCTTGTATTTCTCTCACTGAATATTCTCAACGACATGAACGTCGTACAGAGAATTCTGACAGTGTTTCAAATACACAAGAAGCTACAGATTCCAAAACAGCTTGTATTGCTCATAAGCGTTCCTTTTCGCGTTTTACTCGTAGTGGTCGCTCTTATCAAGGTGGCAATTCTTCTGGACTTTCCTATCCCAATAATAATTGTTCCTATTGTGATAAGAATAGCCATATTGTCTCTGATTGTTGTGCACGTTAATATGATAAGGAACATGGCATTACCACTACGCAACCTCGTTCAAATTCCTCCAAAAATCGTACTTCTTGTGACTATTGTGGTCGTATAGATCATCCATCTCATCGTTGTTTCAAAAGGCGATATGATCAAGATCGCAATCGCACATATGCTGCTCAACATACAAGTAGTGAGTGATGAACATAATCATCAAGAAGTAAATTGTGTTCATCATGATATTTCTCCTGGAAGAGTACTTATTATTCGAGATGGTTCTCTTTTTATTGTTGATTCTGGTGCTACTCGTAATATGACTTACCAATCTCAATGGCTTCATAATTATCATGCTCTTCCAATTAAGAAATTGGTGTATCTTGCTGATGACACTACTTGTAAAGTCATGGGTGTTGGTAATCTATATCTTGACACCCTTTCCTCTACCAGAATATTGCGAGAAGTTTTGCATGTTCCAGATCTTCAAAGGAATCTTCTTTCTGTTGCCCGGCTTGTTGATCTTGGTCTTAACAAAATGGCATTACAGAGCGTAAGAATCGAACCATTCTTAATGCTATCAGATGTATGCTTATTCATTCCAGATTATCTATAAGCTTTTGGGCTAAAGCAATTCATACAGCAGTCTTTGTTCAAAATCATCTTCCCACAACTGCACCTGCTGGTAAGATTTCCATTACAATTTAGAGAAAGAAAACTCCTTCTGTATCACATTTTCGCACCTTTGAATACATTGCTTATATTCATGTACCAAGAGATACGCGACAAAAGTTGGATCTTCTTGGTTTGAAAGTTATATTTATTGGATATTCTGATAATTCTAAGGGATACAAATTTTATGATCCTACTTCTCAGAAAGTCATCATCAGTCGTGATGCTCTATTCGATGAACGTTCGATGGGAGATACATGGCCTAGTAAGGATTCTGATGATACACAATCCTTACTTACTGCTTTCCTTTTCTATTTGATAATCATTGTATCTCTCAAGATGTTGTGCATCCTTCTTCTCCTATGAAGGATTATGAAGACCCTGCGAAGGATTCTAGTGATAATCTTGATATATACATTGATCTTCCCATTGATATTGAACATGGTTCAAATCATGTCTATGATGACAGTTTTGATGATACTATGAATATTCATGAAGATCCGGCAACTTATACAGAAGCTATCTCTTCTCCACAAAAGGATCACTAGCAAGAGGCTATGTAAGCCGAATATGATTCTTTGATTTCCAAAGGTACATGGATTCTTACTGACTTGCCTCTTGATCGTATTCCTATCAAGTGCAAATGGGTATATAAAACAAAGACAAAGGCTGATGGATCTTTTGATAAGTTCAAAGCTCATTTGGTTGCAAAAGGATACTCAAGGGTTGCAAGTGTTAATTATCATGATATATTTTTTCCTGTTATTCGCATGACTAGCATATGTGTCCTTTTGGCATTTGCTACTCATTTTGATTTGGAGATTCATCAAATGGATGTGAAAACTGCTTTTCTTAACGGTGATCTCAAAGAAGAGATTTATATGGAACAACCAGAAGGATTTTCAATTCCTGGCAAGGAACATCTTGTGTGCCGTCTTCATCGCGCTCTTTATGATTTGAAGCAGGCATCACGTTCTTGCTATATCGAAATTGATCTCTTCCTCACATCGAACGGATTTATCTCTTGTTTCTCTGATCCTAATATATATATCAAGTGCGAAGGTATTCTATTTGTTTTTCTTGCTCTATACGTCGATGATACCATACTTGTTTCCAATAATCTTGACTTCATGCAACTCATAAAGAAGATTTCATAGGCTTTTGAGATGGTGGATCTTGGTGAGATTCACTCTTGTCTTGGTATTCAAGTTCAGCGCTATCGCCAGAAAAGTATCTTGTTTCTTCGTCAATCAAAATTCATTGACGATATTATTGAAAAGTTTAGTCTCGTCAATGCTCATTCTGCAAATACTCCATGTCTTGTAAGCTCCACCAAGTATACAGCTACGACTCATGATGAAGCATTAGCCCCACATCAACCTTATGCTAATCTCATTGGCTGTTTACAATTTGTTGGCTTAAACACCAGACCTGATATTCTCTTTGCGGTTAATTTCTTGAAGCAACATCTTGCTTCTCCTTCTGTTGGGCATTGGACTGCAGCCAAACGTGTTCTTAAATATTTGAAAGGCACTAAAGACTTTGGACTCATCTATCGCCACCAACAAGAATCCTCTCCCTCGGATTCTTTATGTCTTCTTGGTTATTCAGATACTGACTGGGCAAGTTCTCACTCATCTATGCGATCTACAAGTGAAAATTATTTCTTTATTAATGGTTGCTTAATTTCTTGGGCTAGCAAGAAACTGCGTTGTGTTGCAGTCTCTACAACCGAATCTGAGTATGTAGCTACATCTTTAGCAGCTCATGAATTGGTATGGCTTCGTCAATTACTACATCCATCATCATCAAGTACTCCACTTAGATGTGACAATCAAAGTGCCATTAGTCTTGCCAAGGATTATGTTCAACATAGCAAATCCAAGCATATTGCTATTCATTATCATTATGTTCGACATGAAGTGAAGAAAGGATCAATAATGATTGAGCATTGCCCCACAGATCAGATGATTGCAGATATATTCACCAAAGGACTGAGTGAAGCTCGATTCACATAATTACGTGGAGAACTTGGAGTTATTGCAGCTTCATGCTTTGGAGATTAATACTTTTCACACTCACACCCTGAATAATTAAACTTGTACAAAATGTATTTTTTGTATCCTTATAGATACTTTTTCACATTACGCACATTGATCTTTTGTATATAATATATATGTATAGGGACTCGGGTTTTTCCCTTGTACTCCCCAAGGGTTTTTTCACTCGCAGCTAGAGACCTTTGTTTGAGTGGGGGTGTTGGAGCTATATATATCACACCCTAACTTGACCTAGATCTCACCTATATATACAAACTCATAATCAATATGAACTAGTCTTTTGGGAGCGTATATGGTGTAACTCTCTTCCTCCTCTCTTTGAGTCACTCTATCTCTATCTCTTCGTGTTCATGTATTTGGAGCTATATATATCACACCCAGATCTCACCTATATATACAAACTCATAATCAATATGAACTAGTCTTTTGGGAGCGTATATGGTGTAACTCTCTTCCTCCTCTCTCTCTCAGTCACTTTGTCCCTATCTCTTCGTGTTCGTGTATTTCCAACACCCTTGACAAGACTACCCATGATCCGCTACATCCATGACAAAAATAAGCCTCTTGGTCCACGTCCAAACCACAATGAGTCAATAATAACCCAAGACTCGCTTATATAGTGTTTATTGCTGCTATAAATATCAGTCCAGTCATAAATAGCCAATAACCTTGGTTTTATTAATATTGAACCTTAACCTCCTATACAAGACTGCTTTCCCTAATCCCAGGGCTCCCCTAACCCTGTTGGATTAGTCCCTAACCCCAAGGGTTAGTGCTAGGTACATAACATTCCTCCCCACTTAGGACATTTCCACTCTTCGACACAGTCCTCTCAAAGAATCATCTGAGTCAACACAAAAACTAGGCAAAAGATTCACCCACCCCAAAACTGGACAAAAGATTCACCCCCCAATCCTAGCAACCCCATCCTCTGCTGAACTATCACTTGGATACACATGCCGCCTATAGTATATACCATGTTGGCATGCAGAGACATCTAAAGCTGTGGGAAAACATCTTGCTATTACTCATTGGCCAAGTGCTTATTCCACTCATCTTTCTAGAGAGAGCTTGAATAAGCGATTAGCAGCAGTCAAAATGGCCAATTAGTAACCTGAGGACACGTATTTCACTGGGTTTAAGGCAGCATGCACAAAGAAATCTAGCAACAGAGGATCTCCGATGCGCTTTTAGACTAGTTTGACCAGCCAATATTTCTCTCGCATCAGCGGAGTATGGCTGTGAACAAACATACTGAAAACAACGGTCCATCAACCACGTAAAAGCACCCTCTCATTCCAAAAGAAAAAGGGCAAAAAATGAAGGATAATACCTGCTCAATTCCACCACGTGCAGTAACTTCACAATACATAGCATGAAGGTCCATATCTACACCTCCTAGTTTTGGAGTCCTGTAAAATTGAAATTCAATGATAGCAATTCATCAAGAAATTGAAAGTTGGTGCTATTTACCAGAAAAAAAATTGCAATGCTGTACAATGCAGAAACAGTGCAGTTTGGATGTGTTGACGACCACTCACATCAACCGCATCCCAAGAGCTGCTAGAAAGTTATCCAGGGTGGCCATAAACAGTTCCTTGTCCTGAATCACAGCTTCATGTGCAGCAAAGGCTGGTGGGTACTGCTGCTCAATCTTCTGGAGCTCAGAAGCTGGGATGAGCTGAAGGTGCAGGCTTTCAGTCTGCTCTGGAGGTGCAGAACTATGGGGAGACAACATCTGAATGTCTCCGTGTCCAAGCTCCATTGGTTGTGTTAGAGGGCCTTCAACTGTCTGGCTATGATCGGTGTTGTTTGCCACATGGATAGCTTCCGCTTCCTGAACATCCCTTTGGTTGGTGTTGCGTGCTCCTTGAGTGATTTCAAAAGCCTGTGCATGGCTATGGTTGAAGTCACTTGCCCAATGGGTAGCTTCCAAATTCTGAACATGGCTATGGTCGGTGTTGCTTATTGCATGTGTAGCATGCAAAGTCTGTCTATGGCTATGGTCGGTGTTGCCTGCTGCATGTGAGGCATCAAAGCTCAGGCTATGGTGGGTATTGCTTGCTGCATGTGTGGCATCCAAGGCCTGGTTATGGTGGGTGTTACTTGCTGCATGTGTAGCTTCCAGAATTTGGCTAAGGTGGGTGTTTCTAGTTGTGTGTGTAGCTTCAAATGACCGGCTATGGTTGATTTTGCTTGCTGTATGGGTTTCTTCCAGGGTCGGGCTATGGCCATTATGGGCGTTATGGTGGACAACATTAGCTGCCTGGCTATGACTGTGATGGGCATCGCTTGCTACCAAGCCCTGGATATGGCCATGGTGGATATTGTTTTCTGCCTGGGGCTGGCCGTTGCTTGCTGCATGTGTTGCCTCCGTGGTCTGTTTATGGTGTGTGCTGATGGCTACATATGCCTTTATGGTCCGGTCAGAGTGGGTGTTGACAGCTACATACGCCTCCATGGTCTGGCCATGGTGAGTGTTATTATCGATGGGTGCATGAGTAGCTTCCAAGGACTGGCTATGGCTATTGAAGGAGTTTCTAGCGGCAGATGTATTTTCCAAGGTCTGGCTATGATTGGCGATGCCTGCTGCATGTGTGGTGTCCAAGGTCTGGGTGACGCTTGTTGAATGCTCTTCATGCGAAATGGGGTTGTCAAGACCAAATGGGCGAGAACCAGTTAATTCATGAAGGTGACCATAATGCTCCGGAGGCTGATGATCCTCCTGATGGGGCAGTGTGGGAGTGCCAGCTTGTAAACCCAAGCTTAAAGAGCGAGATGGCTCGAGGTGTGTAGAGGCAGGGGCTGCATCTGGAGGCCTCTTCAGGTCTTGCTGTTGATGAACGGGGACAAATCCAAGCTTATCGTGTTGTGGGTTTTGCCCACCATCATCTGCAGACTGCCTATGCTGCTTGGCATCATCGTACATGGCGCCCTGCTGCACGAAGGGGGAAAGCCAAAAGCCAAAAAGGGCCAAATCCTGCACAATGGCGCAGCCGGACGCAGACCAATTAGGTCTCCAATGGGAGCTAAAACAGCAGAACCCGAGATGCGGTAAAGAACCAAGTCGCAAGAAAGGAAACCCACATCAAAACAGCCGTGGGAAGGTACCTGAAGGACAATTGAAGCAACAAATAGCTTGAAAGCCTGCCTGGCTATGGCGGACGGAGCTCGTCCAATCGCCGAGTAGAGGTTTTGTCCGAGAACAACTTTCTACTCTCCCGTGTTCTTCTCCCACTTACTAGGACCTCGCTCTCTCCCATCCAACGGTGGTTCTTCTCGCCTCCCACCCACATCCATCTTAGGACGAGAAATCATTTTTCCTCTATTTTTATTTACCTTTCAATTTTCTTTCCTCTTTTAGCCTGTCGTATTCTTGCCTTCACTTCCCTCCATGTAGTGGACTGGCCCACTCACATTCAAAATTTTGAAACTTGCTTTTTACATCTTTCTAGGTAACATTGTGCCTTAATTTCTCTTTTTTTTTTAAGAGGTTCGTTACACACCTTATGGTGTGGGAGGGAGAGGTGGTAAGTTAATCAATCTCACTCTCGTATAGTATAGTAACGCTCGAAGTATAGTATAGTAACGCTCGAACACTTCATCGCTTTGACAAGGTATACATATTGAGAAAACTCGTCAAGGTGCATTAATTAACCTCTCCGTGTCTACATGCATTGATTAAAACAAAACTTTTTAAAGGTTTTTAATAACTTAAAAAATCAAATGTCCCTGCTACATCTATAATGAAGTGCTAAAGTTAAAACACTATCACTTGGCCAAAGGGGACCGTGGGCAAGATTGTGTAAACGAGCCAAGGGCCAAAAGGGGGACCATGGGCATGGCCAAATGTGGGGGCCAAGGAGTAAGTGTGTGTGAACATGAGCAAAAGTATATAAGAAGGCAATTATAAGCCCAAGTTCTAATGACCACTTTTACTCAATATAAATTCAAGCCTTGCCCATGCAAGCTTCCATGGTGACCTTCGCCCATGTTCGTAGACTCCATCCATGTAAACGATGTATAATGTGTCTAGACTCCACATTAACGAGTCCCTCCTCCCTCCCTTCTTTCATTGGTATCAGAGGCCATGCCTTTGATCCACTCTCTTGAATTTTCTTGAAATCCTTTTGAGTGTTCTTGATTTTCTTGATCAAGAAGATGACTATGGTGGCATTGAATGGTGAAAGTTCCATTTCTTGGTCTAATTCCTAAAGCTTTTAGGGCCATGGGTTTACTGTGGAGCTAATTTTGGGGGAGCCACACCAAAATTCAAATTGCAAGACCTAATTTGGGGGAAGAAAGTTATTAATCTCACTAATCATGATTACTTTTGCTAATCCAAAATGTTTTTATTCTTTCCCTCTTCTTGCTTGCTTTGGTGCTTCAATCTTTGGCTAACGGCGGCTGGCCATAGCTTAGGGTGTTGATTAGGCATGGCTTAGGCTTCTCAATGAGCTTAATAATAGCAATTTTCGTGAAGAGCTGCTACTTGTTAGGTTGCCACAGGAGTTGCCTGAGTATTGTGTGATTATAGAGCTTGATAGAGAGCTAAATACTTGGCAGGGTGTGGCTTAAGGCTTAGCAAAAGCCTAGGGTTAGCAATGGCTTGTGATAAGCTTCATTTCATGCAAAATACTCATGAATTCTACGTGATTTGCTACCCGTGAGACTGACGCGTTTCTGTTGATTTCCATGGTGTTTTGGAGCTTCCAAAGTCTTGTATTAGCTTCTCCAATTCTTGGTAAGGCTTGATACATACCTTCATATGATGGTGATTTCAGCTTTAATGGTCAACAATGGAGCCTCTTTCTCTTGCCCCCATGAGCAAAGATGTGGCTATGCTTGGAAGCTTTGGATATGGAGATTTTCACGCAAGCATTCAACTCATAAGTGTAAGATTCCTCAATTACTATGCTAATTGTGCCCTCAATGGTGCTTGGGAATGATTTGTGCACTTGCATTTGGGGTTTTTGGCTGCAAACAAAATAAACCATTAAATTAGGGTTTCATAAACCTAATTAGTGGTTTATTGCATTCATTAGCATCATTGGATTGCCTATTAGCCAAACACGTGCTATTTTTTGTTGAATGGTGGCCATACCGCTCTTATGCTTCCATTTGAACAAGGATTAAGCTATTGGAACCATTCCATGTAAAGAATTTAGACATTTCTTGATTTCTTGGTTCAAGAATTAGGGGTTTTTATCAAGAAACCCTAATTCCATGGCATCGCTATCATTACAAGATAATTGTATGGCCTTGCTGGCATTGAGCACTTTAATTGATACAATTTGCAATGGCAAGCTTCGTATGAGCCATTGAGCAAAACCCTAGAGCAACAATGTGGGGTTTCTTGCTTCCTTGTGCCATTTGGATGCAATATATGATATTCATGGCCGTCCCTATTCTATTTGAATAGCATATGATGGAAATCATACTCACATGAATGCCATAATCATATGCCTAGAGGTGTTTGCTTGATTGATGAAAACTATTTTTCATGATGGAGTTTATGTATAATGAAAGGGTAATATCAAGCAAGATTGAGTCAATTGGTATATCCAATCAAGGGTTTTTAAGAGAGTCTTCATAATACACATGCTTAGATGCAACCTATGCGTAAGTGATGCTTTGTTGGATTGCCTATGCTTATCTTATGCCATGGTAAGGGCATAGGCATACTATGGACACTTGATGTATTGAGATCATTGGGGATTCATGGATGAGCATGAGTACATACTTGAATGTATGAACAATTTTAAGAGTATGAGTCATGCTTAAAATCAGTGATCTCACCATCTATTTGAGATTCAATCACTCTCCACATCACATTATAATACACTTCTCATTTCTAGCCACCACTAGTGACGTGTGAGGGTACCCCAGTATGTGGAGGAGAGACTAGGGAGGGCATGGCTTGAACTCACTGTGCTGTGATTGCCGTGGGAATGTGGTACGGTGAGGGATTAGGTCTTGGTGGTGAAGACATGGCCCAAACTTGTGCCCTTAGAATTTAAACTTGGGCACAAGGGTTTAAAGAACTTGACTAGGAGATTAGCAAGCTTCGATGCACTACATCGAATTGACATATTCTTCATTGGTAGGATTGCAAACAATGGTGCATTCTCATGTGAAAGAATTGACAATTGGCAAGGGCAATTTGCATTGGCAACAATTGGCCAAGGACAATTTACTTTAATTTGACAAAGAGTGGATTGCTTTGGTTGCAAGTTGGGGTGCAAAGAAGTTGACATTGTGTAGCCATTGGGTTGCATTTAATATATTGTGCATAGGATATTTGAGATTTGGGCCAAATTACAAAAGAGATGCTGCCGAAATTTGGTCAAAATTTATGCATAGCTGCAACCTAAAACCCTAATTCAGTCAAAAATCAACATGGCTGATTTGAAAGGTTATGCATAGCTTGAAAGCTTGTATTTAGGGCTACAATTGAAGCTATCAAGGACTTGATTCCGATAACCTTTGATTGTCCAACCGAAAGATCTTGGAATTAGGTCAAAGTGGGGCCTAGTCCAAAATAGCACGTTAATTTGGCAAAGTAAGCATATGGGGGTGTTGTACTTGTCAAGGGCTTCTTAGCAATACAAAGATCATTCATTTCGGATAACATTTGCTAGGGCATCCGGGCATAGTTGGCTTTTTGGTCAAAGTCAAAACGGAGAATGCTTGCCCTTTGACTGAAGCAACGAGGTTTGGACTAGTGCTTGTACTACTCAAGGGCTTTCCAATGAGCTATCGCCAACCAATATCAGAGAAGTTTTAGGGTTTTAGAGCCGTTTCCCCATTTTCAATAGTGCGACAAAAACCCTAAAACAGAGGATACTTGGGCACTTTGGATTTTTACTATTTTGGCATATTTGGATAGCTTACATTGAGGGCTATCCATAGAACCCAATATCTCTAAATTCCGACAAGATTTGAGCAAGTTACGACTTTTTCAATTTCAACTATGGCGTCAATGGGAAGACCACGAAAGCCAAAGGATTTTACACTTGAAGAAGAGGTTGAAAATGTGGATAATGTGCCAGTCACTAACACTAACATGGATGCAAGTGGGCATGTTACTACAAGTGTGCAAATGGTGCTGATAAGCAACAAAATGCAATCAATGTGGGAACTCCTTAAATCAATCCAAGATGGTCAAGCTTAACAAGCTATTGCTTTGTCTCAACAACTTAATGTATATGATATTATGATTGAGAATATATATGATATTTCTTTGCATTCATTGAAAGTATGGATCGGGCCAATGAAGCATTGCTAAGGAATTTCAAAGTGGATTGGCAAAGAACTCCAATGGAGGAACCACCTATGCAAGGCAATGTAATGTGATGAACCGGGGGAAAGACTTAAGTCTTTCGCAACAACTTGAAGACATCGAGAATCAATGCAAGAACTCGAGTGGCATTATGCATGCGCAAATGGGTTTGCCACCAAAATCATCTTCTTTTGGGAGTTTGCCTACACATAGTCTGTCTTCATCAAGTGGTGTTGCTAAAGGAAAATGTGCTTGTTGCCTAGGATTTGTTGAGAAAACGTGGTGCTCATGCTAGATCAAGTGTGTGGAGGAAAAGAGCTCACAAAATACAAGAAATCTCTTGCTTATTAAATTGCTTACAAATGCAATTGGGCTCTACTCTCACTCAAATTGTGAAGAGTTCCCATCCTTTAAATAGGAGGAGGCCACCCCTTTGGGGTGCCTTTACACACGACCTTAATTTCAACCATCTAATATTGTGCCCAAGACTAATGGTTACAATGCCTATATTCTAATATCCCCCCTCAATACCAGCTATGAATGCTTGGAATGGGTGGTATTGCACATAGAATCCCCCCCTTAATCTATGGATGGAGATGCCTTTATAAATAGGCGTACAATGGTGTTCATGGTGATGTGATTTACTAGGGTTTACCAAATACCCTAGAGCTTCAAAGGTTAATAATGGCCTTTGAGTCTTTAGTTGTTGTCGATGACGATGTACACCTTAATGCGGGTGCACTCCACTCTTTATGCTTGCTCGTTCATCTTTCCACTTTGACCTTTCAAACAAGTGTTCAAGGGAATGGGTTTGGGAGGGTCTTACCACTTGTCTTAATGATTTGACAAGAGCAATGTCTACTCCACTAATACAATGAGAAGGTACAAGCTTATTTAGAGTGATTAAGGAGCTGATTTCATGGCTCACAATGACAAGAAATCTCTTGCTTATTAAATTGCTTACAAATGCAATTGGGCTCTACTCTCACTCAAATTATGAAGAGTTCTCATCCTTTAAATAGGAGGAGGCCACCCCTTTGGGGTGCCTTTACACACGACCTTAATTTCAGCCATCCAATATTGTGCCCAAGACTAATGGTTACAAGGCCTATATTCTAATATATAGGAGTTGGAAATCAATGGCACGGGCCTCATGAGATCCATCACAAGACAAGGAGGTGATAACATCTAGGAGATACCTCCTTGGAGCTCGAAGCTGCACACGATCTCATTATTTATAACAGGACTTTCCTCATCAAGGCAGCTCCAGCACCGTGGATTACCTACTACTGGTATCTCCAGTTTTGGCACGCCTCATCCCGAACTTCTTCACCTTGACACCACTACCTGCCATTGCGAAGTCAACCACACCTATCTCAACTTCACCCTTATGTGCACACTAACCACCCCCCTCCCCCACAACACCCTCCACCTCTCACTACACCCAGATCCATTTTGATCATGAGCTTGATGGTGTTTACTCAGACCAATTTTATCACCACCTCTAGGATGTGGACCCTCTTGCCCCCCTGTCCACCCACGAGACACCCCCCACAATCCTCCCATTAGCTCTAGATCCAAGGCATGCTCCATGGCCATCACACCACCTTCCCAGATATCGTAATAGAAGGGGACATCTAGGCCATACTCAATAACCCCATGCTC
Source organism: Cibotium barometz (assembly GCF_041138505.1). NCBI lineage: Eukaryota > Viridiplantae > Streptophyta > Polypodiopsida > Cyatheales > Cibotiaceae > Cibotium > Cibotium barometz. Next base: position 4,125,490 of record NC_141056.1, read on the forward strand.
AACATACTTGAGAGAGGTGTACCCTTCTACTAGAGCATCGATGATGTGCCTCCCACATGCTTCAATTCTCATGTACTCCATGATGAGAGTTTCTTGTACTAGTGCTTAATGTTTTTCCACTCTTTTTTGGCTCCTGCGCCCTATAGCATCTCTATAACCATTTGAGAAATGGGGCATTGACTTTGTCAATCCAATCAATCCCCGGTAGCTTGAGGAACTTAATGATGAAAAACAGGTAGAGGGAGAGGAGAAACACACACACAGGAGCAAACCCTAATGTATTAAGCAAACCCTAACCATAGAGAGAAGCCATATCCCCTCTCACACGTTGCTCTCACACATTGCATAAAGCCATCGTCCATAATCTACAACACACTACTTGTGTTGTGTCCACACACAGCTAACCCTAGCTAATGTCCACACACTATGACCAGCTGGACGCGGTCATTTATGTCTCACACATGTTACTATCTAACATGCCAGCACATAGTGCAACTGGCACAAGCTGACATCGAGCTTGAATCTCAACAGCCCCTCTCAAGCTCATGATGTACTGCCACCCATAGATGAAGATGTAGATGAGGTTGGGCTCTCAACACTCCCCCTCAAGCTCATCCCATGTACTCCCAACATAGTACGGAAGTACTCAAACTTCTCCCTGCTAAGTGGCTTTGTAAAGATGTCGGCCTCCTGCTCTTCAGTCTTCACATACTACAAATCCACTGTACCATCCACCAACACTTTCTCTTTGACAAAATGATAGTGGACCTCTATATGCTTTGTCCGCGCATGAAAAATTGGATTCTTGGCCAACTGTATGCTGCTCATGTTGTCACAATGAATGATAACCTTGCCATCAATAGGCTCACCCCAATAGGCTCACCCAAATCAGCCAAGATACTCTTTAACCATACTCCTTCACATGTAGCAATGGTTGCACCCCTGTATTCAGCCTCTGTACTAGATAAAGCAACAGTAGGTTGCTTCTTACTGCTTCAACTCACTACTGCACTTCCAAATGTAAAGGCATAACCACTAGTCGACCTCCTGTTATACGAGCTACCTGCCCAATTTGCGTCTGTGTAGCCATGTACATCCAAGCCTTTACCATGCTCATAAAGAAGACCATAATGTGCAGTGGTCTTTACATAGTACATAATGCGTCTCACTGCATCCAAATGAGGTTTTTTGGGGCTTTGTATAAATTGGTTTACTAGCCCCACAGCATAACTGAGATCTGGTCGTGTGATAGTCATGTAAATAAGACTGCCAACCATCTTTCTATACATAGATGGATCATCCAACTCTTCACCAAAATCAGCCCGCAGCTTCACATTCTGCTCCAAAGGTGTAATCATTGGCTTACACCCTGTCATCCCATATTTTGCCAACATATCCAATGCATATTGGCATTGCACTAACCATGTCCTTGCATGGTCTTTGATCACTTCAATCCCAAGAAATAATCTCAATTCACCCAAGTCTTTCATATCAAATTGCCCACTCAATGCCTTCTTGACATGCATAACATCTGTAAGCAAGATCTCATGTGACAATCAAGTCATCTAGATAGATGATAAGCAAGACAATCCCATGATCTGTTTTCTTCACATAGAGTGAAGAATGTGCTGAAGAAACCTGAAATCCAAGGGAGATAAGGTATCGGCTTATCTTATAACTCCAAGCACGAGGTGCTTGCTTCAAACCATATAATGCTTTCTTTAATCTGCATACATGAGTGGGGTACCTCGGGTGTACATATCCTTCTGGCTATGCCATATAAACTTCCTCTTATAACTCCAAGCACGAGGTGCTTACTTCAAACCATATAATGCTTTCTTTAATCTGCATACATGAGTGGGGTACCTCGGGTGTACATATCCTTTTGGCTATGCCATATAAACTTCCTCTTGTAAATCACCATTTAGAAAGGCATTTTTTATATCCATTTGATGCATTTCCCAACCATTTGCTACAGCCATAGCAACGACTGCTCTCACTGTTCCCATCTTTGCAACTGGACTAAATGTTTCATCATAGTCCAAGCCTTGTGTTTGTGCATAACCCTTAGCTACCAGCCACGCTTTATGGTGCTCAATGGAACCATCTGATTTGCATTTCACCTTATAAACCCATTTCCAACCAATGATATTTTTACCTTGTGGTAAGGCAGCCAAATCCCAAGTTTCATTATGGACCAATGCGTCCATCTCAACATCCATTGCCTTCTCCCATCATACATGCTCCCAATAGCTTCTGTATAGCATGTAGGTTCTACATGCTTCTCCAAAGAGGTCATATATGCGTAATGCATAGCAAAGTCACGATATGTCAACATGTCAACTGGATACCTGACCCTTTGGGACCTCCGCAATGCATGCGGATCACTCTGAACACCTGTCACTCTAGCATGTGGAGGCACATATCTATCCTGCCTTGCACCTAGTGTGCGTAAAACTGGTATGCCAAGTTTCTCATCCAAACTTTCTGAACTTGATGACTTATAACCTATAATGCCAATTCCTTCAACCTTCTTTTTCCCTTTATCCACAGCACTACTCCCAGTGCTCACACTCTCATGTCTCAAGCGTCTTGACCATGGACGTATAGTGCTACTCTCAAACTCTGCTGGCCCAGACATAGAAATAGAACTTGCTTGTGGCAAGTTCACATGCACATCAGCATCAACGGAATCAATGACACCCTCATCCTTTGCCTTGTACCAGCAGCAGCAAGTTCATCAAACACCACATCTTGTGAGATAACCACTTGCCTAGTTTGTGGATTGTAACATTTATATGCCTTGCGATCCTGTGCATACCAAAAAAAAATGCACTTTTTTGCCTTACGATCCAACTTCTTCCTTCTCTCATCTGGCACATGCACATAAGCTATGCTACCAAACACTTTGAGGTGTCCAATGTCTGGCCTAAAACCTGTAAGATGCATCTCTGGCGTACTTCCAATGTATGGCTGCTGTGGGTGTCTTATTAAGTACATACACTGCTATGGCACATGCTTCTCCCCAATAATAGTCTGGCATGCTCTTTTCATTGAGCATTGCCCTAGCCACATCACAAATGACTCTATTTTTCCTCTCAGCAACACCATTTTGCTAAGGTGTGTACCTGCAAGTTAGCTGCCTTCTTATGCCATGCTTTCTCAAGAAATTCTCAAAAGCATGTGAGGTGTATTCACCACCTCCATCTGTCCTCAAACATTTTATCCAAGAGCCATATTGCTTCTCTGCAAAAGCTTTGAAGTCCATAAACTTTCCCAGCACTTCACTTTTCTCTCTGAGGAAGTAAATCCAAGTCATTTTGCTGAAATCATCAATGAACGTCACATAATACAAGCTGCCTCTAATGGATGGGTTTTGAGTAGGACCTCATACATCACTATGAACTATCTCAAGTGGCTTGCTACTCATGTTGCCTTCTTTAGAAAATGGCAACCTTGCTTGCTTTCTAAACTAGCAAGCATCACAGACATGCATATTCCCATCATACTTGAATCTAGGTAGCCCACTAACAATGCCTCTTGCCTGCATGTTCTTTAACCTTTGTATGTTCACGTGTCCAATCCTTTTATGCCACATGTCAATTTCATGTACCACATTTCGGCTCATGGCCAATTTCAACTCAGGAATCCAAGCATCCAACTTAAATAACCTGCCTTCTTTCTTACCTTTGGCAATGACTCTACATCCATTTTTGAAATCCTCAACGAAGCAACCATGCTCGAAAGGAACATGTAAGCCTGCTTCAACCATTTGACCAATTGAGGCCAAACTTTTTGTAATAGAAGGCATATACAAGACATCTGCCATAGACTTTGTTTCACCATTGTGCATCACCAATGGTAAACTTCCAACATGAGTGATAGCATGCTGGGAATCATCTCCTATCTCCACATAGCCTTTCACATCCATTGGCTTTATATGTTCAAACCATTTGCCATGACAAGTCATATGGTTTGATGCTCCAGAGTCCATATACCAAGTGTCATCACTGTCACCATTTGTCATCATAGATCCCACGACATGTTTCATGGCAAACAAGTGATTTGCGCTGCCATCATGACTGCTTGATGCAAAATTTCCACCATTTGCATAATTTCCACCATGTTGTGCATAATGTCCACCATGTTGTGCTCTACCCCCTCTCAAATCATTTTGTTTGCGGGGCGGTAACAATCACGTGCCATATGACCAAGCTTTCCACAGTAATGGCACTCCACATTTTGCATAGATGCATGTTGGCCTTGCCAACATCCTCTTCCACGAGGATTACCTCTGACTCTCTGAGGTGTATATCCACGACCACCTCTAGCACCATATGTAGGCTGAAAATTCTGTTGTGGTGACCTATCCTGCCATCCACGACCAGTACCCCATGACCTCGTGATGCAAATCTCCCCTTGCCTCTAAATCCCCTTTATGAATAGAAAGCTTGATTCCTGCCATTATCATCATGGCTAGTAGATGCATCATGAAAAGAGTCACTGAGTTTGATTTCCTCAACAAGCAAGAGTGAAACTAACTCATCAAAATTTGGTAAACCTGTACTCCGAACAGAGATAGATGTATCACAAGACTTGTACTCCTTGCCAAGACCACGCAAGGTAATGTCTACCAAATCATCATTAGGCATGGGGGCATTGATAGTTGCCAATGCATTTGCATACTTCTTTATCTCTTGTACATAATCATGAATACTCCTTCCTTTCTGCTTCACATTATGAATCTGTTGTCTCAACTGAGACTTACGAGCACTAGTATCTGTATCAAACAGCTTTACTACCAACGTATCCCATGCATCCTTGGGATTCTCAGCATCATGTATATGTATGAGTATAGCATCTGAGATACATATAGACAAGTAATGCAAAACTTTGTATACTCTCTCTGACCACTGTTTATGAGTTACAACCTATTGTTGTGTAGCTTGTCGGGGTAGTTTCAGCTCTGGCTTCACACCTGTAACAAGGTTCCAAAATCCTTTTCCTTTTAATCATGTACTTCCATGCCTGGAAGTTCTTCTCACCCACGATCTGTACTGGGTTGTCTGACATATTTGCTCAATGTAAATGCACCTTTCACACTCATCCAATTCTGTAAATGAGCCATCCTTAGCTCAATCACACTCTAATAAGTGTTCTAGATACTCCAAAGTACTCAATGAACTTCACTGTTGATGTAGAAAATCACTCTAATTGCATTCAAATTGAACTGGTATACGCAGTCCAAAGTACCCTATTTTGGCGTGCTTTCCAAGGCTTCAAATTTCAATGTAGTGGTTCAATCAAGTGTGGATAACTTGAATTGACACCTAAACAAGCTCAATGTTGCATATTAACACCAACCAAGGTGCGTACATACCAAAAATATCAAATCTCCTTCTCTATTTTGAGAAAAACCAATAAAACCAGTAGGAAAAGTGTTCTAATTCCTTTGATTCTTGTCCAAATTGAGAGACCAAACATTCATTAGCTTAGAAATGATGTCTAATAACTCCATGTAAAAGAAATTAGACCAATTGTAAAAGTTGAGAGAGTAATTAGCCAATTAATGACCCTCTATTTCACTAATCATAGCCTGTTTAATCAGCTCATAATCAGCTCCAAAATGCATAATTGCTCCAACCAACCACATAGCAACCTTATCATATGTGTGTATCAAAAAATTGCTAAGGAAATTTTGATGTTAATCAATCACCAATTGGCCTCCACTTTGCTAAGGGATACATTTTCTACAATGTTTCTTGCCTTCAGGCTGCGCCGCCTACTATAGAGGAGGTTTGGAGAGTTAATAGTGGCTATTGATGATATATGTGAGTTGCCAACACTCCTAGGCATGCACCCAAGCCACCAATGTGTTGATTTTTGCAAAAGACCGCCGGCTCCAATTGCATCAAAATTGAACCTCTATTCTCTGTTTTTGTGAGGGCTTCAAAACAGTGAATTTTCAATCACTCCAATGCATCAAACTTGCTCCAAATTCATTGTAGGGCTTGCACATGAGTTTCCAATACATTCCCATTTGCCAAATCATGATTCTTTGTCAGATTTGCATCCATTTGCCTCATCATTCACCACACTCAAGCTTCAATGGAGAGCTTGCAAAACAAAAATTTTTCTTTGCTTTGGGCAACTCAAATCTGATGTTGTTTGTGTTTTTGCACCTGCAACAATCTGCTCAAGGATGTTTAGTAGTCCTTACCTGGCCAAGCTCTCAGATTTCATGAAAATTGGTGTGCTATAAGCTTCACAGCTCCAATGGCAAGCTCCACAGCTTTTCTTCACAGCTTCTTCTCCCTGTTCTCTCACTCTCATAAACCCTAATAGAGAGCACCATGCTCTGATACCATGATGAAAAACATGTAGAAGGAGAGGAGACACACACACAGGAGCAAACCCTAATGTATTAAGCAAACCCTAACCATAGAGAGAAGCCATATCCCCTCTCACACACTGCATAAAGCCATCATCCATGATCTACAACACACTACTTGTGTTGTGTCCACACACAGCTAACCCTAGCAAATGTCCACACACTATGACCAGCTGGACGCAGTCATTTATGTCTCACACATGTTACTATCTAACGTGCTAGCACATAGTGCAACTGGCACAAGCTGACATTGAGCTTGAATCTCAACACTTAAGCACAATTTATCATTGCTATTGCCATGCACTATACTGTCTCTATAACCATTTGAGAAATAGGGCATTGACTTTCTCGAACCAATCCGATAGCTCGAGGAACTTAAGGACAATTTATCATTGTTATTGCCATGCACTATTGTACCAAATGGGTTAAGGCTTGTGCTACCATGAAGGTTGATGCCAGGGTCAACTCCAAATTCATTTACGAGAATATAATTACTAGATTTTGAGTATCCACTCAAATAGTCAACGATAAAGGAACTCACTTCATCAATTATGTAATCAAATTTCTACTAAGCGAATTCATGATACTGCATCACAAATCCTCACCCCTATTAGCCTAAATCTAATGGTCAAGTGAAAAGAACCAATAAGATTATCGAAGCTATCCTAACCCAAGACCATATGGAAGCCTAATGTAATGATTGGGAATATAAATTACTAGCTACTCTTTGGGCTAATAGAACAGCCCGCAAAGTAGTCATCCATACGACACCTTTAGCTTGACATACAGAACAAATGTCGTCATGCCCATGGAATTCTTAGTACTACCAAGCTTAAGAATTGTTGTTAAGGAAAGGTTAACACAAAATGTACCCACCGATCGATTGCTTGAGCTTGAACGCTTGGAAGAAGCCAGATTGTATGCCGAATGATAGTCGAAAAGTTGAGGCACAAGGAATGTTCAATGAAAAGCTCAAAGATAAAGATATCAAAGTCGGGGACATGGCTCTCATGTTTAGCACATAAAACCAAAAGATCAAGCTAAGGGATGTGACCATTCCTTGTGTGCAAACTCGCCCCATAAAAGGACACACATTGAAACACTTGGTAGTGTGGAAGTGCAAAGATTCTTCAACGCGGTCACAAACTTAGATGATTGTTGGCAGTTTGCTATGGACCGGACAGCCATCCAGCCAATCGAGCTAGAGCAGCGTGTCGAAATATCAGAACCTATGCACATTAACACTAGTTAATAGGTCATTACATCTGTAAACTAGCCATGCCCAGAGCACAACGGTATCTCTGTATTGCCCCCTATGACTGCAAGTAAGCAATATAAAAGGATATGACCAGAACTCTATAAGGGTTGTTGTTGCTGTTGTTATAAGGTTGTTGTTTGCTTCTGTATCATCTCTTTTTTAGAATAAAGGAATATCACTTTTGTATGATCTTTGTACATTTGTCAAGTCTGTCTGTCTTTCTATTTAATCTTCTTGTCTATTATCATTTTCAGTGATTCTATCTGTTACGTATTCGATATTTTCATGCAATGATCAGGATCATCCGCACGAGTTGATTAGTCTTAATAGTCAATTCTGATACGCAATCACTTGTAGTCGGATAGGCTATGTCTGTGTCGATTCGTGCTTGATCTGTATGAGATTGGTGTATGTTGCGCACATAACCAAAGTCACTCAGCATGTTGCTCGGTTAGTCCTCGACAACACTTTAGCGACCACGATGCATCTTGATGCCTCTTTCTTGTGCTGTTTTGCTTGCTGCTTGATTGTTTTTGTGTTTGAATAAATTTTCCTTGCTTTCAAATCAATCCCTCATGTCAGCACATGAATTACTTGGCGCGGCACCAAGCTCAAGAACTCCAGTTCATAAGACCAGAAGAAGCCCCCCATAGCACCTGAACCAGAAGAATCGGAATCTGAATTCGAAGAAGAACTGGTAACCCTACCCCCACCACTGTTCATACCACCACCACCTTCCACCACCACAACCCCACGTTCTAAATTACAACATGCTTCCATGACCAACCGTCACCGCTGTGAAGTATCCCAAGTTCTCTAGGAAATCCTCGGAGGATGCGGATGCTCACATCCTCCTTTTTGACAGTGCTAGCACATGAACATCCCCGACCCACTGGACGAGAACCTTAAAAAAGTAGCTTTTGTTTCGATGTTACAGAAAAGTGTTGCTTTCTGGGTTGCTTAGTATGAGTACATCCATTTTCCCACTTGTGATGCAATCAAAGATGCATTCTGTTGAAATATACAAGTGAATAGGGTGTGTGCGGGATCAAGCCCTTGGTTAGAGGCTGTAAAAGAGTGTGTAAATGTGAGAGAACCTGTGAAAAGGTGAGAAGAATCTACTGGGAGAGAATAAAGGGTAGCATGAGAAGATTTAGGAAGTGTGGAGATATTCTGGGAGAGGTGGAGAGAATCAAGCAAAAGAGGTGGAGTGAATCAAGGAGAAATCAGTGGGATTAGATGCTTGGATGTAAACTCCATAAATTGAGGCATTGGCCTAATGAGAATTTGCTGGTTTTTGATTGTCCATGCCTACATTAAGCTATTAGTTAATTACTCACTATTATTGTCTAATCACTTTGTTAATGATGTTGATTCTAGCATTTGATCCACCATAGCTCATCACATTACTGTAATTTTAACATGGTATCAGAGCCAAGCCTAGAATCCATCAATTTGTGAGCCCATTATCTTGCTAATCACTTTGCTAATTAGGATTAATAGCTAATTATATTTTTTCCTCTTTTTTTTTAAACTATTCTCTGCACCCTCAGCTGGTGGAGGGGCTTGATCTCCCTCCATGCTCAACATTAGGCCCATTGCTTCTAGCCACATACAGCCATGATCCCCACGATTCAGCCCATCAAGACAGAACGTCAAACCGTCGCGTAGAACTCCGAAAATTTGCTGATTAGTGGGCGTCGTTTTTCTGCAGCAAATCAAAGATCTCTACTTCATCAAATCAAATCAGTCTAATTTCTCTTAGCCTCGAGGGTTTTCAAGCATGCTCTACAAGCTGGTGAAGTCACAATTCAATTTGATCAAGTCTACAGTGAGATCCAAGCTCTTCATCAAATCTGCAGGTGACTTTGGTAAAACAGAGATTAAGCATTCAATGTTTGGTCAAATCTTATGTTTTTTGGCTTAATCCTCTACTAGACTGATTGCTATTGATGGCCTTGAAAGTATTTGAGCCCATTTGAACTCTAAGGCCTCAGATCTGGACTCCCCGCATACTCTGTTTTTTGCACACAAAACAGAGGATTAATTTGCTAATCAGTGCTAATCACTGTATTTTGGTGCAATTGAGGATTCAACTTAACCATTAGGTATCTGATACAGATGCCTATAACTTTAGATTGCAATTCGGAGTTGGTTTGATACTCCAACCATTCCGTACAAATTGGTTATCCTTGATTTAATAATGTAATTTACTGGTGATTTTATGCTGATAAATCTATTGTAATCATCTCTTAAACACGAGATTGAGTTGTAAAAGGGTAGACACTGCCCTTGAATCTTGAAATTGGATCAAGAGGTAAGACCCCCTTCACATTATCATGAGTACAGCACAAGAAATAGCCAAATTTAATGGGGAGCAGTTTTACATATGGCAGACAAAAACCATGTATTTGCTCATGAGGAAAAATCTATGGGGGCTAGTTGAGGGAAGAGATGAATGCCCAGAGGTTAGAGGGAAAAATGAGTGGAAGAGTAGGAATGAAAAAGCATTGGGACTTATTGCACTCAGTTTAAATGATGAAATCATTCATCACATCATAGGGATACAATGGGCAAAAGATGCATGGGATGAACTCAATAAATTATTTGGCACACAAGCAAAAAATTCAAAGATAAATCTGTTAATGCAATTGGATATGAAGGAAAGTGAACCTTTAATCACACACTTGAATAGATATAAAAGCATTAAGCAACAAACTGGCAGCTATTAGCAAAAAGGTAGAAGATGACGAGGCACTAGCAGTGCTTCTGAAGAGTGTGGACAAAGGTGAATATGAAAATATTGTAGCAACACTAAAGAATGTACCTGAATTGAAGCTACACGAGATAGAAGGAGCTCTACTAGAGCAAGAGGGTAAAGGCAAAGAGAAGAAATGGCTCAACTCAACAGCAGGAGAAGAAAAAGCATTCTTTACCCGAGGAGGATTCTCTCGAGGATGAGGACGAGGAAGAGGCAGAGTAGGAGGAAGGACCTTCACTTGCCACAATTGTGGAAAGCCAGGACACATGGCAAGAGACTGCTACAGCAAACCCAGTGGAGAAGAAACGACATCGGCAAACTTCATGGAGGCTCCAAAGGAAGTGGAGTAGGATCATCTTTTCTGAGAGAGAGAGAGAGATAGAGAAACCCCACAACCCAATGTAACCTGCCCCAACAAAGTAAAACCAGCTCTGAGCCACTGATGATGTAGGCCACGTGGTAGATGTATGTGTGAGCACTTTAGTCAAGGTCGCAGGCACTTGTAGTAGCCTTGGACACATAAAGAGAGAGAGTGTCAAGGACTATGAGTTTAGGGACTTGAGGCACTAGTCGCGGACTATCAAGTAAGAGAGAAACTTGGTATAGGGTCCAGGTGTGCTAAGTTCACTTGAGGGGAGGTGTGCTAGGCACTGGTCACCACGGGGCTCGTGGACTATCAAGTAAGCGGGAAACTTGGTATAGGGTCCAGGTGTGCTAGGAGTATTCACTTGAGGGGAGGTGTTGAAATATACAAGTGAATAGGGTGTGTGCGGGAACAAGCCCTTGGTTAGAGGCTATAAAAAAGAATCTGTAAATGTGAGAGAACCTGTGAAAAGGTGAGAAGAATCTACTGGGAGAGAATAAAGGGTAGCATGAGAAGATTTAGGAAGTGTGGAGATATTCTGGGAGAGGTGGAGAGAATCAAGCAAAAGAGGTGAGTGAATCAAGGAGAAATCAGTGGGATTAGATGCTTGGATGTAAACTCTATAAATTGAGGCATTGGCCTAATGAGAATTTGTTGGTTTTTGATTATCCATGCCTACATAAGCTATTAGTTAATTACTCACTAATCACATTTTAATTATCATCTGATCCACCATTAGCCTAATGAGAATTTGCTGGTTTTTTATTATCCATGCCTACATTAAGTTATTAGTTAATTACTCACTAATCATATCTTAATTATCATCTGATCCACCATAGCTCATCACATTGCTGTAATTTTAACACATTCCTCCAAAGATTCAGGGAAGATAAGACCTCCATGCATGTGCTGGATAAGCTGTGCCAGATGAACTAGAAAAGGGGTAGTAGCTGGTGTCGATCTTGCCACCATGACTCTAGAGCAGTTGGTCAAATCAGCTCTAAGGGTCGAGCATGTGTTGGTAGGATCTGTCAAGAGCAAGGCAAGACCAGAGCAAGAAGATCGCAAGGCATGGAATGCCAATTTGATCAGCCTCTTTGAGGTTGATGTGGTCCAGATAATGGACAGGTATAGACCAGAACATCAGCACAAGTTGGACACTCTATTTAGGGAAGAAGTTCGGGTGTTGCTCACGTCCTTTAACGATGTTTTTGCATGGAGCTACACCAAAATGAAAGGGATTGACCCTCGCTTCTACCAGTATAAGATTAACTTGAGGGAAGATGCAATCCCTATCCGGCCAACAGAGGTACATGATGAATCCCAACTATGCCAAAAGGGTCAAGAGGAGGGATTGGATAAATTGATGCACATCGGATTCATATATCTAACTGATTAGGCAACATGGTTGTCCCCCATCAGAAGCTGAGGATCTGTGTGGATTACAGGAAGCTGAGGATCTGTGTGGATTACAGGAAGCTAAATGTTGCCACAATCTCAGATCCTGTCCCTTTGCCATTCACAGATTCCTTGCTTGATGTTGTAGCCAGCCATGAAATGTACTCCTTCTTGGATAGATTCAGTGACTACAAACCAAGTCTAAATGGAATTAGAATATTGGGAGAAGAAGGCCTTTGTCACTAAATGGGGATCCTTTGCATCCAATGTCATGACCTTTGGGCTCAAGAATGCTCCCACTACATTCTAGTGGATGGTTAGGAGATTTTTGCCAAATTTTTGACCAGTTTCATGCGGGTGTTCATTGATGATTTTAGTGTTTTTGGGAAATCATCTCAACATCTAATGCACCTGCAGTTGTGCTTGGCTAAATGCCTAGTTTCCAGACTAAGCTTGAATCCCGCTAAATGTGCCTTTGCCATCCAAAGTGCTATGCTCCTTAGCCACATTGTATCTTAGGCACGCATTGTAGTAGACCCGGCTAAGGTGGAAGTAATCTGGAAAGCTCCGATTTTGACCAGTGCAAAGGAGCTAAGAAGAGTTTTGGGGCAAGTCAGATGGCATAGTCAAATGCTCCGGTATCTTTCCCATGTAGTAGTCCCATTAAACCAGCAAATGATCCAATGATTTATTCAGTCAACAAGTTTACCACTATTTACTAGTAGGGCAACAAGTTCACCTTCCATGTGGATCATTCTGCTTTGCTTTATCTTGTCGAAAAGCAGAGCTTGGTAGGTAAGATGGCAAGGTGGATGCTGATCTTGCAAGAATTTTGAGTTTAGCATAGTGCACACCTCGGGCGCAAACCATTTAGTGGCAAATCACCTGTCTTGATTGGAATCTAGTGAAACCCCAATTGGAGTAGCGGATGATCTACTTGACGCGGAGCTGTTCATAGCAAGAAGAAGTCATCCCAATCCCCTGAACATGGTTAGATGAAATGTTGGCATTTGTCGCCCCCCACTACAGGTTTGATGGAGTATAGCCTTTCTCACGATCAGAGAGGAAGAGGATAGCTATCTGCAGCGCCGGTCTTTCCAAGTCATAGCTGGCCAGTTGTACAAAAAAGGGATTGATCAGATCCTCCAGAGGTGCATTTCACCTCATGAACAAGAAGCTGTTATCAGAGAAGCCCATCAAGGAATCAACGGAGGTCACTTTGCAAGAGAAGTAATAGGAAGAAAGATCCTCCAAGCCGGTCTCTGGTGGCCATTGATAATCGGTGATGCCTATAAGTGGGCCAAACAGTGTGATGTTTACCAGCATCTCAACCAGCCAACTGACAAAGACCGAATGCCGCATAATCCGATCCTTCCCCTAGAACCATTTCAAAAATGGGGCCTCGACTTTATGGGGCCATTCAAGCCACCATCCCTTGCTTCATCGGTAACAAGCATATCCTGGTGGGCAACCGACTATAATACCAAGTGGTTGGGAGCCCGAGCTCTTTGGGATAATTTGGCTGTCAAATCGGCCAAATTCCTCTATAAGATGATCATCAGCCATTTCAGTTGCCCAATCGAGCTGATCACAATGACTAGGGAAAACACTTCATCAATGATGTAATTCGGTAGCTGGTCACGTAGTATCTCATCATTCATTAAAGATCCATAGTGTCCCATCCATAGGATAAAGGTCAAGTGGAGCCCACCAACAAATTTATCTATCAGATCCTGACAAAACTGGTCAATGAAAATCACATCGATTGGGATGAAAAGTTGTACTCAATATTATGGGCATTCTCCATAGGAATGACTCCATTCAAACTTGTATACAACACACAGAAGTAGTTGTGCCAATGGAGTTCCTAGTGCCGAGCCTTTGGATTGTCATATCTGAGAAGTTAAGCCCAAAGAATCCCTACAACATCATTTGGATCAGCTCCTTGAGCTGGATGAAGACCGATTCAAGAGCTTCGTTATCACCACAGTGATCTAGAAGCGGAGGAAGAAATGGGTTGACTGTCACTCCAAGTACCGACTATTCAAGAAAAAAGATCTGGTCCTATTGTTCCAATCACATGGATGGGTCCTATTGTTCCAGTCACATGGATGGGTCCGACTGGGAAAGCTAAAGCTTAGGTGGACTTAGATCGTGGAAAAATTCTACTAGGAAACATTTCTCCTCGCGGCATGCTCTCAGGAGAGCCCTTCCAGAAGTTGATCAATGGTTATAGCAAGCATACAACATGTCGATGCCACTAACCCACTACCTTGGAATCCATCACATTAATACAGGCACCCCTCTCCAAAAAATCATTGTAGATTTGCTTGGGAAGTGAAGTGATCTGATAACCCTTTATCATGATTATTTGACAGCTGTGCCATAATCGTGCACAACATGAAGTATGGTAACTATTTTTGGATTACCACAAATTGTAGTTAACTTTCTTGTATTTATCTGTTTGCATGCAACCCCTCTTGAAGATATCCCTCATTGGCCTCACAAAAGTCACCCGGCCAAGAATAATTACATGTTGAGACACTTTGGCGCCATGTGAGTGGTGAGCACAAGCTCGAAAATTACAAGAACCCCACCTCCATTATGTGCTGCAAAATGTTCTTGGAAACCATATGGCTGCTGTGTAGAACAAGATGCAATATATCTCAGCTGCTGCAGCACAACAGCCATGGGCTGGATCCACAAGGCAGAGAAGGGAGAAGACATCAATTGGCAACCCTCTCCCTCGCCAAACTGCACAAAGAAGCCAACCACCTTCAGAAGAGCACCACACACATGAAGATGGGCCAATTGCTCACCTTGCTATTCGCGTTCGATGTAAAGCCTGTACAGAACCCATCCAAGGCATTGAACCAAAGTACCACCTGTGCCTGCACCTTTAGAAGTGCAAAACACTCCAACAACCCAGTTGGAGGACCATCCCCATCAAAGCGGTTAGCTCAGAGCAAACTGCCAGCCTCAACATCGAGATGGGGCACACCCATTCCATTGCCATGGCGTCCCAGTTCAAGCGCAAGAAGCTGGTGTTGGCCTGCAAGGCCTCCAAAGAAAAGAAGCAGCACGTCCTACTGGAGCTGCCCTCTACTTTGTTGCCTAAGAAATCTCCGCCTATCCCAGTCACCTTGGCATAGTCTGTGGTAGCCTCCACCACTGTTAGTCCATCAAGCCAACAACTGCCCATCGATGTCCCCATAGCCTGACGTACACCGAGTACCTCGCCCAATGCTTCCAAGGGGAAGATCCATTCGGCATCCGCCAAGCAGAAGCCTAGATGCTCCACCTCCAAGATAATGTCAATCGCCTCCAGCAGGAGAATAACACCCTCCATGATCGGCGGATGGCAGACTACCCACAATGGGAGCTTACTGTGGCCAAAGAAATCGAAGCCCGTGCCACCACCCAGTTCACCTATTTCCTTGACTCCCTCAAAGCCCAAACCCACAAAGAGAAAACCGAAATCAACTTCCTCAATGCCTAGCTCAAGTCCCATACCAACCGCTCCCCCAATACCATCCAGATCAACACCCGCGTCTCGGGGCCGATCTCTTAGACTCTCTCCAAGATGAGCTGAGCCATCTCTAGGACTAGCTCATGGACAAGCTTCACCTTGGTCAATGCAAACAACCGACCATCCGGCAAAAAGAAGACGTCAACTTGGATGATAAAGGCGATGCGTAATCCGGTCCATCGAGTCAAACACCCACACCCTTCTACTTCGCCGCTCCAAGTGCCCCGACCGTTCGGACCAACCCCCACCCCTAATGAAAGCATCAACCTCTGCCACCTATGATGACCTCCTCACCAAGATGGACCAGCTGGAACAAGAGCTCACTTGATGTAAAGCACACAACGTGAAACTCTTGGAAGGTTAGATTGCTATGGTCTTTTGGAGGAAGAGACCAAAACTCCATAGCTTTTCTTTTAAACTACGAATAGTATGCCGTAGCCTTGCAACAAGAGAAGGCTATTTTACCGTAGACCTTCGAAAGAGAGAAAAGTCAGAGTACGAGTAAAAGGACATAAAGCTTGGGGATGATTGGATGATTTCAATCGTAGGAGAAGGTATTAAAGGACTCTCTATTCTCACATATCAAGTTCTGAAACTCTTATTAACGAGCAAAGACAACCATAAATGACAAATTATAAGGTATATATATATTTTGTTTTTCGATTATATATCATTCTTAGGGGTTGAGGTATGGCCCTGGCTTCTCTATTAATTGTTAATAGTGATCTAATTGATTGATTTACTAGTTAAAGTTTGTATTCTTTTAAACAATAGCATATGCCTTAATAAAGAATGTCTTATCATGCAATCTCAAGTTGAAATGCTAAAATCTTTGTTTTGTGAAAAGGATTGTTTTCTTAAGAAGGTAACATGGATTCTAGTCATATGGTTTAGTTGAGTAAATGGATTGTTATCTTGGTTAAATTAAGGTACATATACAACTTCTCTCTGCCTTGACATTGCCCCGTTCTTGTGCTTGTGTAGCCAGACGGAGACGTTAGTAAGGCCCAAAGTCCACCCATGGTATCCCTCATGCCATTGGGAGAATGAGGTTTGCCGATTGAGGTGAGTAATTATGATGCTGCCTAGTTCTGAGCGCCCAAGCTAGTGCGATGAATTAGCCCATCCTAGTGCATAGACATCCCTCTGATGGGGCAAGAGGATTGAGCGACGGAGCCTGAGAGGGCGATAGGCCGGCTTGAGTCCTCACCAATGGCCGACGACGAGGTGTATGGTCCCGTAGGGTTTTGCCCAGCATGTAGAGGCTGGAAGGCCGAATTCTAGATCATCGGTAGTATAAAGGAAAAGAATAAGAGAGCCCATTTGGCTTGTATGGAATCGATTCGTGTATAAACTTTTTTTTATAAATCTTATCTTTGGCATTATTATACTGTGAGAAAAGGCTGTTTTAACAAACCTTGTGAAAAGGGCCTTAATTAAGGAACATGTTTATTTATGTGAAACAGCGTGGTAGGATTGATTAGAAAACAAATTCATGCGTGAGTAGGGTGGAAAGGGTGAGAATGGAATGCCCCGACAACACGGCACCATCCTATGGACGGGTGGACCCGATTAGTTGGGTAGATTTTCAACAGATTAAGTGAAAGTCCTACGCTAGATAAATAGGTTCTCGATTAACTCTATTCTAGGAGACTAGGCCAATGGGAATGTGCCTTACATATGGATAAGGAAAAAAGTGTTGTCTCTAGGAATCAAGATTAGCAGTTGCTCAAACTATGATCAATTACCCTATGGGTAATTTGACTTTTAGAAGACTTGTGAAAAGGATTATTTTCTTAAGAAGGTAACATGAATTCTAGTCCTATGGTTTAGTTGAGTAAATGGATTGCTATCTTGGTTAAATTAAGGTACATGTACAACTTCTCCCTGCCTTGACACTGCCCTGTTCTTGTGCTTGTGGGCGGAGATGTTAGTAAGGCCCAGAGTCCACCCATGGTATCTCTCACACCATTGGGAGAATAAAGTTCGCCAATTGAGGCGAGTAATTGTGATGGTGCCTAGTTATGAGCGCCCAGGCTAGTGCGATGAATTAGCCCACCCTAGTGCGTAGACATCCCTCTGAGGGGCGGGAGGATCGAGCGACGGAGCCTGAGAGGGTGACAGGCCCGGCTTGAGTCCTCGCCAATGATCGACGAGACGAGGTGTATGGTCCGTAGGATTTTGCCCAGCATGTAGAGGCTGGAAGGCCAATTTCTAGATCAATGGCAGTATAAAGGAAAAGAATAAGAGAGCCAGTTTGGCTTGTATGAAATTGATTCATGTATAATCTTTTTTTATAAATCTTATCTTTGGCATTACTGTACTGTGAAAAAAAGTTGTTTTAACAAACCTTGTGAAAAGGGCCTTAATTAAGGAACATGTTTATTTATGTGAAACAGTGTGGTAGGATTAATTAGAAAACAAATTGACACGTGAGTAGGGTGGAAAGTGGGAGGATGGATAGCCCCGACATGGCACCATCCTATGGACAGGTGGACCCGATTAGTTGGGTGGCTTTCCAACAGATTAAGTGAAAGCCCTATGCTAAATAACTAGGTTCTCGAGCAACTTTATTCTAGGAGACTAGGCTAGCAGGGCTATGCCTTGCATATGGATAAGGAAAAAAGCATTGTCTCTAGAAATCAAGATTAGTAGTTGCTCAAACTATGATCAATTACCATATGGGTAATTTGACTTTTAGAAGACCACGCTCCCCCTGTGGGATAGGACTAGGTCTTACCTACAAATCGTATCCTTGAATCTTTACATGGTGACGGTGTCTGAATCTTTACATGGTGAAGGTGTCAACGAGTAGGAAATTTTCTCCAAGCTAAGACTTAGTAGACTATCTTAAGTGTTTCCCCTATTTTGGGAAGGGGAGAACCTTACAAATGGTATCAGAGCCGATCTTAGTTTCTAGGATTTGTTTTTCAAAGGTCAGCTGTCAAGGGAATAAAACAAGTGATTGTTTATTATATGAGGACGAATCAATCATCTCTAGGCCATACAAGTGATTTGAATATCCTCACATGTTGAGAAATTCATCCTATGAAATTGTGCTTGTATCTTGGGGGTGCACACGCAAGATATTTGTACAATAAATTTGAGAAATAAGATCGGGGAGGAAACCTTTTGAGAAAAAACATAAGGTGATCAAATTAAAAAACTAGTGAGAGATTGAATGACTAGAAGGATAGACCGAAACTTTGTTTAGAGAAATTTTCAGGATATATCTCATTAATTGGCATATTATAAATTATTAAGATTATAACTCCATTAAGGTTTGAATAGTTGACGTGTGAATGCCATCCATTGGATGCTTTATACTAGGACTATCATCCAAGACCTTGAACCCATCTCAGACAAACATGGGTCTAACTTCGGATGTGTAATTCCCAGAGGATCATGCTCTTAGATGTGTTAATCCCAAGAAACTAGATGTGTAATTTTCACAAACTAATCATCTTAGACGTGTTAATCCGGATAATCTTTGAATGTGTTAATCCCAAGGCACCAGATGTGTAATTCTCAAAAAATGAAGATCTCATATGTATTAATCCTGAGTGCCTTCAGATGTGGTGCTAATCTAACCACTCAAATCAGAATCAGTTATGGGATGCCATGAAAGTACACCTTTGTGAAAGGTTTTGTCCTCCAAGATTTTGAGAGGATAAAATGAATGAATTTTTTGAGCTAACCCAAGAAGGGATGACCCTGGAAGAATGCCACCAAAATCTTGCTAAACTTCTGCTAAACTTATGCGATATTAGCTCCAGAGACAGATGAGGTAACTCCTCTATCGATTCATTTGGAAGCTTAATCTACCATTGAATAACCTCGTCAAGAATGCAAAACCATCCTCTATTTCAGAAGCAATAATTATAGCCAGAGACTATGATAAAGTTTTTTTATATAGAAAGTGTCGAGAAGGACAAGAGTCCTTCCATGTTAATCAAGAAGAGGTCCTCTAATTCAAGAGGAATGTCAAGCCCACCCTTGGCTACAAGGAATCATGAGCTAGAGCAAAATTAGGTCAAGAAATAGGGATAGTAGGGTTAAAGATAATGGAATTCAACAAGTATTTCTATGAGTAAATAGAAGAGGATTGGTGCAAGATTGATGTGAAGTAATGTACATGATAAATAGAGGTGTTCTAGAAGACAATACTAAGATTATGCAATTGCTATCATAGGTTAGATTGCGTAAAGAATTGATTTCCTTACGTTTTTCCATGACAATTTGTTAAGTACCATATTACATGTGGGGATATAGAATAAGGAATTCATAAGGAAGGATTATGATTTTTTTTAAAAGGTTCATATCATATGAGAACTATATGGATGCATGAACTTAGGATAATAAGGCCAATTAACTTTAAAATAATAAAGACCTTTTGGGGGCACAACAAGACGAACCAAACACATGAAATACGAAACTTTTTAGGAACAGTGTTTAGATTAAAGTACACTTCTATGTAGTGGGGACACCACTTTGGAAGAGACAGAAGGATTTACTTAGATACTACCCCAGCTCGCGAGATGAGGACATCTCGAATCTTTTAAGTGGGGGAGATTGTAAGGTCCCCCCTTCCAAGCCATATATGTATCTCTTTTAATATAGATTTCAAGAAGGAAAGAGAGTGTACTTAGAGAAGAGTGAGATAATAAGGCTAGAAACATTAGGAAAAAGTTAGAATAAAAGTATTAGCCACAAAAATCCTAAAAGAAATAAGAAGACAAGAATAGTTGTATTAAGAGATAAGTATCTCCAAAAATAGAAATTTGAATTTAGGTGATACGAGGTCGTATTTAGAGTACTTTAATATATTTATAGTCCATGCATACTAAAGATGTGAAAAAGTAACGCGTTTCTAAAGATAGCGTGTTTATGACTAAATACAGATGTTTTTGCCTACTCTACCCATGCTGGCTTGTAGACCAGATGCCTTCCGGTTCTTTTGACTGGTTCCATGACTATATTCTTTGTCTTTATCAGAGAGTTATAGGTGAAACAATTTGCTGATTTTGTCAGGGTCTCTACACACAGGGAAAATTGTATAAGAAGGCATCAATTAGCCTCAAGATATTCCTAGAGCTTGAGATGTATATATCCCTTCATTCTTATCTAATCTCTTAGAAGAGAAGGTTAGATTGCTATGGTCTTTTGGAGGAAGAGACCTAAACTCCATAGCTTTTCTTTTAAAGAAAGAATAGTATGCCGTAGCCCTGTAAAACAAGAGAAGGCTATTTTGCCATAGACCTTCAAAAGAGAGAAAAGTCAGAGTATGAGTAAGAGGAGATAAATCTTGGGGATGATGGGATGATTTCAATCATAAGAGAAGGTATTAGAAGACTCTCTATTCTCACATATCAAGTTTTGAAACTCTTATTAATGTGCAAAGACAACTATAAACGATAAATTTCTATAAGGTATATATATATTTTGTTTTTCAATTAGGGGTTGAGGTATGGCCCTGGCTTCTCTATTAATTGTTAATAGTAATCTATTTGATTGATTTACTAGTTAAAGTTTGTATTCTTTTAAACAATAACATATGCCTTAATAAAGAATGTCTTATCGTGTAATCTCAAGTTGAAATGCTAAAATCTTTGTGAAAAGGATTGTTTTCTTAAGAAGGTAACATGGATTCTAGTCCTATGGTTTAGTTGAGTAAATGGATTGTTATCTTGGTTAAATTAAGGAACATTTATAACTTCTCCTTGTCTTGATGGTGCCCCGTTCTTGTGCTTGTGTAGCCGAACGACGGAGACGTTAGTAAGGCCTAGAGTCCACCCATGGTATCTCTCATACCATTGGGAGAATGAGGTTCGCCGATTGAGGCGAGTAATTGTGATGGTGCCTAGTTATGAGGGCCCGGTCTAGTGCGGTGAATTAGTCCACATTAGTGCGTAGACACCCTTCTGAGGGGCGGGAGGATTGAGTGATGGAGCCTGAGAGGGCGGCAGGCCGGCTTGAGTCCTCCCCAATGGCCGACGACGAGGTGTATGGTCCCGTAGGGTTGTGCCCAGCATGTAGAGGCTGGAAGGCCGAATTCTAGATCATCGGTAGTATAAAGGAAAAGAATAAGAGAGCTCGTTTGGCTTGTATGGAATTGATTCATGTATAAACTTTTTTTATAAATCTTATCTTTGGCATTATTGTACTGTGAAAAAAGGCTGTTTTAACAAACCTTGTGAAAAGGGCCTTAATTAAGGAACATGTTTATTATTGTGAAACAATATGGTAGGATTAATTAGAAAACAAATTGATGCATGAGTAGGGTGGAAAGGGGGAGGATGGAATGCCCCGACATGGCACCATCCTATGGACGGGTGGACCCAATTAGTCGGGTAGCTTTCCAACAGATTAAGTGAAAGCCCTACACTAGATAAAAAGGTCCTAGTGGCCATAGAAGTGATTTGAATATCCTCACATGTTGAGACAATCATCCTATGAAATTGTGCTTGTATCTTGGGGGTGCACATGCAAGATATTTGTACAGTAAATTTGAGAAATAAGATCGGGGAGGAAACCTTTTGAGGAAAAACATAAGGTGATCAAATTAAGAAACTAGTGAGAGACTGAATGACTAGAAGGATAGACCGAAACTTTGTTTAGAGAAATTTTTAGGATGTATCTCATTAATTTGCATATTATAAATTATTAAGATTATAACTCCATTAAGGTTTGAATAGTTGACGTATGAATGCCATCCATTGGATGCTTTATACTAGGACTATTATCCAAGATCTTGAACCCATCTCAGACAAACATGGGTCTAACTTCGGATGTGTAATTCCCAGAGGATCATGCTCTTAGATGTGTTAATCCCAAGATACTAGATGCGTAATTTTCAAAAAACTAATCATCTCAGACGTGTTAATTTGGATAATCTTTGGATGTGTCAATCCCAAGGCACCAGATGTGTAATTCTCAAAAAATGAAGATCTTAGATGTATAAATTCTGAGTGCCTTCAGAAGTGGTGCTATGATAAGTATTTGATAGTTTTGAATTTTTCATGGGGATACAATGAAAGAAGCAAGTTCACCCTTGCTCGTCTAAAAATCATAAGAAATGCGGAATTAGTTGGAAGCACTGTTGTCAATCTAACCACTCGAATCAGAATCAGTTATGGGATGCCATGAAAGTACACCTTCGTGAAAGGTTTTGTCCTCTAGGATTTTGAGAGGATAAAATGAATGAACTTTTTGAGCTAACCCAAGAAGGGAAGACCCTGGAAGAATGCCACCAAAATCTTGCTAAACTTCTGCAATTAGCTCCAGAGATGGATGAGGTAACTCCTCTATGGATTCATTTGGAAGCTTAATCTACCATTGAATAACATCAAGAATGCAAAACCATCCTCTATTTTAGAAGCCATAATTATAGCTAGAGACTATGATAAAGTTTTTTTAAATAGAAAGTGTCGAGAAGGACAAGGGTGGAGGTATCCTTAGTCCAATAAAAAGGCGATTGGTAGGGGTTGGGATGGAAGGACAAATTATTCATTCTCCTATGCTCCCTTGAAAATTATAGGTTCTCCTTTATCCTTGGTCTAATCAAAAGGAAATTGGCAGGGGTTGGGATGGAACTACAAATTATTCATTCTCCTATGCTCCCTTGAAAATTATAGGTTCTCCTTTATCCTTGGTCTAATCAAAAGGAAATTGGAAGGGGTTGGCAGGGGTTGGGATGGAACTACAAATTATTCTCCTATGCTCCCTTGAAAGTGATAGGTTCTTCTCTTTATGCAGGATGTCAAGCAAAAAATGGAAGGAAGCTTTGAGTCTAATGACTTGGGATGGGGGATGTAAAGCTTCAAGAAATTCAATGCTCAGTTTGGGGCTATGGTGGTCTCACAAATTCACCCCCCCCCACGGACTTCTAGATACTTTCTTAGCAAGAAAACTAAACAATAAAGGGTTAAGGAGGTTGGCAAAGACTGCTGGGACTGGCATCTATGGGGTGGAAAGAACTTGATCAATTGGAGCTTGTCTAAAGGGAAAGGGATTTAATGAGATAGGTGCACCATGGTGCATACTCAGCCGAAGTGGTTTAAAGGGAAAGGGATTTAATGAGATAGGTGCACCATGGTGCATACTCAGCCGAAGTGGTTTTCTACTACATTTTATGAGTCTTTAGGGGATAAAAGATTGGGCTTGGTTCAATGGGGCTAAATTGTTAAAAGGAAAAACTAGGGATTTGTATATACATAACTAAGAAAGGGGAAAATTAATGTGGAATATTGCAACAAAATCTAGAGGGTGAGAAACTAGGGATTTTGGGACTGTCTAGCTATTAGAGGAGCCCTGGTTGCTAGAAGAGGAGATGGAAAGACTTGTGGGAGTGCCATATCCCTATCAAATTTCAGGTTTTCTTATGGAGAGTATGTATTAAGCTAATGCAAAAAAACTTCACTAGTGGGTCTTCCCCCAGATGTAGAACTACCTTGGAGGATGGAAAACATGCATTTTGGGACTGTCTAGCTATCAAAGGAGCATGGGGAAAAATTGGCAAGTGGGTTAAACATTGTATAGGGATTCCGGACCAATGGGGAGATGGATTCTAGGGAAATGGATATCTAATGATGGGGCTACATATATATTGTTTAGTATTATCGGAGCTTGCTATTTGTGGGAAATTTGGGCTACTAGGAATTGTATTGTGATTCAGAATGGATCCTTTATTGGATTGGATGTGATAGAATCGATGCATAAGAGTGTGTACATGTGCTGGTCTGAAATCTTTGTGAACAAGCTAGATAAAGATGGGTTGGGTTAGCTAATTTAGAGGCTACAAAATGGCATCACTTGATTTCTTTATCTCTTTTGGGACTATCATGCATGCTAGGGAAATCTAACATATGATTGATATGATGCAGGTCTATATTGGTCTGGATTTGA
This sequence comes from Cibotium barometz, assembly GCF_041138505.1. Taxonomy (NCBI): domain Eukaryota; kingdom Viridiplantae; phylum Streptophyta; class Polypodiopsida; order Cyatheales; family Cibotiaceae; genus Cibotium; species Cibotium barometz. The sequence continues at coordinate 4,150,095 of NC_141056.1, forward strand.
AGCCCAAATAGGTTAAATTTGGTCCTAAAACCAGAAGATGGTATCTCAAGGAGAAGCAAGTGGATTACACATTTGTGGCATTCATAGAGAACCCTATTGGGACAAGGGGGAAGTGTTGGAGAAGCAAACCCCTAGAGGATGCACTACTAGAGCCATGATGGAAGTCTAGATTCAATTGGGTTACCAAATCTCTTGGGAACAATCTAACTTTGAGATGGAGGAAGATACATGGAATCTGTTATGTAAACTTTTGAATGTAGACAACTAAAGGTTTATGACTAGGGGGTGTGATCAAGTAGGATTTCTTATTTAAATGGTTTTGGATGTAAAGATAGATTTGAAGTAATATATATACTTACTATTGGTCCCAAAAAAAAAAAGAATTGCATATATATCAGTGCGCACTACTCAAGGACCGTGCACATCTGGGAGCAGTAGGCATCATGCATGAGTTTTTCCTTTGTGTGTTGAGGTTACAGAGTAATGTAAACGCGGTGTTGTTTTGCCGACCGTAAAGGCCTCACAAAATAATACTATTATAATATAATAATATTATATTATAATGTGAGGTGGGCACACTATAATAGTTACCGAATTGATAAATATCTACTGCTTCAAGGAAGAGGAGTTAAAGAACTTTCTCTCTGCTAGCATAAAAAAGAGAAAGGTTCTTTGATTCAAAGAAAAAAATTAAGGTCAAGTATGTTTAGAACAAAGCCCATGCCTAACAAGGCAAAGTATACAAGATTACATCCCATGCTATGTTACTGTCGAGTTTCTCTTTACTTATCACGCAGATCTTGGAGGATATGCTTGCAAAGTGATATATTTGATGCATACATAAAGAAAACACCAATGCGTGATCTTGGAGGATATGCTTTTCCACAATAGGCTAGGTAAAAACACTATCTCCTCTTTAGCTTGTCCATAATGTTCTCCGTGAAAAGATTAACACTAAAACTCTAGGTAGCTCTTGCTACCTTATACTACTAATCACAATGATTGCAACATGATATTATGGATATATTTCCTTACAAGTAATATTGAGGCTTTTGAAAAGTTAAAGAATGAATTGCATTGGTTTGAAATAATAGAAAAGAACCTTTAAAAAATCCATGTCTAAGGAATATTTAGCCTACTGTAGATCCAAAACTACATTAGCCCTAGGCTGTACAACATGGAGTCAAAGGAGTATTGACTCTACTAGCTAAAGAAAAGAAAAATTGTGATGTGGTATTCTTGGAGAAAACTACATTAAACGGATGAGGATCTTCTCTTCAATTCATTAAATAGTAATTATATAACTATGTATTCAACACATTTGTTGTTGGCACCAAAATAGTGGGCTTCCTCTATTAAATAACAAGGGTTGCTTGCACCCATTCCATAGAGATGGAATCTCAGGATGAAGACATCAAGACTACACCCATTCCATTCCCTAAGTGGGTTAAGAAACTCTTTAATGGTACAAATCATCATCTGTTATAAATGCACCATCTAACATTTACTAGACAAAGATAATTATAATGTAGCAAAGGGATCAAGATAACCCTGTTGCTTATCGACTCATGGAAAAGATAATTAAAATGTAATAGAGGCCTATTCACTCATGGAAAAAATAAAGATACATAATCCCACAACTCTTACCAAAATGTAAGATAATTCAAATTGCATGGGAGACATGAAATCAAAGTACTTCTAAATCATCATCTCAAATCTAACATCATCATCAGCCCCAAGTCGGTTTATAAAGCTAGGTACCACTTTTATGTGGATATTTGGAGACGTATCAGGCTTGGCCAATGGACAAGGGATTTATAAAGGTTGAGGGATTTGACATCTAAGAAACTTTTACCCCCATAGCTAGATTAATTAAGCACCTTTCTTGTTTTGTGAAATTTCAAGGGTGCCAAGTGATGCAGATGGATGTGAAGCCCCTTTCCTCATGAAGGAGCTTAAGGAGGACGTGAACATTGAGGTGTCAATAGGATTTGTGGTCTCCAAGTCTAAAGGTTAAGTTTTACAAGTACACAAGTTCTTACAAAAGCTAAAATACAACCCTTAAGCATTGTACTAACACATTGACACTTTGTAAGTATTGGTCTCATGTGAAGCCCCTACAATGTTAATTTATCTCTTTTCTCTTCGTAATAAGTAAAGTATATAATTATCATCATATGTACGGAAAACTTCATCTTAATGGGTAATGATATAGAAAATATCTAACAAATGCAATATAACAAACATTAAAATTTATAGAGCTTGTGACCTTTACATAATGTTTGAGTGCATAATGTGTGTCCTATCCTCTCGGAGTTATTTCATGTACTCCTAGGAGGTTGATACTTTGTTTCCAATTAGGAACTCTAAATCCTTAGCAATGGACTCTAGACTTCTTGTTATCATATTATTTACCTTTAAATGAGTGTCCATGTCATCAAGCTTGACTCCAAGAGCTTTTATTTGGATGCAACTTAATTGTGAGTTGTTTTTGGCTCATGGAACATAAAATCTAGTTTGTATAGTGGATGGCCAGCTTTAAGCCTTATAAAAGCTATTTGAGGGCATAGTGGAATGTCCTTGGGTTCATGAGGTTCATTTTCCTTGTGTGTATTAGGTTCTTGGTTTCATGTTGCTTTGGCACCTTGGACTAGTTCTTGTCTACCCTTCTTGTTCTTTGAAAATAGCCACACTCCACATAATAACATGGAGATAGGCATGCATATGAAATTAAATTAAGAAGGGGAAGTGTGAAAATCATTATGCATTAAAGGAGTTATTTCTGAAGGTAGACTATATAAAGACTCTTTAGAAAAGCATCTTTTTTAAAAAGCTTTTCACCCTCCAATGGTGAGGTTTCAACTTTGTCAAGGAAGTCTTTATCTTTGGCCCACTTCTTTGCACAATGTTGGTGGGATTTTGCAAATTGGTTTCCCCTTCCGTAGTAGCATGTGATTTATATACATGGATACATGCAAAGATCTTTCCACTGTAGTGGTTGTCTCCTCATTTATCACCTCCAATCCCCTTATCTATTGTCTCCTTGGCAATCACCATCTTTCTTGTCCTTATATCATCTTCTCCTTTGTCTTTCTTGTCACCCTCCTTATCTTCCCTTTTTGGATCTTCTTCCACTTTCTTGTCTTCCTTCTTCATGTCTTCATCTATATCTTCATTTTTTAAATCCTTGTCGCTTTTATTGTTGCTAGATTTTTCTAAATCATTGGAGTCTAAGTAATCCTCAATTAATGTTTTAAATTTATTGGCATTTAAATCTCTCAATCCCTATTTTAAATATTTTTTGGCTTGAAAACTTCTTCCATAGTTCTATCTCTATATCCACCTTCATATTTCACCACATCCTCTTCATCATCTCTTATTTTGTATGTGCCTTGTGAGTAGTTTATCATGGAAAATTATGGAACTTGTTCCAATCCAAAAGTTTAAATTTTGTATGTCTCTTGCAATGTCTTGACTAGAATCTCCTTCATATTTTCCACCATTTTTTCTTGCATATCTCATGATCAACATAAAAACCTTCATGTGAACTGGTGGGGCTATCTACTATATTCCCCTCTCTAGGAAGGTTGTCACATGATTTCTTTGTAGTTGATGATACCTAACCATTCTTGATAAGAATTTGGATTTTTATATCTACATTCTTCTATTCTTGAAATAATCCCTTATTAGTTTCCTTACATCTCCTTTGCATGCTTCATAACTTTATTCTATTAGTGCTTAACCTATGGGAGTGTGCCTCCTTTGGCTCTTGCACTTGAAATTCGGCCTACTAGAGCTCTCCTTTAAGATTATTATTTTTTTGGTATAGATTTTGCAGTTTGTAATCACTTTAAGCAGTTGCCTCTTTAGATAGTTTTTTGAACCTACATTACTTTAGGTAGGATGGGTATAAATGCATAGCAATAGGACTTAGTACCATAGATGAGTTTGACTTCATAACTTTCACTGCTAGGGCCTTGGATAATATATTATCAATGCTAGTTTTGAATCTACATGGAATATCCTTGTAGAATTGGCAATGCTAGTGGAAATTAGTGGGCATAGTTTTATGCAGTTCCTTTGGTTACTATTATCTTCTCCTTTAGAACCACTTCCACTTTAAATTCTTTACTATTGTTTTATCCTTTATAACCAATTCCACTTTAGATTCTTTGCTATTGTTATATCCTTTATAACCATTTCTACTTTAGATTCTTGGATCCTAATTCCCAATTCAACTTGCACTTTTACTTCCACGTTAGTGACATTCTTAAGCTTGCCATCTTTCAGTAGCCAATTAAGGCTTATTGGAATGAGTGTATTCTATAGAAGCTTGGTCTTGTTTGGCCATGGACATCTTAGACCCTTCTAGCTCAAGATTGTTTTCTACTTTTTTCTTGGGTTGGTTTTATCTTGGCCTCTACATCAAATTATTCTTCCCTTTTCTTCTATTACCTTTATGCTTTTCTCTTCATTATTATTTTCTTATAGTTTGGCCTTTCCATGCTTTTCTTGCTTTGTGTTTCTTAGCCTCATTCTTGGCCTCTATGTCTTAGCCTCTGTAAATTTCCTTTATAATTTTACTTGCTTCTCTCTTTAAAATTTCCCCTCTTCATTGGGTTTTACTCTTTTGTTAACTTTATGTGCTTCGGTTACTTGGCCTCTAATTTGTTAAGGGACATTTCCCTACGTATTGCCTCCCCCTTATCCCATAATGCCATCCCCATCTTGCTTTCTTTTACTTGTATTTTCCTCTTGGCCTTCCCCTCCTCCCATCGTGTCATCCCCATGTTGCTTCATTTTACTTCTATTTTCTTCTTGGCATCAATTTCTTTGAGAGGAGCTACCACCGTACCTATACTACCTTTGCCTTCTCCCATTTCCATTCTCACCTAGATTTAAGTTTTACCTCTACCTTCTTCTTTGTGATGCCCATCAACTTAAAAGTCTTTAAAAATCTCCTCATGGAACCTTTAGCTTGTCAACTAAACTTGCCCAGCTTTGCTAATTGCATTAAGGACTTAGTATCCCCAAATCACCTTGGTGGCTATTTCTTCATGTATCTCCTCCTTTATTAGGTAGAGCTATATGATGCATTGAAGTTATGCATTGAGAATTCAATGAAATGGCTACCATTTTGATTATAGCCTCCTCGGTAATCTATGTATGATTTCCAAACCATGGAAGAAGCTTAAAGAAGTTTCCACACTTGCACACAACTTTTTTAAAAAAAAGAGCTTACAAAACTGAACATGGAGAATAGACAATGAAATTGCAAGTGTACTTGTGAGTGAAGATAAGAATAGTGAAAGTTTTATTAAGTGCTTAAATTAACGCCACCTTATATTTATGGTAATTATTGACCGCTGTGTTGAACCTAGAGGAATATCCATGTTATCTAGGCTTGTGTTATCTTCCTGAACATTTGTATCTTCGTGAACATTTTTTATCCATGCTACCATTAAATAACATGCTTGGATTTTGGTACATTATCAATTATTTGTGATATTTTGTTAGCAAGGTCCATGATGTTGATTATTTCATTAATGTATGCATGTTGTACTTAAAAGTGGGATATACTAGGGAGGAACACTCTTCTCAATATTGAATCTCAAGATTGAAAATGGTGCTCTTTCTCCAAGGAAGAGTGTGTGAATGTGGAATTGCATGGAGGGCCATTCCTTCTACTACACTTTGAGCCTGTGATATGTTTTTTGTGTTATTATTTAAGGACATCTAGTAATATCTTGGTGTTTGGATGTTTGGATGGAGTTTCCCTATGGCTATACTCTCTCTGTCTCTCTGTATGCATTCGCTAGATTGTTGCACTTGTGTCTCCTCCTAGCCATTTATCAATCCTAGGACATATTGTCTTAGAACACGGTATCTCCACAGATGACAGCAAGGTGCGACTCATTCTTGAGCTACCACCCCTACCAACTTCAAGGGAGTCCAACGATTCGTGGGGTATGTTAGTCAATCATCACCATTGTTTCATCTTTATGTATGCCATAATAGCTCGTCCCCTTTATGGACTCCTAGTGATTTTTGAATGGACAAAGGAGTGCCAACAAACATATGACACCCTAAAAAAGGCATTGGCCAAGCGCTCCTCCCATTTTGAGATCTCCTAATTGGAAAATCATATTCCATGTCCACAGAGATGCCTCTACCTTTGGTTTCATGCTCGCTTAACCTGGAGAACACAACAAGGATTTCCTTGTTAGGTTTGTGAGTTGCTAATTAAATGAAGTAAAACAAAACTATACCACCACAAAAAGAGAAGGGTTGGCCATGGTCTATATAATTAAAAGGTTTTGTCATTATCTTTTGGCATCCAAATTGATTTTCTTTGTGGACCATCAAGCTCTTCTTTATCTGGTAAAAAACTTTGCACCATTGGCCGACAATATGTCGCGTATCCCTAACGGAGAGCCACTCGTGGGTGTTGATGATGACTTGCCAGATACCTCTATCCCAACTATGTTTAATTTTTGAATGGGGAGAGGAAGTTGCACACTTTCTAGCTAATGGCCTACCCACCAAAGCACCAATCAACAAGGATCGAGAAAGATGCCTCATCATAGAAAGCAACGCCCTATTAACAACTGATTTCTAGACAACTCTACAAATAAGGAAAGGATGGAATCGTGGGACGCAGTGTCCATGAGGATGAATACATCTCTATTTTGGAGCAAGCCCACTCTGGAGTCACAAGAGAACACTTTGCAGAGCAGATACCACTGCTCAAAAGATCCTTCTGGTGGCCAACCTTGTTTGGAGACACCGAATACATCTGCAATGGATGATGATTCCACACAATAAGGATAGGATGCCCCTCCACCCTGTCATGTCCTTACAACCATTTGAGAAATGGGGCGTCAATTTTGTAGGACCCATTAGTCCGGTAGCCTAACACACCCATTAGTCATAGTGGCCAATGGACTACTACACAAAATAGGTCAAAGCTAGAGCCATAAGAAAAGTTGACAAAAGGTCCACGACTAAATTTCTTTACAAGTACATGATTCTCACTCATTTTGGGTGCCCCCTTCAGCTTGTTAGTGACAATGGCACCCACTTCATTAATGAGGTAATATAATTATTACTACAATAATTTATGGTCACACACCAAAAATATTCACCCTATTACCCCCCCAAGCTAATGGCCAAGAAAAAATCAAGAACTCTTAAGACCCTATGCGCTATCTTGACCAAGCCCATAGAGGCAAGTCATAAACGACTGGGAATAAATTTGCCATCTATACTCTAGGCTTATTGCACCACGTATGAAGTGGCCATTAACATGATACCCTTAACATATGGCGTTGAAGCAGTTATGCCTATGGAATTCTTGGTGCAAAGCTTAAGGGTCACCGTACAAGAAAGTCTCATTGGCAATGTCCCAAGCAATTAGCTCTTTGAGCTTAAGAAACTCCATGAAATGCGTCAAAGGGATATGTATATTCTGGAATGCTTGTCAAAAAACTAAGGCGCAAGCAATGGTTTGATGACCAACTTAAGGACAAGAAGATGAATGAGGGGGGTATGGTCCTCCTCTATAGCACTAAAAATCATAAGAAAAAACTTAAATACAGAGGGCTAGGTCCCTTCCTAGTAGTGACTAAAATAACCCCACAAGCGTAGTCCCCATAGAAACTCTCGGTGGTGCGAAAATGGTCGGTTATTTCAATTGTAGCAAATTACGACTATACTACGCAAAATGCATTAACAACACTACACCTCAAAAAAGAGGAGAAACATAAACACAATGAGATGAAAAAAATAGCACAACAAGAAGCTAACGAACAGCAAGCAAAACTTAGAGACAAATCATAGTAAACATGGCCCATTTAGTCACTCAACCTTGAGGAAGAGGACTGGGAAGTGAAACCTGCTCGCTTGTGGAGTTAGGAATGACCGCTCCAACAAGTTTCACACAAAAACTAGCACTTGTTAATATGAGTGCTAACTACAATTTAATGTCCTATGACACATGATATTCTCTCAGGAGGCTAATCTTACTCCCCACCCCAACCACCATCACTATTATCGCTTTGCATTCTGTTAAGTGCTAGGTGTGGTTACAATTTTATTTCACATTGGAAATAGCCCCTTGGAAGGTAAGTTCTATGTCATGCCTGCAAGAGGAGATACTTCTGGGACAAGGATGGATGGGACACAACTGATGTCATATTAATTAGGACGCAAGGATGATGACACTACAACTGGCCTCATGGCACATTACTTTCCTTATTATGACAGACGAAGAGCCAACACTGCCAATCTCACCTCCACAAGGTGACCAATCCTCTTCATCAACCACAAACCCCAACATTACTAACACCACTAATTGCCAATAAATACTAGCTCACTCCTATTCCACCCGAACCATTAAAACTAACTGTTAGATCTGCCCAAGAAGATTCTCATCACCCAAGGTTATTATGAGGGCGCTAGCACCCTATGGATTCCCCAAAGATCCAACCTTCCCCTAAAACCTCAGCAAACCTAATACCTCATCATATTTCCCAAACCTCATGTCGACCTCCGACAAGGCAACCACAAGCTCGCAATGTTAGGGAGAACATTTAGCTGATGACCCTCTCTCCAGTACAACAGTCACCTCAACAAACCTCATCCCCACCACTTCGCAACTACTTATCGTCACCTAAACCTCTTCTCATGGCCCAAAAATTCTATGAAGGTAATCAGCAAATTTGGCTACCAAAACTGATGACTCACAACATCCCTACCCCTAAGTTTACTGCACCACAAAGCTTCCAATGGGGGTCGAAGCTCGCCTCAACTGTTGCCACCATTAGCACTCTATAGGATAAGAGAAAAGCAAAGATCCAGGAGGAAACCAAGGACATGCCACCCCTGCTCAAATGTCTCCACCAGTGATATCCCATGAACCTCAGCTACCCCACCTACCTTTATCATTTGACTCCCCCCATATACCCCTACTCAACCTCTTGCCTCTCTAATCCCTCACTGTCCCAAGCAATTCTCTCCCAAGAGACTATCGTGCTTCACGAAGAGTTGCCAACCTTGCCCACACTTAATTGGTTCCACCTTCTTGCCATCACCAATTGGGCAAGGACTCAGTACAAAACCCGCATGGGATGCTAACCATCTAGTCCGAGGGTATAAAACCTATTCACAAGGTGTTAAAAAAAAACCTCTAAATCGTCAAAGCAAATGGCCGAATCCACAACCGTTTACTCATGCATCCTTTGGTTGTTCAGTTTCCCAAATCCACGACTATTCACTCCTACGAAATGACTGTTCACTTTAGCTCCACAATTCCACAATTGTTCGTCTATAAAGCCACGGTCGTCCACTCTTTCCAAGACACATTCATTCATCCGGTCAATCCATAGCCGTTCCTCAATGGAGCTGTGCCTATTCCTTTGCGACACCCACGACCGTCCGTTCCTTGAAAATCTATATAAGGGCCCACCCCCATTCATTTACCTCACTTTTCTTCTTACCTCATAGCTAAACTATTACAAAACTTTCACTCTAATTTTTAATTTTTCTTGTCTGCTTGTGCCCGCCCACCGCTATCATGGCCGAACCTGAACACTCCAACTCCTCCTTTGAGGTCTTTGCTCACACATGCCAAAAGACGAAACAGCATGCTAAAAGAAGAGATAGCATGCCCCACCTAGTTATTCCATCTGGGTGAAGCTCTGATAAAGCAAGTTGATAGCCATGCCATCCACAACCTGATGAACAACCATAAGGTTGAGCACAAATTGCTCTATTACACCAAACCTTTCTATTGAGCCATTGTTGAATCCTGGTCATCACCTACCTGGCAAATAGGGCTCAACATGGATTGCCCACCCTGTAGCCATGGGACTAGACCATACCTCCCTCAACCTCCTCATTAACCTCTCTTTCCAAAACCAAGTTTCCTTTGACAACCCCACCAATATCTTCTGTAAGATTCCTCCCCCAACCCCTTTGTGATGTCTAGCATATTCCCCTGTAATCAATCCCTCTTCAGAAATATAAAGACCTTGTTTCTAACTGTTTTAGCCTAGAGAGAGAAAAATTATTCTAGAGAGAGAATATTCAGATTATGAATATTTTTCGATAGAAAAATAACTCATCTTATTAAAATAAGTTCCCCTGAAACAGAAATTCAAAAAGAATTTTCCAATGTGCAATTGGAATTAATTGGAAATAGGTATAAAGAACCTTAGTCTAAGGGTCTAGATTTTCAGAAATTTTTAGATTATGGTCCAATTAAGGTTCCTATGGACCAATAGCATCAATCCATGTGTAGGGAGGAGATAAATCCAATTTGTAAAAGAAGATACCCAAAAATGAGTAAATGCTCACATAAGATGAAGAGTTGAAAATGTACAAGGTTTAGTAGTAAAAAACTATGAGCAATAGAATTTTGACACATATGTAAGGAAGGAGAGTTCTTTAAAGAAGGTGCATATTTCACATAAGATGAAGAGTTGAAAATGTACAAGGTTTAGTAGTAAAAAACTATGAGCAATAAAATTTTGACACATGTAAGGAAGGAGAGTTCTTTAAAGAAGGTGCATATTTCACATAAGATGAAGAGTTGAAAATGTACAAGGTTTATTAGTAAAAAAACTATGAGCAATAGAATTTTGACACATATGTAAGGAAGGGGAGTTCTTTAAAGGAGGTGCATATTTCACATGCTTGAATGAATTTTAAACTCAAAAATAATGTGATATTTTTATCTCTCATATCTCTTGAACCAAACCAAATCAAAATGGAACCAAATCGAATCAAAAAGTAACCAAACTAGGTCCAAATCTAGTCCAAATTCAACCAAACTGACTTGGAAAATTCTAGAATCAGTTTGTTTGGTTAGGAGCTCAATTTTTCCTATAAATAGAAGCCTTCCCTTGTTGAAAAAAATATAGTGTCTTATGCTTTGTTACTCTACTCCACCTACGCCAAGAACTGTGAATTCTTTAATAATTCACTAGTTTTTGACACTTCTCTCTTTCTTCAATCCCCATTGGTGGCTCCATCAACATACTAAACCAATTGATTGGTTGGGGGCCTCTACCGTGATCAAAGAATCAAGCAAATTATAAGATAAGTATAGTGAATTTTGATCTTTTCTATAATTTCTCAATGATTCTCTCTTCTCAACCCCTCTCAAGCTTGAGAAGCTTAATTGATATGGTTTTTGAAATGCTATTGAAGTTAATTAATTAATGATAGTAAAGAATTACATAAAATTCTATTTATATTTAATTCTAATGGTCTTTCTCTCTCTCACTTAAGAAATGGTCATACTCATGACCCTTTTCAATCCAAATGAAGCTTTTCATAAGGCTTTTCCTTAATCCAAGATTAAGCTATGCTTGAGGCTAAATTAATGGCTTTTTTCTATGCTTTAGTTATGTATATCGATGATTCAATCCATTGTGGATTGATGATCCAATTAGAGACCATTCTAATTATTTTCTTAATGGTAAGCCTTATTCCTTAGAAAAGATTGAGATTTATCAGTCATAGTAGCGGAGCTATGGCAAAATTTTTATAGAAATTACGCATAAAATAATTTCATTCAAAGCATAAAAAGAGGAATTCCTACCATATTCTAGGAACTATCATCCTAGATTAATTAAAAGAATATTATTATGCATGGAGATATGGATGTTTGCATGTAGATGTAGAGGTATGGATGTGAGTGTGAATGTGGAGGCGGATGTATGCATGTAGAAGTAGATGTATAGATGAGGATGTAAATGGAGATGTGGATGGATGCATGTAGATGTAGATGTATAGATGTAGATGTGGATGTGGAGGTGGATGGATGCATGTAGATGTAGATGTATATATGTAGATGGGAATGGAGATGTATAGATGTAGATGTATAGATGCATAGATGTAGATGGGAATGGAGATGTGGATGTATGCATGTAGATGTAGATTTATAGATGTAGATGTGGATGTGGAGGTGGATGGATGCATGTAGATGTAGATGTATAGATGTAGATGTGAATAGAGATGTGGATGTATGCATGTAGATGTAGATGTATAGATGTAGATGTGGATTTGGAGGTGGATGTATGCATGTAGATATAGATGTGGATGTGGATGTGGAGGTGGATGTATGCATGGAGATGTGGATGTATGCATGTAGAAGTAGATGTATAGATGAGGATGTAAATGGAGATGTGGATGGATGCATGTAGATGTAGATGTATAGATATAGATGTGAATGGAGATGTAGATGTATGCATGTAGATGTAGATGTGGGGAGATGTAGATGTATAGATATAGATGTGAATGGAGATGTGGATGTATGCATGTAGATGTAGATGTATGCATGGAGATGTAGATGTATGCACGTAGATGTGAATGTACGCATATAGATGTGGATGTATGGATGTGAATGTGCATGTAGATGTGGATGTATGGATGTGGATGCATGAATGTGCATGTAGATGTGGATGTGAAAATAGATGTATGGATGTAGATGTGGATGTATGGATGTGAATATATGATATGTGATGTGAAGGAATCTGAAGTGATGAGATGGAAAATGATGGGATGAGATGAGTATACATATAAATGGAATATGGAATAAGTAATATAGATTGATGAGGGATAATGTGGAAAAATGAAAGTTAAAATAGAAATTATATTGTAAACTGTTTGTAAATGCTGTTTGTAAATGATTGTTTTATGTCAAGAATGCTGGGGGGAGCATTTTGGCCGTCTTGTGATTAAGGTCGTGATGATAGAGTTGCAACTGCTGACGGAGAGTCAATGAAGGACGTCTCGCGTAGCAAGGTCGGCCGAGGTCTTGACCAGCCTCGGTGCGATTAAAATGGTGAGCTTCCGGTACGGTGGATGAGGGGCCAAGGAAGCGGCCTATGAGTGAAGCGCTAGGTCACCTGCGAAGGATCCTAGAGGGTGCTGACCATACGGTGCTCGGGCTCTGGGTCGCCTAGGATACCCACGCGTGCGTCGAGGAAGATATTGGAACAAGAGTAGGAGTTGTTTTCTAAAATCGGGCATGGATCTGGTTGATTGACCTTGCTGGTCTTCAATGGATGAGTCCATGGCTCTTTATATGGATCTGTTGGTTGATCTTGCTGATCTTCAACGAGAGTCCATCTTGATAAGTGATTATATTGCCGAGTATTATGGACTAGGAACTATCGAAACGGCTCCTGAGCGTTCTAGTTGCCAATGATGCCATAGATACTATGATGAAGGAATGATGGGAAAATTAAGAATCAACTGGATAAATTGGAAGATGGTGATCAGTGATACTATGGTTTTATTAAAGGATTATTTTAAACTGGTTGAATTTGTGAAAAGGCAATTTCATATTGGGTGTGTGAGTGGTGTGACTAGTTTTATTTTGCATGAACATCCGGCTAGGGGGCCTTGGAACTCTTTTCCTTGGTACCCGGGACAAAACCTAACCAAATTCTTAATTGGATCCCATCACTACAGTGGTTGGGCGGTTGGCTAACCCATGGGATCGGATGGGGTTAGGCTGGATTGATGGATCCGTAAATCGAGACTCAAACTTTTGTTTTTACGATAGATAAAATAAATCTCGGACAGTAACTGTTCTATGGATAGGAATCAACGGCTGTGCCTCTTGAATGGGGAAAAAAGCGTTGATCCCAATGATCCAAGTGCAAGTTCTTCCTTGACCTGACCAAGTATCTTATAGATGCAATTGGATCAGCTCGATCAGAAATGATCTTGACTACGTTAGAGTAAAAAGTTATCCTGGTGGAATCACCCGTGCTTTCCGGTAAAGGAAGTTTTTCCGGGTTCAGTTTTGGAACAACCGACGGATTAGTCTCTTATCCGGATATCCGTGGGTGAGGCACCGAGTGTGGGACCCCTGTCCCGTGCGAGAAGTGCTACTTCCGCTGCTAGTATCCCGAATCTGTTGCTCGGTGGGAACAGGGATCTTACAGTTGGTATCAGAGCCAGGTTAATAAAGATCAACTGAGAAGATAAATATGTCAAAAATTTATCAAGAAACACAAAAAGGTTATAATTGTGTGATATAATTCATACAATTTGATATTCAAACTGAAATTCATAATTTGGTAATTGGTTCTTGAGATGGAAGTACCGCAATTATATAGAATCCCTGACTTGCTTGAGGCCTAGACATGATAGTATTTACCTTATAATTCCAAGGGCCGTGACTACCCGTATATACCGAGAGTATACTGCAGCTCTTTACTGACAGTATATACGAGTAAATCTAAGACTTGAAATTATAAGTGTTAATGCTATCCAGATGATGATTTTGAATGTGATTGATATGATTTTTAATTCTGTTTGAGAATTGATGAATTGATTTGGATTCTGAAAAATGCTGATTGAAAAATGTTGATTTTTAAAAATTAGTTGAAATATAATGAAACCACAATGAGGGGGAATGGGACGAGTCCCTGTGATGATATTCATAACTAGAATGATGATAACGAATTCAACAAATCACTATGAGATTAGTGGGTTGTGCTGTCAGATTGCTACTGTTAATACTTGACCGGTAGATCAAGTTAAGGGATGTCAAATTGAGGACTAGCTTAATGAAATTCTCGTGAAGGAATGTTCAGAAGGAAATTTTTCGGTCTAATGGACCATTATCATGTTAAAGATATGAATGATAAGATCTGAATGAATTGTTATTTAATTATGAGTTCTATATAAGGGATATTCATCCCGGTATTCTGTTGGGTTGACCAGAATATAAGGAACCCCAGAATAAAATTGGATCTTAAGAAAAAGAGTTGTCCTCTACCTTGCGAGATGAGGACATCTCGCATTTTTTTAAGTGGGGTAGGATGTAAGATTCCTCCCCAGCCTTCGAGGTATACAGGAGTAAGAATCTCCCTTTCTGATCTTATAATTATTCCCTCTCTAAAATAAAAGGAAGTTTCTGTTTTAAAAAAAAAGAAGACCCTTTCTCTAGAATACTTCTCAGGAGTCCCACCTGTTTTAAGGATTTAGAACAATGAGTTCAGAAGTGAGAATCGGTGTTTTGGATACCAAGGTTTTGGTTTTCATTCGAGTACGGCCCAAAAGAAGTTCTTTATCTCTTGGGGAGTATAAGAAGTTATCCCCCAGATATTGTGACCCTTATATCTGAATTCAATGAAAGTAGGTGACTTAGCCTACAAGTTTCTTTTATCCCCTCATCTCAAAATTCTTAATGCCTTCTATAGAAAAATGTGTCAAACACAAATCATGGAAAGACGGTAAAACTTCAGTGGCAAGTTACCGTTGGCTTCTAGGTTACGCTAGCTCCTTCCTTTATATAAGTCGTAACTTTTACTTATCGCTCACAGTAATCTTACTCCCATCAATCTCCTTTCTTTCTTAATCTCCTTCATGGCTTGGCAATAAGAACTAGTTTTATCCACGATGATTTCTCACCTTCAAGACGCAAGAGAGCCTGTGAAGAAAGACTTTATAGAACAGTATGAGCGCTCACTTTTTCCTCACCTAGGAACTTCTGTAGCGCAGACCAAATGGCGGACCTATCAAAACATAACTAGGGTAACACCCTGGGGTCAGCAGCACTTTCGTAACAATGTCCGCTTGGCCATGGTTATTGAAGCTTTGGTTTTGGGTCCCCGATACTATTGCGTCATGAGATCAAGGCATCTTGGGTTTTCTGAGCGGGTCTTCTTTACTGGCGTGTTTTCTTCCTCATGAGAAGATATGCCTTTATCCCGTTTTTGGCTTGCCTCTCAGAGGTCCTTTTGTTAGATCACCCCATACCACTGAGATAGGTGCGGCAATAACCAGCAGGATCATTCCCATAGATGAGTTACCCTATACTTGTGCAGCTTGTGAGTGCTGCTTTTGTGACCATATGATGGACGGGCTTATGGAAGTGTAAAGAGTTCTTCTATCTTTACTGTATAAGTTCCGAGAATGAATAAAGTTTAAATCTTGTTCTTATCTTACTCTCTTTAAGACTTTTCGTGGTTAATCTTGATTAAAAATTTACTCTAAGTCTCATATTCGTGCATCTTGCGAAATTATCCCAGTTTGCGAGATGAGGACATCTCGCATTTTTTAAGTGGGGTAGAATGTAAGATTCCTCCCCCAACCCCTTTTTGATGTCTAGCATATTCCCCTGTAATCAATCCCTCTTCAGAAATATAAAGACCTTGTTTCTAACTGTTTTAGCCTAGAGAGAGAAAAATTATTCTAGAGAGAGAATATTCAGATTATGAATATTTTTCGATAGAAAAATAACTCATCTTATTAAAATAAGTTCCCCTGAAACAGAAATTCAAAAAGAATTTTCCAATGTGCAATTGGAATTAATTGGAAATAGGTATAAAGAACCTTAGTCTAAGGGTCTAGATTTTCAGAAATTTTTAGATTATGGTCCAATTAAGGTTCCTATGGACCAATAGCATCAATCCATGTGTAGGGAGGAGATAAATCCAATTTGTAAAAGAAGATACCCAAAAATGAGTAAATGCTCACATAAGATGAAGAGTTAAAAATGTACAAGGTTTAGTAGTAAAAAACTATGAGCAATAAAATTTTGACACATATGTAAGGAAGGAGAGTTCTTTAAAGAAGGTGCATATTTCACATAAGATGAAGAGTTGAAAATGTACAAGGTTTAGTAGTAAAAAACTATGAGCAATAAAATTTTGACACATGTAAGGAAGGAGAGTTCTTTAAAGAAGGTGCATATTTCACATAAGATGAAGAGTTGAAAATGTACAAGGTTTATTAGTAAAAAAACTATGAGCAATAGAATTTTGACACATATGTAAGGAAGGGGAGTTCTTTAAAGGAGGTGCATATTTCACATGCTTGAATGAATTTTAAACTCAAAAATAATGTGATATTTTTATCTCTCATATCTCTTGAACCAAACCAAATCAAAATGGAACCAAATCGAATCAAAAAGTAACCAAACTAGGTCCAAATCTAGTCCAAATTCAACCAAACTGACTTGGAAAATTCTAGAATCAGTTTGTTTGGTTAGGAGCTCAATTTTTCCTATAAATAGAAGCCTTCCCTTGTTGAAAAAAATATAGTGTCTTATGCTTTGTTACTCTACTCCACCTACGCCAAGAACTGTGAATTCTTTAATAATTCACTAGTTTTTGACACTTCTCTCTTTCTTCAATCCCCATTGGTGGCTCCATCAACATACTAAACCAATTGATTGGTTGGGGGCCTCTACCGTGATCAAAGAATCAAGCAAATTATAAGATAAGTATAGTGAATTTTGATCTTTTCTATAATTTCTCAATGATTCTCTCTTCTCAACCCCTCTCAAGCTTGAGAAGCTTAATTGATATGGTTTTTGAAATGCTATTGAAGTTAATTAATTAATGATAGTAAAGAATTACATAAAATTCTATTTATATTTAATTCTAATGGTCTTTCTCTCTCTCACTTAAAAAATGGTCATACTCATGACCCTTTTCAATCCAAATGAAGCTTTTCATAAGGCTTTTCCTTAATCCAAGATTAAGCTATGCTTGAGGCTAAATTAATGGCTTTTTTCAATGCTTTAGTTATGTATATCGATGATTCAATCCATTATGGATTGATGATCCAATTAGAGACCATTCTAATTATTTCCTTAATGGTAAGCCTTATTCCTTAGAAAAGATTGAGATTTATCAGTCATAGTAGCGGAGCTATGGCAAAATTTTTATAGAAATTACGCATAAAATAATTTCATTCAAAGCATAAAAAGAGGAATTCCTACCATATTCTAGGAACTATCATCCTAGATTAATTAAAAGAATATTATTATGCATGGAGATATGGATGTTTGCATGTAGATGTAGAGGTATGGATGTGAGTGTGAATGTGGAGGTGGATGTATGCATGGAGATGTGGATGTATGCATGTAGAAGTAGATGTATAGATGAGGATGTAAATGGAGATGTGGATGGATGCATGTAGATGTAGATGTATAGATGTAGATGTGGATGTGGAGGTGGATGGATGCATGTAGATGTAGATGTATAGATGTAGATGGGAATGGAGATGTATAGATGTAGATGTATAGATGTATAGATGTAGATGAGAATGGAGATGTGGATGTATGCATGTAGATGTAGATGTATAGATGTAGATGTGGATGTGGAGGTGGATGGATGCATGTAGATGTAGATGTATAGATGTAGATGTGAATAGAGATGTGGATGTATGCATGTAGATGTAGATGTATAGATGTAGATGTGGATGTGAAGGTGGATGTATGCATGTAGATATAGATGTGGATGTGGATGTGGAGGTGGATGTATGCATGGAGATGTGGATGTATGCATGTAGAAGTAGATGTATAGATGAGGATGTAAATGGAGATGTGGATGGATGCATGTAGATGTAGATGTATAGATATAGATGTGAATGGAGATGTAGATGTATGCATGTAGATGTAGATGTGGGGAGATGTAGATGTATGCATGGAGATGTAGATGTATGCACGTAGATGTGAATGTACGCATATAGATGTGGATGTATGGATGTGAATGTGCATGTAGATGTGGATGTATGGATGTGGATGCATGAATGTGCATGTAGATGTGGATGTGAAAATAGATGTATGGATGTAGATGTGGATGTATGGATGTGAATATATGATATGTGATGTGAAGGAATCTGAAGTGATGAGATGGAAAATGATGGGATGGGATGAGTATACATATAAATGGAATATGGAATAAGTAATGTAGATTGATGAGGGATAATGTGGAAAAATGAAAGTTAAAATAGAAATTGTATTGTAAACTGTTTGTAAATGATTGTTTTTTGTCAAGAATGCTAGGGGGAGCATTTTGGCCGTCTTGTGATTAAGGTCGTGATGATAGAGTTGCAACTGCTGACGGAGAGTCAATGAAGGACGTCTCGCGTAGCAAGGTCGGCCGAGGTCTTGACCAGCCTCGGTGCGATTAAAATGGTGAGCTTCCGGTACGGTGGATGAGGGGCCAAGGAAGTGGCCTATGAGTGAAGCGCTAGGTCACCTGCGAAGGATCCTAGAGGGTGCTGACCATACGGTGCTCGGGCTCTGGGTCGCCTAGGATACCCACGCGTGCGTCGAGGAAGATATTGGAACAAGAGTAGGAGTTGTTTTCTGAAATCGGGCATGGATCTGGTTGATTGACCTTGCTGGTCTTCAATGGATGAGTCCATGGCTCTTTATATGGATCTGTTGGTTGATCTTGCTGATCTTCAACGAGAGTCCATCTTGATAAGTGATTATATTGCCGAGTATTATGGGCTAGGAACTATCGAAACGGCTCCTGAGCGTTCTAGTTGCCAATGATGCCATAGATACTCTGATGAAGGAATGATGGGAAAATTAAGAATCAACTGGATAAATTGGAAGATGGTGATCAGTGATACTATGGTTTTATTAAAGGATTGTTTTAAACTGGTTGAATTTGTGAAAAGGCAATTTCATATTGGGTGTGTGAGTGGTGTGACTAGTTTTATTTTGCATGAACATCCGGCTAGGGGGCCTTGGAACTCTTTTCCTTGGTACCCGGGACAAAACCTAACCAAATTCTTAATTGGATCCCATCACTACAGTGGTTGGGTGGTTGGCTAACCCATGGGATCGGATGGGGTTAGGCTGGATTGATGGATCCGTAAATCGAGACTCAAACTTTTGTTTTTACGATAGATAAAATAAATCCCGGACAGTAACTGTTCTATGGATAGGAATCAACGGCTGTGCCTCTTGAATGGGGAAAAAAGCGTTGATCCCAATGATCCAAGTGCAAGTTCTTCCTTGACCTGACCAAGTATCTTATAGATGCAATTGGATCAGCTCGATCAGAAATGATCTTGACTACGTTAGAGTAAAAAGTTATCCTGGTGGAATCACCCGTGCTTTCCGGTAAAGGAAGTTTTTTCGGGTTCGGTTTTGGAACAACCGACGGATTAGTCTCTTATCCGGATATCCGTGGGTGAGGCCCCGAGTGTGGGACCCCTGTCCCATGCGAGAAGTGCTACTTCCGCTGCTAGTATCCCGAATCTGTTGCTCGGTGGGAACAGGGATCTTACATCTTTACCCTTCCCATTCACCCTCTCGCCGCCGCCAACCTCATCAACTGGGCCACACTTCTAGAGTATGGGCATGCCACTGATATACTGATGCCTCCTCAGTCCCTCATGGCCTTTGCCCGTACCTCTACGACTCCTAAAGATCCGTTTTTGCCCTTGCCTTCCTAGATCAGTTCAATTCAATTGGACAATAATATACTATGCCTACAAGGCCCTTCGCCCGCGGCCGAGCCCTCCCCCCTTACTCCCCCTATGGCCCCTTTACCACCACTACTACTGCCAACTGGAAATCATCGCCGCCACCACCATCATCCAATTTGATGTCTCACATATCACCTTCCCCTACGAAATCATCATCGAAGAGGCCAGCGAGGTGAAGGCATTCATCTTCTCCAAACACTTGGCACACGACCCTATTTTGACAATGATGACGATGGCAGTGACAAAGGCAACAATCCTCCCGCCAAAGGAGATCCCCTTGCCTCCCAGTCCCCCCCTCCTCACCCTCCACCTCCTCCACCTTCCCACTCCCATCCCGGCCCAAGTTCTCAACCGCCTCCCAACCCACTCCCCATTGGTGCTCACCCCATCACTCCTCCAAACCCCCCACCCTCCATGCAAAAGTACTCATGGGCACCAGCTTCCCTTATTCCACATCTTCCCCCACCACCCTACCCATTTTTCCCTCACCTACTACAACCCCTCCTCATATTCCCTTGCCACCCCTTTCACCAACATCCCCGTCATCCCCTTCGCCCATCCATCTTGGATTGGATATGCCCATGCCCATGCCCCCAACCGATGTTCCCTCTACCTTGCCATGCCCACCCCCTCTCCTTGACGCCACACTCGGCACCGCCCCTCTTCGTCCCAAACTCCTCTACCTCAACAACCTCAAATCGCTGACCTCCCTTCACCCACCCCCTGGAGGAGGGAAAAATAACACCACAACCCCTAGAGGAGCATGAGTAGGCAGACCCCCCATCAATCCCCTAAACTGGCACAATCCCTTGGACTGCACACCAAATTCAAGTAGGCCATATGCATCCTGCTCTGCTGATAGCTCCAACAAGTGCCCCTAACTAGGATCACAGACTACGTGGAATTCATGTCCTTCGGCTATACCTTGATGCCAAGCACGATTCATGGAAGTGTCAACATCCGCACCGACAACATGGCGGCGGCGGCTACAATAGGCCCCACTCCGCCGATGCTTGATTCCCTAATGTTTGATCTTATGGGCGAGCAACTGGTTTGGCGGCGCGGTGACCCTTCCTCCTCAAGCCACAAATTTGGGCCAATGTCTTTCTCTTTATTAACCATTTTCACCTTAGCATTCTCATCTTATAACCTTTATTGTATTGCATTTGGGCTTTACTTGGATGACCCTGATTACCATGAACCATGAAGTAGGAGACAATTTCCAAAAAAATTAGCTTTTCTTAAAGGGGAAAAGTAAAAGATTCAATCCTTGCTGTCTCAGCATGTTGTTTGCCTTCATTAGGGTCCATATTGGTTTTTTAAAGCTTTAGTGGCATGATTGCCAGAGGCTATATGAAGGAGATGCCATTTTCAAAGCACAAATAAAACAAAATAGGGAAAAAACATGGCCACCTAGGGTTTGATTAAGAAGTAGGTGTAGATCTACTCCAAACTAACCTTAATAGCCCCTAATGCTCACTAACCCCTAATAGCTATGGAAGCTTGGTGAACAAGAAGAAGCCTAGGGTTTTAAAAAAGAAGAAGAAAATGTAGCAATTTCTTAAAATATTTTTCAAAAATTAGGTTTGATAGATCAAAGATCATGCTCTAATACCAATGAAAGAAGGAGAAATAACACTCAATACATGGAGTACCACATGCTTCCACTCTTGAGGGAGTACCATCATTGAATCTCACTTGAAATAAGAAGATGATTAATGTTTCATTAGTAAAGTGATTAGATCATTGCAGCTCACTTAATTAGTAAAGTGATTAAATACATGATTAAGCACATAACTGTCTTACATACTAGAGCTCCATTTCACACTTCTTTATTAGTTTCTAGCCTTTTGGCCTTGGCCCGTAGCCCTTGTCCACACCATTTACTCATGTCCCATGGCCTTTGGCCCTTATATCCTAAATTCATATGCTTATTAATATGGGTATTGATTCCACCATGTTAAAAAGTAGTAGTCATTGATGCTCATCTTATTCCTCTACACATTATGCAGCTCTTGCTTCAATTGCTTCTTCCTTGCCTTGGTACTTATGCTAAACAACTCAACCAAGATACACCATGCATTTATCTTGCCTTGGTAATTGTGTTAACAACTTAACCAAGATATCCCATGCATCCTTAGGTGTTTTTGCATGATGTTTGTGACCAATCAACATATGAAACTGTGAGGATAAAGGGAAGAAAAAGACAAGAGAGTGAGGGAGCAAGAGCAAGAGAGTAACACACAGGTTTCTGGTGGGTGCTGAATCACCCTTATCTTCTATGTTTTCATATATATACTTTGAGTATTGTATACATGACTAGGGTTCGGGCATAATGACCTTTAACCCTCACAACCTCCCACTTAAAGGACAATGTGCCCTTAAGTGAGGAAACCTAGTGGACACACTAGCCAATGCCCATCAAAACGTGACAATACTCAAACCACTGACTAGGTAGACTCTTAGTCAGCATATCTGCAGGGTTCTCATCTGTATGAACCTTGACAAGCTCTAGACGCTTGTCCTCCTCAAGTACCTCCCTGATGAAATGGTACCTAACCTCAATGTGTTTGGTCTTTGCATGAAAGACCGGATTCCGTGCAAGATGAATAGCACTCTTGGAATCACTATGCAATGTCGGTACAGCGGTATGAATCCCCAAATCTCCCACTAGCCGATCAAGCCATATAGCCTCCTTGTAACCCTCTGTGGTCTGCAACATACTCAGCCCCTACAGGAGACAAAGCAATGCACTTCTGTGCACGGGACATCCAAGACACTGCACCTCCTGCTATAAGAGTGAACACATAACCAGAAGTAGATCTCCTGGTATCCATATCCCTGCATAATAGGAATCTGTGTAACCAAGTACACGCATGTCTCCTCTGCCAAAGCAAATGCTCATATCCTTGGTACCTTTCATGTACCTCATGATGCATTTGACTGCCTCTCCCAATGCTTCTTCCTCCCTGGATTTGCCATGTACCGGCTAACAACTCCCACTGCAAATGCAATGTCTAGTCTAGTAGCTATCATAGCATACATGAGACTCCAAACAGTTGATGCATAAGGAACCTTGGCCATCATGGCCCTCTCCTCATCGGATTTGGGACTGTCATCCTGACTGAGTTTCACATATGGAGGCAATGGAGTACTCAATGCCTTCCCCCCCTCCATATTGAAACACTGCAAAACTTTTGTGACATACTTCTTTTGTGAAAGCCAAAGGAGTTTCCTATTCCTATCACACGCATAATACGCATGCCAAGAATGTGACCTGCATGTCCCAAATCCTTCATATCAAAGGCCTCATGTAACTGGGCCTTCAAAGCATCCAGCTCATACGTATTCCAATAGCATATCATCCACATATAGAGCCAAAAGAATAAGGCCATTATCCTTAGCCTTTTTGGTGTAGAGGCAGTGATCTACTTCACTCCTTCTGAAACCCTGGGACCGTATAAAAGCATCAAACTTTTGGTACCATTCTCTAGGCGCTTGCTTCAGCCCATAGAGACTCTTTTTCAGCTTGCATACCAAATGTTCTCTGCCCTTTTCCTCAAAGCCTTCCAATTGTGCCATGTATATCTCCTCATGCAAATCACCATGCAAGAAAGCAATCCTGACATCCATTTGCATAAGCTCCATATTTTCTGCAACAAGTCCAAGCAAGCATCTAAGGGTGGTCATCTTCACAACTGGAGAGAAGATCTCATCAAAATCCACACCCTTCTCTTGTTTGAACCCTTTAGCAACCAAATGGGCCTTATACCTAGGCACATCATCACCTATCACCTTCCGCTTGTACACCGATTTACATGGCAACACTTTCTTACCATTTGGCAAAGAAACCAAGTCCCAAGTCCGATTTTTCAAGAGTGAATTCATTTCTGATTGCATGGCAGACTCCCACTTGTGCTGATCCTCGCATAGCATAGCCTCCTTATAGCAAGAAGGCTCCCCGCAATCAGTGAGCATGACATAGTCAACTCCTGGATACATATGCCTCACACCCAAATATACGCAAATGAGAATAAGAGGGCTTCTTGCCACTCCATGACTCTTCAAGAATGCCACCATCCAAACTCTTGTTTGGTGATCGATTGATCACATGTACAACAGTTTTCATTGCCTCAGCCCAAAATCCACCAGAGAGACCTGCATGTGAAAGCATGCATTGCATTCTTTCCTGAATGGTGTGATTCATCTTTTCTGCAACTAGATTCTATTGTGGTGTACGAGGAGACGTGAGCTCCCTCTTGATCCCACGTGTATTACAGAATTGCTAAAATTCACGAGAGACATACTCTCCACCATTATCTGTCCGTAGGCATTTGAGCTTTCTACCGGACTGATTTTCTGCTAAAGCCAGCCAATTTTGAAATACTTGAAACACATCACTCTTTCTAGCGATAGCATAAGCCCACAATTTCCTAGTTGCATCATCAATAAATGTGACATAGTATTCAGCCCCTCCTAATGACTTTGTAGGCATGGGACCGCATACATCTGAATGCACCAAATCAAGCATTTTAAGCTCTTTCTTTCCTTTTCTTTTATGGGCTGTTCTAGTCTACTTTCCGTAAAGACAGTGCTCACAAAATTCAAAATCAGAAAAACTCAGAAGTGGCACATAACCCAAACGACAGAAATCTTTCATTCCATTTTGGCTCATATGGCCTAACCGGGGCTATGCCACAAAGAAGTACTTGGCTGCTCGGTTATTACAACATGATCAGATACCCCTAATACATGCAAGGGGTAAAGAATCCCACACTTAGAACCCTTGGCCAAAAGTAAAGAACCCTTCTGAATTTTCCAACTCTGAAAAGTAAAGGTGGTCTGAAAACCAGCATCATCAAGCTGACCCACTAAAATAAGGCTTTTAGTCAGCTTAGCACATGTCTGACATTTTTCAAAAGAAAAACAGACCCATTTGCAAAGGAAAATTTAATGTCTCCCACTGCCACTATGTCACAAGCATAGTCATTTCCAAGATGCACTGTACCTTTCTTTCCACTAGCATAAGTGGAGAACCATTCCCTATGGGGGAGTAACATGAAATGAAGCACCAGAATCCAAAATCCAATCCTAGGCATATGCATCATCAATAGCGGTAAGTAAATATGCAGGTAAGGCAGACGCAAAGAGAACATCATCATCACTGCAATTATCTCTTCTGCCTTTCCTTTTCCCTTGTCCTTCCTGGTATTTTCTTCATTCCTATCTGCATTTCTATTGGCATTTCTCTTCTTTTCTCTCTGCTCTCTTTTCAACAAAAAATAATCCTTTTTGTAGTGTCCCTTTTTATGACAGTGATAGCACTCAATGTTGCGTACACTAGATTTGCTACGGGACTTCCCTCTTTCTTGGGACTTCTCCTCCCTGAACTGAGATATTCCTCTTTGCACACTTAAAGTTGCATCCTGCTTGTTGCTCTCCATAGACTTCTATCTAATTTCCTCAGCCAGCAAGATTCCAACAACATCATCATAATGCAGCACTCCACCAGGTGCGGAGTTGCTAATAGCCATGCAAAAAGTATCCCAAGAAGGTGGCAATGAGCATAGAAGGAATATTGCCTTTGTCTCTGAATCGAAAGGCATCTTCTGCGCCTAAAGCTGGCTAAAAATGATACTGAAATCATTTAAGTGTTTAGTAATGGAGATACCTTCCTGCAACTGCAACTGAAATAACCTCTTCACCATGAGGTAAACCTTAGTCGAAGCTGTTTCCTTTTCATAGGTATCACACAGCTTCTTCTAAAGGGCTCTAGTAGTCTTTTCTGTGACTACTATAAAATAGACTATTTTAGCAAGATACAGTCTGATTGTAGACTTGCCATTGCAAGTAATTCATCCCAGTCTGCATTTGACATGTCTTCAGGTTTGGCTTGCAGCCCTCCCAAAGGCTTGAGCTGCTTTTTCTGAATCAGCACATCTTGTATTTGCTCTTTCCACAAGGCGAATTTTGTGCCATCAAACTTCCTAATGCTGTAAAACTCTTTTTCTGAGAGTTGGAAGAGGAACCCATGATGCAAATATAGCAAAATTAGAAATCACACCAAGTGTTGGTTACTCCCAACTGTGTATGCCAAAATATCAACTGCAATGTGCATAAACTGCAATGTGCATTCACAAGGCCTGCATAGTATCCACTGCAACCCAATGCCCCAGAAATGAGCACACGGGCTCAAGTTGCAACACAACAGTGACCAATGCTATGCAAAGACCTGCAAAAAACACCCAAAAATGCACTTGCACAGCGTCTCCCTTACACGAGTAATCTCTGCACAAATTGCGGAAGTGGTTTGCTTCCGCTTAGAGTCACCTTCCATGACTGTTTGGCATAAACTAACAGCATACACAAATCTGTCACTCTCAGAATCTCTGCGAAATTGCAAAGCAATAATTTTTTGCAACCTGTTCGGAGCCGAATCGCGAAATTCAGTCGCACTGTCCAAAAACGGCACTTTTTGCAAACGCATTGCCGGGAACTTCTGACTGCGAAACGGGGCTCGAAATGACCTCAGATTGAAAATTTAAGCATATACTTGTCTCTCGCTGCACCGCGAAGGGCATCTCAAATGAAGATGGTGCACTGTTGCACCTCCGACTATGCTCCTGCAGAGATATGTTCCCAAGTTGCTCGGGCTCTTGCCCCTTGAACACTCGAGTGACTCCTCCTCCTCGGGTGGTGGATCACCCGAGATAGGAGGATCCATACGAGACCCCTCCGTTGTTCCAGCGCTCGACTCATTACGGTGGTCATGGGGGATGCCTAATTCGTCGCTCTTGCCCGATGGTACGTGGCCCTTGCCCGACCATGATAATTGGCTAATTGTTGGAAGGGGAAATCGGCTCCACCCACTTGAGTGGGCCCCGCGTGTGTACGAAAAAAAAAAAGAATGAGCCACTATGAAAATGGTGTTAATTTCTAAGGGTGCTCAAATTTTGAAAGCACGAAAATGGGTCACACCATGAAAACAGTATTCGCCAGTGTGTGTGAGAATGAGCCACTGTGAAAATGGAGCACTGTATGAGAATGGTTTTCATGGGCATCATGAGAATGGTGATTATCTCGTGAGATTTTTTTTCATGGCGGGTATGAAAATGGCTCACGAGCAACGGTGTGAATACTTCTCACGGCGGGTATGAAAATGGCCCACCATGAGAATGGTTTTCACGACGAGCATGAAAATGGGTCACCATCAGAATGGTGTGAAGTGGCTCATCTTGTGAAAATGATTTTCATAAGCCTGAAAATGGCTCTCACCCCCCATTAATAAATTTAAAAAAAATGATTTTCACGGTGGGTGAGTGTGAAAATGGGTGTCATTGTTGTGAAAGTGGGCCAAAATAATTATCATGGCGGGCATGAAAATGGGTCACCTCACCAATAATGAAAATCATTCTCTTACTCACAGGAGTGAAAATGGCTGACCGCCGTGAAAATGATTCTCATGTGCATGAAAATGGCTCAACGTGAGAATGGCTTTCACGATGTAAAAATGGGTTGCCACATGAAAATGGTTGTCAGATGTGAAAATGGATCACTGTGAGAATACTTCTCATGAGTGTGAAAATGGCTCACCTTGAAAATGATTTTCACCGGTGTGAAAACGGCTCATCATCATAAAAAGGGTGTAATATCCCTCTCTCCCAAAGGGTACCCCTATGTAAGCAAATGTGCAAATAATCATCTCTTGTAGTTAAAATTTATCAAAAGAGAAAATATTCATAAAGAGAGAAAGTCTATTCTAGATAAAATATGTAAATAATCATCTTTTTTAGTTAAAATTTCTAGAGTGAGAAAATATTCATAAATAGAGAAAGTCTGATCTAGATAAAATTATCAAATGAAAAAAAATTCTTAGTTTAAGAAACTTGTATATATACTTGATTTCAAATTTGAACTTTGTTTGACGCATATTTTTAAAAATATGGATTTTTAGGAAAGCAAAAATTGGGGTCAAATTTTGGGATGAATTAAAATATGAGCATCCAGATTCCGATTTGGGCCAAATAATCTCTTAAATTTTATCTTCTTGATAATTGAGGAATCCTAGAAAAGACGAGATTTAATTTTAAGACCCCAAACCTTGTCTAGTAGAAATTGTGCATAATTTCAGAAAGAAGAGGATATGAATTAATGGTTTATGTAAATTTTTGGGGAATCATGGATGTAATTCTCTCACAAAATCTCATGACTAATGGCCACCCCAAACTCTGGGAATAAGCCTTGGTATGGCATGCACATGTGAAGCCGCTTGAAAAACTAATGTGAAGCCTTTGTGGGAATAAGCCTTGGTACAGCGTGCACATGTGAAGCCGCTTGAAAAACTAATGTGAAGCCTTTGTGGGAATAAGCCTTGGTACAGCGTGCACATGTGAAGCCTCTTGAAAACTAAAGTGAAGCCTTTGTGGGGAATGGAAGGGATAAGGTTTGATTTTTAGACTTAATCAAAATGAGAGAAATGAAGGGATAACATTGGAAATGTTCTTGCATGGTCGTGATAGTTCAAGTGGGAGAGCTCTAGTTCACTTAAGACTTTGGGAGTGGTGGCTAACTACCATGCATGAAATCTAGTTAACAAGCGCTATAGTACCTACTCCAGACCAGCATTTCCACCTATAAAAAGGCCCCATTCTCTCTTGATATTTGGGCTACAATTAGCTCTTTTATTGATGTACAAGTCCATGTTTAGGATTGAGGAAAAGGTCTAGCCTCTTTCCTACATCAAAAGGTGTGCAATTTGGGAAATTTGAGTAGTTTTCTTCTGCCTAGAAGTAGGCGTGGCGTGTATTTCTCATCAAGAGGGGAGCTTTTCATTTAATGATTATGGAAAAATTAAAGCTGATAAAAAGATATTATATTTTGGGAAACCAACCCTTAACTTTGGTGGAGTATGTTAGAAGACAAATTATTTGAGCCTTTACCTCATGCATCGTAAGTTGATAAGGGAAATGAACTTGTAACATGCCCATCTTCATTAATTAAAAAATATCCCTATAATAGATGAATTTATGAGTTTTTATGGTGTAAAAATCAATGACTTTATTAAACAACCCATTTCCACTTAGAATCTTTAAATTGGAGTCCAAATTTGGAATCTCCATAGTACGATTTTATCCTAATAAAGGATTTTACAGCATCCAAAACGGACACCGGATCAAGCTTATACACAAATTTTAGTTATTTTTACTTTAAAAACGACGACCTTTAAACCTTAATAAATGCATGTCCGATTGACTGACGGTCTGCACCACCCCAATGATCAGGGGAACATCCTAGATGTTTTCGCTGAAACAAATCCCCCTGGGATGCTCCGACACGTAAATCGAGGTCGATTCTCCAAATTTGGAGACCTTGTCCCAAAAAGGACCGTACACACTCAACCAGGGCACCTGTACAACGGTCGCATAAGGACCAAAGGTCATTGTATGGTCCAAAAAGGACCGTACACACTCACCAGGGCACTTGTACAACGATCGCGTATAAGGACCAAAGGTCGACATCCATGCTACCTCTGACCAAAAGGGTACATGCGTACCACACCTTTGTCTATGCACCACCACCGTACCTTTCCCTAGGCTCATGTAAACCAATGACCGGTACACCTTGATGGTACACCATCTCTTTCACCCATACTTTGCTTAGTACTGCAACCGTACCCTGCACCTATATAAACCCTTGGGTGCTCCATGGCTATACTAGCTCACTGCGTAGAGCCCACCCTAGGTTGCACACTGCACAAGGCCGTACTGCCACTCTGCGTCTGCATACTGCACTTGCTGTACCTGCCTTCCTCTCAGCACCCCTAACCATCCATATCTCAGATAAGCCCATTTTCAATCACCCCACCCTTGTAAGGAGAGGGTGTCCTTCTCTCTCTCTCTCTCTCTCTCACCCCCCGGTGTGAAGAGACTTACAGTCCTTACCCTCTTGCTGCAAAATGTTTTTGCCCTTTAGGACATCTCACAATTCCCCCTCACTTCCCCCCATTTGCGTAGACTTTAATAAGAGGTTTTTGAGATTAGAGGAGGTTCACACGTGCTTGCGAGTTTTTGCTCATAGAGTGAGCAAACGATCTCAGAATCGAGATCTGGCTGAAGCACTGCAATCACAGCATCGAGCACTATGAGGCAGTGATCAAGATGGCCCCATTGTGAAAATGCTAAAATTTCACCTTGGGAGAAGTACACAACAATGAGATCAGAGAAAATGCTCCTAATACGGCTCCAACCCTCTCGTTGCAAGCTCCACAAGAAGGGAACAGTGGCTAGGTTAGCTTGGTTATCATTTAAAAAGAGTTTTAAATTATTCTTTAATATTAATATCAATAAATCAAGAAAGAAGATGTAAATTTTTCCATTGAAAAATGTTAGAATTCTCTGAAGCTACTATTTGAAGTGATGTTGTGTTTTGTAATCAATGGTTTGTATTGAAATTGCTATCTTTAAGAGAAAGAGTACATGTATTTTTTTCGCTTGGCTTCAATGTTAACTCCGTTTCCGTTCTTGTGTAGCCGGGTGGCATCGTTAGAGCAAAGATCGGGTGGCCCATGGTGTTAAAACCCTAAGATCTCTCTAGATAATTGTTATGCATAAACATGCATAAATCAAGCATAAACTCAACCACCCAACCACCCCCGAGCCCAAGGGATGCACACATGAATAATAATGAAATACATCATACCTCTACCTTGATGTCCCATACCATCAAGAGGTATAACTCCAATCCAATAGCACGTAGCTATAGTGTGAAATGGAAGATGAGTAGATATGAACCTCTACACAAGAGAGCATAACATAGCCTTGGCCTCATAATCCCAAGCCTCCAAGCCCCCCTTGAGTGTGCCCCATGTCCCTATTATATAGGAGGGCCCTCAAGTGACTCTTGACTTTCCATTTCCCATGTGTGACCCTTGGATGCCTGACCCTAACCTTAACCCTTAAGGTTAGTCCTAACCCATGCTCCGCTAGAGCTTGTTCCCATGCTCCCATGCTCACAAGCCTAATGTGGGTTAGCCTCCTAGTATATGCACACATAATGTGTATATAACATAGCACACATAATGTACATATAACGTACTTTCCCTCTCTCAAAACATTGCACTCTTGTAAAAAGAAGGAGAACTGTGCTGAACAATCTCAACCGACTCCCAAGTCGAATCCTCTATTTCCCTATCTTTCCACCTAATTTTAACCTTAGGGATTAGTCAACTACAAAGTTTCCTTTCCCTAAATTCAAGTACCTTATCAAGTTCATGTGGAACATAGGATAAATAATCGACTTCAACGTGTTCTTGAGAAGTAACTGTGTTATCCTCACCTCCCAGTTTCCCTTTCAATCTATTGATATGAAAGACTGGACGAACTCTAACATGTGGAGGTAGTTTTAAGTTCAAACACAACTGTGCCAATCTGATGTATAACTCAAAAATGGACCACAATATCTAGGAGATAAATTAGAGCATTTTTCCATTGACAAAGTCTGAAAATCTTTAGGAACATTAAAATAAACCAACGCTCCTGGTTCAAAAGACCGAGATGAGCGTCCCCTATCAGCATAAAACTGTGTCCTATCTTGAGCACTCCTGATACAATCCCGAGCTTCGGTCAGCATTTCCTACATATCACGCAAGAAATCCCTCGATGCATCAAGCTCGATGTCCTTAAGACCGACATCAATAGGTGCCCTGGGTTGATACCCATACATAAGTATGCACGGACTTAAACCAATAGCCGTATATATAAAACTGTTATAGGCAAATTCCATCATTGGAAGATATTTTTTCCAATATGATGATTTTCTAGAGACATATGCATGAAGCATATCCTCTACAATCTGATTTATACACTCTGTTTGCCCATCAGACTGCGGAGGATGATCAGAGCAATTCACATTCAAAGTAACTTCCTCGTTGTAAACCATTTGGAATAAAGTAGGAAAACATGGCATTATAACAACAGAAACCAGGGATTCATCGGTGCCCCGACATACCCACATCTACATATGGAATAATCGATGTCTCAAGTCACCCATATCAACATAGTGAGTCATCAGCATCTTGATGAGTCACATATATCCATCTGTAAACAATCAGGTTGATTATATAAATCACCTAAAGTACGAAACTAGAGAAAGAAATGCCAACAAAGGAAGAATCCAAATTTCCTTATCCGAACACAACAAGATAAACTTGTTTGAACTCTAAAGAAAGAGATTTCAACAAGTGAAAATGCCGATGAGATTACCCGCATCAAAACATGCAAGCTATAGATAAAAGATGTTTATCTAGAGAATGCCCACACTATAACTTCTAGTGAATTTAGAAAATAAGATTGTCTTTGAATGTTGAGGTCAACATGCTAAGTGATGTAATCAAAGCAACAATCTTAAGCCCAAATTATCCCATAAGATAATATATGTGAGGGATCACTAGCGTCCCATACCACCATGATACCACCCATACATACCTTAACAATTTGGAATAACCCTTATCGAGTATATTAGAATTTTGAATTATTGGCACCTTTCTAAAATGATAACTACCCAAAACACAATAAAGTTAGGGTAGAAAAATAACTCACCTAGATATATAAGCAACTAGGTATCCGAGTTGGAATATATACAAGAGTATAAGAAATATACTCCAAAATTATGTGTAAAAAACGAAGGCAAATGCTACCTTCAAAGCACATG
Organism: Cibotium barometz; assembly: GCF_041138505.1. Classification (NCBI taxonomy): domain Eukaryota; kingdom Viridiplantae; phylum Streptophyta; class Polypodiopsida; order Cyatheales; family Cibotiaceae; genus Cibotium; species Cibotium barometz. The sequence continues at coordinate 4,183,065 of NC_141056.1, forward strand.
TAAATATTCAAAAGATCAAAAGATCCTTATAAAACCATGGATAAAAGCATAGAAGCTCCTCCAATCCATAAACACCATAGTTGATCATAAAAATCAATGCATACCATCTAATGGACATAAATCATGCCAAAAGAAGCATTAAAATTGGTCCAACTCATCAATCCGGAGTATATGAACGTTGTGTTGTTCAAATAAAACTCCAAAGTAAGAAAGTGAAACACATATGTGTAGCACTCAATAAGAAAACCCTAGACACAAGTGATCTAGGCAGAACCTGATGAGTCTATATAAAACTTGGAAAACATCCAATAAAATCCACCAAAACAAACCGATCAACTAATCCATGATAGAGTTTATCTTAGACTTAAGAAATTAAGCACAAACCGCACTTAAATAAGTGCAAAATAAATTATCATGGAAAAGTGTCAAAGGTGAAACACACTTTGAACGTAAATTATAGCCATCAAAAGAAATTAAGGAACATGTCCAAAAAGAATGGCTAAACAATGGTAAAAAATCATGAATACATTGTTTAGAATTAATCCGAACATAAATATCCATTAATACGAGATATAATCGTATTAATAATATGTAAATAACCCGCATCTATCTAATGTCAGCACGAGAAAACGTACTTCAACATTAAATAACCCTCGAAAATATTAAATTCTTGAGAAAAAGAATTATCATGAATTTTTTCTAATTTTCCTTAATTTTATAGGGCCTCAAAATATAATAATTTTGAATTCCACCAAACCTATCTTATGGCATCCCAAACCTATATTTTTCCAGAAAAATTTTAGCAATTTAATTGGCCAAAATACCATTGATATTTTAAAAATACCAATTTTTAGGATTTCTAAAAATAATATCTAGAATATTCCTAATTTTTCCTGAGAATCCCATCGTTCACGAAATTTCCAATTCCGCCCGACAATTCTCAAATCCAATGAAAATTTACAATTTTAATGGATTTTTTTAATTTTTTGGGTCAAAAAATATATTTTAAAGGAAGAATTCAAATGGTTTTCCCGAAATACGGAAAGCCAAAAGTTTTGGCAAAATGAAAAGACCAAAAAAAAATCGGAATGTGAAAGGTCAAAAGTTTCCGGAATACGGGAGGTCAAAAGTTTTTTCGGAATTCGGAAAGCCAAAAGGTTTCGAGAAAATGGAAAGCCAAAGGTTTTCCGGAAGATGACAAGCCAAAAATTTTCAAGAAGAAATTTCCATGAAATTTTTAGAGATTTTTTTTTCTCAAATTCCAAATTTTCTCTATTTTTAAGGCTTTTTCCAAGCTTTTTTTTTTGAAATAATAAAAAACTCATTTTAAAAAAAAAATAATAAGCTTTTTTTAAAGCTTAATAAGGATTTGATTTTTTAGGGGGGGCGATTTTTCACCCGGCGGTGGGGCTGCTGCGCAGCCCCCCCCCCCCACCTGTGCGTAGAAAGCTTAGAGAGGGAGTAAGAAAACTCCCTCCTCTCCTTCTTCTCCCCTCTTTCCTCTCCCTCTTCTTCCTTCCATTCTCTTTCCTCCCCTCTCTGTTAATCAGAGATAAACTTTAATCTGTGATTAAAGTTTTAATTAAATATTTCTAATCATAATTAACATTAATTATGATTAATGTTTTTAAAAAAAATCCTTTTTAAGAGAATTTCTCATGAAAAAAAGAAGGGAAAATCAGATTTGAGAGGCAGAGAGGAACCCACGCACATGGGAGAGTAATTCATGCATCAACACGCTGTCCCCTACTGAATTTCAATAGAAAATCGACAGAAATTTGATCGCATTCTCGCGGAAAAACCCACAAAATGTATAAAAATACATTTTTATAAAAATGTATAAAAATACATTTTTAATCATAAAATTGCTCAAAAAATTCCTTAAAAATTAGGAAAATTTTCTAAAAATTCTAGAAATTCAGGGAATCCATTCTAACAAAAATATCCACCATAAAATATATGATATTTTTGTTACAAATTCCATTAATGCTTGATTCAAACCATAAAAAATAAGAAAAAATAGCATTAACTCACGGAATTCCCCCGCAACGTCAATTCGTCCATTGAATTGTAGTAACACACGTTCCAATCACCATATCGATGATCCATGTGCAATTCATCAACACAAATCAACAAAATAACATTTTTATTAGTAAATATTAAAATTTACTAAAAAAAATCAACAACAATTAAATATAGATTGCTCTGATACCACTGTTAAAACCCTAAGATCTCTCTAGATAATTGTTATGCATAAACATGCATAAATCAAGCACAAACTCAACCATACCCAAGGGATGCACACATGAATAATAATGAAATACATCATACCTCTACCTTGATGTCCCATACCATCAAGAGGTATAACTCCAATCCAATAGCATGTAGCTAAAGTGTGAAATGGAAGATGAGTAGATATGAACCTCTACACAAGAGAGCATAACATAGCCTTGGCCTCATAAGCCCAAGCCTCCAAGCCCCCCTTGAGTGTGCCCCATGCCCCTATTATATAGGAGGGCCCTCAAGTGACTCTTGACTTTCCATTTCCCATGTGTGACCCTTGGATGCCTGACCCTAACCTTAACACTTAAGGTTAGTCCTAACCCATGCTCCACTAGAGCTGGTTCCCATGCTCCCATGTTCACAAGCCTAATGTGGGTTAGCCTCCTATTATATGCACACATAATGTGTATATAACATAGCACACATAATTTACATATAACACATGGTCTCCCTCATACCATTGGGAGAATGAGGTTCACCGATTGAGGCGAGTGATTGTGTGATGATGTCTAGTTCTGAGGGCCCAGGCTAGTGGAGTGAATAAGCTAACCCTAGCATGTAGACCTCCCTCTGAGAGGGGCGGGAGGATCGAGTGATGGAGCCTGAGGGGGCGATATGCCGGCTTGAGTCCTCGCATGTAGAGGCTGGAAGGCTGAATTCTAGATCATCGGTAGTATAAAGGAAAAGAATAAGAGAGCCGGCTTGGCTTGTATGGAATTAATTCTTGTATAAACTTTCTTTTTCATATATATCTTGTCTTTAGCATTATTATAATGTGAAAAGAGGCTATTTTACGAACCTTGTGAAAGGGCCTTAATTAAGGAACATGTTTATTTATGTCAAACAATGTGGTAGGATTAATTAGAAAACAAATTGATGCATGAGTAGGGTGGAAACTGGGAGGATGGAATGCCTCGACGACACCATCCTATGGACGGGTGGACCTGATTAGTCGAGTAGCTTTCAATTAGATTAAGTGTGAAAGCCCTATGCTAGATAAATAGGTTCTCGGGCAACTCTATTCTAGAAGACTAGACCAGCGGCCGCTGTGCCTTGCATGAAAGAGGAAAAAAGCATTGTCTATAGGAATCAAGATTAGTAGTTGCCCAAATTATGATCAATTACCCTATAGGTGATTTGATTTTTAGAAGACCACTCTCCCCCTGCGGGATAGGACTAGGTCTTACCTACAAATCATATCCTTGAATCTTTGTATGGTCAAGGTGTCGATGAGTAGGAAATTTTCTCCAAGTTAAGACTTAGTAGACTATCTGAAGTGTTTCCCCTATTTTGGAAGGGGGGGGAATCTTATAGAACTCATGTATGGATGTAATATGAAAGATCATTAAGGTAAGAGTTTGGAATTTGTCACTAGTTGGAGTAAGGGGGTGTGATTTTTTGTGAGCTTCCTTCGCGAGCTTTTGACAAGAAATGGTGAGCTTTTAGATTGCTATTTTTTTAAATAATTTAGAGAGTTTCTTATTCTCTCTATTCTATCTCCTTTCTTGTTTTTTTCTCTCTCCTCTCTCAAACCTAATCTCTCTCCTCTCTCATACCTAATCTCTCCCTCTCTCTCTCTCTCTCTCTCTCTCTCTCTCTCTCTCTCTCTCTCTCTCTCTCCCCCTCCCCCCCCACACACACACAATACAACACAAGTCACCATTACATTATTAAAAATTAATTATTATAAAATTTCATCATTTAAACTTAAAAAATAGGCTTAGAAGGCCTAATACTGTAAGAACAATTATAAACATGAACACTTAGAAGCCAGCACTAGCGGTTGCATTTAAGGGCTTCCCATACCTTTTTTTAACACATATATGTATAGAAGTTATCAATATATTACAAATTATTTTTTAGGTGTATAGTTTCAAGTTTTCATAATTAGACTCAGAAGACCCAAATATGGTAAACATTTTTATAAACTTGGGTATCTTTCAATGAGTTTTATGGATTTCTAGTATTGAAAAAATTGTTTGGGAAGTGATTCCCAAACTTTTTTTTTTTTACAACCATTTTTTCAAGTGCATAATTTTAAACTTTTGATATCATAAATGAACTCAGAAGGGCCGGCCAAATATGGTAAAAACAATTACAAACTTGGATACCTTTCAATGAGTTTTATGAATTTCAAATATTGACAAAAAATCTTGGAAGCCCTCAGCTTATTTGGGCCTTCTCAGTCCATTTGTGATGTCAAAAGTGTGAAATTCTACACTTGAAAAAAGTTGGGAATATAATGATGACTTATATGTGTATGTGTGATGTATGAGTTTTTCTTTAAAAAAAAGATCTAAGGGCATTTCAAACCTTGTTTCTTTAATATTTGAGGTGACTAAACTTATTGAAACATGCTACCCATTTGTTATGTCAAAAGTAAGAAATTATTCACTAGGAAAAAAACCGTAATGGTGACGTTTGTGTGTGTGTGTGTGTGTGTGATGACACAAGCTAGTATCAGTGTAGTAGTCTCCTGTGGGGATGGGATATGTGGGCCTCAAACATCTTTTTGAGAGCCCTCAGCATCATTTTAAGGTTTGGCCAAGGCTTTGTGTGGTGCAAGATTGAATAATAAAAAGACATGGAAGCTCTCCCCATGCAAAGCTTTATGGCAACTTTTTGCTATCCAACATGCACTATGGTGTGTGATATATATATATATATATATATATATATATATATATATATATATATATATATAGAGAGAGAGAGAGAGAGAGAGAGAGAGAGAGAGAGAGAGAGAGAGAGAGAGCAATCGATTATAAACTCCACCATAACCTAGTAATGAAAAAAAACTATAAATTCAAAATCTCGCGAGATATTCTTGGAATCTCACAAGGAAAGATTGGAAGGAAAAAAACCTCGGAGAGTAAAGAACTTGAATGAAAAAAAACACTGGTCACAAGTAGAAATTTTGCCATATACATATATATATATATATATATATATATATATATATGTATATATATTTATGGGTTGTGAATGGTTGGAGACTCCTAATCATGGCTCATGACCAGTCTCTTCCTATTGTTTACTCTCTTGAATTTAGAAAATTGTATAGATTAGAGTTCTATAATTTTAAATTGGGTTAATTAAGTTAATTGTAGAAAGATAAAAATGAGAAATGGTCAGCCATACAAAGGAGGTTATGGCAAAATTTTCCAGAATTTTGTGAAAAAGAAAGTTTATTTTTATGTCATTCCAAAAGAGTAACTCCCACCATTTTTGCATCTTAAAGAAATATTCTAATTACTCCATGTACATATTCACCTATGAATATGCATGGATATCACTGATATTAATTATTAAATTTGATTCTATGCATAGAAAGATACATAATGAAATTTTTATTATTATAAAAGTGTTATTCGTATTAAATTTGATTTCTATGCATAGAAAGATGCATAATGAAAATTTTTATTACAAAAGTGTTATTCTTATTAAATTTGATTTTTATGCATAGAAAGATGCATAAAGGAATTTTTTTATTATAAAAGTGTTATTCTTATTAAATTTGATTTCTATGCATAGAAAGATGCATAATGGATTTTTTTAAATTACAAAAGTGTTATTCTTATTAAATTTGATTTTTATGCATAGAAAGATGCATAAAGGATTTTTTTTTATTATAAAAGTGTTATTCTTATTAAATTTGATTTCTATGCATAGAAAGATGCATAATGGAATTTTTTCATTACAAAAGTGTTATTTTTATTAAATTTGATTTTTATGCATAGAAAGATGCATAAAGGAAATTTTTAATTGTAAAAGTGTTATTCTTATTAAATTTGATTTCTATGCATAGAAAGATGCATAATAGAATTTTTTATTACAAAAGTGTTATTCTTATTAAATATGATTTTTTATGCATAAAAAGAAGCATAAAGGAAATTTTTTAATTATAAAAGTGTTATTCTTATTAAATTTGATTTTTATGCATAGAAAGATGCATAATGGAATTTTTTATTACAAAAGTGTTATTCTTATTGAATTTTATTTTTATGCATAGAAAGATGCATAAAGGAATTTTTTTAATTATAAAAGTGTTATTCTTATTAAATTTGATTTTTATGCATAAAAAGATGCATAAATGAAATTTTTTAATTATAAAAGCGTTATTCTTATAAAAATGGATTTTTATGCATAAATAGATACATAAAGAAATTTTTTTTATTTTAAAAGTGTTATTCCTATTAAATTTAATTTTATGCATAAAAGAATTTTTTAAATATAAAAGTGTTATTCCCATTGAAGTTGATTTTTATGCATAAATAGATGCATAAAGAATTTTTATATCAAAATTAGAATTCTCTTAAATTCTATGTTTGAATTCTAGGAGTATTTGATAAATGAATAATTAAATACTCTATGAGAGAAATTTCTATCGTTTTATATTCACACGGATTGTAAAAAGAAAATTCAGGAAATCTATCGAGATCGAAATATTCAGATAAATGATTAATTATTCCTCATTGAAATTTGTAACTATTTTGGAAATTAGTTAAGTGAATATTCAAAGAAAGAAATTCAGTAAATAGTAACTGAATTACCAAACCTTTTCGAGAAAGATAGTTCATGAAAAAATCTTATCCGACTTGAACCTTGAATCAGACTATGACCAAGACCAAACTCTTTCGTCAGTTTCGAGGAAAGAAGGTGTGACCAATTTAGAAAAATACACTCAAAACTCCCGCCAAATCTGAAACTAAGTTTGAGACCCTTCGAATTGATCTGTGGATCAAGGTTATAGAATTCGAGGAATTCTGGTATGAAATTCAGAATTTCGATCAAGAAGTTTTGGGGATACTGATTCAAGAAATACTCCTTGTATTCAAAAGAAAATCAAACTACTAAAAGCTTGCATAGAAATGAGATGTGATGAGATGCGATGTGAATCAGATAGATGTGAATGAATGGATGAGATGTAATGTGATGTGAATAGATGTGATGTGATGACATGTGAATCAGATAGATGTGAATGAATGGATGAGATGTGAAACGGGATGTGAATGAATGAGATGTGATGTCATGGGAATCGGGATGTAAATGAATGATATGGGATGTGAATGGATGTGGATGTATATGTGATGAATATGGATGTGAATGTGTATGTGAAAATGGATGTGAATGTGTATGTGAAGAATGGATGTGGATGTGTATGTGAAGAATGGATGTGGATGTGCAAGTGAAGAATGGATGTGGATGTGCATGTGAAGAATGGATGTGGATAAGTATGTGAAAGAATGGATGTGGATGTATGTGAAAGAATGGATGTGGATGTGTATGTGAAAGAATGTGATGTGATGTAAAAAGATGTGATGTGACATGAATATATGTGGATGTGAAGTGATAGATATGAATGTATGGATAGATGTGGGTAGTCATACATGTGAACGATGATTGGATGGATGTGAATGAATGAGATGAGATGTGTATGAATGAGATATGATGTGGATAGAAGTGATGTGATATAATGTGGATAGAATGTATGTGATGGGATGGTTATGAGAATGAATGTGATGGATATGAATGAATGAATGTGATGGATATGAATGAATGTGATGTGATGGATGTAAATGGATGTGATGTAAATGAATGTGATGGACGTGAATAGATGTGATGTAAATGAATGTGATGGACGTGAATAGATGTGATGTGATGTGAATCGGGATGTGAATGAATGAGATGTGATGTCATGTGAATCGGGATGTGAGTGAATGAGATGTGATGTAAATTGGGATAGATGTGAATGGATGATATGTGATGTGAATGAATATGATGTGATGAGATGTGGATATGGGTAGATGCGAGTGGAGATGAGATCTGATATGGATAAACGAGGAAAGATGTGATGAGATGAAAAATGATGTGATGAGAATGGGAATACATATGAAATAAATGAGGATTGATGTGGAACAATGTGGAAAGACGAGAGTTCGTAATAGAAACTGTATTTATGACCTGTTTTTAAATGACTGTTTTATGTCAAGAATGCTAAAGAAGCATTTTCACCGTCTTGTGAATGAGGTCGTGGAGACCTAACTGATAAAGTTGCAACAGCTGATGGAGAGTCAATGGAGGACATCTCGCATAGCAAGGTCGACCGCCGAGGTTTTGACCAGCCTCGGTTCGATTTAAATGGTGAGCTTCCGGTACAGTGGATGAGGGACCAAGGAAGCGGCCTATGAGTGAAGCGCTAGGTGACCTGCGAAGGATCCTAGAGGGTGCTAACCATACGGTGCTCGGGCTCTGGGTCACCGAAGATACCCACACGTACGTCGGGGAAGATATTTGGATCAAGGAGTAAGAGTTGTTTTCGAAATTTGGGCATGGATCTGGTTGATTGACCTTGCTGGTCCTCAAACGGATGAGTCCATGGCTCTTTTATATGGATCTGTTGGTTGATCTTGCTGATCTTCAACGGAGATTCCATTTTGATTTTTATAAGCGAATATATTGCCGGTTACCATGAGCTAGGAACTTTGCCGGTTACCATGAGCTAGGAACTATCGAAAAGGACCCTGAGTGGACAGGTGGTGAGCATTCTGGTGCCAATGATGCCATAGGTACACCGATGAAGGAAAAATTAGAAATTAGGATTTAATCGGATATTTTGGGGATTATGATCAGTGATACTATAGCTTCATTAAAAGATTGTTTTAAAGACAACTGAATCTGTGAGAAAGGCAATTTCATATTGGGTGTGTAAGTGGTGTGACTAGTTTTAAGTTTGCATGAATATCTGGCTAGGGAGCCTGGGAACTCTTTTCCCTATTACTCGGGACAAAACCTAACCAAATTCTTAAATGGATCCCATCACTACAGTGGTTGCAGTTGGCTAACCCACGGGACTCAATGGGGTTAGGCTGGACTGATGGATCCCTAAAATGAGACTCAATTCTGTTATGGTACGATAGATGAAGTAAATCCCGGATAAAAATTGTTCTATGGATCAACGGCTGTGCCTCTCAATGAGGAAAAAAGCGTTGGTCTCTATGATCCAAGTGCAAGCCTTTTCCTTGATCTGACTATGGGACTTACGGGTTCGGTCAGATCAGTTTAGTTAATTAAGACTCTTGACTACTTTAGAGTAAATTTATCCTGGAGAAATCGCCCGTGCTTTCCGAGCGAGGGAAGTTTTTCCGAGTTTGGTTTTGGAAGAACCGATGGATTAGTCTCTTGTCCGGATATCCGTGGCGAGGCCCCGAGAGAGGGACCATGCCCCATGCAAGAAGTGCTACTTCCGCTGTGCTAGCACCCCTAAATTCGTTGCGTGGAGGGGACAAGGATCTTTCAGCTGGTATCAGAGCGAATCGGCTAAAGTGGATCAACCGAGAAGCCAAAAATGTCAAAAATTTATGAAGTAGCAATAAAAGGCTGTAATTGTGTGATGAAATTCATACAAATTGATATTCAGACTGAAATTCATAAATTAGTAATTGGGTCTTCAGATGGAAGTACCGCACTTGTATGGAATCCCTGACTTGCTTGAGGCTCAGGCATGATGGTATTTACCTTATAATTCCAAGGACCGTGACTACCCGTATATACCGAGGGTATAACTGCAGCTCTTTATTGACAGTATATATGAGTAAATCTAAGACCTTGAAATTATAAGCAAAAATGCTATCCAGATGATGAATTCGAATGTGGTTGATATGATTTTAAAACTCTGGTTGAGAACTGATGAGTTGATTTGGATTCTGATTGAAAAATGATGATTCTTGAATTTTGGTTAAAAAGAGATAAGCTGAGCAAAACCACAATGAGGATGAATGGGACGAGTCCCTGTGATGATGTTCGTAGCTAGAATGATGATAATGACTTCAGCAAATCACTATGAGATTAGTGGATTGTGTTGACAAATTGCTACTGTTAACACTTGACCCAGTGGATCAAGTTAAGGGATGACAAATTAAAAACCTGTATAATTGAAATTCCCATGGAGGAAATTTCGGTCTAATGGACAGCTCAGCATACCTGCCTAGCATCGCCACCCAAGAACTGGAACAAGCCATTAGAGTGGTACCATTAAGGGACACACGCTCCCATAGGACTTGCAAGCCTGATGGATTCCCAGGGCCAAAAATATATATCTTTCTAGATGAGTCAGACATTCACGAGATGAAGTATGTTGGGGCTATGGAAGCACATGACCACTTCAACAAAATGTGGCAAAAGGAGTTCACCAATAGCTCCCTTCTTGTCCATCCGACCATCCCCCACAGCCAGCAAAACTTGTTGATTCCAAAACAAAACAAGAAAAGCTATCGCTCAGCATGCAGAGTATGCAACAACAAAAAGTTAGCACTGGTAGAAAAAGAAGTCAAGCACCTAGTAGAAGAAGAAACACATCAGTATCACTTTATCATCATCAATCTCCTTACACAATAACCATGATCCTTAGACCAAGATGGTATACACCAACGATCAGAGACTGAACACTCCTAGACCACTATGATTGAAGGAGCCCTACAATGTCTCACATCCACCTCAACAAGTGCTGAACAATCCTAGGAGTGACTTCTCCTATCCCCAAAGCACGAACACTCTAGGTACTAGCGTCAGAAGCCATGTATGTCCAGTACCAACATGCATACCTAGCCACTAGGCACTACCTTGCCCTTTTCACTCTGGAGTCACTTCTTTTCCTCGCATCAATCGTGCCAAGAGTACACCCTCATGTTCGATCAACAAGGTCTTGGACGACCACCTTTGTGTGATGTGCCCCACGGGCAACCTGGATGCCACCCACATGGAAATCCATAAACCTATGTGGTACCTTCACAGGCTTCCACACAAAAAAAAACAACACATGAATACATTATTCTAAACAAATAAGCAAGATTTCAAAGAATGTACACCATATTCACATTCAAAGTAGTGTAAAATAGCTCGATGAGATATCACAGCTCTCGAGCTAAATCTCCAAGAACAAATTGAGTTCCTCCAACCACAACATATCATGGCAAGGTCTTCTCAAGGTTCTTCCCTTGTTGGGATCATTTCCAAGTCTCAATTCAATAAGTTAATCCAATCAACTTTACTTAAGGTCCTTTTTACGTGTAAAAATGGTCATTCTAAGGTCCTTTTTATACAAAACAAGACTCATTCTAGGGACATTGGTCTAGTTCTCATATTTAGGCCTTATCCTATGTCGAGAATTTCTTGGGAACTTTAGTCATTCATAAGGATCTTAAGGACTTCTCTTCCTTGAAGGTCCCTTAAAATTATTATAATCTTGATTTCTCAAGTTCATTTCCCTTGATATCATCCTCACAATTCTTAAGGATTGGGCCTCTTTAAATTAAGCACATCAATCCCCACTTCTCCTATTCTTGACTTTAACTCTAATCGTTATTCACCATCAAAAATGATTTAATTTGGCCTCTTCATGGTACTTTAGACTTGACTAAAGTACTCTCAGTCTCTTGAACTAAGGGTTAATCAAGACTTTCTTTCTCTAAAAATATGTTTTCCTTGAGAGAGACTGACTTAATATAATCATATTTGATACAACTTCATTTTCTAGAGACAATTCTAGGGTTTTACCCTATTCTTATCCTTAATCTTCCTTGCTTAGAGAGTCACTTCTCTTTGTCTCTCTTCTTCTCTCTCTAGATTTTTGCTACTAAATTTCTCTCTCTAGAATCTTTGTATCAATTCTCAAAAAATAATTTTCTAAATATTAACCATAATAATTTCTCATTAAACTAATCCACTATAAAGTTATTTTCTTTCTCTATAACCTATCTTAATTTTCTCTCTCTAGTTCTAGGACCAACCCTAAATTCTTAAATAATTTTTAAACCTTTTAATTACATCCCTTCGCTTATAATTTAACCTAAGGGCTAATTTTAGCTTGGGTTTATGTTAAATTAAAGAATTTAGACCAATTTTCTCTCTCTAGAAATAGATTTGTTCAAGGGAAAAAATAATTATTTTGGGGCTAAGGAAATTAACAGTGCAGTGCATATCCTTAACAAGAGTTACACAAAGGCCATGGAGGGCATGACATCTCGAGAAGCTTATTTAGGTAAGAAACCCTCAGTTGCATATTTCATGACATTTGGATGTGACTATTTTGTGCATTCCAAACTCATCCAAAACCAAGTGAGTTCTAAGAGGAGGAAGTGTATCATCTTTGGGTATAGTATGGAGTCAAAGGGTTATTAAGTATATGACCCAGAGATAGAGAAGATAGCCATGATGTGGTGTTTGAGAAACAACCTCATCAGGTAGAGGAGAATCCTTTGAGATCTTGTGGATTGCCTTATAAAACAAAAGGTTATTAGTACCAAATGGTTTGGAAGGCCAAATATAAGTCTAATGGTACATTGGATAAGTACAAGGTAAGGATCGTGGTGGGACGAAGGGTTTTGCATAGGTTGAAGGGTTTGACTTGCCCCAACAGCTAGATTGATAGTACTAAACTTGGCTACTCATATTAATAAGTAGCCGATATTGCAAATGGATGTGAAGTCAGCATTTCTAATTGGCATCTCAAGGAGGAGGTTCAGCCACCTAGGTTTGAGATACATGATTTAGAAAATAAGGTGTGCAACTCCAAAAGGCATTGTACAGGCTGAAACAAGCCCCTCAAACGTGGTATCACCGGATAGATGCTTTCTTTGTAAGTGTTAGTTTTCCTAAAAGCTTATCAGATGCAAATTTGTATATTTTCTATGAGCAAGGCAGGTACATGACCATTTTCCTATATGTGAATGACCTCACTATAATGGGAACTATGAAGAGAAGAAGATCTAATAAACACAGGAGATGTTGAGTTTAGAATTTGAAATGACACAAATCTTGGGCTTATGCCACATTTCTGTTAGGGGACTGAGGCATAGCAAGAGTTAGATGGAATCATCACTTCCCCATAAAAGTATATAGGAGAAATTATAGGCATTTAGCATGGCTAAGTGCAAGTCAGTGATGATTACTCTCATGGAGGTTATGCAAAGCTTTCTATATGAAAGATGCTTCGCCACTTGTGGATATGAAGGAGTACACAAAGTTGGTGGGAAGTTTGATCTTTCTATGCAATACACTGCTTGACATCAACTTTGTAGTTAGTATCCTTAGTAGGTTCTTAGCTCAGCAAAGTACAAGTTCATTCCCAATTGCACATGCATTTCCATTCTAGGCTAGGTTAAGGTACAAAGCCATATCTTTGCCACCACTGTTGCTTTTTCCTTCCCTCTTTTACATTACGAGCTTAGCTCATTAGATGTGTGAAACTTGCCCATGGCTCTTAAGCATGGTGATTTTGTGTGTGTGTGTGTGTGTGTGTGAAGAAATAAGGGATTATTTGGTGTATGTGCAAAGAAATAAGGGATTGTTTAGTGTTTTTCTCTTTTGCATTGAGAATGGGTATTAACCATTGGAAACTTTATGGAAACCTTGTCAATGGGTGTACCGTTAAACTTTAAGGACACCTTGTCAATGGTGTAGTTGCATAGAATAGGTTTCAATTTGTTCAATTTTCGCATTCATTTTTTATTACTTTTTTGGTTCATTTTTTTGCCAACAACTAAAAAACCCTTAAAAATATACTTAATACTTTCAATTACTTGTGCGAGATTGGGTGTACACTTCCTTGATCTACTCATTGAAACCCAAAAACCCAACTCATAAACTTAGTTTTCACCAAAGATCACAAAAATTAAAAACATGTAATAGTGCATGTGAAAAATGCAATGGTACATGGTCAAAATTTTGGATAACATTATCTATCCTGGACAAATCAAATTATAATACGTCGCACATGTAATCACTAGATAATACGTGTCATCTTTTTTTATACACTTAGATTTGTACGATGAACCATTGAAGAATACATCGATCATGTTGATTGGTATGTTGAAGCAACTTAACAGTATGTGTATCTTTTTGTTTGGTAGGTTAGACAATTCCAATTATATAGGTACAATATAGAAAGAGCTAAATTTTTCACATACAATTCATTTGATACAAAGGAAAGTATCAATGGTATGTCATATCATCATAAGCATATATCGACAATTCCAACGGTACATTGGACCATTTGAATATGGTACGTGTATAGTTGTAGATAGTTAAAATTTGCTAGAGAGTGAAACGTCTAAACACACACACACACACATAGCAGTTGCCCCACCTCCCACAACCATCATGGCTCATCTTGGGTCCTGCAATGTAAGGGGACAGGGTGTCCAAGAGTAAAGTCTACCTACTCCATGTGTGGACTGTTATGCGATGACTCTCTAGTGTAGCATGAAGCCTATTTGGCAGTGTGCCAAATCTAATCTAAGCTGTCTTTAAACCATCTGGCCTCATAGGCAATACAGGGATGTTGGGCACCCAAACTGCTTAACCATGGCTACTTCTCATAATGGGAGCCGTACAAACATGAGCTAGCCAATGTGTGGATAATACAATATGAGGCTAGAGCATTGATATCCAACACCCCCCTAAATGTCCATGAAGGTGAACTTACATTAGTTAGCCAGTGCCTGGAAACACAATATGAGGCTAAAGCATTGATATCCAACACCCCCCTAAGGTGAACTTCCTATGTGTTTTTATGCCAAGTCAATGAAGATTTTGCTTCATCTGATCCCTGCTAAGAGCCTTTGTGAAAATGTATACATAGGTCTCTGCCATTGGGTAGTATACCATCTTGACCTCCCTAAACATGATGAGCTCACACACAAAGTGATAATGAATCTCGATGTGTTATGTGAACATGAAACACAAGATTCCGAGCAAGGGCCATGTAACTGTGGCTATCACATTGTACCATTGTAGGTTACTTCTGCATCACTCCCATATCTTGTAGAATCCTCCTCAACCCACAATGCCTTACATGATGTAAAGCATGCAGCTTTGTACTCACCTCTATTGATGAGGGTAATTCTTACTAATCCAAGAAATGCATCCTTTGCAAACCAAGAGTAGATAATACTGTGTAAACTTGTTGTCTAAGTCACTTTCCCAATCTGAGTCATAAAAGACATTGAGGGTCTTGCCCATAGCATAGGTGATGTCGTACTGACTACCTTGGATGTATTGCAACACATGCATACGTGCTTTCCAATGATTCTCCTGAGGTCTTGTTAAAGAACCTACTTAGAACACCAACAACAAAACTAATTTCTGGTCTAATATTACACAAGAAGATAATATTACCAAACCAGTTTCTTGCATAAGGTCTTATCCACAAGGTATGAGATGTCTTATCCACAAGGTATGAGATGTCTTCGATGGATAGCTTTAGATCAACCTCCATTGGGATACCAACTGCCTTGCATTTAGTCATGCCACATGCCTTGAGTATCTCACTTGCATACTTTTGCTGAGAGATGAAAATGTTATCTAACTCTTGCCAAACCTCAATCCCCAAACAATAATGTATGAGCCCAAGATCTGTCATCTCAAACTTTGCACTAAGCATATGTTTGTTAGTGAGATATTTTTATGGTGATCAGCTGTCAATATGAGGTCATCTACATAGAGAATAATAAGCATATACTTCCCCTACTCACAAAAGTCATACAAATTTACATCTTTGAAGGGTTGCATAAGAGGCCAATACTCACAGAGTAAACATCAATCCTCTGGTATCATGCTTATGGGGCCTATTTCAACCCAAAGAGTGCCTTCCGTAACCTGTAAACTTTGTTTTCAAAATTGGGAACTATGAACCCATGTGGCCGTTCCACATATACCTCCTCCTTGAGGTTCCCGTTGAGGAAAGCATAACAGACTAATGCAATAATGGTGTGGATTGTGGCTCTGGTTAACCTGGCTATAGGAGAAAAAGTTTCATGAAAGTCAAAACCTTCAGCTTGTGCAAAACCTTTGGTGACTAGTTATGCCATCAGATATGTATTTTTCTTTGTAAACCCACTAAGTGCCAAATATCTTATGCCTTGGAGGACGATCTACAAAGTCCCAAGTGTGGTTTTTTTAGGATGGAGTCATACTCTAATTGTATGGCTACCAGCCTTGTTATTTTTGCTTCTCTAATCTTCTAGACCTGTGAATATCTTGAGGCATATCCTCGATGCCCATAGGTTTTGATCCATCCAAAAGTTGCTTGATTTAGGAAATGGCTTGCCTTTTTATGGCACATCATGCTCTTATTCTTCATCTTCAAAATCCATCTCCATAAGAAATGGGGCAGGTTATCCTTCATCATAATGTGACGAAGCCCAAGTTGCATGTGGAGGTTGTATTGTTTTGGTGTTTCCTTGTTGCATGATGAAAAAGGAGGAAGCTCCTCCTCTATCCACATTGGTTGTTCTTGGAATACCATATCATGGCTCACTATGATCTTCTGTGCCTTAAGGTCACATAGCCGATATCCCTTCGACTCCATGCTATAACCCAAAAAGATGCATTTCTCACTTTTGGCATGTAATTTGGTTCTCTGAGTATATGGAAAATGTACATAACATTCACAACCAAAAACTTTCAAGTGTGTAGCATAAGGTTTCTTATCCGAGTAGGCTTGTAATAACAGAGTCGCCCCTTTGAACGGAATTTATTGCACTCCTGTTAAGAATTTACAAAGTCATGTTAACTGCCTTAACCTAAAAGGATCTAGATAGATTCTTACCTTAGCATAGTCCTTGCCATCTCAATAATAGCATGATTCTTATGCTTTGTAACACCATTTTATTGTGGAGTGTGAGCGATAGTGAGCTGCTGCTTTATATCTCTTTCTTTGCAAAAATCCAAGAAAAAATTTTTCCTCCTCAGTCTATTCTAAACTACTTTAAAAAAAAAATGTCTCAATTTTCAACCAATGCAAGCCATTCCTTAAACTTTCCAAAAGCCCGAGACTAGAACCATCTTGTTGGGATATTGGAAAGAACCAACATGGTGGTTAGCTCAGATGGGTTGGGATATTGGATAAGAACCAACATGGTGGTTAGCTTGGATAGGTTGGGATATTGGACAAGAACCAATATAAAACCAACCAATTGCTTGCCTTGCCGAGAAACCAACGAGTTAGCTATGTTTGCTTTCTCCCAGTTTGTGCTATATAATAGTCTAAGATAACGCTATATGTAGCACTCCCTCATACTGTTATATAACTAATATGAGGCATACAAACATTGTAACATAGCACTTCCTTAGATTGCCATTATATAGCACACTGGAACAAGGCATAGACTTATGCCACTTCTGAGTAGAAAAAGTATAACAAATCATGAAGAATGTTCGGGATATTGTCATATACCTAAGGTTTATCTAAAAAATACCAAGGGTGTTCTAAGTACCGCTTACATTTCTTAACAATAAATATCCTTCTTATTAGGCAACATACAAGTTTACTCAGTTCAAATATGTAACCAACAAGGTCTGTTAATTCTCTACCTCTGGATGTTTATAACAACACCTCGGTTATAGCAACAAGAGACATGCCAGTTCATTAGAAACAATATAACAATGGTTGTTGAGCACATAAGAAAGGGTGAGAACAACAAGTTGCCACTAAGGAAAAAGGAGAGAAAAGCTTGGAACACGAGAACATAAGAAAGGAAACCTTAAAAAATGATAAACAAAAGAATAACAAGCTATCATGCTATATATGCATGAGGTTACTTGACAATAGTGTCAGTTGTGAATTCTATCATGAAACTACAATTACCTACTTGATTTATTCTTTTAATAAAAACTTTTCTTTTTGTGATACATACCTAGTACTACAGCGCTTTAAGGCCCGCTTTAGCATGCTTGGTCGACCTAACATTACCAATGTGATGTTCCAAATTGAAAAGGTGCACACACAAATATCAACAAAATTACCATGTAATTGAATGAAGTTCGAATCCCTTAACTTGAAGTCGAATCCCTCGACCTATGGAAAGTTCTTCGCCATGTGTTGTCGTGCCTTGTACTTCTCTAATGTACCATCAGATTTATACTTAGCCTTATAAACCCACTTTGTGCTGATGATGACCTTGCATCACTCTAGACAATCCACAAGATCCAAAGCATGGTTTCTCATATGGAGTCATAATTTGTCTGTAAACTTGTTGGCCCATGCGCATTCATTATCTTAGCCATATTGATGATGTGCCCTCTTCTACTCCTCTATGCTCTTTGATAACTACCGGCTCATCATCAAGAACAAAGTGAGCTTTCCAGTCAAAAAGTTTCTTCATTTTAGATATGTATATCTCCTCCGTGCTTCAACAATGGGCCTCCCTTTTGTTGCCCCATTGTCGGAGCGTATGGTACTGCATTTGGTGGTTGCCTTTACTAGGCTACATTTTGTTGATGTGGATAAAGTGGAGGAAGCCTTCTCCCCCACTTGATGGGGCTCTTCCACAAATAGCACATCATGACTAATCACAATCTCCCTTACCTCAGGGTCGTGTAGTCTTTAACGCTTTAGCTTAGTACCCTATGAAGGTATATTTCCTACTTGTTCCTTGATAAGTCTAGAACGCTTTAACTCGGTACCCTATGAAGGTATACTTTCCTACTTGTTCCTTGATAAGTCTAGAACATGCATATACCCAATCACATCCAAATGTTCTAAAATATGACAATGGCTTCTTGCCAGAGTAGGCATGTTGAGGAGTCATCCCCTTCATCGCTTATCCAATTGAGTACAGCAGCACTACAGTGTTCACTGCCTCGACCCTTGATAATCCTTTCCCCTTTAGCATACTCCACAACTTTGAGTCGTTCATGGGCCAAAGGTGTGTAACTTCTATTGAGTATATATACTGTTTATTGCCTTGGCCCTCGACAATCATTTATGCAAGAAGGAGGCCCACTCATTACATGGAGTAAACAACATAAGTGTTGATCACCATCGTAGATCTCATATGGGAGAAGCTCACCATGGATTCTTGAGCCATAGGCATCAAGGTAATGCATATTCATGAAAGATATCAAAAAGGTACCTTACAATTATGAGCCATTGACTTCTATACCTTTCCCATTTCACACCCAAATTATTATGTCCATGCCCATAAGACTAGGCCCCAAGCCCAGCCTATGAACATGCCCATGGACCCATGGCCACCACCACATTACAAACCATCCCCACCCAAATATGTTTTGTCCTCAAAACATTCTTTGACTTCATTGGTATGAGGATGTCCAATATATACATGTGGATGCACCATGTTGTCCCAAAATCGTCCAAGAGAGCATAGCCATGCTTAAGAGCTTCATAATCCCATGCAATTCCCTCCGAACAACCACCAAAACATAGCATCATGCAATACACACACCCCCAGAAGTGCATATATCAATAGCTTCCCAATGGAACATCATAGTAGCCTCTAAATAGTGAATCTCATAAAATTACAGCAAGCATATTCACTATTACGTGGCTCAATTCTCTCCCTTGGATGCATTCAACAAGTGCTCATATGTGGGCAAGCTGCCATGTAGCTTCATCTTGAGGTAATCCCTTCCATTTAAGAAGGTATTCATGCCAAGGGCGATTGTGAAGTACCCTTTCTCTCATGCCCAACACTCTCTCGGGAATATACTTCACCATACCATCCTCATTAATAGGAGGTAGCTCATCCAAGACTTGCACTTTCGGCCCAACATATGCCTTCAAATGAGACACATTATGAATTATTGTGGTAGATGGAAGTAACAATTGATAGGCTACTTCACCAACTCTTCTCACCACCTTGTATGGACCATAGAAACGTTGTGTAAGCTTTGTATTAGTGTTGGCCTTGAGAGAACCATAATGTGTCTTGGGAATCCTCAAGAATACATAATCCCCCTCCTTGAATTCCAATGGTCTTCGATGTGCATCTTCATAATGCTTCATCTTCTCTTGAGACTTCTTGATATTCTCTTTGCATGTTTGCAAAAGAGCTTGCATTCTTTCCACTTCATTCCTTCCATGGGGATTCACATTGCCATTCGTGAATGCTATAATTGGCACATGTACCGTGTACCTATACATAGCCTCAAATGACGACATTCAATGCTTACATGGTAAGTGCTATTATAGGCAAACTCAGCCAAATGCAACCAATCATCCCAAACATTTTGTCTCATAGCAATAATGCATCAAGTAAGTCTTAAGCCATTTATTAACCCTCTTGGTTTGACCATCGGTCTCTGAGTGATAGGCCACACTTGGAGCCAATTAAGTACCCATTTTCTCAACAAACAATGTTCGCCAGTTCAAATACTAAAATCTTTGTGAAAAGGATTGTTTTCTTAAGAAGGTAACATGGATTCTAGTCCTATGGTTTAGTGAGTGCCCATGAATTTAACATCCCGGTCACTTACTATTTGTTGCGGCATATCATGCATCCAAAACACATATTCCATGAATAGTCATGCAACCATGGATGCCGAGTATCTCACTTTTGCAGACACAAAATGGGTAGCTTTAGTCAACCAATCAACCACAACATAAATGTTGTCTCATCGTTTCTTGGTGGTAGAAAGACCCGTGATAAAATCAATTGCAATATGATTCCATTTACCCTCCAGAACGGGTAAAGGTTGATGAAGCAAACCATTACGCTTTTGTGTGGGATTCTTATTAAGTTGACAAGGCATACATTTGGCAATGTACTCCTTCGCATCACTCTAAAGGCCTTTCCAATGGAAGCTCTTCTTAATGGCATATAAGTTTTGAACAATCCCAAGTGTCCCACCATGGGAGAAGCATGCATCTCATCCAATACCTTCTCCTTGAAGTAAAGGAGTCCATTTTGCAATCGAAAATGAGGTAGCTCTTCATAAGTACCAAGCTGTAATTTCTGCATCATTTGTGAACTCTCATGCAACATGTACTCCTCTTGGATGTCTTTAATCCAATCTTTATGCACTTTCATGATGGGGCAAACAATGTACACGCCCACATCCTTGAGAGTGAATCAACCACCACATTATCCTTCCCCTTTGTATAAATAATTTCAAAATTATAATTTTGAAGGGTTGCCAACTACCACCTTTGCTTGAGTGAAAGACTTGGTTGAGAAAGAAAGTACTTGAAGAACCCTATGGTCACTTCTCACATAAAACTTGCTTCCATAGAGATAGTGATGCCATTTCTTAATCGCATGTAATATAGCACTCATCTCTTCATTATAAACATGCATCTCCTTCTCTTTATCATCAAGTTTGTGGCTTTCAAAAGCAATCACCCCATGGTCTTGATACAACACAGCAGTAATACCTATTTCACATGAATCCGCTCTAATAGTGAAAGGCTTGGTGAAATCCACGCATACCAAAATTGGGGTGGAAGTAAGCATTCTCTTCAACTCTTCAAAACTTTTATGGGCTGTTACATCCTAAAAGAATGCCTCCTTCTTCAACTTATTGGTTAATGGAGCCGCTATGTGAGCATACTTCTTAATGAACCTCTGGTAGAATGAAGAAATCCCCTTAGTTGAGTGACATTCTTAACTATAGGCCAACTCTTCACACATTCCACCTTTCTTGGGTCCACTCTAATGCCATTTTCACTTGCAATGTGACCAAGATACTCAACTTCACTTGTCATGAAAGTAAATTTACTTTCCTTTTACATACAATTGGTTGGCTCAAAGTGCATAAAAGACCTTGCGAACACGAATCAAATGCTTCTCTTCACTTTTGCTATACACCAAGATATCATCGAAGAAGACCAAAACAAACTTCAAGAGGTATGGTTAGCATTTTGTTCATTAAGGCTTGAAAAGTCGCTATGGCGCATTGCATAACCCAAACGGCACCATATAATGATACAATCCCCTTTTGGTTCTAAATGTTGTATGCATGATAGATTTTATGCTAAAAGTGAAGTTTTGAGCATTATCCATTTGTCAAAAAAATAAAGAAGTTTTAATCCTTGGAATGGGATACCTATTTTTTATTGTGATCTTGTTCAAATCCCTATAATCAATGCACATTCGAAAGATACCATGTTTCTTCTTCACCAACATTGGTGATGCAAATGGCGATTGACTTGGTTCCACCCATCCCATATCGATTAACTCTAAAACTTGCTTGGCCACCTCATCTTTCTCCACTTTTTACAACCTATATGGTGGCTTGTTGATAGGCCTACAGTTAGGCTCAAGTTCTATTCCATGATCAATCTCTCACATAGGTGGCAAGCATTTTGGCATTTGAAAATATATCTTTGTATTCTTCTAACAACTTTGCCATTCCTTCATGTGTGACCTTGCTTTCATTACCAACATCCTCCTCCTTGCAAAGCTATAATAAATATACCATGTTTAACTTCTTGAATTGAGTGCAATTGATAAGGTTTGGCTTTGGTGTATAGTTACCCCACAAAGTGACACCTCTTCCATTATGCATAAACTCTATGTAGCCACGTTCCAAGTTCATGGTTATGCATCCAAGAGTGGATAGCCAATCACACCCCAAGATTATATCAATGGGACCCATGTCGAGCATCAATAAATCCACTTTGCAATTTTAATCATGTGAGAGAACTCAGGCCACATCATGGCATACCATTTTGCAATTCATTTCAGCCCCATTAGCCACTTGTACTTTATGCAAATTTGTCAAACACTTAGGCTATAATTTGAGATTGAATATGGATTTTGTGTTCACAAATCTATGTGTACTTCCACTATCCACCACCAACACATGAGAAACTCTTTTATTGATGTATGCCTTAGCCCTCAAAGTGTTTCCTCCTTTGAACCCGACATACGAATCATGGGAGAATGTGCATAAGGTTGGTTCCATACAAGTATCTTCCAAAGTACACATAGGTAGGCCTATCGTCATATTTAACTTGTAACCAATGTTTAGTGCCACCAAAGTCAAAAGGAAATTCACCATCTGGCTCATAATCATGGTCACTCTCCTCAAAGTCTTGGCAATCATTGAAGATCTCAACCACTTTCTCATTATCATCCAAGGCTTCGGAGTACACCATATTAAGCTTGATATTCCTTGCCTTGCAAACGTAGTAATGCTCTTTATTCCATTTCTCTCCACATTTAAAGCACAAGTCTTTACTCCTCCTCAACTCATTCATGCAATCTTCCTTTATGAGCTTGCTCTTGGTAGCACCTTTAGGAGGCTTCCCATCAACACTTGTAGGCTTTTTAGGAGCATGAGAAGTATTTCTAGATTTGTAATTTGATTTTCCTCCACTTCCATACACCGTAGAACTAGGGCACAAAAGAAGTGGGTTTGGCATCCCTCAAAGACTTCCCAGAAGTGGTAGGAGCTTAATCATTACGAAAATTTCCTCAATTTGACCATGCATTTGAATACTTCTCTTCATAGATCTCCGCCACAAAACCATGGCTCTTAAATTCTTCACTAAACCCATGCACATGTAGCATGACTTCATGAATTTGTGGGTATAGTCTTTGACACTACTTTGCCTTTGTTTTGCAAGTCATCCCACTCGCACATAAGCTCGTCTTGATGCAATTGAGAGATAAAAGTGTCTCTCATTTCATCCTTGAAAGAATTCCATGAAGTAACTTTATAAGCTTGAGATTGTGAATGCCTCCACCAAGCATATGCATATCCTTCTAAATGCAATGTTGCAAAGTAAACCATAGACTTCTCACTTCTAGGGTTCATTTTGAAGTAGAATTCCATCTTGTTGAGCCACTTATCAAAGTCTTCATCGGAATTATTCTCTTCATTGAACTTTGGTAACACTATTTTGTCTTTAACACCTTTGAACTCGTCATGTCTTCTTGCATGCCCATGATTAAAATTCCCTTGCCAAATCATCATGCAACTCTTCCCTTTGCATTCTTGGAGATCTTCCGACAAAATTGGAAACCGAGTGTTGAGTAAGATCTACCACCATTATCTTACATTAAGGAGTCACGGTAGATACACCAAAGGGTCATACATTCAAGATATGAAGCAATAGTGTCTAAAGCTACAACTTGGATGGGCGCCCGTAATGGTGTGACAGAGTATTTATGGTGATTTTCCAAGACCTCAAGGACATCTTGCATGAGCAAGTACTCAACACCATCTATAGTGATGATCTATAGTGATGGCACTCCCTAATGCATGCTAGTGAGTGTGCGTGAGTGAAGTGAGGTGAGAGGAGGGACGAGGACCAGTAGTGCAACGCAACGGTGTGACAACGTTCGTCCACGGGAAACACAGTGAAATTGCTTCTCAAGGAGTTGTAGAGCTTGGAGACCTCAAGGGTTATGAGCTCGGCCATTGGAAAGATCCTTATGATGACGACAGTTGCAGTTCACCAGGTAATCTCTTTTTGGATGTGTTTCAAGGAGGGTTAGGGTGAGCCATAACAACGAGGGCCAAATCCCACAACTTACATAAGCCGTGGAAAGAAAAGACCAACTAACGTGATAATATGCCTTTTCAATATCTAGTTCAATCATAACCACCTCGTGCCTCAAAGCCCTTGCATAATGAATTCCAATTTGTACATTTAGTATATTATGCAAAATATTCCGATCTTTAATAAATCCATATTACCTTGGATGAATCAAAGTAGGAAGAAATCGCTGCAACCTGTTGGCCAAGACCTTTGCAAATATCTTATACATGGCCCCCATAATTGTCATTGGTCTCCATTAATGTAGATTAATTGGGGATGGAAATTTAGGCAATAAACGTACAAGCCCAATCTTCCAACTTGCAGGCATGATACCTGTATTATTCCACACATCCCGAAAAATAGAAGCGAGAGGGACCTTCAACTTATCAAGCTCATTGGGGAGTTCATCCCATCCTGGACTTTTCCCTTTAGGCAAATGCTTCAACACATCTTCCACCTCACTGCTGGCAAGAATACCTCTTTCCAATTCATTTACAGAAACATCTGATACCTCATGAGACAAACCAAGTGAAACAAAGGCTCTTTAGTTGCAATGACATTAGGAGATATAACCTCCTACGGACCCAACAAATGGCAATAAAAGTCCATACACACATCTAGAACACAAGTAGGATCAGTATCAATACTCTTTGCCTATCTTGTGTCCTGTTAATATTCTCACCTGCATGCTTTTGCTACAAACAAGCCAATAACATATGTGATTGATAATTAGAATCCATTAGGGCATCCATTCAAGCCATAAGCTATATCTCACATATTGATTCTCGTGCAATGCTGCAACCTGATGGGACAACCAATCAATAGCTATCTCAATGTTAGGGCAAGGATCGTCCTCTTGAACCACTTGGTTTAAATCAACTAACAACCGACTCCCAAGCTGACACCCCAACAGAGATTACATGGGCTTGAAAGTTTTGTAACACCTCTAACATAAACTGATAGAAAACAACATCCTCCATGGTTAACCTTAAGAGGAGCCTTGCCCAATAATGGCCTATAAGTATCCACAAAATGGCTATGCATCTCCAATACCAAAGGGAAATGATATGACAAAATATGATTATATTCCACCTGCATGGACAATATCTCTCGTAGAAACACATCATGCTGGCAAATATACATTCGGTCCAGACGAGCTTTTATACCCATGTACTGTTGAGAGACATATGTAAATCCCTTGTCATGCAGGTGTAGCCATGACCACATATCTTGTTTCAAAACTTGATTAGCAAACACATTCCAACTGCCTCTCTGGCCCATCCATAATAGAGTGAGGTGTAGAAGCATGCTCCGGCAATTCATACATTAAAATCTCCCAACACAAAGCCAGGCTTAGCGTTGCACAAACATAATAAATCGTCCCATAACTTACGATGTTGTGCAACAACATTAGGTGCATACAGCCCCACAAGCCATAATGTTTCATCCATAAACTCCACTTCCATAACAATGAATTGCCCTCGGAAATCCTGCATAACCAATGATGGCTTAAACTGAGATTTCATTGCAATCATGACCCCTGATTGTGTGGTGTGGTGCTCACTATAGAATACACGAAATTCCTTGTAATCATACACTTGTCCAGCCATGGAATGTTGTTTTTTCTCCACAACACAAAACATATCCCATTGACCTTGAAACACAGTATGCCACATGTGATAATTCTTGGACGGTGAACACACACCTTTTACATTCCAAAGAGCAATCTTCATAATCCACTAAAAGAGAAAGCCAAGCAATGAGAGGTACCACCATCAGCCTCTCTTTCCTTAAAATATTGCACAGGATCCTCAATGCCTTATCTCTCCATCTATTCCCATACTCTTCGCAACAAAACATCCAACCGTTCCTTCTCACCTAAGGTACGAGCATCACTAGGTGATGTATCCTGCCTCCACTTGACATCCGGATACTTCTTGTCCTAGGTGGAGGCCATAGCCCCTTTTTTTATCAAATAGAAGATGGAAAAAATTATTGATTTTCTTTCGTAACTTGAGGTCTTAGATTATATGGAGAGTGTGATAGCCTGCCTTGGTTATCTTTGTCTCGAGTCCATCTTGTGGCACCATGATGAAATGATGAAGAGGCACCATGACCAGCACCCACATTTTGATTACCACTAGAAGTAGCTGTCTGGTGAGCACCTCTCTTTGCCACCACAAGCCAAGGTCTATCTTATGTATCTACCAAAACTTGTTTACCCTTATGTACCACTTGCTCACTTTGTTTTGCTACTTGTTTGTCCTTCTCTAGATTCAAACTAGATGGCAAAACAGGAGCTAATGTATCCTTATGAGTCGGACCCTGGGACACATCCGATTGTGGCTGAGCATTCACCTCCTCTGGACACTCTGAAGTGAAGTGACCCATCTCCCCACAATGAAAGTAATGGCCTGTAAACGTTCCCCACTTTAATTCGAAATACAAAGGGTCAAATCCATCCACACATAACCTCAATTGTCGAGGTCGGGGCTTCCCAGTATCCCACATCATACAAACCCTGTTTTTATTCTTGGACGACATTCTAGGCTCCACCAATACCTCCCCAATAGTACACATGGCTAATGGTTACAATTCCCACACACGTAGTTGATGGAAAGTCTATAACCGCAACCCAAATAGGGCATGCCTAGAGCAACATATCTCTATACTCTGCCATAGGGTGCCAGAGTATAACATGCACCAACTGTTCATCTAGAAATAACAAGACTTTTTGCATAGCCAAATCTCGAACTTCTTTGGATGAGAATAGGACCTCATAGAATCCTCTGGGGCTGTCAAAGATCTCCAAAAATTACCATCTAATAAATCATGTAACCAATATGTAATCCTGTTGAAGAATGGAATTCATCCACTAAAAAAGAAAATTACAGCCTTGTTATGAAAAGGATTCCACTTCTGCCACAAACCGCCATGTTTCCACTCGGGCATCTTCCACTTCCTCTATTGGAACCTTGGTAGCCCTAACATGATTGGCCATCACATATGGCTACAAAATCTGATTAGTTTGTGCAACTCAAAAGTCAAAAGCCACCTCGTGGTTCTCTTCTTATGGTGCATCAAGAAGCTAGGTATCCTGAAGCATCCGACCAGTCTCCTTCCCTGCATATTTACCTTCGATCAATCTTTGCCTTTTAGCCTAATCTTCAGGCTTTGGCTCTAGCCCTCCACCCTCAAATACGTACTTCCTTTCCCTGCAAAATTGCAAGGATTTTCTGGCTATGGACACGCTATGCAGACTTCGAGGTAGTGATGGCAAAGAAGCTCCGCCTATGCCTCTGCTACGAAACCATCAGCTTTTGCCAGGGGGTAGTAGCCCAGTTGGATAGTTCGGCCCAGTGAGAAGCTACATCAAGTAAAGAAGCGAGAGGGAATCCTACCACGTTCTTCAAACCGGTAAAGGAGGCCATGCCCCCTCCTGAGTCTTCTAGGCTCCTGCACCCCCTTCCAACTATAGCTCTGCGAGGACAGCACAATAGCTGTGGAGCCAATCTGGGTCACAACTCTTTCTTCTCTTCTGCGTTTTCAGCGTTCACCTGCTTCCTCTTTCGTTGATGGCCAAGCGTTCACCTGCTCTCTCTCTCTCTCTCTCTCTCTCTCTCAATTACGCATGACAATCTCGACTCTCTGTTGTCATGCTTTTGCTGGTTGTTGATGAGATCCTATAATGGCCTTGCTAAGACCTTTAATGCTTGCAACTTGCTATCCTCTTCCACGCCGTTTCTCTCTCTCTCTCTCTCTCTCTCTCTCTCTCTCGCACACACACACACACACACACACACACACACACACACGCACACGTACACGCACGTGCATACACACACGCATGTATACGCATGCATATGCACACATGCACATGCACACGTGCATGCATACGCACGTATACGCATGCACGCACACGCACACGCACACGCACATGCACACGCACACAATGGGCAGAGAGGATAGTAGTCTCTCTCTAGTACGTGGTTTCTCGTTGCACGTATAGGATTGGACGCAAGTGCTTTGTTGGGATGACATGGGCTTTGCATGAGGAGACTGATTATGCGGTGCATTTTTTTTTTGGTTGCTTGATAGGGTCTCTCTCTCTCTCTCTCTCATGCATGCTGGCAAAATCGTTGTGTGGTTGGTAGATGAAATAGGTGGTTTTTTGGCTGGGGGTATGGGCAACACAAACTTTTTTGGAAAATTTTAGTTACTATTTCAAAACATTATGGCAAATCTAATGTTCAATCAATTAAGGCGTTAATTATTTGAACACACAAATAGTGTGAATATAAATAGCTCAGTTGGTAGAAGAGGACGAGTGTTATCCTGAGAGGTCCTAGGTTCGATCCTTGTGGACTACGGTGGATGTGGACCCTTGGACAAGTAACCATGACAATAGCTCAGTTTTGGTAGAAGAGGACGAGTGTTATCGTAGAAGTCATAAATTCAATCCTTGCGGACTTTAGTGTGTATGTGCTCCCTTGTACAAAGTGCAAGCAATGGTGAGTGTGAGTTGTCTACACAAGCCGGGTGTAAATATCCATTTCTTGTTAATTTCAAGCCTCCCTAAAAAATTTTAAATAAATATCTCACTTAATATATGGGTATATTTTATTAGTGAACTCATGCTGTGTAGAAATACAGATGAAAAAAGAAGGCATGTTTATAGTTTAAAAAAAGTAACAAATTTGTGGTTTCTTTTTTGGTTTTGTTCCAAATCGACCTCAGCTCACCATGCTGTGTAGAAGGGCGTGGGTTTCTCATCAATCTCCTTCTCGCCTCCGTTCTTTTTGCACTGCAGGAAGTCTTGCATCGCTCCCACCAGGTAATTTCGCAAGTGTACTCTTTTTTTGGTTAGCTACGTGCGGCCCCTTGTATTCATCGGGGGTCGGCTCTTTTGCCAGACGCAGACGTTCAAGCCAAGGCAGCGAAGCCTGGGCGACAACCACGAGCTGCTGCTTTGAGCCAGAAAGCTGCCTTGGACCTCTCCCGCAAGGACTGGTTGGCTGCACTGTCACCCCCCGAGCGGCGATTCTTCTCTTTAGAGAAGAGGCGGGAAGAGGTTCTTCAAGAAGAAGAAGAAGACGCGGTGGAGGCGACAGCAGAAGAAGACTTGATTGCAGCATTTTCCGTGCCTACACTCAGTAATGACCGCGGCACAGGCTCAGCCCTTGTGTCATCAAGTGTTTTCGTGCTTGGAATTGACCCTGATGTTTCCGGTGCCATTGCTGTGCTCCGAGGCGATGACATTACCACTGCAGAGGTGGTTTAGCTTATTCGGTCTCTAAGTTTCTTTGATGGACTTTGTGTGCTTAATCATCAAGCAAGCAATGTTAATATTGTTAGTCAAAATGGTAGCTAAGTTCATCACAGAAGTGCACCCCAAACCATGTAAAATACCAACTCCCACATTTAGCATGCGCACATCACCATGTGATGCTGCCAACACCAACAGTGCAAGTAGCATGGGCACATGATAATGTGTTGGTGGTGGTTCTTTTCCTCCTTCATCTGAAACAGAGGTGTGTTGTATGCGAAACCACCATCAAGCCATGCTTGTTGCCTAAACTTTGGCATCCCATTTCACCAAAGTCAACTATCCAAGTGTACGGCTAAAGCATGACCTAGGCCTTGCTTGGGTTCCGATCCCGAGGAAGTTCTCCCTCTGTGAGAAATGCCACTTATGAGTCAATAACTCACTTATATAGGGTTGGCTATAATAAACGCACATCTATTAATAAATAGGTCCTTTCACACTAATCCATGCCATAGGTGTCCCATAAGTTATTTATAACCTTTTGTTTCTCTTCACGACCGTCCATAGGTACAAGCGTAACCTCAACTGTAATTCCCAGCCATGTCGTTATAACCTGTAGGGCCATAATACAATCCCTCCTTTAAACTAGAAGTTACTATCTCCCAAGAATTATCTTCTTTAGTACAATGCTTCCACTTGATTAGTATCTTTTAAACACTCATGTTCTTGGAGTACCCTTTACATCTTGAGTTAGATCTTCTAACCGAATGAGATTATCATTAAACTAAGATTATCTCATGCCCTCAACGTCTCTTTCAATTACTTCCACGAAAGACACGATGAATGCTGACCCTTGGTGGCAAATCCAATTTCTAAGCTATCTCATTAATTACCTTAATATTTTTTATACGGCCTGCCAAACCAAAGAGAAAGCTTGTAAACTCTTCTGGTTTTCATAACATCTCAATCCTTTGGGATTTTTAGATAAACCATTTGACCAACATGGATCTTTCTTGTTGATTGCTTGTCATCCACATATGCGATGACTTTTCTCAGCGAATTGCATTATTTCTTGTTGCTCATCCGATAAATCCGAAGCTGATTGCATCTTGGTGTTTTGAAAACGACTATCCTTTGTAGCTCTATGCATACATAATCATAAACAAACTCAACTTTGTGGCTGCATGCTTTGCATTGCTATGTGTAAATACTCCATGCATGTAGGAGATAATTTGTGATCCACCTCGAGATAATTTTTGACCCACCTCCACTTTGTGGTCATGCTAGATGTCGACAACCAGTTCACATAGGCCGGAAAAGTAGGTGGGCAACCAACTCAACTTTGTGGCTGCATGCTTTGCATTGCTATGTGTAAATACTCCATGCATGCAGGAGAGAATTTGTGATCCACCTCGAGATAATTTTTGACCCACCTCCACTTTGTGGTCATGCTAGATGTCGACAACCAGTTCACATAGGCCGGAAAAGTAGGTGGGCAACCACATTGTTTCCTCGGTGGCATTGCCTACGGGCGGATAAAAAAGTGCCTATGAGCGGTGGAAAATGGTAACTATGGGAGAATCTTGAGTCTAAGGCCAGTTGGGAAAAAAAAAGATGGGCAACCTTGATGTTTTGCAAACCAATCTCTATCTGTACTTAATCATAAACATACTCAATTTTGTGGCTGCATGCTTTGCATTGCTATGTGTAAACATTGCATGCATACAGGAGATAATTTTGTGACCCACGTCCACTCCATGGTCAATGTTGACAATCAATCCACACAAGCCGGAAAAGAAGCTCGGCAATATGGCCATGTAGGGTAGGTTGTACATCCCATGTGGTAGGGTCGAGCAATGGAAATAGAGTTGGGCAACAATCGGGAAGTTGATTGAGCAAACCAAACCCTGATTGGGATCCAAAATTGCATTATAAATAGATCAAGTCTCTCCTATAACTTGGTTGAACACAATGCTAATCAATACACTTAAATACACTAAGATTTGATGGACACATGCTCAATACAAGAAGTAATTTGCTGAATTGACAAGAGACACACAATGAGCCAAAATGGCGAGCCCCTTCCTCAAATAAAGTATATTGATCTTGGAAGAATCAAGTACATAGTGTCATGGGTATTTCTGACCAGATTTCCATACCAATACATATGAATACAGTATTGCAAACAAGTGATTGTCAGTGTAGACTTGCAACTCACACTACCCTCTCAAGTGCCCATGTTTCCTACCGTTTGCTCTCTATTGTTCCACCAACACATGGTAGCAACAATCTAACAATGTGCAAGAGCATGTAGGACAAGAGAACACTACACAGGGTATGTGATCTTGTAATCCGGTTCCTCCCTCCTGCTACTTGCTTCCATATTTAAGCATAAAAGCTTACCAATT
Organism: Cibotium barometz; assembly: GCF_041138505.1. Lineage (NCBI taxonomy): Eukaryota > Viridiplantae > Streptophyta > Polypodiopsida > Cyatheales > Cibotiaceae > Cibotium > Cibotium barometz. The sequence goes on from NC_141056.1 coordinate 4,215,310, forward strand.
GTAACTAGAGTTGACGACAACGGAAGTCTTCGCGATGGAAGTGCTTGGAGTGTTGAAATCTTCGATTTGTCTCAATTCTTTGTGACAAAAGTCCTCAAGAGGATGAAGGGATCTCTGGGAAAGCTTTCCCTATGGTTCAACTTGAGAAAGGAGGGCTGAAATTAGGGTTTTTAGCAAAAAGACCATAAATTACAGCATTAAAGAGAGCTATTTTGGTGAATTTCAATCATTGGGAGTGTGTAGGAGAGTGAGTAGCACCTGGAAACACTCTTGGAAGCTTGGGAAACACCTTAGCAAGCTTGGATATGGAGTTGGGAAGGAGAGTGCAGAAAATACAACCCAAAAGTCCTCATGAAGGAGGACGCTTCTTCTAGAGTGAGGTGGTGAGTTGTCCACTCTAGGTGGTAGGTGTGGTGCAAGCTAGAAAGGACACATGGCTGGTTACTCCCTTTGTACAAAGGGAATAAGGTCTGGGCGGTGGACATTTGGTTTTGTCCACCTCGGGACATTAGCGTGTCTGAACACTGGGTTGGTCATAATTAATAAGTGAGTTTTGGTCGCCCAAAACTTAATGAAGTGTGTACACACTCACTTATAAATTAGTGTTAACTCCTAAGGCTAGGTTTATGACTAATACTTATTACCTGTCACATGCCACATAGTGTAATGCGCGGAAGCTCTGGGTAGTCTTCTTTCAGCCCTAAACACTCTTGAAGACCTCCTGATGCAAAAACGCACCATGATGCAAAAACGCAGGTAGAGAGAGAGTAGAGAGAGAGAGTGAGAAGTGCTGGAATTTCAGTATATACTATGTACAAAAAAGGTACAAATCTGTACAGCCATGGGCTGCCTTCATAAAAAGGTTGTTAACTCCTAAATCTGTCCCCAAGGGACCTCTAAGTGACCCACACCCCTAGTGGGAGTGAATACCTAAGACATTGAGCAAGGGGGCTATTTATAGCCCCTTGGAATAATGATGAACTGGCCGACTGCTGGTCGGCCAGTTACAGCTTCATAAAATTCCCTTTTAATTCAGCCGACTGGATGTGCTCTTGTCCTTGATGCGCCTGCTGCTGCCACCTCTTCCTGACGTCAGCCGACATGCTTTCTGGTGCAGCCGACAGTCCCTATACTCAGCCGACTGTACCCTGGTTCTTCTCCACATCCAAACTGGCCACTTGTGCTCCAAGTTCTGCTCCATGTCCATCTTCTACTGGTTCATAATCTTTATCTGCTTGCCTCTTCTGGATCTAGCTCTGAGCATGTCCATGGCATCTGTGATGCACATGACATCCCCCTCTGCTAAACTTGATGACGGGAATCCAACCTGCTCTTGGATGACTGTCATCATCCCAATCCTGTTCCGAAGTCCCTCTGTCATCATCCATCCCTGGCAAACCTTTTTTCTCTGAAAATCCGGTCTGTTCTCCAAACCACTCTGTCTCTGATGAAGATCTATGCATCTGGTCTTCCTCTAGTCCACAATCCATTCCTGCCCTGACTCTGAACACCGTCTTGGTCTTCGTTCCTGGAACTGAGTCTGGCACTCTCACATCACCCTTGGAGGATCAACCTCCCTTGGGACCGTTCCCTTAGAACCTACTGGCTCACGGAACTGCCATCCCCATCTGGCACTGTGGAACACCACCAACAAACCTCCTGGGAGTTCTTCCCGATCTGTGTTCCCGTGTACTTTCCTGTACCTTGGACCTGTACACCATCATCTGGGCTTCGAATCCGTGTACTTTCCTGTACCTTGGACCTGTACACCATCATCTGGGACTGAATCAGTGTTTAGCTTTGCTGAGCCTGATGCTCTGATACCAATGTAACGCGCGGAAGCTCTGGGTAGTCTTCTTTCAGCCCTAAACACTCTTGAAGACCTCCTGATGCAAAAACGCACCATGATGCAAAAACGCAGGTAGAGAGAGAGTAGAGAGAGAGAGTGAGAAGTGCTGGAATTTCAGTATATACTATGTACAAAAAAGGTACAAATCTGTACAGCCATGGGCTGCCTTCATAAAAAGGTTGTTAACTCCTAAATCTGTCCCCAAGGGACCTCTAAGTGACCCACACCTCTAGTGGGAGTGAATACCTAAGACATTGAGCAAGGGGGCTATTTATAGCCCCTTGGAATAATGATGAACTGGCCGACTGCTGGTCGGCCAGTTACAGCTTCATAAAATTCCCTTTTAATTCAGCCGACTGGATGTGCTCTTGTCCTTGATGCGCCTGCTGCTGCCACCTCTTCCTGACGTCAGCCGACATGCTTTCTGGTGCAGCCGACAGTCCCTATACTCAGCCGACTGTACCCTGGTTCTTCTCCACATCCAAACTGGCCACTTGTGCTCCAAGTTCTGCTCCATGTCCATCTTCTACTGGTTCATAATCTTTATCTGCTTGCCTCTTCTGGATCTAGCTCTGAGCATGTCCATGGCATCTGTGATGCACATGACACATAGCCATGTAAGCAGATAGTTACACACGCACGGTTCACGGGCGGGCGTCCCCTTACCCAAAACTACACATTGGTCAAGCAAACATGAAAACAACATGTAATTTCAATTGCAAGCAAGCACATAAAGATGCTATGCAATGCAGCATTGGTATGGACAATCCCTGTTCATGAGACTATACCAAAATAGACGTGCTCTAGAAAAGTACACGAGGTACCAGACCCAATGGAACACCAATCCACCAGGCATTTCCGGGAATGTACACAAAGGCATGAGTCCCAATGGAAAGCCAAGTCCACATTATCACATGAGTGGCATCAATCCCTAGTATATACAACTGCCATGGATACCAGTCCAATGTATATACATGATGAGAAAGCACGAGTGGACCAATTGGGTGGCCAAATGGTGACATCTCCCTAGTTATTCATCATTAGATATAGAGTTTTCAGCACGTTGGAGTAGCCAGATACATTGTACGGATGTTGACGTCAACATCTCTGACGTCGGAACATGTTTGTTCAATAGCGATCCTTCATCTTTGCAAGTTGTATAGGTGCCACACAATTGTGCGTACAATGTACACATCTATTCGTACAGTGTAGGGATCTGTTTGTACAGTACTAGGGAGCTCCTCAAAGTTGGCACCTAGTTCAATCTTCCCTTTATTCAAGCTAGTTCAATCACTTTTCCTCCTCGTTTGCATGCATTTTCACCACTTGATGTTTCGTTTGCTCCATTTTGCATTTCTTTCCATTTTATTTTGGCCTGCATGTTATTATATTTAAGCTTTTTCATGATAACCTTTGTACCTACACATTATAAGGTTAGGAGTATAAATTAAGGATCCGGTACTTACCCTTTGCAAAATCTATAGCAACACTAATATTCAGATTGAACCGTAGTTTTTAGATCATCACATCTGTCCTTGGGATTTTCAAGTGTCCCAAAACCTGTGAACATTTCACATGAAATAAAACCAAGCAATGTTTATGTCCAAAAACAAATGTTGATTTCCCATGCGGCATGCTTGAGTAAGCATGGCATAAATCATGTAAAACAATCTATCAAGAAAATCCTCTATCTTTCAAAGCTTTGTTTACCGATAAAAAGTTCTATTCACCTTTGCAAGATCTCAAGAAGTCCCTTCCTAATGCTTGCACACACACCCCATGGCTAGGGTTTAGGTAAGGAAGAAGGAAAGAACAAGAAATAGCTTGAATCTTTGTAATGTAACAAATCCAGTGGTTCACATGACTATTAATGTGATTGGACACTTACCATAAAGGCACATAGTTTATCCACTTAAAACTACAAGCACTCTTAAATACTAAACACCACACTAGGGACCGGAAAGATAGGCTGACACCCCTCCCCTCCTCTTGGGTCGCCTTTGTCCCTAACGATTTTATTCCTCCAAATACAAGATCACGGGTGCCCGAGGTTCACCACCAGTCTCCACCTGACCAATTGTAACTTGGTTGAACACAATGCTAATCAATACACTTAAATACACTAAGATTTGATAGACACATGCCCAATACAAGAAGTAATTTGCTGAATTGACAAGAGACACACAATGAGCCGGAACTGTCAGAATATGCAGCGGAGATGAAGACAAGATCTGAAAAACTAGAGTAAATGCATAGCAAAAAAACAGAGAAATAGAGAGAGAGAAGCGTACAACTCTGCTATATACACGAGAAAATCTCGGGAACAGAATACAATATGTGTGGGGGCAAGGGGCCACATTTTATATGGCCCCAGATGACCAGTGGGGCTGCTGAAAAGCAGTCGACAACCACCGGATAAGTCCACGACTTGCTCCGCAGATCAGGTCGCCCAGCAGCAGATTAGGTCGGGCTAGCTACAGGGGACAGCCTAGGGGCAACAGAGTCAATCGGCCATCATCTGGACCAGCCAACAAGCACAGGACAGCCTCCCACACCTGGAAAAATAGGAAAAAATATGGAGAGTGGGGAAAAATGAGAAAACACCTAAATCGGGCGAGCACACCCACAACAGAGGCCTTGGTGTAAATATACAGACAGGAGATGACTGCTAATACTCCCTCTCTGCTCCTGGATGTGGAACCAACCCCAGTGAGTTGGAGTGCCATCGGAGCATAGTCTGAGATAGAGACTTCGTGAAGAGGTCCACCGCACTGTCCTCTGTTGAACAGAACTCTAGCAAGATGTCATCAGCAACAATCTTTTCATGAACAAAATGCCTCTGGATGACCGTGGGTTCCACCAGCGGAAACCCAATCTCGCCAAGTAACCTCTGCAATCTCACAACCTCGCAAGCAGCACCACAAGCAGCCCGATGCTTTGCCTCTCTCAACGACAAGGCAATAGTTGGCTACCTCTTATTGCTCCATGAAATCGCTCTTGAGCCAAGGTAAAAACTATAGCTTGATGTCAAGGTCCTCGTGTCTGGGTCACCTCCCCAAACTGAGTCACTCCAACCGTGGAGTCTGACTCCATCCATCAATCCCCCTCCTGTGTAAAAGAGTCCAAGATCCTTCGCATGCTGTTGCCTGCAGAAACCACAAGATAGGCAATCCTGCCTCTCCCAAAGAGTCCTATGCAAACATGAGCTCAACAGCCTCATCAGGAAGCTCCCGTTCAATCTCGTATGCATCAACCAAATCAATGAACCATGCTGCTTTTGAGTCAAGGAGGCATCATACTGCTCACAAGGATCAACTACCGTTACGGTGGGATGCCAAGTCCTGGAAACCTGTTGAAGACCACTCAAGGCCTTCGAAAACTTGTAAACCACCCCCTTTGAATCCGGAACCACAAAGCCTGGAGAATGTGCAACATCCACCTCCTGCAAATAATCAACTGTCACCTGCCTGGCCTTCCGATAGGTCCTCGTGGAAAGAACTTCCTCAACTACAGGAGTTTCTTTGTCCCGAATGCTACGAGACATCAGAGCATAGGTTACCTGTAAAGTTTCCTCTGATCGACGAACACAAGAACTACCAACATCTGTGCTGGAAAGTTCCTGCCAACTGCTGTCATCAACTGGCAAGCTATCCACCATCTGGTCCGGGAAAGCCTGCACCTGCAGTGTATCCACACTTAAGTGGCCATTACCAGACTGCCACTCTACACAAAACTGAGGACTCGGGAGAGAGTGCTGAAAGTTTGTAAACTCCATTTTTCACTCCGCCTTCCCAAACTACCTGGCTTGTTGCTTTGTCCCGGAGAGCAACAAAATGCTCATCAAACTCCACCCGTATGCCAGTCTTGCAAACCTGATGCACTGACAACATATGAAAACCAAGTGATGGAACATACAACACTTGGGAGGAATGCTTTCCCCCTCTGCCATCGGGAACTATCTCCATCCTGCCCTCACTGTGAACTCGGATAGTGGATGTATCCCCAATAAGGATGTGACTAGAATACCTGCAGAGATCTTGTAAAGCCGCGCGGGAAGGAGGCATGTGCGTAGAAGCACCACTGTCTAGACTCCAATCCCGATTATCCATAGCGGAGAGTCCTCCAACCTCCTCCCTACACGAAGAAGATGAAACACCGGTGTCCATAACCTCCAGGTGCACAAAAGTTGGAGTCTTCACGGTTGCTGCTGAGAATTCTGCACCCTTCTCGGTGCTCCGCTTAGAACACTGCCCTTTCTCGCCACAATCATTAAAGGTCCTCTTTGCCTTTAGTTTCTCGCGGTCTGAGTCGGGCTTCTTCTCAGAAGACTTCTGTGATGAAGCCTTCCCTTTGCCCTTGTTATTACGGCCTTTCGACCGTTGGCCAGTCAAGACCATGGGCACAAGCTCCTGTGGAGGGTTTGTGGAGGGTTCGTGAATCTTTCCTCCTGGTCCAAGACCATGGGCACAAGCTCCTCCCATGTGATGGTGCTGAGCCTGCCACTAATAATCAACGAAGAGTAAAAGGCTAAGTACTGAGAGGGCAAATGTGACAGCAATGTTATGGCCATATCCTCGGATGATATCTCTTTCCTAGTCTTGAGAACTTTCTGCTGAAGAGCCTGCAACTTGTTGATGTGCTTCCACATCGTCGACGACTTTGCAAGATTCATCGTCCGCATGTGAACTTCCAAGGAGATCCTCTTCATGGGCAATACCCTGTTGTAGAGAGAAGCAAAATACTGCCATATACCTCTGGCCAGCGTCATATGCTTGATATGATTGATTACCTGTGGTGTGCAGTTGAGGAAAATGAAAGAACGGACTCTGGCATTGACACGATTCCATAAATGTGCTTGTGCCTCACGTTCCTTCTGAATAGAGGTTAACTGCCCTTCCTCTAACTGCGGCCGTGGAACCCCAAAAACAATGAAATCAGCAAGGTCGTAAGACTCCAAAACAGATTCCATCATTACCTTCCATATGCCGTAGTTGTTTTCGTCCAACTGACGGTCCACTGGGAACGTGGGGAGTGTCGGGATCTTCACGTGCTTCTCAACCATCTCAAGTAAATCTGCCATTGCGGAGGTGTAACTGAAAAGGGAGGGAGGGTGGGTGGGAAAAATGAAGAACTAAACCTGCAAGTGGCTGTCCAGCAAATCAGCCCGCCTTCCTCTTGTTTCTCCTCTTCCCGTACAGCCCAAAACAGTCCTCCAATCAGTAACAAAACAGCCCCCCTCTTGCTCACACAGCTCCCAAGATCTTCCAAGAGCCTAGAGCTCTGATACCATGTCAGAATATGCAGCAGAGTTGAAGACAAGATCTGAAAAACTAGAGCAAGTGCACAGCAGAAAAACACAGAAATAGAGAGACAGAGAGAGAAGCGTATAACTCTGCTATATACACGAGAGAAAATCCCGAGAATTGAATACAATGTGTGGGGCCAAGGGGTTTTATATGGCCCAGATGACCAGTCGGCCTACTTAAAAGCAGCCGAGACCCTCCAGATAAGTCCACGACTTGCTTAGCCCTCCAGTCGCCCAGCAGCTCCTAGTCGGCCAGCAGCAGTAGCAGATCAGGTCGGCCAGCTACAGGGGACAGCCTGGGGGTAGCAGAGTCAGTTGGCCATCATTTGGACCAGCCAACAAGCACATGACAGCCTCCCACACCTGGAAAAATAGGGAAAAATATGGAGAGTGGGAAAAAATGAGAAAACACCTAAATTGGGCGGGCACACCCACAACAGAGGCCCTGGTGTAAATATACAGACAGGAGATGTGACTGCTAATAGGAACGGCCGACCCCTCCGTCAAATAAAGTATATTGATCTTGGGAGAATCAAGTACATAGTGTCATGGGCATTTCTGACTAGATTTCCATACCAATGCATATGAATACAATATTGCAAACAAGTGGTTGTTGATGTAGACTTGCAACTCACACTACCCTCTCAAGTGTCCATGTTCCCTACCATCAGCTCTCTATTGTTCCACCAACACATGGCAGCAACAATATGCAAGAGAGCACGTAGGACAAGAGAACACTACATAGGGTATGTGATCTTGTAATCCGGCTCCTCCCTCTTGCTACTTGCTTCCATATTTAAGCATAAAAGCTTACCAATTGCAAGTAGAGTCGATGACAGCGGAAGTCTTCGTGATGGAAGTCCTTGGAGTGATGAGATCTTTGATTTGTCGCATTTCTTCGCGACAAAAGTCTTTAAGAGGATGAAGGGAACCCTGGGAAAGCTTTCCCTATGGTTCAACTTGAGAAAGGAGGGCTGAAATTAGGGTTTTCAGCAAAAAGACCATAAATTACAGCAATAAAGAGAGCTATTTTGGTGAATTTCAGTCATTGGGAGTGTGTAGGAGAGTGATTAGCACCCGGAAATACTCTTGGAAGCTTGGGAAACACCTTAGCAAGCTTGGATATGGAGTTGGGAAGGAGAAAGTGCAGAAAATATAGCACAAAATGCCCTCATGGAGGAGGCACCTATCTCTAGAGAGAGGAGTGAGGTGGTGAGCTGTCCAGTTTAGGTGGCAGGCAGGTGCTTTGTGGTGCAAGCTAGAACGGACACATGACTGGTTGCTCCCTTTGTACAAAGGGGAAAAGGTCTGGGCGGTGGGCATTGGGTTTTGTCCACCTCGGGACATCAGTGTGTGCGAACACAGGGTTGGTCATAACTTATAAGTGAGTTTTGGTCGCCCAAAACTTAATGAAGTGTGTACATACTCACTTATAAATTAGTGCTAATTCCTAAGGCTAGGTTTATGACCAATACTTACCACCTGTCACATGCCACATAACCATGTAAGCAGATAGTTTCGCATGCACGGTTCACGGGTGGGTGTCCCCTTACCCGGAACTACACATTGGTTAGGCAAGCATGAAAACAGCATGCAATTTCAATTGCAACAAGCAAGCACATAAAGATGCTATGCGATGCAGCATTGGTATGGACAATCCCCGTTCATGAGACTATACCAAAATAGACGTGCTCCAGGCAAGTACACAAAGTATCAGATCCAATGGAACACCAATCCACCAGGCATTTCCGGGCATGTACACAGAGGTACAAGTCCCAACGGAAAGCCAAGTCCACAATATCACATGAGTGGCATCAATCCCCGGCATATACAACTGCCATGGATACCAGTCCAATGTACATACATGATAAGAAAGCACGAGTGGATCAATTGGGTGGCCAAATGGTGACATCTCTCCCGGCTTCTAAACAGTTGTTCGCAACCGAAAAGCACCCAAATATGTTTGCAGCACATGCGGGCAATCTATGAAGAACTCTTCATCTACCCATTTAGCATCAATGGGAAGATAGTTCTTAAACTTCATAAGGTAATGCTTGACAACTTTGCCTGCAGCAAGCTTGCGTTCCTTGTGATACACAAGCTGCTCTGGCTGCAAGATCTCCTCAAGCTCATCCACTTCTGGTGGATCCTCAATGACCGTTTCACTAGGCTCCGACCCTACATACTTGCGAAGGAGACTCACACGAAAAGCATTGTGTATTTGCCAATGACTAGGTAATGCCAATCTGAAAGCCACTTCATTGATCTTCTCGATCACTCGAAAAGGCCCATAGTACTTGGTTGCAAGCTTAGGATATGCATCCTCTTTGCCAGGCCTCTTTGCAAGTCTTGCTTTCTCAAATTTCAGCAATACCCAAATATTCTCTTTAATATCCAATTGCCTTCTATGTTTGTGGGCAGCCTTTTTATGCTTGTCTTGTGACCTTGCAATGACTGTCCACACCTGAGCAAAAGCAATATCCAAGTCTCTGACATACTCATCAGCTGCAAATATCTCATCCTTTGTGCGAAGAATAGGTGGCAAAACCACCTTACCATAAACAATCTCAAATGGGGTCTTTCCTGTAGATGCATGCACCTTGTTGTTGTATGCACCACAATGGACTTCGGCATTCCATGATGCTTGAACACTTGTGCAAGATATATTTTAACCATATGCTCAGCTTTGATGGTCTTTTTGACCGGCAAGAAGTGAGCTTGCTTGCTAAACCTACCCACAATTGTCCAAATTGCATCATTACCCTGTTGGGTCCGTGGCAAGTCCACAATGAAATCCATTGTAATACTAAGAGATAGCTCTGCGTCATGCAATCTACGGCTCTCATAAGCCATGGCATGTCCCTAAAGTTGAGGTGATAAAACTGCCACCAACTGTCGAATCCATCCTTGGATTTGATTTAGAAATATTTACAATATAACAAAAGTAAATATACTTACAATCTAATTTGAGCATCTTGGTAGTCTTTAACACTTTCGCTTCTGGGAAATCGGGTTCCCCGCGAATCAAAAGGCGTCTGCCGCTATGCTCGAACTGGATGACATGGGAAGAAAAGTCTATCGTTGGCTTCTTCCATACATGCCATTGCTTGCCGAGAACTAGATCGAATCTCGCAAGCCGTGTAATTTCAAAGTCCGATCTGTCCTCGTAGGACTGGATCTGGAATGGGAGTCCTCTGACTTGACGATCCCACACTTCTGTGCCCTTGCCGTCAGCTAGCTCCACTGTGTAGCTGTACTCTGAAGGCTGCGTTTGGAGCTTTAGCTTCTTGACAAGCCTTGAGCTAATTACATTATGAGTAGAGCCAGTATCAAAGAGGATCTTGACTGGCGTTCCTTGCACAGTCCCCTTCAATACTATAAGCTCTGTGTCTGGAAACTGGTAACCCTGCTGTGCCCCAGGAGACAAGACTGCATCTGGAGCTGTAGGCACCTTCTTGGTTACCGAAATAGCTAAAATTCTTTTAGGATAATCTTGTGGAATGTCATCCAACAAGTCATCCTCACTGTCCTCCGACACTTGCATTGGATTAACCATCATACTAGCCGTGATCTTTGACTTCTTTGGGCAATCTTTAAATTTATGCTGGCCCATACATCCATAACACAGCCCTTCCTTCATTGCTTTATCCCTTTGCTGCGCAGTAAGCATAGATCTATTAAAAGCCCTTTCCGCCATAGCAGAAACTTTTCTTTTGGTCCCCTTTGCAGTTTTGATCATATGAATCTCTCTAATCTCTTTAACCCTACCCTCACTGGTGGATGGTTAAGTAGAGGAAGCTGGGGCCAAAAATCTAGGGGCGCGAGTCCAAGAGGATTTCTGGCCTCCACCTCCCGAAGGAAATTTCTTGCCATCCTCAAGCACAATTGCTAATTCAATGGCCTCATTCAACGTAGAGCATTTCTCTTTGCGCACTAGAGGCCGAAGAGTTTCTTTAAGACCCAACACAAATTTATGAACTTGCAGGAAATCAGGAATATGCTCTGGCACTTTTAGCAAGACTTCCCGATACCTATCCGCATATTCTTGAACAGAATAGTTCTTCTGTGACATGAAGAACCAAGAATCAAGCGCTCGACTGCGCTCATCAGGTGGCACAAAGTTATTATAAAATATAACTCTAAAGGCATTCCACGTAACAGGCTCTGCTTTGTCCTTTTCTATCTGCCTCCACCATCGATGAGCCACATCGAGGAGGTTATACGTGGCTTGCTGAATCTTAGCCACATCATCATTTATATGGCACAGCCTAAAACATTGCTTCCACTTGGAAAGCCATTGTTCCACTGCATCTGCTGTGCGAGCTGCTGTATTGCCATTATATTTAGGCGGTTTGAGATCTTTAAGTTGCCACTTGGCTCGCCCCAAAGTAGGCACTCTAGCCGAGGTTCCTGGCTCTCCAAGACCGCCTTGATTGATTTCCTCATCAAGAGGGATGGATATAGACTTTTCTAATTCTTTTCCCCGCATTTCAGTCAATTCTTTCATTTGATTAAGAACTAATTGCATAGTGTTTTCCATAAAGTCAATACGAGCAACCATAGTAGTCACATCAAGTGTTTCATCCTCGTCATGCATGATCGTATCAGGCACATGTTGCTGTGAGGATTCTCCTTCCATGTTTTCTCTTTTTTTTTTTTTTTAATGGCTTGATGAAAAGAGTATAGGAAAAGCACCCAAATATTTACAGCTAGCAAACTGTCACACAAACACTAAATGCACTTGTAACTTCTGCACTTTATTGTCTTTACCAGCATAACAGCATAAAATGCAGAATAGCCCCAAAAAGTATACATCAATAGCTTCAATTTTGCTCAAAACATCTATTTCACAAAGATGTAGATGCAAAACAAGTCAAATTTTGCTCTTTGGTGCGAAAAACCAGAAACTGCAGAGCATTAAAAGAGCACAAATTGATATCCAATTTACCCTATGCACGCATATCCACACATACGCATTTCCAATGCATCTCATACATGTGCCATAACATTCAATTTCAGCATAAACGGGTTAGAAACGCATATCTGGCACCAATTCGAGCGTTCACGGTGGAAGTGCAGATTTTGCCAGACTTCTGCACCATCCTTGACTTTCCAGAGGCGCTGAGAGAGCTTGAAATCTTTGAACAAAATCCCACATAAGAAAACAAAAGCAGAAGGCTAAGGTTTTAAGATGTAAAGTGTGGCCTTCTGTCTTTCAAAGCAAAAGAGAGAGAGAGAGCTCTCTAGCGCGTGGGCTTGATTGATGTGCGCGCGCGGCTGGCGGATTCCCGGCGTCTCTTCGCGTGTAATCAGCTGTTCGCGGCGTTAGCTATGGCGCAGCCCCCTCTTAAAAAAAAAAAAAAACAGAAAAAGCCTGCTCGTAACCAGCTCGGATACCAAATGTAAGAGGAAGAAAATGACGTGTGTGTGCTTCTCACCTCCCAGCCAATATAGCCCATGAGTTTCTATAAATGAAAGTCCCTTAGAGCATGTTCTCACCTCCCAATCAAGCAAAAGGTAGAAGTGCTCTCTTAGCTCCCATTCCCGCACTCCTTGGCTAACCCCCGAGCTACGGACCTTGGCCCACTAGGCCCCTGCCCGTGCACACACTAGTAATGTCCGGTCTAGGCCTAAGTGCCTCGGACTAAATTAATATATGTCTAACACACCAAGCACAGAAGAACTCCTGAGAATAATGATGGAGTAAATAAATTCATCGAAGATGTGGCTTGCCGCAGAAAACGAGAAGCCCAAAGAAAGCCTCTCGGATTTGGCAAAAATGTTCTTTGGTCTAGAGAAACTAAGAAGAAATTATGACGAAAGACGTGAAGAAGCAAGAAGAAAAGCCGCAGAAGAAGAAAATAAAGCAGAACAGAGACGTACGGAGGAACAAAGGGATAAGGAAGCCACACGCAAGTATGAGGAAGACTAGTGCCATCAAGAAGCTGCCGACCTAGAGTTTCAACAAAGACTCAACTGGGAGGCTATGCAAATCTAGCATGAGCAGACGATGGCACAGATTCTGGCATCCTTTCCCAAGATGGCTCCAAATACCTCGTCCTCCACCGCTCCTACCACCAGAGTCATACAAATCTCTCCAGATTTTAGTAAGCATGATGGTAAGTGTGATCATGTTGCTGTTACTCAATTCATGAGATGTTGCTAGATGAGCAGATGACACCATAGATACGGGGAAAGACCAGATGCACAAGCTCACCAGATGGGGCTAGTACCTTCAAACATATGGAAGTACTTCATGTACTTGGAACACATGGATAGGATATACATGGAACATATGGATGTGTTTGGAACACTTGCGGTCCGCAGTTGAGAACAACTGCGATGTAAGAGGGAGGGAATGTAACTAGTTGGCCCTCCTAGCTCTATTTCACATGATGAAATCCATGCCCGGACACCAGACAGGTGGAAGAAGACATGGGGACAGGGTCCATAAGGTTTGATTAAGAAAAAGCACCATTCTTGGTCAAAAAGCAAGAAAAAGCAAAAAGTCAAACAGAGTTGACCACGAGCCAAGGACACCATTGGAAAGAGGAGACTGAGCCGGACCAAAAAGCTAAAAGGCACTTTCTCAAAAAGTAGCTCTAAGGCAAAAAAGCAAGGCCTTAAAGCCAAAAAAGCAAAGCACCAAAAGTTGAGTAATATGTTATTAATAAAAGTAAAAAGAGCAAAGCAAAGGCAAAAAGAGAAAAGCAAAAATAGAAAAGCAAAGCATAAAAAGGCAAAGCAAAAGCATGAAGGCTTTTTGGCAAAAAGGAGGGTCTCTTACAAGTATAAAAAGGATTGGACTTCTCTTGTAGTACCATGAACAAGATCATTGAAGATTGAAGGAGATCGTGGAGTGTGTGTGGGTATCATTATGATCATGGAGAGCTTCTTCTTCGCCATCAACACCTTCTCCAAATTGCTTTTCAGATGTACGGTCAGCCCTGGACTTGTATGGGCATATGCATGGACGATACGGACGCGTGTACGGAACTGTACGGACATGTATGGACAGAAAATTCAGAAACCCTGAAACTGCTCCAAAAACCCTAAAAACTTCTTTTTGGAGGTTTTTATCGCCCAAAAACCATTAAAGCAGGTTTTATATCAGTTTTCTTGCCGTAAAGCTTTTTCATGGTTTTCTTCATTGACAAGGTTATAGGAGTTTTGGAGATTACTCATGGGAACCTGGACTACTTGAACTTGGATATGTACTTGGACATAGAACTTGGATACGGAACATAGAGCTTGGACATGGATCATAGACATGGAGAACTTGGACATAGAGCTTGGACATGGAACTTGGACATGAACATGGAACTTAGACATATAGCTTGGACTTGGATCTAGACTTGGACTTGGATTTGGATTTGGATTTTAGATTTGGTACCAGGCCATTGAGAGATACTTGTGGGTCATCCTCGTGGTGTGCTCGGCATCAGAGATTTCGTGCCTCGACATTGACATCGACTTGGATATCCTACATCGGCATATCTGTTTGTTTTGTATTCATTGATTGTATTGATCCTAGCCGGTGTGCCCGTGGATTGTTCTTGAATAAATTTTGAAAGTGGGCGGGGCCTGTTCCCCTTTCAATGTGGTGTATTGTGCAAGATCCGTATTCCCTCCTCTCTGTTCCCTCTCTCTATATATCTCTATCTCTTGGACATGTGGTTGAGTCTATCACGGCACGCCCTGTTGGGCTTACAGTGTTATCAGATTCATCAATTTGAAGCACATTTTCCATTAGCTAAAATTAGAGAATCCAAATCCACAAGACAAAGTCAATGTGGTAGCACCCCAACTCACGGGGGAAGGTGTTACTTGGTGGTAGCATTGGCCACAACTTCACACAAATCCCCTCACAGACTAATTCCAATTTGATTGGGCTTCTTTTG
The DNA here is from genome assembly GCF_041138505.1 of Cibotium barometz. NCBI lineage: Eukaryota > Viridiplantae > Streptophyta > Polypodiopsida > Cyatheales > Cibotiaceae > Cibotium > Cibotium barometz. The sequence goes on from NC_141056.1 coordinate 4,230,365, forward strand.
TGGCTGACCTCAAGGCCGGTTTTCTTCCACCGCAGTATATGACCAATCTTGAGCACAAGTTGTACAAACTCACTCAGGGTGCTTCCCTTGTTTTTACCTATTCCAACAAGGTCATTACCATGGTCCAACAATTGGGCGTATCGGAAGAAGATAAGCTAAAGTAGTTCATTAGAGGTTTGGACACCAACATTAGGTATCCAGATAGGAATTTTGAGTCTCAGACTTATGCACGAACACTGACCCCACTCAGAATCAGGAATTGATGCTGAATGGAGGTAAGGCCAAGCAAGCACAGTCTAGTCCTAAGCCCTAACAACAATCATCTAGCTAGGGTATGGGGGCTCAGAACAACAAAGACCAAAAGGACCAAAAGAAAAATTCTCTGGGTCAATCAAGCAATAAGAAAGATTCTACGCCCAAGAAGACTCTTGAGAAAAAAACTAAGGAGGGCATCACTGGAGGTTACCTCCAACTGGATGAACATACACGGTACAGGACAGAGAACCGTTGTTTACCACACCGTGGGACATGAGAAGAAAGATTGCACTAAGCTTCAGGCTGAAAAGTCTGCCAAGGCATCCACTTTACACAGTCGTGACCGTAGGAGCCCCATCCACACCTCAACTATTGCCCGCTTTGAATTCAGTGCCACTAGTGGTATTTGATGATAAGCAGGAGGGTGAGGGTGAGGGACCGAAGAAGGCTATCATCCGTGCCTATGGCATTGCAAGGGGACAGTAGTTCATTGTCCTCTTCGACATGGGTAGTTCTGAGGGTGCCATCTCTTTGCAGTTGGCAAAACAAATGAGATGTACCTTGGTTTCTTATCATCTAGATGTGGACGGGTTTACACCTGGTCTACGTACACACGCACCTCAGAAAGCTCAGCAGTTTGAGTTTCAGGTTTAGAAGGCAACATTCCAGCGGGATTTCTCTGTCTCCCCCCTTTTATGGTGTGACATGATTCTCGAGATAAAGTGTTTTAGATAGTACACACCTATTCCTGATTGGAGGTAGTGTTGGGTAGGAGGGCAGCTAGCCTGCACACACACACACACACACACACACACACACACACACACACACACACACACACACACACAAGCTCAAGCACAGAGAAAACATGACAATGCTTGAAAAGAGGTACTCTATAATGATAATGAAAGTACAATACATGAGTACTAAAGTCTCTAGGGCAAAGTGCCCACACACAAAAGTGTGTTCCCACAGGAAAAAACCCATCCAGTCAGGGTAAAAATGTTAGCACATTCATCCCCAGTTTCTGCTCATATTTGGTGTCCCTTTTGGTCCCTTTTCATGGCCCTTGATTGTGGGCTGGCCACGCCATTTTTCTACAATTTTTTGGGATTTTTCCCATGTCAGGTGCATTTTTCCCAGTCGGCCAGCTTCACCATGTCCAGTTGGCCAGGTGATCTTGTCCAGTCGGCCAGCCCCTCTTACCTATAAATAGGTGGGCTGGCCTCTCACTTTTCTCATAGTCTAGTCTTTCCTTTTGCTCCCTCGCTTATGAGACTCTTCCTGTCTCTTGCTTGGGACTGTATCATTTCAGTATATTTAGCATAGTTGCTCCATATCTCTCTCTCTGTCTTGCACTCTCTGCTCAGCACACTCTAGTGCTTGTTTGCTTCAGCTCTGTGCAGTCATTCATGGTATCATCGCTCCCGGTTCAACGTTCTCTCTACTGCCCCAGATTTTGCCCTATCTACAGTCCCTTCACCTTTGCGTTTTTCTCAGATTTGCAGCCCTTTGGTTGCTGCGTTGCTAGTGAGTGTGTGTGAGTGAAGTGAGGTAACATGAGGGACAAGCACACGTAGTGCAACGCGGCGGGGTAACAACGCACGCGGGAGGCTACGCCAGAATTGCTACTCAAGGAGTGGTGGAGCTTGGAGACCTCAAGGATTACGAGCTGGGCTATTAGAAAGATTTCCACGACAGTTGCAGTTTGCCAGGTAATCTTGGCTATTAGAAAGATTTCCACGACAATTTTCTCTACTAGGAGTGTGGTACTTTTTCATCAACGTTTTTCTCTACTAGGAGTGTGGAACTAGTGGGCCTGTATTTTCAGGTCTGCAACCCCTTTTTTTGGCTGCGTTTTCCTCTCCAGTGGAAATTTCCTATTGCAGAGGGGGTCTTGTGGTGATTCTGGCTTTGGTGGCAACCTTGGTACCTGTGGTGGACACTCCTTCCGAGATTGAATCCAAGCTCTTGTGATGGCTGCCCTAACTACACTTCATATGTTCTTTGAGTCTGCAAAGTTGGATGGTTCCAACTACACTTTGTGGAAGGTGAAGGTGAAATCAGCCTTGCATGGTGTGGATCTCTGGGATTGGCTTGTTACACTTGCCAATGCCACTCCTCCCACTCTTGCTTCCGGTGGTGTGACTCAGGCACAGATTGATATTTGGCAGCAGGCAAATGATCGTCGTGTTTTCTCTTTTCTGATGTTGAATTGTCAAGATTTTGTTCTCTCTCATGTGCATACAGCAAACGCTGCACATGAAGTTTGGAAGGCATTTGCAGGTCTTTACGAGATTAAGTCTTCGGGACGGATTTTGGCTTTGGAAAAACAGCTTATGAACTTGTCAGTTTCTGCCTTTCCATCTTTATCTGCTTTCATCTCGAACATGAAAGATCACTGGGACGAGCTTGCTGTTTGTAGCAAGGATATCTCTACAGAGGATATGGCTATTTGGCTTCTCTCTAAGCTTCCAGAGAGGTTTGATGCTTATTTTTATTCTCTTGTTTCTTCTCCTCGTCCTTTTCCAGTTACTTGGGAGGAAGTTCTCCCCTCCATTATGCAGATTGAGTCTCGCTTTGAGGAGCGGACTGGCACCTTTGGTGGTTCTGATGGAGCTTTGGCTGCACGAGATAAAGGAAAGAATCAACAGAAGAAAGGGAAAGGGGGTTCTGACAAGAACTCCAAGGATAATGACAAGGATAAAGACAAAGACAAAAGCAGATCTTCTAAAAACAAGGACATTGAGTGTCATTATTGTGGCAAGAAGGGTCATAAATCGCCCCAATGTCACAAGAAGAAGCGGGATGAAGAAGCAAAGAACTCTTTCTCTATAGCGGTGTCTCAGACCAAGAAGGATGATGGTAATTCTTCTATTAGCAGGTACTCGTCGTGTACTTGCTCTTGTGACTTCTCAGTCGTGGTCGTGGATTGTGGATAGCGGTGCTACTGCTCACATGACACCCCATCGAGATTGGTTCGAGGACTTCACTACCAGGTCAGGCGAGATCACTTTGGATGATTCTTCTTCCGTGCCGGTGCATGGACATGGCACCATCCCCATCTTCTGCTCCTTTGAGGACAAGAGGTACTTCTTTGACGTTCTGTACATTCCAGATTTGGCATTTAACCTTTTGTCAGTGAGTGCTCTTACAGCTTAGGGGGTGCGGAGGTGATCTTCTCTCGTTATGAGATTACCATTCGTGATAAGGAGGTTGGTAGCATCTTGGCTGGGAGTCCAAGATAGTGGTCTGTACAAGTTGACCGCTTTGCTTTCTTCTGGTTCTTCTTCTGCTCTTTGGCATGCTCGGTTTGGCCATTTGAGCTATCAGCTTCTACATCGAGCTTCGAAGGATGGCTTGCTTGAGGGCTTACCGACCATCAAGGCTCCATCTTCTGTTTGTTCCTCTTGTTTACAAGGGAAGCAACACCGAGCCGCCTTTCCGAAGGAGGCGCGACACACAGATCTTCGACATCACTTGCTCTTGTTCATGTAGACTTATGTGGTCCTATGAGTACCACATCTTTGAGTAAGGTGTTGTACATGCTCGTGATGGTGGATGACTTCTCCATATTTGGGTCTTCTTTTTGAAGTCCAAGGATGAGGCTTTTCAGTACTTTTGTGATTGGAGAGTTGAGGTGGAAAAAGTGATTGGTTCCTCGGTCAAGGCTCTCAGGACCGACAGAGGGGGTGAGTTTACATCCCAGAAGTTTCAGCAATATTACAAGGCTCATGGCATTCGGAGACAGCTTACTACAACATATACTCCATCAAAGAATGGAGTTGCAAAGAGGAAGAATAGGACCATTATGGAGATGGCCCGTGCTATGCTTGAGCATTCTTCATTACCTCGACGTTTCTGGGATGAGGCGGCTTCTACTGTTGTCTACATTCAGAACAAGTCTCCTACTGCTACTCTTCCAGATAAAACTCCATATGAGGCTTTCCATGATGAGAAGCCCTCTGTTGTTCATTTCCGGGTATTTGGTTGTTCGGCGTATGTACATGTGCCTAAGGAGCATCACTCCAAGTTGGACTCGAAGTCTCAGCGCATGACTTTTCTCTGATACAACACTATGTCCAAGGCATATCGTCTATATGATCAACAGGCCGGCAAAGTTATTGTGAGCTGTGATGTGGTGTTCGACGAGATTCCTACAACTTCAGAGGGGGGTGGTGAGCTTCTTCCTCCTCCTCCTCCTCCTCCTCCTCCTCCTTTTGTTACTCCTCCAGCTGTGGATTCTTAGTTAGATGATATGATGACTCTACTCCTCCTCCATCGAGTTCGAGCAGATCTATGCTTGGATGGTATATTCAGACAGTTAGCGATTCTGGGTTACGTGAGCTTCCTTCTGCTCCTCCGCCTGGTTCTCACAGGCGATCTTCCAGAGTTTGAGGGAAACAAATTCATGAGGGCAAAATGTTTGTTAACTATGCTCTTATGTCCTCATTCATGGTCCTTCTGATCCCACTTCTGTGGACGAGGCTCTTTCACATGAGCCTTGGCGTCGTGCTATGCAGGCAGAGCTGCTATTGAACGGAATGGCACTTGGATTTTGGTGCCTACGCCACTGCAGCGTAAGGTGATTAGTGTGCGCTGGATCTTCAAATCGAAGTTCCAAGCTGATGGCAGCTTGGACAAGCACAAGGCAAGGTTGGTTGCCAAGGGTTATGCTCAGCGCCCTGAAGTCGACTTTGATGAGACCTTCACTCCGACGGCCCAGATGACTACCATGCGCACTGTTCTTGCTCTTGTAGGACATCATAGATGGCCCGTATTCCAGATGGACGTCAAGTCGGCTTTCTTGAATGGAGAGCTTACATAGGAGGTTTATGTTGATCAGCCACCGGGATTTGTTGTTCCGGGCAAATAGGATCAGGTGTACTGGCTGAAGAAAGCTTTATATGGTCTGAAGCAGGTTCCGCATGCTTGGTACCAGTGGATGGATAAGCTCTTTCAGAAGCTCGGCTTGCGTTGTTCTCATGCAGATTCGAACCTTTATATCTTCCTTGAGAGGGGGTTGATTGTTATCATTGTGGTCTATGTTGATGACGTCATCTTTATAGGTTCTTATTGTGTGAGGATCCGTTCAGTCATGGATGCTTTGGAGATAGAGTTTGAGATGACGGATCTTTGCCTTCTGCATTATTTTCTTGGCTTTGAGATTTGTTAGACCCTGAAGGGTATTTTCTTCTCTCAGCAAAAAGTACACACGGGAGATTCTTGACAAATTTCAGATGACTGGATGCAAACCAGTATCTTCTCCTATGGATACTAGTGAGAAGCTTTCTCTTCTTGATGCTTCTCCAGGGATTAATCAGGGATAGTATCGGGTTCTTGTCGGTTGTTTGGTTTCGTTGACCTACTCCCGATTGGATGTGTGTTTTGCAGTCAGCTTATTGAGTTCTTTCTCATCCAAACCCTGTCAATAGCATTGGCGGTGTGCTCTGAGAGTTCTTCGATACTTGTGTGGCACTCTGGACTTTGGCATCTTCTATGGCAAAGGATGCACTCTTCTTGGATGGTTTGATTCAGATTGGGCTGGAGATCCAAATTCTCGGCGTGCGTTCGACCACCGGTTGTGTTTTTTCACTTGGGTCTGGAGCAGTAAAAAGCAACCTACTGTGACGCTTTCCTCTACAGAGGCGGAGTATCGTGCGGTTTGTTATGCTTCATGTGAGGTGATTTGGTTGCGGAGATTATTGGAGGAGCTTGGCTTTCCTCCTACCGGATCTACTCTTCTTTGGTGTGACAATCGCCATCGCCAAGAACCCTGTGTTTCATGCTCGTACGAAACACATTGAGATACAGTATCACTATGTTCGTGAACGGGTTCTTGCTGGAGATTTGCGTTTGGAGTATTGTCCTTCAGTGGAGAATGCAACAGATTTGCTCACCAAGCCAGTTTCTCAGGCTTCCTTGGCTCTTCATCTTCGGCTTCTCGGAGTATGTTCAGCATCTGGTGCTAAGAGGGGTGTTAGCACATTCATCCCCAGTTTCTGTTCATATTTGCTGTCCCTTTTGGTTCCTTTTCATGGCCCTTGATTGTGGCCTGGCCACCCCATTTTTCTACTTTTTTTTTTGGGATTTTCCCCATGTCGGGTGCATTTTCCCCATTCGGCCAGCTTCACCATGTCCAGTCGGCCAGGTGATCTTGTCCAGTCGGCCAGCCCCTCTTACCTATAAATAGGTGGGCCGGCCTCTCACTTTTCTCATAGTCTAGTCGTTCCTTTTACTCCCTCACTTATGAGACTCTTCCTGTCTCTTGCTTGGGACTGTATCATTTCAAAAAGGACTTGTGAACTTCATATCATGATTACTAACAATGCTCTTTCGCATTTCATTTAGGCGATCCACTATCACTTAATTGATATCATACACTCTCTTGGTCCTAGGCAATCCCACAATGAAATCCATGGAGATACTTTCTCATTTTTACCAGCGTTCCAGCCTTTTTGACTTGGTATTGTTGACAACCACACACTTATTGCTCTACAAGCGTTCACATCTTTGGGCAATAGAAATCTCTCATGAGTAAGTCCAATATCCTTAGGATATGTGGATGTCCGGCACAAGGGCTGTCAACACATTCAAAAAGTACTTTCTTCCTTGTGTTCTTCTAAACATCTGGGATGTAAACCTTCCTCGTGGGAAGAGCAATCCATTTTGAAAGGAATACCGGTCTCTCTCCTCCCCATCCAAAAGTGAGGTATCTACTTATTTGAGGCTGCCCTTGGATCCAACTCCAACTATGAAACACATCATGTTTACAAAGCCTAGCCGGCTTAAGGCGTCTTCCACTATATCAGTGGATCCCTTTCTATATCGTATTTCAAAGTCAAAACTCTTGTATCAACTCCAACCAACGCACCTTGTAGCCTCTCACGTCAGACTTGTTATAGAAATACTTGAGAGTAGATGTGCTTCATCAAGATGGTGTTGTCACTTCTTTAACTTACAAACTACAACATAAAGCTCTTTCTCATGGGTTGGATAACAAACCTACCTTGAGCAATTCATTACGGTTTGTGGAATCTGTATTGACCTGGAAAGACTCGGGTGGTGGTAAGTGTGGCCGATTTTGAAACTATCACTAAAGTGAAGTCATTCTTGGCTTCGTGCAGTTTTTTCAGACTTTTGTCCGAACTATGCCTTGTTGGCATTGCTCTATCCAACCTTACGAAGGGGATAGGGAAGGGGCCCTTGTATAAGTCAATCAAATACAAACCTGTGATTTGGACAAAGGAGCAAGATGAGTGCTTAAAGAACTTGAGCACCATGTCACCACACCTCTATATTGCACATGGTTGAAACAAGTAAACCATTTGTGGTTGAAATGGATACTAGAAACCATGCCATAGGAGCGGTCTTGTTCCAATGACCAGTAGCTGTTGTGAGTCAAAAGCTTACCAATGCACACAGAAGCTCGTGTTTGAAAACTCTTTCACATTCAGGGAGCCGAGTAGCAGAAGCCGATTGAAAGAAAAGGGTCTGAAGAAGTCTAATTAGGAAGGAGCGTAGGGACCAGTAATTTATTACTAACAACTAAGTCAAAGTAGGTATGTGCATCATGATGCTCCTCAGTGGTTCTCTTCTGGCTTATAGCTGTGATTGTTGTATGTTTTTCTCATACTTAATAGAAGTCTCTAGAAAAAAAAAGAAAAAAGAAGTAGGTATGTGGTAGTGACCGTGGACAACTATGAGGTGTCAGAAAGATCTCTCTTTTAGGGTGTATGTGAAGTGGACATAACGCTATTTTTTTTTTTCGAGAAAAGATCCTTTCATTAGTTATATAAAAACGCCCGTAGGGCTACAAAAGATCCTCTCCTGCTCATAAGAAAACAGAGTAGAGAACAAAACAAGGCAGCCAGGGAGACTCTCCCTAGGTGCTGAAAAGTAGAAGTATCAGTACAAAGAACTGAGGGGCTATATCAACAATAGGAGGCGGGAAAAGCCAAACAAGTGGCCTGTAGTGCCAACGGGGGGACCCCGCGTGTAGGGTATAGAAGGGGCCGTTGCGCCAAGTGGTGTGAAAAGCCTGGCGCCGCAAGATCGCCTCATCCGAGTCGCCCCGGATGCAGTCATACTGTCCTCGCAGGGTGTGGATCAACTCCTGCCAAATCCCCCGAACAGTCTCTGCTGGTGGATCCAGTCTCCCCTCAAAGGCCCTGAAACACCAGGCCCTCCAGGTGAACCAGATGGTGAGGTTGCTGAGAAGCTCCCATCGTAGATCCCTCTCCTGTGTCCAGCTGGCGGACGAGAAATCCGGTGAAGGAACAAGGCGAGGCTGGCCCCTAATGAATCTGATGGCCTGGCTGTCCTGCTCCGTCTCATAGCCCATAGCAGGCCCTGACGAAGTCGACCAAGCAGCGGCACCCCACGTATACATACCCTCTGGAGAGAGGGGGGCCAGAATGCGCAGCATCCGCAGCCAAATCTGCTGCGCCTGAGGGCAGTCCGATAGGCAATGTCTCTGTGTCTCCAGAGGGTGGCCGCATCGGACGCAGGCCGCCGGAAGACCGCTGTAGACAAGCCAGGTGCCAACTGCTGAGCCCCTGTGGGCGACCGGCCATTGGAAAGTCGAGATCGTGCGTGCCTGTCGACTAGCCCAGAGCCGGGTCCAAAAATCCTCCAGGAACTCCTGTGAGAGTCCCTGTAGCTGCCAGTGCCCCAATGCAGCTGGAGAGACCATCCACCTCGCCGTCAAAATATGTCGCCCCAACCGAACAGTATCCTGGAAAAAGGTGATCTTGATCTCTGTGGCCTCAAGGGATGCATGAGAATCATGCCACTCGTACTCACCAAGGTCCCACTGGATCCGGGCCAAGGGGCGCGCTGCATATGCCCATATGCGCCAATCAGGGAGCACATCTGTAGGGTCTGGGTCAATATGCCACTTCCGAGAAGCGGCGGCCACTACCCGTATCCTCTGAAAGATGCACTCTGCAACCAAAGGCGACTCCACCTCCACTCTCTGAAGTCTGCCCTCATCCTGGATCTCATAGTAGAGGCATCTGCCATCCTCAGTGCAAGCTCTGACAGCAATCAGGATCTCCAACTGTGTAAAGGCTCCCATCCACCATGGGGCCACTAGCTCAAGAGGCGTGAACCACTCCTCTGTGAGTGCCTCCTGAATGTCATCCCTCATAATCAACCCCCCTCTGAAGTGACTCAGCCTCTCCACCTGGATATCCTCTGGGCGACTGCAGAAGGCTTGCCAATCTCCAAAACTACGTGCTGGGCGTGCCGCCAATGGTCCCTAGGCTAGACGAGGCCGAGAAACATATGACCCTGCTCTGTGCGAACCGCTGGGCTCCAGATGAGCGGCTGTCTGGCCCGCTCCTCAACACAAGAAGGAGGTCTCTGAGAGAGCCCCGGTCTCAGCAACTCCCAAGCTCTCAGGATGCTCAAGGCAAATCTGTCCTTCCATCCTCTACTGAGGCCTGTCCTCCTCATCTCTATGAAGATCCATCGTATCTCTGGTGCCCAAGTGCCCCCTGCTTGGGGAGCCCGAGCCTGCAGCCGTTGCAAAAGAAGCTCTTTCCAAGGCTCAGCGCCTGGAAGCAGCCCCCGAACAATAAGCTTCCCCAATAAGGCTCTACTCTGATCAACTGGATCTATAATGCCCAAGCCTCCCTGGGCCAGCGGAAGTGTAATAACTGCCCAAGCAACCTTTGCCCGGGCTGGCTGACCACCCGCCCAGACCAAAGAATGTTCCTGATCAGCCTCTGTACCTAGCTGATACAAGAGCTCGAGAAGATCCAGCAAGACGTAATGTACCACATGGTCGCTAAAAGCACCTGAAGTAAAACTCATGTCTCTGCTCCTCTGCCTCTCTAACCTCATGGTGTGCCTGGCTCAGCTGGGACGCCACCCAATCACATGTAGGCTGCTGCTCCTGAAGGCGTTGAAGCGAAGCAAGGCTGCGTCTCAGCCGATGCTCCCGCTCGCGAGTCTCTTCCAGCCGTGTCAAGGCTGCAGCGTGCAGAAAAGAGCTAAGCTCGATGAGTCCCTGGGCACACTGGCCTGCTGCATCCTGGTCAGAGCTCTGACTATCATGCCATATCCTCTCAACGTCCTCAACGAGACTAGGATCTGTAAGTACCCTCTCTGGGATCCTCAACTGCAAGCTGGTCTCCCGTGTCCTCTCCTCAAGTGTCAAAATAACTGGCGCATGGTCTGAAAAAGAGGTGCCAGCGAGAATGCCAACGGAGCCCCCTGGCTCCACTAACCTGTCGCCCACATATAAGCGATCAATACGTGATAGATTAGTCCCTCCCTGCCGGCGATCCAACCGAGAGAAACTAAGACTCTCCTGAGAGCGGGAGAAGGCCCCATGCTGCCATGCATCAGTGATCCTCAGTGACATGCAAAATCGCTCCCAAGCTGCAAGCTTCGTGCCGTGCACTGTAACATGACTGCCTCCCACCCTATCGGTTGGGTCCTCAAGCATGTTGAAGTCTCCCCCGACACACCAATGTGCGGCCTCTGGCAATGCATCCGTAACCTGGGTCCAGAACTCCGCTCTGGCACTAGCATGGTTGGGCGCATAGACATTGAGCACGCCAAAGAGCTCATCATGCGTCCTCAGAATGACATACTGTGCTCTACCAGGCACAATGATCCCGCGATCCACAATGGCCTGCCGCCATACATCCGCAATGACCATACATACTCCTCCCTGCCCACCCAAAGGGCCAAACCCTGCAGACCAAAAGGTGTCCCATCTACCAGGCATCACCGACCATATCTCCGGATCTTGCTCTCACCCAAGTGGTGCTCCTGCATCATCAAAATATCAATATTGCCCCCAACCAGGCATCTCTGAAGCTCCTGCCTCAAGCAACCACGATAACGTATATAATGTGCTCCGCCAAGGCCCTGTACATTCCATGAGATGATCCTCATGGATGACCTGCTGAGGTGGATGCTTTCTCAACCGTACGGCGGGCCTTCGCAAGCGGCTTGGATGGAGAATAGTCCCCATCCGAGCGGCTACGAATCTGCCCACCCGGTGTGCTGCAAGAATCACGGATCAGGCGCCAGTGGCTATCCCCCATGGCGACTGCCTCCCGCTCAGACAGAGCAACCTCGTGTATGCATACATATCCAGGGTCGCGTGCTAAGTCTGCCACTATGCGAACGACCAAATGACGAATCCCTGAGGCATCCACACTCCCGGGATCCAAGAAAAAATGAGCCAACTCCCATAGTCGGCCTATCACATCTGTCACCTCCAGATCGCTCACATGGTGAGAAAACTCAACTGCCTGAGTCTTCAAAGTGCTAAGAGCGAGCTCCAGAGTCCACTCCCAGTCGCATGGGCCAAAGAGAGGGAATGAGAAGGCCACTGCTGAATCAAGTGCCTCCTCCCCGCGGGCCGGAGGTATCACTATATGAACTCTGATGGGTGCTGGCTCATGGGGGCCCTCTGCTCCAAAAAGCTGTGTGAAGGAGTAATCAAAGCCTCCGAGCGCTGTCTAGTGCCGAGACGACTCAGCCGACTGCGGATAGATGATATCTGTGAAGCCCGAATCGGCATGGTAAGTCTCCTCTGCGGTGCTCGAGCAAGGTCGGTGCTCAGAGCCCTCCGGACTGCAGGTGAACGCCAGGGGACTGCCAGGGCCTCCCGGGGAGCTGAGGCGGGCGGGGGGGGGGGAGGAGGGGGGGGAGAAGGGGGTGGAGAAGGAGCCGTTGCCGAAACCGGAGCGGGGACGGGAGGAGGCGAAGGTGGAAGCGAGGCGGGAGGGGCGGCGGGGGAGGGGGGGGTGTGGGCGAAGGAGGGGGTGCTGGCATCTCCTGGTCCTCAGTCGGCGCTGGGGTCTCCTCCTGGAGGGGAGCAAAGCTGTTCCTCACGGGAACCCAGTGGTGCTGAGACTGTGGCTGCTGCTGCATCGGTCTCTGGGCGTGCTGGTGTGGTTGTTTCCCTCGACAGCGCCCCTGTCCAGGCTGCCACTCCGAAGTCTTTGTGGGCTGAGCAGGTGTCCCGGAGGCTGCCTGCCGAGCCGCATCTGTGGGCGGGCCATTGGGGGCCTGTTGTGCTGCGGTGAAGGTCGGGGTCTCCTGCAAGGGCAGGCCTTGGCAAGGTGGCCGACCTGCCTGCAAATAAAGCACTGGTTCGGGAGCCCCGAGAACTCCACTCTCTGATCAATCCATCCCCCCCCCATCCTAGGTAGCTGAATGACCTTCGGAAGGGAGGAGATGTCAGAAACCAAAACTCTGACCGAAGGTAGCCCAGCTGCTCTAGCCACCACTGAAGCTGCTGTGGGGCCAGTCTCAAGCACCGAGCCCACCAGTGCTCCTAGCCTCGAAAGGAGCGGAAGGTACTCGCGGCGGAGTCCAGGGAAGCAAACTGTAACATGGAAAAGGCGCTCTCCCTGCTCGGCTGCTGCTGGGTCAAAGCCATGCTGCCAAGGTCTGAAGAATGCCCGAGCGCCCCTGATGTCAAGGGGACTCATGGCAAGGACCTGGGCCACGCTCTGGGCTGTCTCGAACTCGATCTGGTAGTGTCCACGGCCCAGTAGCTGAACGTCCAGGATCTTGCCCACATCTGCAAGCAGGCGGGCCTGGAGAAGATCCCGGATCTCCCCTCTGCTGGGGCGAGTGCCGACTATACGGCAGATGGTGGAGTGTGCCTGGAGGCGTTCCACCTCTGCGGCGAGGATCGCTTCCTCTTTTGGCGAAAGAGAAAGCCTGATGGGGGTATCCTCGGGGGCGGGCGAGGGGGCTGCGGAAGAGTCCCTCTGAGGTGGGGCGGGAGGAGCCTCCATCAGAGTCTGAAGCTATGGCGAAGGCGGAGCGAATGAGGAGAGACCTGCAAGAGCCGAGCTGCACACGAAGGGCGGAGGGGGAAGGCGGAAGGTAAAAAAAGGAAAAAACCCCAGGGGGCGCAGAAAGACGGGGAGGGAGGGGTAAGGCGGCGAAGAAAAAAAAAACCGGGGGGGGGGGGGGGGGGGGTGGCGGAAGCAGCACGAAAGGAGGGGCGGGGGGAATGAGAGGTCTGGCGAAGGGGGGGACGGGGCGCTGAAGAGGGGGGGGGGGGCGCGAAGGCGAGGAGATGGGGGCGGGCGCTTCAGCACAAGAGAGCGAGGCGGAGGGGGGGGGGCGCATAAGCGAGGGCAGGTGGGAGGGAGAGGGCGCGTGGGTGGGAAGGGGGGAAGGGCGTGCAGGCAGCGCGAGCAGGGGGGGAGAGCGGGAGCTTCAGCGAGCAGATGAAGAGTTGACTAAGTACTCGACATAACGCTATTTTGTTCTTGTGCATAAAGCTTTATGAGTAATAAGCTCACACTTACTCAACTTTGCATTAAGGTGATTGAGAGTAACATGAAAGGATAAGCTTGTAGCATGAATTGTTTGGAAGAGTCAAAGCAGGCCTGTGAAAGTGAATGTGGACAATTATGAGGTGTCAGAAGGATATCTCTTGTAGGGTGTATGTGAAGTAGACATAACACAATTTTGTTGTACAACCGATCTATCCTTAGTTATGTTGTATTGTAGTGTAGCCATGGGCTGGTTCCATGTCTCTCTTTCTCTCTGTTAGTGATTGGTGGTATTTCAACGTATTGACTCCTGCACTTTGCTGACCAGCCTTTATGAACTGATTTAGTTTGAAAAACCTTTGTTGTCAGATTTTATAAGCCAAGTTCCTCAGTAGTGTGGCTGTGTAATACAGGTGTTTGACGTGCCAAGCTTATCCGTGATAGTAGGCGCACGACAACGAAGACGGCATGATGCTCGTTCAATCGTGGACTTGATAAACAAATTGAATGCCCCTCCTGGTATGCAGTATTCCAGATCTTTTACATGACTTCCTAGCAGAATGTGAATTTCGATTGATTTCCACAGCAAAGCATGGTATCTTTTTTGGGCATGTGGACAGGTTGTACTTACAGTTCCGTGTATATATATATTTATTGTTTCTCAAAGTGAACTGCTGCTGGATGGCTGGCCTTTGTTGTGGTCATTTCGTCCTTGTGATGGCATAAATCCAACAGTCATGCATTTTAGTCCCTACAATCTCTCTTTTTCAAATGGTTTACATAAGGGTACTTACCTTGCTAACACATTAGAGGCTTGTCTTGGCTCTTTAGTTCTAGACTTCATCATGGCCTGGACTGCCCTATTTTGCTGGTGAAACAATAGGAACCCAGGATGGTAGTTTGCAAACAAAACACTGAACAAGAAGGTGGACATCTTCATGCCAATGAGGTGATAGCTCTCGTCGTAGAGATGTTTGACTAGGACCATGATGTCCTGGGTTCAAAACCCCATGTGGTGTTTCCTCCATCGCATCGCCTATGGGCAGATAAAAAAGCGCCTATGAGGACAGGCGCCTACAAGGGGTGAAGATTAGTAACTATGGGAGGATCTTGGGCCTAAGGCCAGATGGGAAAAAGAAAAAAGGGAAAAAAAAGTTGGACATCTTCACCCATAAGCATGCAATTACTGTGCAGGGCGAACAGTTTGGCCTGGTGTTGGTCTAGTTTCAGGCTTGGGGGTGCTTGGAGGCCTCAGAAACTATAGCTGTGTGATAGACCTTTCCCGCTCTCATTTAGGGCATGGGATTAATTCATAGTTTGCAAGAAAGCTTCATTAAGAGTTTTATCAACAGACTCATAGGTTGGGGCTTTTTAAACCCTGGCTGCACTTTCAAACATTTAGATTGGGTTGCACTCTTTAGGTACTAAAGAGAGCTGCTCTTTTGTTCTGCTGCCAAACTCATGCTCCTAGTTACTCTTTTGCAGGTAGTGTTGCATATGTGGAGCAAAGTATGCCATTGCCAAAAGATGGTAAACAAGTAAGTAAAATAACCTCCATTGGATTTTAAAAGTTGGTTGCCATGTTGGTCTGTAGGAACATGCTATGTCCTGTTTCTGAATTCCGTTTTTACAGGGGTGGTGGGGATCGGGTTTTGGGTTTGGAATCTGGATCGGTACACTTGTTGCTTCTGGCTTTTCGGTGGTGCCTGTACCACCATCAGTTTGGAAGCGTGCCATCAAACTTTCAGGGAAGACTGTAACCAAGGTTAGCTCATTCGAATGATAAGCGAAGAATGTAGATATTTTGTGCATGATGGATGTTTGGTTCAGAGATCTTTTGAAGCTGCTTTCTGTGGTGTGCCGTAGGTTCCTAGCACGTGCATTTTTTGATTACAGATGTTATTTAAATTAACAATGCAATAGTGTATGCATTAGGCTGTCTTGATATATGCAGACTCTAAAGGAAACATTCCAAATCAGGATGACTGTAGGGCATGTGCTTCATTGATATTCCCGTCTCTGGCATCACAGTTGAAGCGCAAAAAAGATCATGGTAAGCACACCTGCATGATCTTCCCTACCCTCTTTTGGCAGGCATGCATCCACTATTACCCAATGTATGCTACTGAAGGAAGGGTCTGTGAGGTCACTGACTTGCTTATGCTGAACTAGACCATGCATTTTATACTGCTGTTTTGCTAGGAAAGGCATGTTGTCAAAATTTTAACTTGCCCATGCGTCCAAGTTTGGCCGTCACAGGGCTCTTTTAACTTGCAGGTCGTGCTGAAGCGCTTCTAATAGCAGCATATGGTAAAGGGATTCCTGCTTTATTGAAGAAGGTTTCTGTCAACTTGAGCTCAGATAATGAAAGCTGTCAAGAAAGCTGAAGCTGAAGGGTGCAGTCTCAACTTATGCGGAACTCTTGGCACGGTATTAATGCTTTGGAATTCTGAAGTTGCCCGGTGCACTGGTCTTACTGCCCTTGTATTTTTAGGAATTTGAACGTTTGACTGAAAAAAGACGGGAGCAGCTTGGTGGAATTGGCTGGACTCTATCGATGGTTTATTTTGCAACATGGTCAAGATTGCAAAGTTACCCTCAGCTCCCCAATCCCCAGCAGAGGAACTGGTGGATTGGCACCAGGTGAGGGTGGCGCGGAACCCATGGCTAACCTCCATTGACTGCCGGAGCTGTTTTGGTAGCAAGCCTGCAATGTTTGGTATTAGTTATAGAATCCAAAATTGCAATTATCAATATATTTTGCATCAATATCAATATATATATATATATATATAGGTTGGTGTATCCATGTAAAACCTAAGAGATCTTTAATTGGGGCAAAATTACGAGTCACCATCTGATTGTCACCGTACAATCCCTTAGTAGTCATCTTCCTCAAATTCTTAGCATCTCACCCTCTCTTCTTCCTAAAATCCTTCAATTTCATCTCTCTCAAAGAAAATTTAACATCAGGCTTGCTTGGATTCATATTGCAACATCATCTATTCAACCTAAAACTTTTGCTATTTTCACTTTAGTTGAATGAAGTATGATTGAAACTCTTCTTATTCTCATCCACTTCTAGGTTTCTAGGCTCCTTCAGTATGGGATAGTTGAGGTGAACAAAATCAAATTCCCTTGATCTCGTGCTTCTAGATTTTCTAAGTGGGTGCACAGTAAAAGGTACAACTTTCATATCCCCAAAGGTTGGTAAGATTTGATGTTTCTAATCCTCAGATAATTGTAATAATCTTGTGTCTTATAGAGCCCATATGCATTCATCCAAGTCATGCTGTTGGTTATGTAATCCTTGGGTTGTTCTATTGTTATTGTTAATTGCATGAGTGGCACATCTCTACATCAGGTTGTGAGTCCATGATAAACAATATTGCAGTGTCATTAAATGGTGAGATCTAGACACATTCACTAACGGAATATTTATGAAGTTTATTGCATTTGCTTCATAGTATAGGCTCTAACCTAAGCAAACTACGACAATATTGACGAGTTCTTAGAATTGATCCATAGTCCATGTGATGTCATCAAATGGTGAGGTCCAGATACTTTTAAAATATTTAGGCGTGTATTGCAAAAAAATTGGTTGCAACATAGAAAATCCAAGTCAAAAAGAGATCCCTTGGGTTTTTGCTCCTTGGGTGTTGAGAAGTTAATGAATGATCCACCTTGATAGTCCATAATTGACCATGTTGACGTCGCCTTATGTACTGTGCATATATCTTGGCCATTGATAAAGCAAGTCGTGTGCTTGATTTCTCTTACCATATCTTTGAATCTTGTTCACAATCTATCTATTATTGCTGCTTGCATTAGTTGCACCATTGTCACGAACATATAACCGACTTGCTATTTTTAGTCAATGGTTGCTTTTCCATATAATTGCTTGTTGGAAAAATTAAGCCTTCGTCCATTATTGCCTTGCCTACAAATTGACATCCACAAACTATCAACTTTTAGGTGGTAATTGTCTAGTTTAACTCTAAATCGAACCATTGGTGCCCATTTAATCATTATCTTGGCTTTTACTAATTGTCATATTTAGCTAGTAGTTGCTAATACGAATTGACCTTTGATTAGGTCAACATGGTTGTGGAGCCCAAATGGCTCTAGTCCATATGCTACATTTATGTTGATTCTAGGTTGCATGGTCAGTATAGCTTACCTTAATATTTTTCAAAGCTCAAAATTTGAGCTTTTTTGTAAAAGCACGAGACACTTTAGTTTTGATATAACACCCAGCACCTATTGTTTACATGTCAAGTTAAGAGCTTACCTTAACCTTTGCCGAATCATGTGTTGTTGGGTCTTGCCTTCGAGTCACAATGTACTTCCTTAATGTGGGTATGCTAGCTCGTCTATCGCGTCTTTTCTCTGTTGTCACACAGGAATGCTCCTTGCTAAGGGAGTGAAGGAAGAGCTCTCTTTGCCAAGATGGGGGCAAGTAGAGATTGGCCTTCACAATGGTTCTCTCTCACAAAAGGTGGAGAAAGAAGAAGCTAATGAGAGGGAGCAACCTACTAGCAATCCTATTGAAGCAGGCAAACCATCTAGCATGCAAGTATCCAATAGCATATGTAAAAGCAAGAATAGAGTAGAGAAGAGCTCACAAGTATTCTATTGTAAGGGAATGATTGTCCATTGTTTACTGTAAAAAATGACTTATATACAAATGACTAGTTTTCACACTAGGTCGGCTAAACTTAAAAAATGATTCGATCATTATTTACTAGTCTTAAGCAAGTAAAGATATGAAGTTGTTAGATGACATTAAGGTCAAGAAGGTAAGGTTGCTTTATGTGTTACAACATATCACTAAAAACAAGTGCTTGTTTGAGTGGGTAAGAGGGCAAAACGCCTTATGGTAGATCAGCTAGTTATACCATGATAACATATGAAGTGGTTAACATACCCTTCTTTTTAATGGTGACTACGTCCTTGCATCACCCAAGTTAATGGTGAAGCTGTTGCTATTGTTGTCGGGTGGAAAGGTGTGGATGGTCCATGATATGCCATGAAGTTGGCATGCAAGGTTAAGTGTGGCATGGTTCGGGACCAGCCTGTAACAACAGCAGGATTTTGGGCATATTGCTTTGGGTAGCCTCGGTGTGATAGGCATCTTGTCGAGCTGGCATGGAAGGTAGATATGAAATAGAAGTTCTTTATATGTGAGGCTTTCTTTTGTTGTGAAAATGGCTTGGGTCCTTCAAGTTCAAGCGGTTGGTACAAGCAACCTGTGCCCTTGGATTGGTGGAACGAGCGCTAATGAATGATTGTGATAGGAAGATGGGGGTTTGGATCTTCTTGGGATGACATTCACGGTTGTCACAACGTGATGCTTAGAAAGTGGACTGCTTCATGGTTAATGCGTGGACCATGACGAGGCTAGATGTGTGAAAATCAAGTCGACTCATAGGTTGCATGCATTAAAGCTCTTTGGAGGTACTTGTAAAGTCGATAATTTCTAGCCAATGGACTATACATGGGCCAGGCCATGGTCCCCCTATGTAGAGATGTATTTGAGGGGTTGGTATTAATGAGCTGAATTCTAGGTGCACGTGTTCATGCATATTGTGAGATGCTAGATGTAAAAAAAGATTGTGATACTCGTGGTGGTAAAATAAGCAGGTGATGTACATGGGGTGTGTACTTCTTCAACTTGAAGATTTCTCCTGCTCAACCGCTTTCTTTGACTTTTTTGGTTGTTTTCCCTTGACATTTACTCGACATTCCTTATCTTGGGGAGTTAAGATCATTAGATGTTGATGCATGGGAGTGGACTTTTCCCTTAGCTGCAATGAAGCTGGGTGGCCTTTGTGGCTCAAGGGATTCGACGTTAGCAAGCACTGGGGATAGAGGCAATATGGATCAAGAGTTGGTGTGGTCGACGAAAGAGACCACGAAAGGTTTCTGTTGACTTGAAGAGGATCCAAGCGATGGGTTGTACCTTGGGCCAGAGGCTTGCACCCGTCATGGTCCTCCCATCCTGAAATGTACTTGGATGGTTATCAATGATGAGGCTTAACTTGAGATAGCGGTGCCTAGTCTTGTTAGGTGTGTCTACTAAATGCTGAGCTCGTGTGTATATTATAAATGTTGTGCATGGGCATAGGGCTAAAAATGGGCTTGCGTAGAAGCTCCTTTCGTCGGTGAGTACTCCAACACACTACTTTCTTCGACTCTTTTCACGCAGGTTGTGTTTGCAGCACCCTTGGGTGAGGGTTTTATTCCGACTGTGGGTATCTAAACAAGTGAAAGTTAGTACATGGGGGCGAGACCTACCATCCCACATTGGTTCCAAAAATATTGCCGGTATCATAGAAAGACTTGTGGGAAAACCAACAACTGGACTATTGCATGATTTCAAAGGGTTTCCCACGTTGGACATGTCATCTCCAACTCTCTTTTACTTCATTTTATGTCACTTTTTATCTAGATATTTATATGATATTTTAAAGGAATTTTCCCATAGTTCTTAGGCTATTTTAGGCATTTTTATCTGTCGTGGACATTTGTCCTCCAATGCTACGTCGATTGCTCTACATGAAATGTATATAAGCATGGCCATTGTGCCTTCATTTATTCATTCAATACATTCAATATTTCAGTCTCTAGCTCAAGTGTTGGATCTCTCTAAGCTGTCTACTCTCTCTTGTGTGATCTCTATTTGCTTCCACTTCATATTCACATATTCTCACATGGTATCAGTGATCTTGTGCTTCCACAGATCAGCAAGACGAGTTTTCAGCTTGAGTTTTTTCTCCTCTCTGCTCCCTTGGTGGCTGAGTTTCGGAGATCTACTTTGTCGCACAAATCAACGTTTTTCTACTGCATTTCTCCTACAGTACCTTGTTGTATTTTTTCCCCAGCCCTCCCTCTTCTCTCCCAATTTGTATTCTGTCAGTGTCTCGGACTAGTGGTAGCATCGTGCACTTGCTTCATTAGCTTCTCCCTCACTTACTTCATCGCGCATTGGGTCAGCTCTCGTCTTCACCCGTATGCCTTGATCCCTGGTAGGAGTACAATTCTACATCTCTCTTTCACCTCACCTAGCATCTAGGGAGGAGTGGGCAACCCCCGGGTACCTATTTGCAGCTTTTTCGCTATAAATTCAAGAGGAGGATTCCATGGCTTCTACAGTGACTGTCATATCTTCGTCCATTCCTCAACTTTCCAAGAAATCCATCTTAGATAGAACCAATTATCTTGATTGGGCACTATAGATGAAGACTCTCCTTCGATATCATCGACTATGGGGTATTATTTCTGGTCTCGATGCTCTACTTCTCTTTAGGCAGAGATTGATGCCTAGGTTGACAAAGATGCAAGGGCTCATGCGGTTATCTTCGTTAACATAAAACCCTCTTCGCTCATCAATTTGACGACAATAATTATGAAGGAATTGCAGAAGAATTGTGGGGTACCATTCAGAGAAGGTATCATTGTGATAACTCTGCTCAGAACGTAGCCTTGGAGAATCAGCTCTCCAACTTGAAGTCGCGGATACTGCTAACATCACGGATTCTATTAAAGGAGTTCATAACCATTAAGACGCATTTGATCTCTTTGGGGAGCAAAGTTACCGACGAGGACTTTGTTTATCAACTCCTCACCAAATTGCCTGAGACTTTGTTTGCTTTTTATGATATTGTATCACTTTTTCCTTCCACTCCTGATCTACATACCATTTTTGGCATGCTTCAGGATAGGGCCATGAGAAAGAAGACCAACTAGGCAAAAGAAAATGGCAGTCCAAGGTTTCCACGAGCAATAAAGGTGACCATAAATCTGCTCACAATCCCTCTCATAAATCTGCTCACAATCCCTCTCATAAAGAGCTGCTGCAAGAAGAAGAGAGAAGGTGGTTATGCTAAGAAACCTCCCAGTCAAACCTCTTCATCCCCACGAACCAAACTCAAAAATCCTCTTCTGCTAAGGCATCTTTATTGAGGAGCTTCTCTCTGACTCTCTTGTTCCTTCCACCTCACGTCTTACGGATTTGGTGGTTGATAGTGGGTGTACTACTCACATGATTCCTGATAGGATCATTCTTCATGACATTCGTCCTAGCTCTTCGACGGTGTCCATTGGTGCTGCTTCCAACTTGGAGGCCTCTTCAGTTGGTAATGTGCGACTTAACTCTTCGCCAAGCTAGCCTTCTATCATTCGGGATGTGCTTCATGTTTCCAAGCTCTCTCTTCTCAAATTTTCAAATTGCGGGGAAAGGATATGGTGTCTACTTCGAACAGTTGATCATCGACACTAGCATCTGCAAATTGTTGCCATAGGTATCATAGAAGGTGGTCTTTATCAATTGAAGGAATTTGGAGGCTCTTTGATTGAGTTCCCAATCTCAGCTCTGCTGTAACTTCTTCATAGCTATCATGCCTTTATAGCTCATGTGGATATGGATTTGTGGCATGCTCACCTACGGGCATCTGAATTATACTTCTCTGCAGCAGCTGTTGTCTTCTTAGGAGATGGTTGAGGGTCTTCAACCACTGAAACCCTCCCAGTCCACGTGTGGCTTGTCTTCATGTTAAGCAACACCGAGATGCCTTTCCTCACGAGGCTACTCATATTTTGGAGCTCATTCATATGGACCTATGTAGCCCCATGCAGACTACTACCCAAGGAGGAGCCATGTACTTTATGCTTATTATTGATGATTACTCACACAAAGTTTGGGTTTATCTGTTGGCAAAAGATCTTAAGCTTTCTCCCATTTCCAAGAGTGGGTGACTTTGGCCTCGAGACTACGACCACACAGAAGGTTTGACAAGTCCGCTCTGCTAATGGAGGAGAATTCATCTCCAAAGCCTTCCATAATTTTTGCTCACAGAAAGGTATAAGCCGTCAATTTTCCACACCTCACACTCCTTAGTAGAATGGTGTGGTTGAACGCAAGAACATGATTGTTCAAGAGATGGCCCGTGCCATGCTTTCTTCTTATGATCTTCCTCTCTCTTTTTGGGGAGAAGCTGTGAGCACTGCTATTTATATCATCAACCGTTCTCCTACAATGGCGGTTTCTCAATCCTAAGTCTAGGAAGTGCAAACTCCTTGGATATAGCTCTCATTCCAAAGCTTACAGATTATGGGTTCTAGAGTCACGATCCTTGCTGATTTCTCACGATATGCACTTAGTTGAACCCTAATCAAATTATTCTTGCTCTCATCTCGAGCTTACCATCAAGGTCTCTCCTCCTTCCTCGGCCACTCTAACTCCATCACCATCTTCTCCACCATCAACTTCTTTATCCCCTGCCTCTCCACTCCTTCTCCCACTTCCTCATTCCTCGACTTCTCCTCCTCCTCTTGCTCTTGTGCAAGGATTGCCCCCAAGATTCCATGATGGCTGGAAACCACTACTCCCGATTCGCATCTCTACAATAAGGAACTTCATTAGCTTGCTAATTCTTCAGCACAATCTTTGACATGAGCATGGAGATTACATTAGCTTCGTCATTCTTGTAACCTCGCCCTGATGAGTACAATGATACAATCATATGAGCCTACTATAGCTAAAGAGGCTCTTGCTCTTTTGGAGTGACAGGGCATCCATGTAGGCCGAGATTAATTCCATTGAGAGGAATCGTGCATGGGAGCTTGTGAATCTGCCTCTGCATTGATAGGTTATTGGGGTCAAGTGGGTCTTTAAGACCAAGTTTCATGTGGATTATGCAAACTTTTGCTCCTAGCCAGATACACCACCATCCAGATAGTTCTTGCTCTTTGTGCTTATGAGATTTGGTTGGTTTACGTCAAGTCTACCTTTCTTAATGGTGACTTACCATGAGGAGGTGTATGTTGAACAAGCTCATGCTCAGGATGCTTTGCTTTGCTCTGCTTGATTGTCTTATATGTTGATTTATTGATCACTGGCTCACATCTTGCCAAGATTGAACAGCTTTCGTCCGATTTAGCTCTCACCTTTGAGATGACTGATTTAGGACTTCTCCACTACTTTCTTGGGATGGAGGTCTATTAGTCTTCTGATGGAGGGTTTCTTAGCCAGTACAAATATTTGCAGCAACTCCTGGAGTTATCTGGGATGACCGAGTGCTCTGTCCAATTTCTTGTGAATGGATTCTAACTCCAAGCTCTCCCGTGATGATCCCTCTCCCCTCTTCGAGGATGGGGGGGGGTCGCCAACTAAGGGTGACCGTACATAGTACCAGAGGCTTGGTGGTTCTCTTATTTATTTGACTTACACCAGGCCCAACATTTCTTATACTGTCAGTGTTCTCAGTCAGATTTCTTTCTCTCTTCTACATATCTTACAATGTTAATGTTCTCAGTAAGTAAACTCAAGTACAGAGAGGCCAAGGTCCTTACCAAGTCACCAAAATTACTCATCAAGGTGCAGTAAAGATAGAGACCCTAGATGGGGCTGAGATAGAAGGATATTTCATGGTAACAAGTTGAAACATTACTATGGACCTCTCACCTAAGATTTGAATTGATGAGGCTACGTACAACCAGAGCACATGGACTTGGTGAAACGTCCACGGTTTCTTTTGACTGCTTTGTTGGTAGGTGCAACTCGACTCTTACTTAAACTTTGGGGGCAGTGTCGATGGCATGACTTTGGGTCACCACACCCATTTGGATTTGACATTAAAGGGTGTGTTGGTAGAGGCTTTGGGAACGGTTTTTATTATTATCTTAGTGCCCAAATGTAGGGGTTCCCATCCTAAAAGCCTTGAGCTCCCAACAACTTTGTTGGGGTCTATTGAAGTATTACTTGTTAGGGTGGCATTGGGCACTGGGGCCATCGCTTAGATCGTTTTGGCTTAGGGAATTATGGTGCAGTAGACGAGAAGGTTTTTGGACCCAGATAGAAGGGTTTCCCTTGTAGAAGCCTTGAGCTTCAAGCAGCTTGACTAGGATCCAGTGGGACTGGAGGGGTTAAGAGTACCACACCTTTGCATAAGGGTCCCTCTTGGTAGATTTTTGCTCAAAGGTGGGTTTCTCGCCCAAATGGTTGTGCTAGGTCTTTGCTTTTGTGTCAAACCAACCTTGGCTAGCCATGGTATTCTTGGGTGTTCACTCCTGAGGGTTCATTGAGGTTGATTCTTGGGGAGTGTTCTTCCTCTCTGTCAACGTGAGCTTTTGGTTCTCCATTAGGGACGACATGTCGAGGTGAGAGGATTGTTGTGTGTTAGGGGTTCCTTGAAATGATGGTGAGTGGTTGGATGACGAGGCCTTGGATGTTGAAAGGTTCAAGATATCCTTGTTCACCAAGGGTACAATAACCATTCTGTAGGGAAGCTTGAGCATTGTGGTTCTTCTTTGCTAATCAGTGGGCTGCGATCCATCTCCTTCTCTCACGATGATGAATTCTCTCATTGTACCTACGAGGGGTTACATAAAACTTGCAAGGTGCCGGTTTAGATCGAAAGAAAAACTCCGCCTTGAAACAACCGATGATTATGGATTGGGAATTGTTTACTGCAGTGATGGTCACTAACGGATGGTATAAGGGGTTGGGTGGCCTAATGAGGTCCACGTTCTCAAGACAGAACAATGTGACTAGGCAAGATACATTAACCAAGGCTGGCCACACAACCAGGTGTGGTCTTCTCGGGAAAACTTAGCTTAAGGGGGGCATGTTCCATTGTTGTTTTGATCTTGGCCACATCGTGGAGCAAATATATGTGTATGCTTGGGGGCCTCCTATGGCCTCTTTGGTTCCTTTTTTTTTTGTCACGCATTTGCCTCCAGGCGTGTCCTCCATTTTTTGTTGTCAGCCTCTTGTTTTTCTTCCTTTTTCTTGTGAATTTTACCAAGCATATCTTAGAAGAGCCACCCCTGGTGCCAAGCCCTAATATCAACTCGCCAGTTGGAATAGCGCATTAGCGATACACACGCATGTGTGCCCACACTTGCACACACTCGCACGCATAGACACCCCCCCCCCTTCTTTTAAAAAATTTCCCCACTCCCCAAATTTTGATTTTATAATTATTAAAGAAATCCTTAATTATTTATTTTCTAAAAATACTAATAATAATTTTATAAAAACGTGGCCACAGCCGGGCCACGGGGACTGCCTGAGCCCTAACCACATGGAGCTGCCGCCGCCACTTGGCCACTGTTGCGCCCCCGCCTGCTCGCGCGACCTGACCGCCAACGCGCCGCCTTTGCTCCTTCTCGATCGCCCCGCGCGAGAGAGAGAGAGAGCGATCGATGTGTTGCCTGTTCGGCCACTCTGAGCGAGAGCGAGAGAGATATATATATATACACACACAAAAAGAGAGGGAGCGCAAATCCAATGTCCGCCCACAAGGAAGGAGAGGAAGAGAGGGAGTGCAGATAGGTCGTTGTCCGCTCGCCGCCTGCAGGTATAGAGAGTGAGAGAGAGTATCCCGGCAAAGCCACAAAAATAAAAAAGCCACCACACAAGAACCCAAAAATCCAGCAACCACGTCAAGAGAGCCGCCAAGGAGGCAAAAGCCCCTGCCGACAAAGAAGAAAAGCCAATTCGGTAACTAGTTAATGAACCGCCCAACCAAAGCAACTGGCAAAGCACAGGAAGAAGGGGTGAAGCAACCAGCAAGCACCCGACGAGGGTAATGCAACGTTGCTTCTCGATAAACTGGTAAGTGAGGTAAAAAGTTTCTCTACCTTTCTTTTATTGCTTATTTTGGCCCCCAGTGCTGTAAAGTATCCCTACCTTTCTTAATTGCTTATTTTGGCTCCCACTCAGTGGATAGAACCCTAACCCCACCATGTTGGACATGCTCGGATAGTCTAATAGTGCACCCTGGATAGTCCAAGGGCTTCCACTGACCTCCCATTCTGAACCTAACTAACCCACCCATTCCCAGCCATGCTTCGTGCACAAAGTTGCTCACATATGGCCCCCATTCTGAACCTAACTAACCCACCCATTCCCAGCCATGCTTTGTGCACAAAGTCTATTGCCAGCTCACATATGGCCCGGAGTAACCTAGCACACCAGCCACTCTTCTCACGTAGCCCTAACCATTCATTGTATCTTGCTTTTGCTATGTGCAACTCTCTTCCCCACAAGTGCACTTCGCACATACCAACTACGCACACTCAAACTAAGGATGTAATCATTGCACAAGGAACATCCACATAAAAACCATGATGATCCCCATTGCATAGGCAACCTAGAAAGAAACCCTTGATCTTCCTGATCCATTCGCCCAAAATGACAGTCACCATTAGGGGTGATTTATGCTCCAGACCCTAACATGCTCCGCAAAGTTTGAGGAACCCTCATTCATGCCCAAGTCAAAACTCCCTCTGAAACTAATTCAGGGTGGGCAAAGTTTCATGACGTTTTCCAACTACACAAAGTAACCCCTTAGTTGGCCTCACAGCCTTCCGAAACTAATTTCATTTTTTGTTCTATATCTCTATCCACATTTGGTGGTGGGTACGATGTAGACCCACGTGAAGGGTTTGTAGTAGCAACACTTAAAGGGATAATTCAGGGGAGGTCGAGATCTAGATGGTCGCATCGTCAGATCCCTCTCATCGAGGATCTCCTTAGAAGAGTCCTACACCTTCTAGACACCTCATTAAAATTCCATAGCAAGGAAAGAAGTCATGGCCTAGGTTCGGCACCTTGTCTCACCAAAGACAGTCTCAATTTCAATGGTGCTAAATTTGAAGACATCGCAGTCCCCGAATTAAAGCCCCATGGCCTGTGTGCTCACTTTCTTCTCCACTAGAAGGCTAGAGAGTCCATATTTCTCCTAGTGCAACTTTTATCTGAGCTCAAGGCTAGATCTCAGCCCCGAGTAGATCACAGAGGCCACCGAGAAGAAGGTGGATTGCTTAATGGCCCACTGACCTCTCAACCCTCACCATTCCTCCCTAACCCTCCTCAGGTCTTTTCGAGCTCCAACATTGCATCCTTCAACTCAACCTCCTCCAGCATAACATTTTCCTCAACAAGGAGATCCACACCACCACTTTCTCCACCATCCTCTCCAAGGTCCCTCTTATGCCTCCATACCACCCTCGTCATGCTCTTCTTCCAAAACTCCATCTCCAAGGTCCCTTATACCTCCTGCACCATCCTCTCCAAGGTCCCTTATGCCCCCCACACCATCCTCTCCAAGGTCCCTTACACCCCTCACACCACCCTCACAATGCTCTTCTTTCAAAACTCCATCTCCCTCTTTGAGCCCTCCATCATCTTCTACTTCCCTCACCATGTCCTTTGCCTCAACCTCCAATCCTGGTGCCATGTACTCAACTTCTCTGACTGCTTAGTGGTAGTAGTCATCTCCTATCTGTACACTGTCAGGGCCTCTCTTGTGGGTGTGCCTGCCCAGTTTTGGTGTGTCTCCATTTTTTCTCACTTCCATGCATTTTTTCCATTTCTTTTTGGGTGTGGGAGGGCTGTCAGCTACCTTCATTTGCTGGCCGACTGATGTTCTCTGACCTGATCTGGTGTGCTACTCTGGCCAACTGCAGATCTACTGGTTGACTACCCATTTGCTGGCCGATTGGGTTGGAGCGGGTCGTGGCTGCTGTCGACTTGTTTTGTGTTGGCCAACCAGCAGCCTGGGGCCATATAAATGTTAGCATATTCATCCCCAGTTTCTGCCCATGTTTAGTGTCCTTTTGGTCCCTTTTTGCATGGCCTTTGATTGTGGACTGGCCACCCTTATTTTATATATTTTTCTGGGATTTTCCCCAGCCTGTATGGTTTTTTCCCTGTCGGCCAGCTCTCCCCACCTATAAATAGGTGGCTGGCCTCTCACTTTTTCATCTTGCCTTGTCTATCTTTTGCTCTCTCACTTATGAGACTACTTCTGTCTCTTGCTTGGGACTGTATTGCTTTAGTATATTCTACATAGTTGCTCCATATCTCTCTCTCTCTCGCACTCTCTATTCAGCACACTTTAGTGCTTATTTGCTTCCGCTCTGTGCAATCTTTCATGGTATCATCGCTCCCGGTTCAGTGATTCCATTTGCTGCCCTAGATTCAACCCTATTTACAGCCCCTTAACCTCTGCGTTTTTTCTAAGATTTGAAGCCTTCTACTTGTTGCGTTTTCTGGATAGCTTCTGCTGGTTGTTTTCCTTCAGTTTGGCTTCATCACTTTTGCAGCCAGAAGGTAACTTTCTCATCAGCGTTTCTCTTCTACTTGGAGTTTGGATCCAGGCGGCCTGTTTTTTCAGGATAGCAGTCTCTCTTTGCTGCGTTTCCTCTCCGGTGGACATTCCCTTGTGCAGAGGGGGATTGTGGTGGTTCGGGCTTTGGTGGCACCCTTGGTACCTGTGGTGGACACTTCTTCTTTCTGAGATTGTGCGTTTTTTTTCTTGAGGAGAGCCCAAGCTACAGTCTTAGTTGATGCCTTTCCCTCTTGCACCCTCTTACAGCATATTCCCAAGCTCTGTGTGGTTGCCTTTTCTCTCTATATCAAATCTGTATTTTTTGCTTCCCTCTTCTGTTGGCCTCAAGGTTGGAGGTACAGTCGACATAAGCTTCTGCGTTTTTTGTTACGAGGAATTTTCAGGTGCTGTCCAGCCTCTTAGGGCTGCGTTTTGGTGGGAGGAAGGGACCTACATCAGCGTTTTCTGATTTGGATAGTTTTTTATGTTATGAGGTTTGGTCCTATTGGTTGGATCAATGATGATAGCTTCAGATTTGGCTCCCGTACCACTTTCTTGTTGTTTCCTAGATGAGGCCGACAAGTTGGATGGTGGTAACTTTCAGTCATGGAAGTTGCAGGTTACTTCTATTCTCAGGGAGTATGGTTTGATGGAGTTTCTCTCGTACAAGAATCGGTACTTGCCGGACCTTGCCTCTACGGAGGATGTGTGTCGGGGTGGAGGAAGACTGACGGACAGATCTATTGCTTTCTCCTCCTGAATTGTCAGAATTCGGTTCTTCGACACTTCATCTATGCTCCTGATGATGCTTCTAATTTCTATGTGTGGCAGTTGCTTTGTGACCTGTATGGTGACGCCAGTGATCAGCAAATGGTTTCTGCTTCTGGGTGCTATGCAGAGCCAGTGATCTTATGGATACTTCTTTTGGAGATGTTCTTGTAGCGAAGGATAGTGGGCTAGTTTTGCTCACTACATCTGAGGAGTTTGTTTCTCCTGTTGCCTTGCCTTCAATTTCTATGCATACTTCTCCTTGCCTGGATGATATCTCTGGTAATGTTTTTAAGGAAGACAGTGGGCTATCTTTGCTCACAACTTCTGAGGGAAATTTGTCTCGTATTGCTTTGCCTCCGACTCTTTCTTCGACAACCAGTGACCAGGATGTGTTGCTGGTTCCTTTGCTTTCTATGGAGGATCCTGCTTCTACGCGCTGTGTGATGCTATTGAGGAGGCTACTACTACTTCAGTTACCACTACTGTGAATGTTCCTATTTTCCTTACTCTGTGTGAGGATTCTGGATTGTGGTCAGGTGTGTCCGTGACCGTGCCTGGGGCACAGTGGTACTTCCACGGCTTGAAGGACTGGGATTTGGATTTGGTTAGGCTTGTGGAGTCCCAACATCAGTTTTCAGAGGGGGCAGTTGAGTTCTTATATTTGGCGATGCCGATCTTCGAGGAGGGTGCTATTGTATAGCAGTTTGCTGTCGATCTTCGAGGAGGGTGCTATTGCATAGCAGTTTGCTTCCCTTGGTACAGAGTTGGAGCAGATGGACTCTATTTCTTTTGAGGGTATTATCTTCTTGGAGCTACAGGCTTCTAAAGATTTCTGTGGCACTATGTTTACATTTGGGTTTGGCACCGATATTTGAAGCAGCATGATGCAACCTACATGGTTGTTTTCTTCTAGAGGAGCAGTGTACCTAGCAGCTTGTTCTGTTGCTTTTGTAGCTAAGTTGCTGTGGAGATTTCTTGTGGAGCTTTTCTAGTACTTGTTGGTTGCTGCATTTTTTGTCTTTGATAGAGGATGACTTCTTCGGCTTCTCGGAGTATGTTTAGCATCTGGTGTTGAGAGGGGGTGTTAGCACATTCATCCCCAGTTTCTGCCCGTGTTTAGTGTCCTTTTGGTCCCTTTTGCATGACCTTTGATTGTGGGTTGGCCACCCTTATTTTATATATATATTTTTAGGATTTTTCCCAGCCTGTATGGTTTTTTCCCAATCGGCCAGCTCTACTGATGTCCAGTCGGCCAGCATATGCAGCTCGAGTAGGCCAGCTCTCCCCACCTATAAATAGGTGGGCTGGCCTCTCACTTTTCATCTTGCCTTGTCTATCTTTTTCTCCCTCACTTATGAGACTACTTTTGTCTCTTGCTTGGGACTGTATTGCTTCAGTATATTCAGCATAGTTGCTTCATATCTCTCTCTCTCTTGCACTCTCTATTTAGCACACTCTAGTGCTTCTTTGCTTCTGCTCTGTGCACTCTTTTAATAAAATGGCCCCTTGTCCTCTCACACTGTTCATTGCATATTCCAGGATTTCTTTGGTATATATAACAGAGTTACACTAGCTTCTCTCTCTCTTGCATCTATGTATTGCTCTCTACGGTAGTTGTCTTCATTTTCGTTGTGCATTCTGACATGGTATCAGAGCCCCAGGTGGCTTGAAGCTTGGAGATAGTGGGACGTCGAGGGTTTGCTGATTTAGGTGTTGATTGGAGATTGTTTTGGGTTGCCATTTTGTCTTGTATTCCGGGATCTTGTGTATATATAGTAGAGTTACACGCTCTCTCTCCATTGCTGTCTATTTTTTGCACTTGCTTTTGTGTTTCCAGATTTTGTCTTCATCTCCACTGCGTATTTTGACATGGTATCAGAGCCCTAGGCTCTTGATAGTTCTTGAGATTTGTGTGAGCAAGAGAAGGACTGTTGTGTTGCTGATTGGTGGATTGTTCGTCTCGGGACTGTTCGGGAAGGACACTCCCCACGTTCTCGGTGGACCGTCAGTTGGATGGGAACAACTACGGCATATGGAAGGTTATGATGGAATCTGTTCTGGAGTCTTACGACCTTGCTGATTTCATCGTTGTTGGGGTTCCACGGCCGGAAGTAAAGGAAGGGGAGTTACCGTTGATTCGTAAGAATCGGGAGGCACAGGCACAATTGTGGGATCGTGTCAACGCTAGGGTCCGTTCATTTATCTTCCTCAACTGCACACCGTAGGTAATCAATCATATCAAGCATATGACGCTGGCCAAAGGTATATGGCAGCATTTGGCTTCTCTTTACAACAGGGTATCTCCCATGAAGAGGATTTCCTTGGAAGTACAGATGCGGGTTATGAGCCCTGCAAAGTCATCGACGATGCGGGAGCATATTAACAAGTTGCAGGCTCTTAAGCAAGAAGTTCTCCAGGCTGGGAAGGAGATATCGTCATAGGACATGGCCATAAATTGCTGTCGCATTTCAGTATTTTACTCGTCTTTGATTACCAGTGGCAAGCTCAACACCATCACGTGGGAGGAGCTTGTGCCCATGGTCTTGGACTAGGAGGAATGATTCACGAACCATCCTCAGGGTGGAGGTTCGGAGGCCTTAACTGGCCAACGGTCGAAAGGCCGTAACACGGGCAAAGGGAAGGCTTCATCGGAGAAGTCTTCTGAGAAGAAGTCCGACGCTGACCGCGAGAAACTAAAGGCAGAGAGGACCTGTAATGATTGTGGCGAGAAAGGCTACTATTGGAGGCAGTGTCCCAAGCAGAAGATCGAGAAGGGTGAAGATTCCTCAGCAGCAATCATGAAGACTCCGGCTTTTGTGCAGTTGGAGGTGATGGACACCGATGATTCATTTTCTTCAAGCAGGGAGGAGGTTAGAGGACTCTCCGCAAAACGGATACTCGGGAGTGGATTCTAGAAAGTGGTGCTTCTAGGCACATGACTCCTTCCCGTTCGGATTTACAAGATCTCTGCAGGTATTCTGGTCACATTCTTACTAGGGATACATCCACTATCCCAGTTCACAACAGTGAGGGCAGGTAGAAGATAGTTCCGTAGAGGGGGGAAGCATTCCTCCCAGGTGTTGTATGTTCCCACACTTGGTTTTCATTTGTTGTCAGTGCATCATGTTTGCAAGACTGGCGTATGGGTGGAGTTTGATGAGCATTTTCTTTGGGGACAAGGCAACATGCCAGGTGGTTTGGGAAGGCGGAGTGGAGAATGGAGTTTACAAGCTTTCAGCACTCTCTCTCCCAGGTCCTCAGTTTTGTGATGAGTGGCAGTCTGGTAATGGCCACTTAAGTGTGGATACGCTGCAGGTGCAGGCTTTCCAGGACCAGATGGAGGATAGCTTGCTAGTTGATGGCAGTAGTTGGCAGGAACTTTCCAGTACCGATGTTGGTAGTTCTTGTGTTCGTCAGTCAGAGAAAACTTTATAGGTGACCTATGCTCTGATGTCTCGTAGCATTCGGGACAAAGAAACTCCTGTAGATGAGGATGTTCTTTCCACGGGGACCTCTTTGAAAGCCAGGCAGGTGGCAGTTGATTACTTGCAGAAGGAGGTGGAATCTCCAGGTTTAGTGGTTCCAGATTCAGAGGGGGTGGTTGACAGGTATTAGAAGGCCTTAGGTAGTCTTCAGTAGGTTTCCAGGACTTGGTTTTCCACCGTAACAGGTGTTGATCCTTGTGAGCAGTGTGATGCCTCTTTGACTCAGAAAGCAGAATGGTTCATTGACCCAGTTGATGGATACCAGGTTGGACGACGGGAGCTTCCTAATGAGGCTATTGAGCTCGTGTTTGCAGATGACTCTTTGGGAGGCAGGATTGCGTATCTTGTGGTTTCTGCAGCGTGCGAAGGATCATGGACTCTTTCACACAGGAGGGGGATTGATGGATGGAGTCCGACCCCACGGTTGGAGTGACTTAGATTGGGGAGGAGATCCAGACACGAGGAGATCTACTTCACCCATGAGCAGTTTTATATGGAGCAATAAGAGGCAGTCATATTTTGTCTTGTCATCGATAGAGGCAGAGTACTGTGGCTAACATTACTCCACGTGTGGCATTTTCTTTATGCCATATTTTTGTACCGTGTAATGCACTTCTTATAAAACGATTATAGGAAATCTCTGAGATTACGACTTGCATAATGTTGAAAGATAGTCAGTTGATCTTACAACTTATGTAATGCTAGTGATATACATTTAAGCTAGGAAATTAGCCTAGACTAGCTTATGCTTCCCCCCAGACATTAGTTGTGGCTGGCTAGGCATTGTACAAATGAGTATTATATATAAAACATGTTGACTAATGAGAAAACACATAATCCCATTCTCACAATTGACTTTGAGTCTTCTTGCTCTTGTGATTAAGTTGCTTGTATGCTTTTCTCTTTTTCCTTGTTGCATGCATGCTTAGGGGTTGTGTGGGTGAGTGATGGTGTTGATGTATGCTCTCTTCTCCCTCCCTCCTCTTGTCTATACTCTTATGCTTTCACTTACCCTAGAATAGAAGTAGAGTTTGAGCTTTCCACATAGCTCTCTCCCCACCCATTTGCAAAGCTGCATTCTCCTTTCCTTCTCTCTATCTTGCAAGGTTTGTGAGTGTTTTCTCCCATGAATAGTCATCACAATGACCAAGCCTAACTCTCATGGAGCTATGATACATACAAACAACATGACATAGTATGGCTAGAAGTCAAGATCTTATGTCAAGGAATATAATGTCTAAGAGTCGTATACATCAATCTATGAACTTTAAGATCTCAATCCATAAATAAGCATCCCTCTTACAACGTCTAGTTGCATAAGGATCATTGCAAGTACAGTGTTCTCCAATAATCGCTCATCTTGGCTATAAGGTGCCATGATCCACTGCCTTGAGTACAAGTAAAGGCTCTTAAAGTGCCACGCCAAGGTGACTCAATCTGCACAATGACCGATGAGAGAATGTGCTTGAATGCAAAGGCTACCATGTCATCCTCCAAAGATAACTCAAGGACTCTAAATATATAAGGTCTAGCCAATTGTTGCTCCATCTAAAAAGAAACCTAATAAAATACTACAAGTTTTAGTTCTAGGTAGTGCACCATATAATAAAAATACATCTAAGTTTATCCTAAACCTGGCTCTACTCTTATACCAACTTTGAGACCCCTACCCCTCTTTCTATGGCAACAAAATCACACTAAGGGTATAACGACTCACTTGAGGCCTCATATCACAATCTCCTAACACTTGGCTATTTTGTTAGCTCATCTCAGTGTCTGACTACAATTGAATGCTTAAACCTTTGTGGGATATGCAAAAAAGGCAATCCTTGGATACTATGTATCCCAATTGGGTGAAGAAAGTATATTTACTCTTTTTGGCAAAGAGTTGGCACTTCTTTAAGATTTCTAGGACTTTGCACACATGCATCTCATGATCATAAGCATTCTTGAAATATACCAAAATGTCATCAAAGAATTCAAGGATAAAATCATCCAAGTGGTCTCTTAAAATTTCTTGAATGAGGCAATTAAATATGGCATGAGCATTTGTCAACCTGAATGGCATAACTATAAATTCACAATGCCCATACTAATTAAGTATTGAAAGTTTTGTTTGAAATATCTAGATTCTTAATTATGATATGATAGTATAGTATCCTAAATTTATATCATTTTTTGTAAAGATCTGGGTACTGTGTACAACCGATCCAAGAGCTCATTAATTGTAGGGATAGGTTATTTATTTGTTATGGTCAATTGAGTTAGCCCATAATAATTGATACATAGCCTAAGGCACATAATCCCATTCTCACAATTGAGCTTGAGTCTTCTTGCTCTTGTGATTGAGTTGCTTGTATGCTTTTCTCTTATTCCTTGTTGCATACATGCTTAGGGGTTGTGTGGGTGAGTGATGGTATTGATGTATGCTCTCTTCTCCCTCTCTCCTTCTCTTGCATACATGCTTATGGGTTATGTGGGTGAGTGATGGTGTTGATGGGTGCTCTCTTCTCCTCTCTCCTCTCTCCTTCTAATGTGTACTCTCTCATGCTTTCACTCACCATGGCATAGAAGTAGAGGTTGAGCTTTCCATAGCTCTCTCGCCACCCATTTTCAAAGTGCCTTTGTGATAACAACAAAGGAGGAAAAGTTGAGGATCCTATCTCTCCACAAGATATAGTTACTCTACTAAGAGTGGCTTGAGGTGCAAAAAATTGGTATGACCCTTGCATTCTTCTCTCCTCTCTATCTTGCAAGGCTTCGGTGTTTTCTCCCGTGAACAGTCACATTAAAAATGACCAAGCCTAGCTCTCATGGAGCGATGATACATGCAAATGACATGCCATGATACATGCAAATGACCAAGACTAGCTCTCCCGTGAACAATCCTATATATCAATCTATGAACTCTAAGATCTTGATCCATAAAGAACTATCCCTCTCACAACGTCCAGTTACATAAGGATCATTGTAAGGGCATTGTTCTCCAATAATTTCTCATCTTGGCTACAAGGTGCCATGATCCCGCTGTCTTGTACCAATAAAGTCTCTCAAAGTGCCAAGCTAGGGTGACTCAATTTGCACAATGAGTCAATAAGAGAAGGTGCTTGAATGCAAAGGCTACCATGTCATCCTCCAAAGATAACTCAGGGACTCTAGATAGATAAGGTCTAGCCAACTGCTGCTCCATCTGAAAAGAAACCCAATAAAATTCTACAAGTTTTAGTTCCAGGTAGTGCACTATATAATAAAAATATATCTAAGTTCATCCTAAACGTGGCTCTGCTCTTATACCAGCTTTGACACCCCTACCCCTCTATCTATGGCAACAAAATCACACTAAGGGTAGAACGACTCACTTGGGGCCTGATATCACAATCTCCTAACACTTGACTATTTTGTTAGCTCTATTTGGCAAAGAGTTGCTGTTTCCTTAAGATTTCTAGGACTTTGTACACATGCATCTCATGATTAGAAGCATTCTTGAAATATACCAAAATGTCATCAA
The DNA here is from genome assembly GCF_041138505.1 of Cibotium barometz. Classification (NCBI taxonomy): domain Eukaryota; kingdom Viridiplantae; phylum Streptophyta; class Polypodiopsida; order Cyatheales; family Cibotiaceae; genus Cibotium; species Cibotium barometz. Next base: position 4,266,765 of record NC_141056.1, read on the forward strand.
AGAAGACAAGGATAAAATCATCCAAGTGGTCTAATTTATTAACCTGAATGACATAACTATAAACTTGTAATGCCCATACTAATTAAGTATTGAAAGTTATTTTTGAAATATCTAACTCTTTAATTACGATATGATATTTTCTAATTTTATATCAGTTTTTGTAAAGATCTGGGTACTGTATTATTGATCCAAGAGCTCATTAATTGTAAGGATATGTTACCTATTAAAAACTATTTTTGAAATATCTAACTCTTTAACTATGATAGTACCCTAATTTTATATCAATTTTGTAAAGATCTGGGTACTGTATAATTGATCCAAGAGCTCATTAATTGTAGGGATATGTTACTTATTTTTTATGGTCAATTGAGTTAGCTCATGATAATTGACACATAACCTAAGCATACCATCTTTCTTCTTCTTAAAAAGAATTGGTGCACCCCAAGGTGATACACTAGGTTATAAGAATCATTTGTCACTCATGCCTGTCTCTCACGATGTATCTCACATCTATGTGTTTAATGCACATTTGTAAAGGCCCCCATTATAAGGGGAAGCCATTGGTGCACATATCTTTTGTGGGAATCGTGGCTTAGATGTTGTTGGGGTTGTTATTGTGACCATTGATGGTGGTTGGGGGGTCCCAGGGCCAATGTTCCCTTGGTGGGGGTCTCGCCCTCCTCGACCCAATGGTATAGGTTCATTATTGGTCGTGTTTTGAGAGCGATGCGACCATGTCTATGCCGTGTAACTACTTGCATAATATATGTGCCTACACTACTTGTAGCACTATATATGGACATAGTTATCTCACAAGCTAAGGTATCCAATGCTTATGAATTTAATACTATGTTTCTTGAGGAGGAGATGCAGTTGAAGACCCACGATGGTGGTGATGTTGCATTTTTGGCCAATACTAAAGGTAAAGACATGGCATCTTCTAATGATAGAAGAAGAGGAAGCTAAAGAAGAAGTTTCAAGGGAGCTATTATTATTGTGACAAGAAGGGTCAAAATTATCAAAGACTATAAAAAGAAGCAGACTGACAAGAACAGCACCCTAAAGTTTTGATGGAAGGGAAAGGAGTTAGTTAACAATGCTGAGAGCAAGCTTCAACACTTTGGGTTACCATTGAAGAGATATGCTCATCTGTTTAGGCTCTAATTGTTGATGATTCATGGATTTTGGATAGTGGAGCCTGACACATGAGACCAATAAAAAGAGATAGTATAGCTCTTAGAAGCCTCTATAAGAACCTGTTAGTGTTGTTATTGGAAATAATATTGAATGTCGAGCCGAAGGACCTAGAACTGTCTCTTTTGTGTGGTAGCTATTTACAAGTAAAGAGATCTCAAATAAAGAGAAACCTGCTTCTATCAGTTTGTTGCGAGACTAGATTGTGGGCTTGAAGTACACTTCAAGAAAAATGAAGCAAAAATTCTAGATACGACCGACAAGTTAGTAGTTGGCAAAGGAGTAAGGTGCAACAATCTATACGAGGCTGAGTGCCCTTCAGCAAGACAAGTGAGAGCACGAGTAGGCTTTGGCATGAGCAATTTGGTCGCATCGGATTGCAGTGGTAAAGGAGATGTAGAAAAAAGAAATGGTGCTAATTTCCGTGCATTTTCAAAATTGCATGAACCATGTGAGGCTTGCATGATGGGCAAGCAACAATGCAAGGGATTTTAATAGGAAAGTAGCAATAGAGGGAGAAGACTCCCCTAGAGCTAGTGCATGGTGATCTTTATGGTAAGATGTCTACTACTGCATTGGGGGGGTCTTCACCCTATGGGCCCAGATGGAGCCCCAACATCCAATTGTTTCGATTGGAACAAAAACCTAAGGAAACATTACGTGATTCTTGATTCGCGTTGCAAAGAGAGGGAAAATTTGACACTTAATGGATCGTTTTCTCTTGGGGTTACACAATCCAAGGCTACACAACCACATGTTGGTCAAGGATCCCTCCACCTTTGATCAAGCCTATAAATGGGCAATCTTTCTCAATGACAATATACGAGAAAGCTATTCCATGCGATTGGCCACCGCACCAATGACAATCCAAAGCTCATTTGTAACATTACCTTCCTCTCCTCCCGGGCCCCAAGCCTTACTGGTGGCACCACCCAAAACTAACTATTCTCACATAGCGCCACTACGACCTTCTCCAATGCCAATCTTTCCATTCCAACCGTTGCCTCTCCAGGCAAATCCCATTTCTCATGGAAAGATTCAAACCCGGTCCATTGCTAAACCTATGGAGCCCACACACTTCGCCATCCCCTAGGCACCCCTAACACCTCATCTCCCTTTTACAGTGCCTCACATGGACCCTAAACCACTTGTGCACACTATAGGTGCATCCGCAAGGAAACCACCTCTTTTGTGTTTCCTCTGCCAAACAAGGACCCCATAGAGTGGCTGAATGCCCTTAAAAGAAATGCCGGCCAGTGACCCCACTGCCTTCCTTTCCTCCCAAATTCAAATGCCCATTGGAACCTTGTTAAAAGGTAGTCCAAATTTACAGAATGACCTTCGGGATTGGATGGAGCGCAAACTACAGGCTTCTATGGAGGAGGGAGCTACCTCAAATTCCTCGGATGAATCTGAGCCCCATCATCCACACTTACTCCATCACCACAACCCAGAACTCAAAGGCACACCCACAATTTACTTTAATGCGCTGGGCCACGACTTTGAGGGTGATGACACCAATGCAGCTTTGCTCATTTCCTATAACAGACATGTGGTCAAAGGCATCCTAGATGGAGGTGTTGGAGTAAGCATCCTCACACAAACATGCTGGGAAAACTGGGGCCAATCATGCCTTGATCCCATCACATTGGTGATCAAGCTTGCAGGACGGGAAATCTGCAAAACCCTTGGTGGACATAGTGCATAACCTCAAGGTAAAAAGCCTATGACATGACATTCCACCTCACATTTGTGGTCATGGACTTTTGTAATGCCGCCTATGACAGCGTCTTGTGTAGACCCTTCATGCGACAAAAACAATTGATCCATGAGACTGGGACACGCATCATGTCTACCTCCGCAAAGGGTCTTAAACGCTTAAGGTCAATTTATATACCTAGCACTCACATCCCATGGCCAAAGCTCCCTTTGCTGAAGACTCTGTGACCACCATCAAGAGCAATGATCTCTTGGTTTGCGATGCTTGTCATCATTATCAAACCCTTGATGACGCACGGGTGTCATGCACAGTCGCTTCTATCAATAGTGGCGAAGTTGACGACGATTGGCTTAAAATCCTTGCTACACGTTACACTCTCCCTAATCGCAAACTCGGCACACAATTCGTGCTCCCAAACGGCCAGAGCCTCCATGAACCCTACAAAGCCATTGCCTCACTTATTAACACCCTTAGTGTAAGTGTAGCTCCACAACCTGAAACAACCACCCTTCGGTTCTAGGTAGATTTTTCCTTTGGCAAAAACATGCAATGGAATAATGCCTTGTTGTCACCCATAGCTAGCCACAATCTTTTGCCATGGAAAACATGGATCTCTCTGGGTAAACCATCTCTTAAAACTACCCATGCCAAAGTTCAATTGCCGGGTGGACAATGCATACACAACCTTGGGTCCTTTACACAAACTGTACATATTGTATCTAACCCATTGGCTTGTAAGTTCTATGTGGTTCCCACAAATAAGATAAAAGAAGCAGTCATCCCGGAGGAAGCTGGGTCCAAACCACTACAAGTACAATCAACCCAGCTGACAACACAACTACCCTCAAGCTTCCCCAAGGCAAGGTAACAATGATCCTTTGGGACAGGAAGTGTATTGAATCTAATTCTCGTCCCCCACCAACTGCTTCCACAAAGGGTATTCCCCCTGCACTACCACCAGAACTCAACCCCTTAAGGATGTTTTATGGAAGACTTCAAAAATCAATGTCGCTTGGTTGCAAAGGGTAACAGAAATGGCAGGATGTTTACTTTGGATGTAAACATGCATGAGGTAAAGACAGCCATGTTTATAGGTCATTATAGATATTGACATATGGCACAAGCACATTGGTCATGTGAATATATAGCAACTACTGAAGTCTATGCAGGCCCAAAATATTGTTTCAGGTTTGCCAAAGTTTAAGGTTGATGGTATGCATAAAGTATGTGAAGCATGCCAGCTTGTTGGTAAGCAAGACAAACATGCTTTCCAACATGAAAAGCATGTCAGTGCAAGGCCATTAAATGTTATACATTTAGATGTACGGGGACCAACCAAGATTGCAACAATTGCATGTTGTAGGTATTATGTTACATTCTAAGTAATTGAAGACATTTTTAGGGCATATTGTGGATGGGAACCAAGAAGATGGATTCAATACCTTCCTCTTGTAGTTTGATGATCATACTAGAAAAGTGTGGTTTACTTCATAAAGGAGAAAAGTGAGGTATTTGCTCACTTCCAGAGATTTAAAGCCTTGGTCGAGAAGAAAAAAGGCATGCAAATAAAATGCATGAGATGGGGGAGAATATTTCTCCAATGAGTTCAACGTTTCCTAAGAATACAGGGAATCAAGAGACAATTTACATAGAAGTACACTCCGTAATAGAATAGAAACATTGGATAAGTGGCACGTGTCTTGATGGGATGAAAAGAATATGCCACATTATTTTTAGGCAGAAGCACAACTGTTGTAGTACATTATGAACATGACACCCCTACAGTTGTTCATGGTATAACGCCTGAACAAAAGTTTATAGGCATAAGAACAAATGTGTCTCACTTGAAAGTGTTTGGGTGTATTGCATATGTGCATATTCATGAGATGAAGTAAGATCAAAGTTGGATCCAAAGATAAAGAAATGCATCTTTATTGGTTATGATATAGAGCAGAAATGTTATAGATGTTATAACCCTACCACTCATTCATAGTAAGTAGAGATGTCTTTGATGAGATGAGTAGTTGGTATATGCACCAGCGGCTCGGTGAAGGCAACAGAAGATGTAGATGTAAGAAGTGCTGATGTTACACCACATGCAGAGCAGTAATCACATCTGCTTAGTGGACCTGAAGAGTTCTCTAGCAGTGGATCCAATGTTAGTTCATGGTCAGGTAGGTTGAGGATAGATGTAGGTATATATGATTAATACAACGGAAAGGAAAAGGTAGATCAACCTTTTGTGCCTGATCTAATAGAGCAGGTCACTCATATGTAGATGGTGACTCTAGCGACTCTAAGAAGAGCCTTGAAAAGGAGCTTGGCATTCCATCTGTGTTACTCCTGGTGTAAGGAGGACCAGGGCTATATTGAGGACACCTGGCAGTGATCTAGGTGTACGCAAGTGTATGAGGGATAGGTACCTTGTTGACAGGCTGAGATATGATGAATATACAGCCCATCATTATGCTTACATGGTTAAAGCAATAAAGGAGTTGGAGCCCACTTGTTTTGAGCAAGAACTTGGAAATAAGAAATGGGAAGATGCCATGAATGAGGAGATGGCAACATTAGATACAAATGCAACATGGGAGTCAGTGCCTTGTGCAAACAAAAAAGAAGGCAATTAGATGTAAGTAGGTGTATAAAGTTAAGAATAATGCTGATGGTTCAGTAAGCAGGTATTGCATGGTGATTTGCAAGAAGAAGTATGCATGATACAACCACTAGGTTATGAGAGTGATGGCAACATTAGATACAAATGCAACATGGGAGTTAGTGCCTTGCGCAAACAAAAAAGAAGGCAATTAGATGTAAGTGGGTGTATAAAGTTAAGAATAATGCTGATGGTTCAGTAAGCAGGTATTGCATGGTGATTTGCAAGAAGAAGTATGCATAATACAACCACTAGGTTATGAGAGTGATGCTGCACACCCAGATTTTGTGTGCAGGTTACGCAAAGCCTTGTATGGCTTGAATTAGGCACCTAGGGCATGGTCAAAAAAGATCAGGGAGTATCTTGTTACATTGGATTTCAAATATCCAATGCAGATTTTTCACTTTATGTGAAAAAGACAAATAGAGAGATCATGTTATTAGTCATCTATGTGGATGACTTGATTATCATTGGTGATAGTAGTGATGCTGACATGCATGATGTAAGGAGGCTTTTGAAGCAGAAGTTTGAAATGAAGGATTTGGATGAGCTGTGGTATTTCTTGGGTAAAGAGGTGGTGAGATCACCTCATGGCATTTTGTTATTTGCAGAGGTAGTATGGCTTGGAGATGTTGTCCAAGTATGGTATGACAACCTATAAGCCTATTTTAATGCCATTGGAGCATAACACAAAGCTTTGTGTAGATACATGTGAGCTTTTGAAGGACCCTACTACGTACATGCGCATAGTGGGTAGCTTGATCTATATTCCTAGGCCGCAGACTTGAGCTATGCTATTGGACTTGTGAGTCAATTTATGTAGGTCTCTAGGAAGCCACACTTGGATTATGCGGCTAGATGGATTCTCACGTACATAAAGTCCATAGTTGATTATGACATTTTCTATGAGGGTGGTATAGAGATACAGATACATGGGTACACAGATGCTAATTGGGATCGTAGTGTTACAGACAAGAGATCTACCAGTGGTTTTATGTTCTCATTTGGGAGTGTTGTTGTGACTTGGAGCAGTAAGAAGCAGCCAACAGTTGCCTTATCGAGTACAGAGGCGGCAGAGTACAGGGGTGCCGCTATGGCAACTTGTGAGGTAGCTTGGTTTCAAAAGCTATTTGGTGATACGGGTGAGCGAGTGGATAGGGAAGTTGTTATTTATTGTGACAATACGGGTAGCATACAATTGGCTAGTACACCATGCTTTAACGAAGTACCTTGAGGTAGCGAGTGGATAGGGAAGTTGTTATTTATTGTGACAATACGGGTAGCATACAATTGGCTAGTACACCATGCTTTAACGAAGCACATTGAGGTGTACTATCACTTTGTGAGGAAGAAGGTTCTAGCAGGTGATATAGATTTGGTATATGTAAGCACAGCGGATCAAGTGCCTGACATCTTTACGAAGGCATTGGGCATAGAGAAGCTCCAAAGGTTTAGGATCTTACTTGGAGTGTAGTGTGTGGAGTTGAGCTTGAGGGAGGGGAGTGCAGTGTGTGGAGTTGAGCTTGAGGGGGGGAGTGTTGAGATATTAAGCTCAACTAGTGCTACGGTAGACATTCATGACCCGCCTAGGTGATATCTTCCACACTTATGCCACTGGCATGGTTGGTGAGATTATGGTTGATATGCAGCCAGTGGATGACAGGTTGTGTGATAGCCATTTTGGAGTACTAGAGTTATGGCATAGTTATAGTGCCAGCTCATATAGTCGGGTTCACAGTATGGACCAACCATTTTGTAAGTTATTGTAGGAGAGTACTTTTCCTTTATGTATATTATTTTAGGAGAGTACTTTCCCTTTTGTATGTACTTTTAGTTTTATAGTAGTAGAGAAGATAAGAAGATAGAAGAAAATTCAGCAATCCATCTCTCTCTCTTGTGTCTTGCACTCTCTTGTATGTGTGTGTTTGTTTGCAAGGAACTCGAGCTCTCTTTCTCCCCCGCATTCTCTTTAGTTATAAATTTATATGTGTAGGATATCATGCTAGCTCCATGAGGCATCAAAAAAATCCAAGGATGGGTCAATTGCCGATGATATCCAAAAATTTCCATAGAATATTACACCTTCAAATGAACGAAAAAACTCCACGAATTAGCATCCAAAATAGCCCTCTATCAATGTACCATGCAAGTACATAATCCCCATGAGACTGCAAAACATGCATATGCTCAAATTCCTCCAAAGAGCTCTCCAAAATTGAGACTTCCATGAGTTAACAAAAAATTCCAACAAGCATATATCCCTTAATTTCCTTCATAAAGTCTCACGGAGATCTTCCCAAAAGTGCTTCATATCCACCCAATGTAGAAGCGAGCTCATCCCTTGTAATCCTTTCCACTTGATAAGATAGTCAACCATTGTCCAGTTTGCGAAGTACCTGCTCTCGTGTTCCCAACACTCTTTCTGGCACATAATGGTACTCATTATAATGTAGAACCCATGGGCATGTGTAAATAATGTGCCAAAGGCTTATGGACATGGGAACATAGGGGCCTATACTCAAGTTGGGGCTCCTGCACACACTGATAAGTGTGAAAAGGACAAGTGGTAAATAAGTGAATGTAAGTACCGAATCACATTTATTCAAATACTAATCAAGATTTTATGTTTCTTACTAATGAGCTTTCTATAGCCAAGGTAGTACTACTCCCTTTTGAGTGTAAATCAATGTGGTACTCCATTGAGTGTAACCCCTTCTTATATTCATGTTGTTTTTTGGTTTTAATAGGCTATGGATAGTATCTTTTTTCATTTCTACATCAGGGTGATATTTAATACTTGATATTCTAACCTGGCTGAAGTTGCATGTAGATATAATAAGAATATTTATAAACATCACAACTCAGTATTAATCATATTTATAAGTTATATAATTGTTCTCCTTAATTTGACTTCTTTGTGCCTCCATCTACCTATGTAAGAGGTTGCAAAATTCATTAAATGGAGAGATTTCATCCTCAAACCAAAATTTTTAAGAAATTTCTTCATCAATCTCTTTATCATGCTTGGCTACATCTAGTATGTGATCAACTTTTTGCATGAATAGAGATTTCATAGGAAATTTTGATTTTCTTGAATCTTTTGAGATTCTTGGAAAATTAGGGTTGGCATCAGCCTTTTCATGGATATGAGAACTCATAAGAGAGGTTAATTAGTGCTTATTAAGCCTTAATTAAGTCATTACATTAGCTAATATCTCTACATTAGCTAATTCTTCAATCTTGGCCTTTCTCAAGTGTGCATCTAGGCTTTCATAACAAAAACCCTAATCTCATCTAATTGATCAATTCCTCATGCCATTCACATACTAATCATTGTTCAAAGTTGATCATATATAATGACTATGCATCAATTAGTCTAAACTATCATGATTTTCTTCATGCTTTTGGAGTTCTTGATTAGAGTGGGTTTGAGAACCATAAGCAATAATGATTCTTTCATCAAGCCTTGATTACTTGTTAATCGACTTGCCGAGAAAATCATGGAAGCCACATTATGGTCATTGGAATTGGCTTGATTGACTGCATATTGAAAAAGGGGATTGCATTGAGTAATGGATGCATTATAATGGATTGCATTGAGTAATGGATTGCATTGAGTAATGGATGCATTATAATGGATTGCATTGAGTAATGGATTGCATTGAGTAATGGATGCATTATAATGGATTTGGTTCAAACTTATGCTCAATGTGAATGCTTTTCTTTGTACTCGAGCCCATGGTGAGGGACTTTGGACCGGAATCATTTGGGACAAGCAAAAGGCTATTGGATCTATAAGTTGTAATGATTGGCATGTTATATAAATGCCGTTGGTATGTCTCATATACTCTCATCCATTTCTATGCTTTCCATTTCTTCTTGTACTATTAGAAAGCTAGTTATTATGAGGGTACCTTGGCAATTAGTGGAGAGGCCAAGGAGAGAATGTCTTGAATCCGGTGTGCCATGAGTGCCGTGGAAAAGTGGTACATTGAAGGATAGGTACATGGAGTGAAGACATGGTCTCAACTCTTGCCATTGGATTTTAAACTTTGGTAAGAGGGTAAAAAGGCTTGGCTTTGGGAGATCGGCAAGGAAAGCTCTACATCGACTTACATCAAAACCTCTACATCCATTTTCCTTAATCCAATCAAGTGGCAATGGTTTCAAGGACACTTGGCATGCACTTGGCAATACATGGTTCACAATATGATTATGCAAGGATGCATAGTTGATCTCTTTGATTGCATTCGATTATGTTTGTATTATCCGCTTCCAAATGCAATCAAGTTATGACAAATTTTATCCAAAAGTGAGTCAAGATGCATTGAAAAGATGTTGATTGGATGCCACATGATGCTATGGGTATGCCAGAATGCATTGGTGCAAGGGTATGCAAAAAGGGATCCTTACAGTGGTTGACATTTGGGCATAATCTGTAGATTTTGCAAAAGTGCAATTCAGTCTAAGGGTTTTTGGGCTGACCCAAATTGGACATCTACAATTCTTTCACCATCGTAACACCTTCCAAACAAGCCAAATGGCATACCATTTGGAGCTATTGGTGAGCGGTTATACCCGTTTTCATGGGACTGCCATGTTTTGGCAGTTTGTAAACCAAAAGTGATCTTATGGATTAAAATTGATGGGTGTATAGTACGCTGAGTAGTCCCCGTGGAAGATTCACGAGAAGACATATGATTGTCTCTTGTTTGATTATGAAGGCTTAGAAAATGTGGATCATGATGCATACAAGGGAGAATTGTCACATGACAATACTGTCCATACATGTGTTGATGAACATGCATATATGGGTAGTACACATGTTGCTCATGGAGATAATGATAGTCTTGAGATGACATATTTTACTCCTATTGATCATGACTGTCACATAGATTTTACGCATGCTCTACATGTTGATGAAGAAGTATACATGGTAGCAGTAAACATGTCGATCTTGAGAATGACACCGATGCTTATGGGGATGCTAGTTATGAGGCATGTGCCTCTATATTTTGTGGATGCCATTCCTATGAGATAGGAGGATTCGGTGCTATGGCCATTGATGATGGAGTACCTCATACCGATATGTTGTTGGGTTTGTATTCCGGATTTTTAGATGCACCGTTATGTCTTCCTTTCGATCCAGGAGGTCACACCATTGTTTCATGGTGGTTGGATAGTCTACATGATGGTTATCCATTCGATCCACAAGGATTGTGTTAGATCACCGTAACACCACTATGGGCGCTACCACAGGAGGGGATGGCCTCTTGTGCCACAGAGGAAGAATGAGGATTGCCCCTCATCCCCCAGGCTATATAGTGTGTGGCCTGCCGTCCACACTAGCCTAGCCGCCCATGACTCCGCATGGGTATCCTCTCCCACTGAACCCCGGATGGCCACGTCCTCGACGCTCCGGCCGAGGGACATTGATGCTCGCTAAAGCCCCGTCTGGCCATCCGATCTGCCGACGGTTCACAGGCGTTACAGCCTACGTGACATTACTCCCCCCTTAAGAAGAGTTTTCGTCCTCGAAAACAAACTGGGGAAACCTCTTGAAAATTGCACTACGGCGTTTCCAACAAGAAGCTGCCTCCTCATCCTTGTCTGTCCATTTAACAAGTACCTCCTAGTACACTTTATGTCGGGTTTGTCTGTCACGATACCCTAGAATCTTTTCAGGTTCATGTGGTATCTTTGGTGGCTCTATCAAGTCCACCAAAATCTCTGGAGAAACTGCGTTCTCTAACCCGTGAACTGATTTCTTCAGTTTATTGACATGGAAGACAGGATGGACTTGAGAACTCTCCGGTAACTCAAGTTTTATGCTACGTCCCCAATCTTCTTAAGGATTTTAAAAAGACCATAATATCTCGGAGAAAGTTTATCACGCTTTCTCGTTTTCATGGTTTGTGACTGTGTAGGAACCTTGAGGAATACAAAGTCACCTTCTGCAAAGGTCACCTTTCTACGTCCTTTATCCGCATAAGTTTTAGCGCGATCTTGAGCGTTACGAATGCTCTCACGTGCGGCTCTGAGCATATCATTCATATCTTCAAGGAAATCCTTGACAGATTGAATCTTCTCCTTTTCTAGGCCTACAGCCATCGAAGATCTCAGCTGGACTCCATACATTAACATGAATGGTGTAAATCCAGTCGCGCTGAGTGTTTGGAGCTGTTATAGGCAAACTCCAATAAGGGCAAGTACTCTTCCCAATTAGATTGCTTCTTCCTAACATAAGAACGTAACATATCCTCTAGAATTTGGTTAACTCTTTCAGTTTGACCATCAGACTCCGGATGATCTGTCGTACTCATACTCAGAGTAGTATCCAACTTTTTGAAGACTTCTCTCCAAAAATGACTGTTGAACTTTCTATCTCTATCCAACACTATATCTGTGGGCAGGCCATTTAGCTTGTAGAGATGTTCAATAAAGAGTTTTTCCAACTCTGGCGTTTTAATAGTTTTCTTCGTGGCGATAAACTTTGCCATTTTAGTTAACCTGTCCACTACCACCCACACCGAGTCATTCCCTCGATTCGTCTTGGGTAAACCGATAATGAAATCCATGGAAATGCTTTCCCATTTCCCCTGAGGAATCTTTAGCGGATGGAGTAGTCCAAGCCATACAGCCACTCCCTGCCTAGATATACGTCTACTCTGGCTAGGTGCATGACCTGAAAGTCAAGCGGAGCCTCGTAGTCCTGCATAGATAATGGTACCCCCAAACTACGGTATTCCATACCGTTTTGTCATACCCGTTGGCTAGGCCAAGAGTATACTCATGATCGCTCTGGGTCTCAGTCAACTCCAACTTCTTGACTAAAACGAGTAGTTCAAGAAGTTGTGGCTAGCTCCATCATCGATAAAAACTGTGACTCTACAGCCACCTATGGTGCCATACATGCGCACCATGTCATGGGGACCTACCCCAGTAGGCTGCCACATCACTGGTATCACCACCGAGAACAAACGTGATGCTCATCACAATGACACACTATCACCTCTCTGAACTATGGGAAACTGAGAGAGTCTCTGCACAGAGTCTCTGCACTGTATGCAACTACCTAGAGGATTTACCATCTCTTTTGGGCTCGTTGCCGCTCGTGCTGGCTTTAAGCTTTGGACACTCAGCCTTCGTGTGCCCTACATCGTTGCAATTAAAGCAGCGATTTTCCTTTTGCGCTTTAATATACTCCTCTTTTTTTGGACTTCGTTGTCTCTTTTCTTCCTGGATGGTTACGGTTTTTTAGACCAATGACCACCCTGTCCTCCCTGGTCCATCCTATCCCCCTGCTTATCACTGCGGAACCCTTTTCTTTTAGGGCCTGACCTCCTTTTCTCACTACCCTCGGCCCTGCTCGAACCACCACACGCACTACGGCGCTTGATGTCATCGAATATCTGTGCATACTTAATTGCCTCTGCTAAGTCTTTAGGCTGTAAGGGCTCTACGTACTCAAGGTAATCATCTTTGAGGCCTCTTTTAAAGCCTCGCAATGTCTGGAATTCATTGATCCCCTTTAGCTTGAGTACTATCTCCCTATAATCTGAGATGTACTGAGTCAGTGATTTGTTCTCCATCGAGCACCTGTCCCATAACTCCCAGCTTCTCTCCACCTCATTAACAAGCAACAACTCTTTTCGAAACATCGTTTCAAACTCCGTCCAAGTGGCAGGACGAGTTGTCAAACTCATCCACCACTTGTACGCTTTGGCTGTTAATGAGAGGCTAGTCTCTACGGGCTGGCTAGGCTGCTGTCGCAGTGCGTGCAAGTCTGACCACTTCGCTAGAAACATGTTGACCAAGTCCTTGTTTCTCTCCTTCTCTTCGCCACCAAAACTAGGCGGCTTCAAGTCTTTCAATAATGACGAAGCTGTCTCTACGGACGGTCTTGCAGGCGCATGAGCCTGTACTCCTGCAACCACTGGCGAGGCTACGCTCATCCATGCCGCAGGAGCTCGTCTATCACGAGGAGTCGGAGTACTAGCCGAGGCGGCTGTCAGTGCATCTAACCGTGTGGAGATGCTCTATAGCATCGTGACTAAGTCAGCCTGGACTTTACCCATATTGTTCAATTTTGCATTAAGATATTTAAAAAGTCCACTAGAGAGCTCCATCTCTCTCAGGACGTCGGCAGGGTCCAATAGGTCATAATTGTCATCATCATATTCCAAGAGGTCCTCCTCGGTCCCCTCGGCGATGTCGGTGTTCATGTCATCTGGCTCATCGACCAGAAAGGGGTCATCTGCTATACTGTGGCCGTTGTGCGGGCTCGCTGGGTCCTAAGGCGGGGTCAATAGATGAGGAGGGCGCTGGCAGATCACACGTGATCGACGAGCGCACTCCGGACCGGACAATGGTCAGGCGTATACGACCTGACAATTCGATCGAGGTCAAATCTGCTGAGGACAAGAGACCTGAAAACCCTAGAGAAGTAGAAGGCTACGCCTAGCAGACATATTTAAATTCTTGCACAAATAAAAATGCGAGAACTCAAAAATTACAAAAAAGAACGCTAATAAAATGAGCAGTGGAGAGAGAATAGTCACCCCCCTTATGGTTGCTTGCAACTGTCGTCGCGACTGCTGATTTGGGTTGCGCTACGAGCCTCTACAAGCGTCGCTACTCCGGGATGCTCCGATCCGAGAGAGAAAGGTGCTTGCAACTCATAAAAAAATTATTCCTTGTGGGAACCTGTGTGCCTGAACCACCCTGGATTATCCCTCGCCGGGATTATCCCTCCACTGCCGGGAGAGAGGTGTTCGTTGGGATAAAAAAACAAAAAAAAAAATTGGCTGGCCGCCCGGCTGCGCTGGCCTGCTGGCTGGCTGCTTGTGGGCTAGCCGCCGGGCGCGCTGGCCTGGCTGGTCGCCTGTGGGCTGGCCGTCGACACTGCCACCTGTGGGCTGGCTGGCCTGGCTGGCCGGCCGTCAGCTCACCAAGTAGGCCGCCCGCTGGGCAGGCTGCCGTCGCAGCCCTTATAATGTTCGCTCCATAGAGTCGACAGCACCAGACAGCCGTTATTACAAGGTTCGCTAGGCAGGCCACCAGTTCCCTCCACATACGACCTCTTCTCTCGCCGCCGCCCGCAGACAAGCTCCAAAGCAAAAAAAAAAAAACACAAAAATTGCTTACCTGCAATGGAGAGCTTGGGTGTGTGCAACGGAGAGAGAGAGAGAAAGAGAGAGAGGAAAACCTTCCTTCCAGCTATGGCCGCCTCCCTCCACACAGTCAATTGTACCCTCTAGAGAGATAAGGATAAGATTTTTTATTGAATGGTTGAAAACCATTGAGTGGGCTCCGGTCCCCGGTCACGCATAGACCCTGACCAAATGGAACTGACGCTCTGATACCAATGTTAGATCATCGTAACACCACTACAGGCGCTACCACAGGAGGGGACGGCCTCTGGCTCACCACCCAGCCACCACAGAGGAAGAATGAGGATTGCCCCTCATCCCCCAGGCTATATAGTGTGTGGCCTGCCGTCCACACTAGCCTGGCCGCCCATGTCCACATGGGCGTACTCTCCCACTGAACCCCGGATGGCCACGTCCTCGGTGCTCCTGTCGAGGCGTTGATGCTAAAGCCCCATCTGGCCATCCGATCTGCCGTTGGTCAACAGGCGTTACAGCCTACGTGACAGATTGGCTAGTCGCATCACCGACATGGTTTTTCTATATTCTTTATTTGATCTCGACAGTTTGATAGCCATTGCTTTGGATTCTATATGGCTTGGATCTACATTTCATCCATGCGGTCATAGTTGTGTGGATTACCTCATCTTCGGGGCGATACTCATAGCTTTTCCATTTGACCTCGGTGGTAGGATCCATCTATGAGAAGGATTGTTCACATTTTTAGTGGATTTACTTGTGGATGAGGATGCATGACAACCACTTTCTTAGGTGCAATAACAAGCTCTATTATGTGAGGATGTGATTGAGCCATTTGGTATTCAATATATGGGCTTTTATGACTCCTACAATGGAAGATGTGCATTCTAGAATTTTTTGGACAGATTTGGCAGAGGCACTTTTTGGAGTCCATTAGTGATCTCAATGAGCTCTAATGCTGACTATGATGGTAGTTTATGATATGTAGATGGGGCTCATTTTGAAGTGTACTCATGAGAGATTTGCAATTGGTTTTTCGACATCGACATGGGCTTCCATAATAGTATACTACGCTTCAAGAGCACTTCTTTTATGATTGGAGGGTCTAGTTCCACATTGCTCATGGATGAGGTCACTTGAAAATCTTTGGATTATATGCAACAATATGGCATACTTGAGGAAGGTCTTGCTTAACCAAGTGGCATGATTTGTATGGAGAAAATGCTGTAATTTCTAACAATTTTGGTGAGGTCCATTGTTGGGGTCGATGCTCTACTCCTCCAACAAACTTCAATGGTCATCACAATGGAAGAATGTGATGCAGGACATGTTTGGCTAAAGTGTATGCATAATTTGTTGCCTATTTCATGGAGATTTCATGAAGAATATTTCAAAGGATTTCATCTACAACAAGGGCTACCACAACAGTTTCACACATATGCATTGAAAATGAAGTTTCATGGACTTCCTTACATTTGGAGAGCATATTTGGGACCTTCACTACTTCACATTGATTTCAATTGAGGCTATGTTGAATTGTAGATATCGTATATGATTTTGAGGATAAAATCTTTGGGAAGAAGAGATGGTTTGTAATGAAAAAAAAAGCTCTAAAACATGTAAATAATGGGCCATGGGCAAGGCTACTATAAATACGGCCTTGGGTTCATTGGCTCCTTTCATGGAGATGGCCTTTCATGGTCTAGGACTCATGGCAAGATTGATAGCCATCCTCATGGTGGTGAGAGGTTAAATCACTTAGGCCTTATCCACATACTTTCTTTGCTACATGTGTATATGGATTTCTTCTCTTTTCATCATAATCACATAGATTTCTCATATGTGTTTGATGCTCATCAAATGGATGCTAGATTTGGACTTTATGTATTTGGTCTAGATCCATTTCACCATCTCTTGTTACCTCTATCTAGGCATAGAGACCTCTCCCTTCACCCCTTTAGCAAAGAAGCATTCCAGTGTGACAATGAAGTGAGGACGAGGACGAACGAGCTAGCGCACCCATATAGGAAAATTACAGCTTGTGACTCTAAGGCAAAACCCAATGATACATGCTTCAACAAGGCTAAGGTGAGCTCTTGACTTAAACAAACGCCAATGAGGCGCACACAACCACTCGACCCACTTCAGTAAATATTTGTAGAGCATGCATCACAAAAGCTCACGCATTAACAATCAATGTTTGTAGAACCTACAACACGATGTTGTAGTAAGGTTCTCCCCTTCTAAAATAGGGGAAACACTTAAGATAGTCTACTAAGTCTTAACTTGGAGAAAATCTCCCATTTATCGACACCTTGACCATGGATACGATTCAAAGGTAAGACCTAGTCCTATCCCGTAGGGGGAATCACCCATAGGATAATTGATCATAAATTGGGCAACTACTAGACTTGATTTCTAGTAGCAACGCTTTTTTCCTCATCCATGCAAGGCACAGCCGCTGGCCTAGTCTTCTAGAATAGAGTTGCCCAAGAACCTATTTATCTAGCGTAGGGCTTTCACTTAATCTGTTGGAAAGCTACCCGACTAATCAGGTCCACCCGTCCGTAGGATGGTGCCGTCTTGGGGCATTCCATCCTCCCACTTTCCACCCTACTCACGCGTCAATTTGTTTTCTAATTAATCCTACCACACTATTTGACATAAATAAACATGTTCCTTAATTAAGACCCTTTTACAAGGTTTGTTAAAACAGTCTTTTTCCACAATACAATAATGCCAAAGACAAGATATATAAAAAAAGTTTATACATGAATCAATTCCATACAAGTCAAACCGGCTCTGTTATTCTTTTCCTTTATACTACCACTGATCTAGAATTCGGCCTTCCACCTCTACATGCTGGGCAAAACCCTATAGGACCATACACCTCATCGTCGCGGCCATACACCTCTCGAGGTAATATTCTGACGTTTTTGGGAAGGGGCCATCTTGGACGTCATCTTGTAGGGCTCGCTATCGCGGTCGAAATGCTCCAGTCAGATCTCAATTCTGAGATCGTTTGCTCACCGTATGAGCAAAAGACCACAGCACATAAACCCTCTCTAAGGCTAAAACCTCTTGCCAAAGTCCACGGAAATGGGGGGGGATTGTGAGATGTCCTTAACACAAAAACATCTTGTTGAAGGGGAGAAGGGCTGCTATAAGTCTCTTCACACAGGGGGAGGGGAGGGGGGGTTGGGGGAGAGAAGAGTTAAGGACACTGTCTCCTAGCAAGAGGGGGATAGAGGAAAATTGCCTTATCTGAAAAGTGGCAAATGAGGGGGTGTGAAGAGGGGTGGCTGTAAGGGGCGGCTTTACTACAGCAAGTACACTGCACAGGGACAGACAGCGGCACAACAGAGCATAAGCTACATAGAAATGCGTGGTGCCCATGGAGCACCTCGGGGGTTTATATAACTGTGGGGTACGGGTATGGGCACTGTGCAAAGCAAGGACGAAAGGACGGTGTACCAACAAAGGCTATAGATCAGTGGCCTGCATGGCTCAGGGGGAAAGGTACGGTGTCGGTTAACAGGGAAAGGAGTGGTACGCATGTACCTTATCTGGTCAGTGGGGCAGCATGGGTGTCCACGTAGCGGTACGTGTGGACCACACAGTGGGCGGTCGTCCTTTGGTTCTTGTGCGGCCATCGTACGGGCACCTTGGTAAGTGTGTACGGTCCAAATTTTAGGACGGGGTTCCCAAATTTGGAGCGTCGACCTCGATTTGCGTGCCGAGCCACCTCGGGGGAAGAAATTTTTTTTTTTGTCCAGGATGTTCTCCTGGTCGTTGGGGTGCAGACCGTTTGTCAATCGAACGCCCGATCGTGCATTTATTAAGGTTTAAAGGTCGTTGCTTTTTAACTAAAAATGACTGAAATTTGCATATAAGCTTGATCCGATGTCCGTTTTGGATGCTGTAAATTCCTATATTATGGTAAAATCACGCGCAGATTCCAAATTTGGACTCAAAATTTGAAGAGTCTAAGTAGAAATGACTCATTTAATAAAATAATTGATTTTTATACTATAAAAACTCATAAATTTATCTATTACATGGACATTTCTTTATAAGTGAAGATGGGTATGTTACATCCTTCCCCCCTTAAAGAAATCGAGCTGTCCTCATCTCATCATGAATTGGGGATAATCCTTTAAGAGTGTAGCTTCATCTTCCCAAGTTGCATCCTCTTCAGGGTAATCTTTCCACTATACTAGATGTTCTACAAGAGTTTTATTTCGGAGTTACCTTTCCCTAGAATCTATGATGCTACTGAGCTATAATTCAAGGACTCCTTGAGTAGGGATTACAAATTGTTCATCATCAAGAATATGATCGAGACTGGGTACATAAGGTTTTAACAAACTTACATTAACAAACTTACATGAAATACATTGTGGACACCATGGTGTCACGGAACTCGAAATTTGAGGAGTGACTAGCAGTCTCGAAGATGCATTGGAAAACTACAAACTTCGAGTAGGCATCTTCCTCTTCCTACAATCATTCAAACATCAATTCAACTTGTTTTTTTTAGTAGGATGCTTTTATTAATTAGCATTATGTTAGGTAAAACATTCATTGTAAAACACTCCTTAAATGGTAATTCCTAGGAGCTAAGATCGGCTCCGATACCAATTGTAAGGTTCCCCCCTTCTAAAATAGGAAAAATACTTAAGATAGTCCACTAAGTCTTAACTTGGAGGAAATCTCCTATTTATCGACACCTTGACCATGTAGAGATTCAAGGATACGATTCATAGGTAAGACCTAGTCCTATCCCGCAGGGGGAGCGTGATCTTCTAAAAATCAAATCACCCATAGGGTAATTGATCATAAATTGGGCAACTACTAGACTTGATTTCTAGAGGCAACGCTTTTTTCCTCATCCATGCAAGGCACAGCCACTAGCCTAGTCTTCTAGAATAGAGTTTCCCAAGAACCTATTTATCTAGCGTAGGGCTTTCACTTAATCTGTTGGAAAGCTACCCGACTATCAAGTCCACCCATCCGTAGGATGGTGCCGTCGGGGCATTCTATCCTCCCACTTTCCACCCTACTTACGCGTCAATTTGTTTTCTAATTAATCCTACCACACTGTTTTAACATAAATAAACATGTTCCTTAATTAAGGCCCTTTTCACAAGGTTTGTTAAAACAGTCTTTTTCCACAATACAATAATGCCAAAGATAAGATATATATAAAAAGTTTATACATGAATCAATTCCATACAAGCCAAAACCGACTCTCTTATTCTTTTCCTTTATACTGCCGATGATCTAGAATTCGGCCTTCCAGCCTCTACATGCTGGGCAAAACCCTACGGAACCGTACACCTCATCGTCAGCCCGCTGGTGGGCGAGGACTCAAGCCGGCCTGTCGCCCTCAGGCTCCATTGCTCGATCCTCCCGCCCCTCAGAGGGATGTTTGCACACTAGGGTGGGCTTATTCACCGCACTAGCCTGGGCCCTCAGAACTAGACAGCATCATAATCTCTCGCCTCAATCGACGAACCTTATTCTCCCAATGGTATGAGGGATACCTTGGGCCATTCCCGGGCTTTGCTAACGACCCCGCGCGGCTACACAAGCACGAAACGGAGTTAGCGTCGAAGCCAGGAAAAACTTGCACTCTTTAAAGATAACAATTTCAATGCAATTCATTGAATACATCATCACTCAATTCGTAACTTCATACAATTTTATGTCATTATTTTAAAAGAAAAATATACACATTTATTGACACTAATATTTTAAAAAAACTCTACTTTAAAAGATGACCAAGCTAACCTGGCCACCACTTCCTTGAGGAGCTTGTAAAGGGAGGGTTGGAGCCGCATTGGGAGCATCTTCTCTAATCTCGTTGTTGCGCGCTCCCCCCGAGGTAATATTCCGACGTTTTCGGGAAGAGACCATCTTGGACGTCGTCTCGTAGGGCTCGCTGTCACGGTCGAAACGCTCCAGTCAGATCTCAATTCTGAGATCGTTTACTCACCGTATAAGCAAAAGACCACAACGCATGAACCCTCTCTAAGGCTAAAACCTCTTGCTTAAGTCCACGCAAAATGGAGAGGAGGGGGGGGGGGGGGATTGTGAGATGTCCTTAACACAAAAACGTTTTGCTGAAGGAGAGAAGGGCTGATGTAAGTCTCTTCACAGGAAAATTACCTTATCTGAAAAGTGACAAATGAGGGGGTGTGGAGAGGAGTGGCTGTACTACAACAAGTACACTGCACAGGGACAGACGACGGTACGGACGACGGCACAGTAGAGCATAAGCTACGCAGAAATGCGTGTTGCCCATGGAGCACCCCGATGGTTTATATAACTGTGGGGTACGGGTATGGGTTCTGTGCAAAGCAAGGACGAAAGGACGGTGTACCAGCAAAGGCTGTAGATCAGTGGCCTGCATGGCTTAGGGGGAAAGGTACGGTGTCGGTTATCAAGAAAAGGAGTGGTACGCACGTACCTTATTTGGTCAGGGACAGCATGGGTGGCCACGTAACAGTACGTGTGGACCACACAGTGGGGGTTCGTCCTTTGGTTCTTGTACGGCCATCGTATGGGCACCCTGGTAAAAGTGTACGGTTCAAATTTTGGGACCGGGTCCCCAAATTTGGGATACCGACCTCGATTTGCGTGCCGAACCGCCCCGAGGGGCAAAATATTTTTTTTGTCCGGGATGTTCTCCTGGTCACAATGTTGTCTTGGGAGACATGGACCTCATTAGGCCACCCACCCCTCACATAGGGAAGTTACAACTTGTGGCTCTAAGACAAGACCCAACGATACATCCTTTGGCAAAGCTAAGGTAAGCTCTTAACTTGAACACTCACCAATGAGGCTCACATAACCACTCAAACATAGTAAATATCTATAGAGCATGCATCACAGAAGCTCACACCGCGACAATCAATATTTGTAGAGCTTGTAACAAGATGTTGCGGTAAAGATGAGGACCCAAAATATGAGCCCCTATTGAAGCCTAACAACTCTTTTGTGGAAGAGTTTTTGGCAATCACGAACACTCTTCCACAAAACCTTGGAAGAAGGTTTGTGTGATTGGACAGTAGCGATATGACATCCCTTCTCATACTAGGCGCCTTTGAAACAGAACTAATAATAAACCCCCCTCACCTAACCTAGAGTTCCCCTACCTAGCTACCTATCCAACCTTGGTTGACACATAGGCTAATCACAATGTTGAAGATGTGTACCTCATTAGGCCACCCACCCCTCACATCATCCGTAGCTACCATCTCTGCACCTAATCCATAACCGTGCCAGATGCCCAGAAGCTAAATTTTACATTTGAACTAAACCTGATCTTGCAAGTTTCACCTCACCCATACACGTACAATGAAAGAGTGTATCATCCTCGTCGAGACAGAATGTATTAGAACCACTAATTGGATTCACTCGGTCAAAAAAAAAACAATAACACTCCAACTTTTACACAAGGTGAATACTATGTACCCTTGGTGGACGAGGACACCCCAAACCTTTCAACATCTAAAACCTCGTCCTCCAACTTCAAGCCATTCTCTTAGGTAACCCTTACACCTCAACATTTCTCCTATCTTGCCGCGCTGATCACCCCCTCAAAACATAATGGAAATCCCAAACCTCATCGACGAAGCAAAACCTTCTCAATGAAGATAAATTTCTTTACTTAATTTGCATTAAAAAACCCCATATATCATTCAATTCATGATTTTGCTATGATATCAAGCAATTTCATCTTACCCTAAGTGTGAAGATATGTACGCGAAAGTGTGATTAAAAGCTCACTATGTATAGGGGCCGCATTCAACATAACAATGAAGCTGCATTTGTAGATAAAGAGTTGAAAAAAAACACAAAGGAGGTTATTTCCCTGAGGGTTAAAACCTAGCCATAATATATTCTCAATAAGTAGAAATTTTCAAGGTATGAAAGTTCGCGAGAGTTTGGCCCAATGATCGAACAAGGAAAAGTGCCACTTTTCTATTTTTAAGAAACAATAGGGCATTTAGATTCAAAATTGGAGGGAATGCCAACAATGGAGATCCAATTCACCATAAACTAAGAAGTAAGACCAACGTTAAAATGAGAATCTTCCACCTCATCATTGGTGCCTTTATTAGATTTATTGTCGACAACTAAAACGGAAATTAGAATCTTCCACCTCATCATTGGTGTCTACATTAGATTTACTGTTAACTAAAACGGTTGAAGAATACCTATAGCCACTACATTAGAAAAAAATAAGATTGTGCATTTTTCACTCGGGAGCGGATAATATACTAAACCTTAGTCTCAATGCACACCGACGAATTTTAATGCGCCCGGTCCTCACAAATTGATCTAGAACTAGAACAAGTTAAGAACCTGGATCAAGGTCCCGACTTGAGACGTTGCAGTAGCACCGATTCCAATTGACCTATAGATGAAGATCAACTGAGAGTTTAGGGGATTATCACCCTGCACGAACAGCAAGAGAGCATAATCCTCAATCCTTAAATGTGTTGAGATAAGGCCACTAATTAGCCGGAGGAGTAGAGTTTGGTACAGAAATGACCGATTTTGTTAGCCCTAATTTCAAAAGAGACAAAGAGCGATGTGAATGCAATTAGACAATCTATCGCAAACTGATGCAACTAACGAATTACTGAAAAGTTAGCCACAAGTAGATTTAGCCCGAACAGCAGAAAAAAAAGGCAATTGAGCAGTTTGGCAAATGAGAAGGATTTGTTGCTCTATGAAGAGAGTATTAAGTTCTGTTTCCTGCAGATTTTTGTTCGTTTTACTGATATGTAGTAGGCTAGGTTAAGAGACTCAGGCCACTTCCCCTCCTCTCTTCCTATTCTCGGTATATTCAGTTTGGTGCTTCTAATTAGTACAAAAGAATAAAACCTGTCAGTGCTATTTAAACAAGTTTGCCTATTCATGATCATACTACTGACTTCATAAGA
Source organism: Cibotium barometz (assembly GCF_041138505.1). Taxonomy (NCBI): domain Eukaryota; kingdom Viridiplantae; phylum Streptophyta; class Polypodiopsida; order Cyatheales; family Cibotiaceae; genus Cibotium; species Cibotium barometz. Next base: position 4,290,420 of record NC_141056.1, read on the forward strand.
GACGGCCTCAGAGCCACTGCCCACTCTCTTCAACGCTGTTACTTTCCCATTTCATATACGTCGTCACCGTCACCGTCTCCGTTGCTCTTCCTCTCCTCGTTCCAACTATTCATGAATTGAGAGAGAACCAAAAAGTACAAAATTTTCTCACTGATGTAGCACACAGAGCTCATAATTGCAACAGCAACCTGCTTGGTAACAATCCAGCCCACTGAATTTGCACCTTACTCAACCTGAAAGTAAGGCGTAATCTGTAAAGGTGACACAGGCATGCACACGCACACATATATATATGAACGTGGTTTGACAAGAGTTGGACAGAGAAGATACAAGTTGACATAAGATTCCGGTGTTCTCAAGTGCAGATCACACTCTTAATGACATGATGATGGGTTCTTGATCTGTCTAATCCAAGAACCCCGCAGAGGAACCAAAGACAGGTGACAAGATGCCTCTGAATTGTTAAACCCTGGCTAGCTTTGGAGAAAACCACGAGTCCACTTTGCCATCCCTAACTTTGTGGCTGGCAAGACAACTCTATACTTATAGACCCCTTTCACTACCTAATATTTCCCACAGAGGACTTCTTAGTCCAAGTAGGTCCCCTTTGAACAGCCCCTTTGGCAAAGCTACAGGCGAATCTTTCTGGTTGAAACATTACCACCCCACATTCCTACGAAGCCATTGCCATCCTGAAAACCCAATAGACCTCCAATCACAGCAAGGACTGTTGAAAAATTCATAAACAAACCAAGGCCACTCCAAATCACCGTGTCGACATGTTGGAAGCAGTAAAAATACTTGATGCAGGTCCAACAGAATCTCCATGTAGTAACAACTTGGCTAGGGCATGCAGATGGCTTATATTGCCAGAAACTGTTGAAATGAATCACTAAACCTGAAGCTTCAGCCGATTGAAAAGCACAAGAAAATGTCTTTCTGGAACAGAATATACGAAACCAAGCTCTGCACCGCTTAAATGCCCAAACCCCTGCACAATGCAGCAAACACAATAATTAACATGCTGTTTTCCAAAACAGTAAGATACCCAAGAAAATATCATATCCTCTTTTGCACATTAGGCTTACCTTCCCATCAAGAAGCACAAGTTCCCCATCAACCCACTGAGGATTCTTAAATCCAGGCTCTGCCAGTCTGCCCTGACCTTTATACCTTGCAATCTGAAGGCATAGAGAGTAACAATCAATTTCTTTTATTGAAAGACTTGGTTGTTTCTTCAAACCAAAGACAAGACTTGTGTGAATATCACGCAATTGCCATGGAAAAAGAATAGGCATTCACTCAAACTACTATAAAAATCAGATGATGGGAACCATTCATACCACTCCCAGCTCCTCTGGATAAATACCACGGTGTGAGAGCCTACAGTCCTTGCCAATCTTGGCCCGAAAGGTAACCTGCAAACTCCAAGGAATGCTTGGCTTCAATCTTTATAGCCTTACATAAGCAACATGGTAAGAAAATAAGAGTAGTCTTCAAGATCCCCACACCTGACCAGCTGGAACGTTTAAATCTCCAGTAAGCTTGACAGCTTCAACATATTCAACAAACTCGAGTTTATCATTAATATTCCTTACATCAGTTTCTCCATGCCAATGGCCATACTTCCGCCTTAACTGGACCAGCTCAGATGTGTAAGGCCCAAAAGCACCAATATACAAACCTGCATTAATTCCAAAATCTCTCTCTCTCTCTCTCTCTCTCTCTCTCTCTCTCTCTCTCTATATATATATATATATATATATATATATATATATATATATGTATGTATGTATGTATGTATGTATGTATGTATGTATGTATGTGTGTGTGTGTGTGTGTGTGTGTGATGAGATTCCATGGACACATTGTACACCTTTTGTCTCATAGACCTATTGGGTCTTTTGCAAGACGTTAATATGTATCTCTCTCTCTCTCTCTCTCTCTCTCTCTCTCTCTCTCTCTCTCTCCATGTATATATACAGGTACAGAATGCAACTCTGTCCCGATCTCAATTCAAGCCAATTTCGAAGGCTAGGTGGAAGGCCTTCGAAATTCCATGCACCTCTTGATGGGCTAATCTTCATCCGCACTCCGTCTTCGATCAAAATATAATAGTCAAATGAGCCTTCTTCAGTCTTCGAGAAGTCTAGGATGTCCTCAAAGAAGACACCTATCAGTTTCATGTACCCTCCGAAAATGCGATCCATCATTCTATTGAATGACTAAAAGGCATAACAAGATACTCATCAAGCCCAAATGTCGGAACTCCTGATGACAGAGAGGCAGCACGCAGTACAGCAGCAGGTGGCGGCCAGGTGGCTGGCGACAGCAGGTGCAGTAGGGTGTGCCTGGGTCGTGATTCAGATGGTGCAAGTACGCACAGCCAGGCAGGGAAGGGGAGCCAACGGCAGCTGTAGAAGTAGTGTTGGCTGCTGTAGAAGCAGCGCTGGCTGATGTAGTAGTAGCACTAGCAACAGTATTGGCAGAGCAGCCAGGACAAGGCGGTTGTGGGCGGCACTGGGCAACATGTGGAAAACAGATGACACAAGCAATCGTTCTTCAGGTGACGAACAGTTGTACGATGGCTACACAGATGGGCAGCAAAGCAGGTCTTGGTGGTCCTGATGGGTTGAAGGCGGGTGGCGCACACAACCAAGAGCTGGTGGTGTTTGATAACGATGAGGATGTCGAGTTCCAACCTTCCATGACAATGACCACCCTTAAAGATGATGGAGAGCTGCACCCCCCTTCATCCATGATGATGTTAATGATAGTGAGGATAAACTCCAAGCTCCCATGGATGATGAGAAGGGAGGGGTTCATGCTTCTTTTATACCTTGGGAAAGCCTTGCGTTTTACCAAAAGCTTGTCCATGCTTTTGCTTTGCCTTTTTATACTTTGCTTTTCCCTTTTTGCCTTTGCTTTTGCTCTTTTTACTTTTATTAATAAAATATTACTCAAACTTTGTCCATGATCGAAACCGTGCTGAGTCATCTGGCCACTAGGACCGCTCAGACTATCCTCAAGGCCACCTCCTCACTAGGACCGCCCGAGAGTTCTTCCTTTGTGACACCTGGTCGCATTGATCGCCCGACTATGAGATCCAATACAATCATCTGGGCCATCTCGTTGCAATGACTGCACGACTGCGAAATCCAAGATATCTGGCATCGTTGCCGTCTAATGGGTCATCTGCCATCGTTGCCTCCCATGTACAAATCTAATTCTGGCATCGCTGCCGTCAATGGGTCAGCTAGCATCATTGCCTCCCATATACAAATCTTGCTCCTTGGGCGATCGGGCATCATTGCCACCCAAACTAGAGCATGTCCAACATAGTTGTCACGGTACGAAAATACCATACCATATGGTACGATACCGAACGGGAATTTTCGATACGATATGAAAATTTGGGATACAATATTTTCGGTTTTTTAATTAAAGAACACCTACAAACATAGACATTTTCAATTTGGAAGGGTAGAGTCTAGAGAAGTAGTTCCAAACTAAAATTTCATTAAAAACAAGTTTGAAGTGACAAGCAAAAGTACATAAAGCATAGTGGTGCAATGCGATCATGCGCGCTAGGCGCAAGTACAAAAAAGTGAGTACAAAAAGAGAGCCAAGGCCCAAGGAGAGACTAGACAAAGGCATCACTATCAGAGCTCTCGCTGAAATCATCCTCTTGAGAAGAGGACACATCAATGGCCTCGCCGAAGTCGCCATCGCTAAGAAGGTTGCCCTCATCATCGAACTCGGGCTCTCTAAGCTCATGTGAGAAGCCAAAGGGAGCATCCTCATCTGCAAGAGCGAGTGTGGAGCTACCCGAACCACGCTGCACATAGGTATGCACTATGGCCCTGGAAGCACCACGAATCGTGCATCCACGGCTTCCTACTTGCACTCCTCTACCACTACCTCCATGCCCACGACAAGTGCGAGTAGGTCATCGATCAAACGACTCGAGCTCTCGATAGATCTCTGCATAGATCCTCTCCTCCTCCTCATCTTGCACTTTGTTAACACTCTCAAGAGTGCTCCCTGTGAGCTTGAATGCATCCACATTCACCTACATTGTACAATGATCAAGTGACAAGCAAGGTAATAGAATTTAGTTTCAAATTTCAATAAACATTGAAGTTTGAAATTTGAATGCTTATAACTTATAACTGATAAGTTGTTGTAACTTATACCGGTCTCACCGATTCCATCTTTTGCATCGCGCGCACCATGCGCAAGTTAGCGCGGCAATACACTAGCCGCTCTAACTGTTGCGTGCTCAAGTGATTGCATAACTTCGTGTGTACAAGTGAGTAGGAACTCCAGTTCCTCTCACATGCACCCGAAGAGCAATCCTAAGCTAGGATTCTCAAAGCCACCTTTTGGAGGCTTGAAAGCGCATATCCAAATGTCTCCCACCGAGAGAGGGGCTTCACAAGGGATTCCCTCTTCCAACAGGTAATAGATGCAAACGCGGCTCCTCCCCTTTGGTCATTGTAGCTTATGTGCCTCCTCAAGGAACTTCCCATGGCGATCCTCCGGCAATGCTTTGGGCAAGTAAGCATCTCGGGCTTCAAGTAGCTCCGCGTTGCTGAAGAGGGCGGGTCTCTCTCATAAAGCAAACGAGAAGGCCCATGGTGGCTCCCTCCATGTCGGTCATCCGCAATACCCTATAGAAGGGCGTGACCGCAATGACAATAGTACAGACCGATTGCCAAAACTCCTCCTTTAGGCAAAGCCGTTGCATGGCTTTGGCCTCCGCCGATTCCCGCTCATTCCACATTGTGGAGACCACTATTTGGCGAAAGGAGGATTTCACATCGTGGAGGCGCTCCAAGAGGAGCCACATGTAGGCGAAGCGTGTAGATGAAGGCTTCTTCAATTCCAACTTGCTATGTTCGCGGAACATGGCAAAGCACCTTCACCTTTGTGGTGAAGAAGGTGACAATAGAGATACTCATGCGAGACTCAAGCCTTTGTCTCTTTGAGGAGGCGGAGGCGGCACCGGCAGAAGCAACACCGATGGAGGCGGCGGGGAAAATGTATCACAAGGCGGGGAAATGACCTCATCATCCGCCCTTGAGCTTCTACCACTATCACGGTGAGCACCCAATCCACCCTTGATCTTGTTGAAGATCTCATCGGATATAGCAAGGGGGACTTCCTTACATGGCGCAACTTGCCCCCCCACTTTTCCGAGATGTTGGAGAAGCCTAGTAACTCCACTTGTGTATTGTTTGCCACAATACATACAAGTCCACCTATATGACACTTTCCATCGGCTTTCACTACATGGATAGCATGCACATTGAAGGCTTCATTCTTCTCCCTCATCATTGTAATACAGAGAGAAAGAAAGAAAGAAAGAAAGAAAGTTGTATTAACGTCTTTAAAAGGCCAAAATGACCTATGAGACCAAAAGGTTACATCATATCCATGAGGTACATAATCCTGGGTACAAAATAGTAATAAAGAAAGATAACAAAAATCTAGAACTTTAAAATCTGATCTAGATACATGAGCAGAGAGCTCTCATATCACCCTAATACATCCCTCATGGGCCGCTGTGACATGGTGCTCAAGGTGGTAAAACTGAGCTGGCGCGAGAAGGTCCTGCGATGATGGGAGATGATGGCCCAAATCTTCATGTGGTGGCGTGGCCGTGGGTGAGGGCCATGGGGTCTAGGGCGTCAAGCTCTGCATAACTCAGTGGCTCTGTCAAGTCACACCTCTCGGCCGAGCTCCTACACTAGCCTGTGGTTTGGGTATGATGGGTGGATCGGCCCTCGGAGAGCTCGTATGGAAGAAGTCAGTGAGAGCTCTCTGTGCTCGTCCTCGAGCAAGTACAGCTGATCTTGATCTCACTAAGGACTCCCTGTGTCTACGGAACTCTAGAAGAAAAAGTCCCAGGCATCTCTGATCCGGGAAGTCCATGGTCCGGGAAAGTGGTTTGAACCCAGCTCGGAAGAGACAGTGGAACCTCCCCCGAATCTCATAGTACACGGGGCATCGACATATGCAATGGTCCTCTGTCTCGGGCTCTGTGTGACAAAGCTAGCATATCCTATCCTTTGGTGCGGCCGCCCTAGGCCCATATCTGGCAATCTCCACTCTTAGCTGGTGGGACGAGGTGCGGATCTGGCCGATCGCACATCTCATCCCAAAGGATAGGTGTATGTCCATGTAGCGTGGACGGATGATGAACCCGTCCTCTGTCAGGCATAGGAGGTGATCTCTGTAGAAGGCCATCTTTGTCCCCAATGGACGACTAGGTGAACTCCATGTCCTCTGAGTATCCAGTTTGACAATGTCCTTCCTGATAACCCTGTTCCGCTCTATGCGGCTGAGAGCAAATGACAGGGCCTCTATGTTGTACAGGAAGGGGGGAAGTGCCTCCATCTGCATACCGTGCATGCCAAACCAAGTGCCTACCTGTGCATACCAGCACTCTGTAGTATCTCCCTCAAGTGTCAACTGTCTCGAGGACTCCACGGCTAGCCGGGGGTCTCTATCAAGTGGAAGCTCCCATAGCCTATGCCAATATATCACTGTCTGGAATAAAGCCTCTATCACTATCGTTGCAGCCCCCATCTCTGCCTGCACAATCTCATGTGGCATTGATGGTTTACTCCTAATCATGCGTGAGATCATCGCCACTAGGGGGCTCTCCATCAGCTTCCACCCATCATATACCTCCTCTCTCTCTGTCTCGGCCGGCTCTCTCCTCTATCTCCTCCTATGGTATAAGCTAGGACCCCAGATGGGGGCACCATACAGTAACTAGAGTAGTGCAGAAGTAACTAGAGTATCAAATAGCCAAAGCTTCTCCTCAGCTCCTGAAACTGTATGTGTGAGCATTGCCTCTCTAGCGAGCCAAGGGCTGCATATCCCCTCATCAATCTAGCGTCGGCCGCCTTCCGCATCGAGAACTGAGGTCCAGCAAAAGTGATCCCAAGGTATACATACGAGGTAACATACTCCACAAGCTCTCCACTGTATGTAAATTGTACTGCAAATCTACTTATCCACTGTGAGGGGATGTTAAAGATCATGACCTTGGTCTTTCCAAGGTTCACAGTAAGGCCCCGGTTCTCGCAAAAGGCCTGTAATGCATCCAAATGCCTCTGCAGCCCCTTTGGTGAATCAAGATGTGATAAGATGCGAATGGGATGTGGTGTGATGAAAATGAATGTGGATGAGATGTGAAGTAAATGGATGTGGATGTGGATGATGAGATGAGAATGAGATGAGAAGATATGTGAAAGGGTGAGATGGGAAGTAAATGGATGTGGATGTGTATGTGAAAGAATGTGATGTAAATGGATGTGGATTGTATGTGAAAGAATGTGATGTAAAAGAATGTGATGTAAATGGATGTGGATTGTATGTGAAAGAATGTGATGTAAATGGATGTGGATGTGGATGTGGATGTGAAAGGATGTGATGTGATGTAAATGGATGTGGATGTGGATAAGATGTGATGTGATGAAAAGAGATGTAAATGGATGTGGATTGTATGTGAAAGAATGTGATGTAAATGGATGTGGATGTGGATGTGAAAGGATGTGATGTAAATGGATGTGGATGTGGATGTGAAAGGATGTGATGTGATGTAAATGGATGTGGATGTGGATAAGATGTGATGTGATGAAAAGAGATGTGGATGTGAATGTGATGTGGATGTGGATGTGATGTGGATGTGGATGAGATGTGAGGTGATGAAAAGAGATGTGGATGTGAATGTGATGTGGATGTGGATGAGATGTGATGTGAATATATGTGGATGTCAAGTGATAGATGTGAATGTATGGATAGATGTGGATAGTCGTGCATATGAATGATTGAAATAAGAACAATATCATCTCCATACAAGAGGATCGGTATCAGGACTCCTGCCAAATGTGCTCCTGGTCCTCCCTGTCTGTCTATGTAATCCGAGATCTCGTCAATGTATAGACCAAATAGAGTAGGAGACAAGGGGCAGCCCTGCTTCACCCCGATAGAGTTGTGTATGATCTCTGAGTCACCTCTTGGAGTCCGTACTTTGCCTGTGAGGACTGACTCATAAAGTGTAATGATCCCCCACAGCATCTCTGCTGGCACTCCCATATCCTGCAGTCTCCTCATATCAAAAGCTTTGCAGAAATCCACAAAGCAGCAGTATATCCATTGCCCGTGAGCTCTCCCCTCCTCAATGATCCCCCGTAGTGTAGAGATATGATCTAGTGTGGAGTGCCCTCTCCTAAAGCCTGCCTGCCCCGGTGCTTTGAGTCTCTGCTCCTCGGACCATCTACTAAGCTCATGCTCCAAAATTGAACCATAAATCTTGGCCAAGGTGTGACCAATCATGATAGTCCTATAGTTGTTGGGGTCCATGGGGTCACCTGCTTTCAAGATAGGTACAATAGTATTGGATGACCAGTTGATGGGGAAGCCTTCACATAAAGCCCTATTAAACATGTGAACCAGTAAGGGGGCTAGCGTGTCTCTAGCATGGGAGAAATGCTCGGTGAGGAGTCCATCATGATCCTATGCTCTCCCAATCTGCATCTTGTCAATAGCATCTCTCACCATGCTGAGGTGAAAGAAGGAAGAGTGTGGGGGACGAGGTTTGGGTGGATGGGGGAGAGGTGGCTGCTCGGGGACATGGTAGAGAGAGGTGGCATAGGTGTGCCAGGTGCTGGGTGAAGTAATCGGAGTTGCTGGAAGATCCTCCATGCCTCCTTACAGGTCCCTTCCAAGAAATAGCTGGTATAGCTCCTGCTCAAGCCTTGCTAGGTAGGCTCTGTTCTTTCTCCGTGTTAGACATCGAAAGATAACTCGCGCCTGCTGGTGAGTGGTGGATCCTAGTGCCATCTCTCGATGTAGACGGGCTTGAGTATCACGACATTCCTCGTCGTACCAGCTATTCTGTGGGACAGTCCCTCCTGGTGATGTAGGGGTGGCTCTGGAGTGTGGGAAGGCGGCTGCAGCGGACGTATGGACGATGGCTGAGAGGTGTGTAGTAAGCTCATCAAGTGGGATGTGGGGGTCAAGGTCGGAGTGGATGCGGTAGACGTGATCAGAGTAGATGGAAGAGGTCTCTCTGGTGAAGTGGTATCTCGGACGGTGATGGGGCAAAGCAGGTGGTTGCATGGTGTATCGGCATGTGAGTGAGAAGGCCAGGTATGCATGGTCGACTGCAACACTGATGGGGCGGGGAGAGATGGTAAACTCCGAAATGAGTGGGATCAAAGAGAGGGATCCCATTAGGTAGTCCACTGTACTAGCTCCATGTCCGAAGGGGAAGGAGGTGAAGGAGTTGGATCTAGGCCATCTAGCCAGGCCATTATAAATGGCTAGCCTATGAGCCCCGCCGAGGGCTAAAAGATACTCTCCATAGTCTGTGTGGGCTGCTGTATCATGTGATGTCCGCTCCAGATATGTACCCATCATGTCAATCTCCTGGTACATGGGATCATCTGTATCAAAGAAGGGTTGAGAGAGAGAGAGAGAGAGAGAGAGAGAGAGAGAGAGGCTTGAGAAAATGTGAGAGTGAGGCTAGTCCTTGAGGCTTGAGTCTTGACTCTTGAGAGAAAGAGAGCCTATGAAAGGGCATGTGGGCTACACCAGGTAAAAGGCATGTCAAGGAGCACTCGTGTAGAGCCTTGAGCAATGGCGTGAGAGAGAGGGAAGTGTAGGCGTGGATCCACTCGAAAATCAGAGATAGAGAGAGGAAGATACGCTGGCTGTGGGGAATTCGTAAGAGCCCCAGAATTGAGCCCTTTTCCCTTTATTATTTGGGGAGTCACTTTGACCCTTAAAAATGGTCCCTTGGCCAAGTTCAATGTGAACTTGGCCCAAGGTTTTAAAACCTTCATAAAGCCTTTAAAAAGGCTATGTACAAGTTATACAAATGATAGAGGGGTCATTTAGGCCTGTAACCCAACAACCTCCCACTTAAAGGCATAAATGGCGCCTTTAAGTTAAGTAACTCCCACCATCTGTATGCATAGCTGATGTTGTGCTTTGGGTAAGCACTTGGTGAGAGCATCTGCAGGGTTTTGTGACGTATGGACCTTAACCATGGTGATAAGGCCATCCTCAAGCACTTCTCGAATGAAGTGATACCGCACATCAATATGCTTTGTGCGCGCATGAAACATGGCATTCTTTGCCAGACATATGGCACTCTGGCTATCACAACCAAGCATAGGTGCCTTGTCAGGCAAACCAAACTCACTGCATAAACGTGCCAACCATATGGCTTCTTTGGAAGCCTCAGTGGCTGAAATATATTCAGCCTCTGTAGTAGACAGTGCAACTATCTTTTGTAGTCTAGAGCACCATGAGACAGCACCTCCTGCAAGAGTAAATACATAACCACTTGTGGATTTGCGTGTATCCACATCACCAGCCATGTCTGAGTCACAAAATCCCTTCAATTCCAAAGGACCCTTACCATAACAGAGGCATTTGTTTTTAGTCCCTTTCAAGTACCTCATAATGGACTTTACTGCATCCCAATGCAATTTGCCTGGATTAGCCATAAACCGGCTCACAACTCCCACTGCATGGGCTATGTCAGGCCTAGTAGCAACCATAGCATACATAAGTGAACCACAAGCTGATGCATAAGGAACACTTTGCATTTCATTGGTTGCTTGATCAGACTTGGGGCAATCTTCCTTGGAGAATTTCACATATGGCTGTAATGGCACACCAAGAGGCTTTGCTTCAGCCATGTTAAACCTGTCCAGCACTTTTTCAATGTACTTTTCTTGAGACAAGTACAATATGCGCTGGTCCCTTTGCCTTCTAATCCTTACTCCAAGAACATGTTCAGCTGCCCCAAGGTCTTTCATTGAAAACGCAGATTTCAGCTGCTGTTTAAGAGCATCAACAGTGCTTCTTTTCTTCCCAGCAATCAACATATCATCAACATAGAGCACAAGAATAATAGGGCTGCCATCCTCATCAAGTTTTGTGTACAAACAATGATCTGCATGGCTTCTTTTGTAACCATGTTTGAGCATAAACGCATCAAACTTTTTGTACCATTGTCTAGAAGCCTGTTTCAGCCCATACAAGCTTCTATTGAGCTTACATACCAAATGTTCCTTTCCAGGAATAACAAAACCCTCGGGCTGTTTCATGTAAAGCTCTTCCTCAACATCACCATGCAAGAAAGCTGTATGTACATCCATTTGGTCCAATTCCAAATCAAGGGCAGCCGCTATGGCAAACAATACACGCAAAGTGGTCATCTTCACGACAGGAGAGAACACTTCCTGAAAGTCTATGCCCTTTGTTTGCGCATATCCCTTTGCAACCAGCCTTGCTTTATACTTGGGTTTTGCATCAACTGTCTTGATTTTATACACCCATTTGTTAGGAATGGCCTTCCTACCTTTGGGCAATTCAACCAAGTCCCAAGTATCATTAGCATGCAAAGCTTTAATCTCTTCCTGCATAGCAAGCTCCCACTTGTTGCTGTGCTCACATGTCTTTGCCTCTTTGTAAGTAAGAGGCTCACCCTCATCTGTCAACATAATGTAATGCAAAGAGGGATCATATCTACTCACATTCCGTCTTGGACGAGTAGAACGCCTCACCCAATGATCCACATTATCCGGAAATGGGTCTACATCAGGTGGGATGACAACATCATCAACTATGGGCTGCTGTCCATCATTTTCAGCACCATTTTCAGCATTGTTATGTGGCTGCAAATGCCCTTCAAGAGCCTCATTTTGCTGTCCAACATCATCTGGCTCAAACACCACTGGCTCATCAACATTTTCAGTCATATGTGGTGCATCCTGAGGGTCAAAAATAGGCCTAATAGGTGGCTGTAAATGCTGAAATTTGACCTTTTTATGGTCATGCTTTGAGACACAATTGTTTTGAAGCAGCCTTGCCTCATTAAAAACAACATCCCGGCTGCGCACAACCTTTTTGAGCTGAGGTAACCAAATCCTGTAGCCCATTTCGCCTTCTTCACCATATCCCATGAAGAGGCCTTTAATGGACTTGGCATCCAGTTTGCTTCTCAACTCAGGTCTAATATGCACAAAAGCTTCACAACCAAAGACGCGTAAGTGATCATATGAAGCAGGTTTGCCAGACCAAACCTCTTCAAGGATGTCACCTTTCAAAGACATGTGAGGGGATCGATTGCATATATGCACTGCAGTTTTCAAAGCTTCTCCCCAAAATCCATGAGGGAGATTAGCTGTGGACAGCATGCATCTCACCCTCTCACAGAGTGTCCTATTGTATCTTTTAGCCACACCGTTAGAAGAGGGGCTGTATGGAACAGTAAGCTCCCTCTTAATGCCCAAATTTTCACAAAAAGACCAAAAGGCATCACCAAATACTCATAGAGTCCAAATGTAGTCCTAAATGTGGTCATGTGAATGTCCTCTGGAACAATCATGACTTGATGGTAACCACTCTTCAAGTCGATCCTGATAAAGATAGTGCCTCCATCCAATCTATCTAGGATATCATCAATCCTAGGAATAGGAAACCTGTTCTTCACAGTGATCTTGTTAAGAGCCCTGTAATCAATACACATACACCAAGAACCATCCTTTTTTTCAACCAATAAGACTAAGGAGCAAAAAGATAATGAGATAGGTCTAATCAAACCCTTTTTCCAATTACTCGGTCATTTGCTTCATAATCTCCTCTTGTTGAGCTTCTTGGCATGATGTCAATCTCATGATCTTCCAATCTCTCTGATTTCTTACTTTGGCTTGTCGGAACAATTTGCAGCCAAGTGCCTCTTCTTTCCCTTACCTGTTCCAAAGAAACGGCATCTGAGATAGCAAGCCTATAAGTAGCCTCCTTGTCTCCTCCACGAGAAATAGACCAAGTGGCTCTAGATCCTTCTGAGATAAGCTTTAGCAGCTTCAACTCCTTTGACTTTGGTGGCTCGATAGTTGATGAAATCTTCAAACATTTGAGCCCTTCTTTGGTCCCGTTCCCTCTTGGTTCTCCCAGCAAGGAATTCTTCGTCTCTGAGTGGTCGTCTAAATCATGGTACTCTTCTGATGTCATGGCCGTAGTCTCATGAGAAATAGACTATCGGCCTTGGCTCCCATCTTGAAATCTTGGATTGGCCTCATAGTTGTTCCCTTCATTAGGCCCTTGGTTTCCCTCTACTCTCGACATAGCTCTGTCACCCCAAGAAAGTTTCTTCAAGAGAAATCCAGCTCTGATACCACAGTAAGCCCAACAGGGCGTGTAGTGACAGACTCAACCACGTGTCCAAGAGATAAAGATATAAAGAGAGAGAGAGGGCAGAAAGAAAAGGGAATGGGAATCTTGCACAATACACCACATTGTGCAGGGAACAAGCCCCGCCCCCTTTCAGGAATTTATTCAAGAACAATCCACAAGCACAACTGGCCAGGATCAATACAATCAATGAATACAAAACAAATAAATATGCCGATGTAGGATATCCCCCGCACACTCACCAAGATCAATACAATCAATGAATACAAAACAAATAAATATGCCGATGTAGGATATCTAAGTCGATGTCAATGTCTAGGCACGAGATCTCTGATGCCAAACACACCACGGGGATGACCCACAAGTCTCTCTCACCGGCCTAGTACCAGATCCGATATCCAAATCCAATGAATCCAAATCCAAATCCAAGTTCAAGTCCACATCCAAGTCTAGAAACAAATCCAAATCCAAATCCAAGTCCAAATTCCTTTATTGGCATTTCTTTCTCTAGTTCCGTCCTTTAGGTGATTTATACAGTCCACCTGATGGTTTACGGATGTACATATGTGACTCAGATCCAAGTCCAAATCCAGGCCCAAATCCAAATCCAAAACCAGGTCTAGATCAAGTCCAAGTCCAGATCCATGTCCAAGCTATATGTCCAAGTTCCATGTTCATGCTGAAATTCCATGCCCAAGCTTAAGTCCAAGTTCAAAGCTTTCATATCCAAGCTATATGTCTAGGTTGCATGTTCATGACCACGTTCCATGTTCATGTCCAAGTTCCATGCCCAAGCTTTAAGTCCAAGCTCCATCTCCAAGTTCCATGCCTAAGCTCCATATCCAAGTTCCACGTCTAAGTTCCAGGTCCATATATTCCATGCTCCTACACAAGGTACACATGAGAGGCGTGTAGTTGATGAAGTATATCACGACCAATAGTATCAATGCCCAATCCAGAGGTAGAAAGCATTCCCCAACAAGGTTGAAAGAAAGCCGACTGACGTTATAAAATAACAGATGGCACTGGCAATTCTTTTTGGTGGCAGATGACAGCTGGGTGGCATACAAGCAAGAGGAAGCTCGCTTCTTATGACGCAACCAAGTTCAGGTGGTTCTGTATAGCAATATGGTGATGTTGGAAGCACACGGCAGCTGGCAGCAATAGTTGGTGGCACGGCGTCCGTAGATGGCAACCAAACAGGGAGCAGCAGGTAGGCGATGTCAGTAGCAGCCTGCTGTAGACAGCGCTGGCTACTGTTGCAGGGGGTTCGGAGAAGCAGTACAACGGTGCTGGCTGCAGATGACAGAGAAGCGGTGCACAGTACAACAGCACGTGGCGGCCAATGGCTGGCGACAGCTGGTGCAGTAGGCTGGCTAGGTCATGATTCAGATGGTGCTAGTATGCACAGCCAGGCAAGGAAGGGGCGCCAGTAGCAGCTGTAGAAGCAGCGCTGGCTGTTGTAGAAGTAGCGCTGGCATATGTAGCAGCAACGCTGGCAGCAGTATTAGCAACGCAGCCAGCACATGGCGGTTGTGGGCGGCACTGGGCAGCAGGTGGAAAACAGATGGCGCAAGCAATCGTTCTTCAGGTGACGAGCAACAGCCGTACGATGGCTGCACAAATGGGTAGTAGAGCATGTGTTGGTGGTCCTGACGGGTTGAAGGCAGGTGGCGCACACAGCCAAGAGCTGGTGGTGTTTGATAAAGATGAGGATGTCGAGTTCCAACCTTCAATGACGATGACCACCCTTAAAGATGATGGAGAGCTTCACACTCCCCTTTCATCCATGATGATGTTAATGATGGTGAGGATAAACTCCAAGCTTCCATGGATGATGAGAACAGAGGGATTCATGCTTCTTTTATACCTTGGGGAAGCGTTGCTTTTTGCCAAAAGCTTGTCCATGCTTTTGCTTTGCCTTTTTATGCTTTGCTTTTCTCTTTTTGCCTTTGCTTTTGCTCTTTTTACTTTTATTAATACAATATTCCTCAACTTTTGGTGCTTTGCTATTTTGGCTTTAAGGCCTTGCTTTTTGGCCTTAGAGCTACTTTTTGAGAAAGCGCCTTTTAGCTTTTTGGCCTAGCTCAGTCTCCTCTTTCCAATGATGCCCTTGGCTCACGGTCAACCCTGTTTGACTTTTTTCTTTTTGACCAAGAATCATGCTTTTTCTTAATCAAACCTCATGGAGCCTGTCCCCATGTCTTCTTCCACCTATCTGGTGTCCGGTTATGGGTTTCATCATGTGAAACAGAGCTAGGAGAGCCAAATAGTTACACTACGTGGGATCGGAAACCGATTCTTAATGGTGAGAGCTTATTCAAAGCTCCATTATCTACACACATACGAAAAGATCCATCCTTCTTTTAAACCAAGAGGACGGGTGAACAATATGGGAAAGAGCTTGGCTGAACCAAACCCTTCTCAAGAAGTTCATTTACCTGCTTCATGATATCCTCTCTTTGGACTTACATGATAGGCTTGCCTCTTATTAAGAGGTAAGCTACCCGGCACAAGATCAATGCGATGATCTTCCGATCGTATGGGTTGCAACTCATGTGGTAACTCAACAGCAAAAAAATCATTGTACTCTTGCAAAATATCAGCCTATCATTACTAAGAGTGATTGCATGCACATTAGTTTCTTCAACATGATCTCATACAAAAATCAAGTACGCAAGAACACTCTTTCTCATTACTTTCTTAATTTGTACATGAGATACAATGGGGATAGTATCACCCTCTTTAACAGCATCAATCACATGTTCTCGGCCTTTATGCATAAAGGTGATCTTGTTGGTCTTGTAAGGTGATCTTGTTGGTCTTGTAAGCCTTGTGTGGATCCATGTGCGTGCACCAAGGCTTTCCAAGTAATACATCACAGCCATTCAGAGGCGCTACAAGAAAGTTTTTATGATTCAAACAGTCTTGAATGTGTATGTGCAACTTCCCAATGATTGTGTAACCTGCACTTCTTTACCAACAAAGGCAGCCCCTGCAAGACCCATGTCCCCTACTTCAATACCCAAAGCGGCTGCCATTTGTGTAGATATGAAGTTCTCAGATGCATAATCGTCAAACATGAACAAAGTAGGCTGATCCATATGTTCCAAAGCTTTACATACAACCTTGTCTTTCCTATCATGTGAAGTATTCACCTCCACATCGAGAACCATATGCACATTGGGCTTGGTGCATTCACATTATCATGCTTCTTCTTGTTCAGGTATGCTTTCGCTATATGGTCAATGCTACCACAAGTAAAGCATTTGCACTCGCTCATATACTCCTCTTTTTGATTAGGAGTGAAACCATAGTCTTTCATTTTGAATGGACGCTTCTTAGCAAACTTATTTTCAGCCTTTGAACCATTTTTGTATTGGTTTTGGTCCTTTTAGGTGGCTGTCCACTAATTTGCAAGTTTGGAACAGTCCTCTCTTTGCCTTGGAATGAGGGTTTAGCCTTGTTGGATTGACTCAACTTGAGTTCCAATTGCTCAATGGCAGTGGCGGCTGCGATTAGTTGTTGTAAGGTGTGACCAAGATGCATTGGTAGTACCTCTATACACGGGTTGTAATCCCAATTGAAACCTTCTCTTCTTTTCCGCCTCTAGAACATCCATAAATAGAGACACCTCCAAAAACACTTTCCAAAACTTGTGCACATATGCAGCATCACACTCGATCACCACCACACTGCCATAGTGGATCACCATCACACCGCCACACCGCCCTAGTGGATCAACTTGACACCCCTACGAAGGCGCTTAATTATATGCCCGTAGGTGATGCCACCAAGGAAGCACCAAGGGGGGCTTTGAACCCAAGACCTCTTGGTTCTAGGCAAATACCTTCACTACTTGAGCTATCACCTCATTGGCTCCTTTCTTTTATTTTATTTTTTTTTTCAATTGGCCTTTGGCCCAAGATCCTCCCATAGTTACTAATTTTCACCGCCCGTAGGTGCTTATTTATCCACCCGTAGGCGTAGGCGATGCCGCCGAGGAAGCACCAAGGGGGAGTTTTGAACCCAAGACCTCTTGGTCCTAGGCAAACACCTTCACCACTTGAGCTATCACCTCATTGGCTCCTTTCTTTTATTTTTAGTACCCATGATGATGTATTCCATGGGCATGATGTAATCTTTTGGTCTCATAGGTCATTTTGGCCTTTTGTAGACGTTAAGTACTCAAAGGCCCATACAAACCTGACGCGGTCACCGGCAAGGTTGATGACAATGGATCTCCGAACAACCGAGGAGATACCTGTCCTTATTGAGAAAAAGTCCCATAACGAAGTCCAAGCTGTCAGCTAGACTGAGCAAAAGGGCTCTCCAAATGAGGTTGGATACCTGTGTCCAACCAATACTGGCACACTAGCTGTAGGCATGTATCCTCCCCTGGAAGTGAAGTCTGATAAGCTCAGAGAAGGAAGATGAGATGCCAAGGGTGTAGAGGGTGAGTAGGTGTAAATGGGCTGGTCCTCTCCCACTAAAAGACCTCGAACGGGGCTCTCAAGTGATTAAGAAGTTCCATCCTCCGTGTGATCTAAATCTGAATAAGGAGAATCAACATCTGGTAAGACAGGCTAGTCCTCCGAAATCGCGGGTAGACAATCCATGATATGTGCTCTCAAGGTCTTCAATCTCTTTGCTCACAATAGCTCTCATAACATGTGAGGCAAAAAGATGAAAGGACCAAATATATGAGAGATTAGAGCAAATCAACACAGCATGAAATGAGTGAGTGTATATATGATGAAATCCAATACAAGAGCTCAATGTGAGACTCCAAAGAAGCAAAGAGGGCTTCTATCCTGTGATAATGCTGAGGGTGGAGAAGGCCACAATCCAAGGCAGATGGTAGGCTGTTGTCCCGAAGAAATGAGCAGAGAGGGCTGCCGTCCCGATGTCGAGGTAGAGGAGTAGAGAGGGCTGTTGTCCCGGTGATAATGAATGAGGGCGGAGAGGGCCGCAATCCCGAGGTAGAAGACGCTTAAGTAAAACTGCTGGAAAGCTCTACTGTAGCAGAGAGGGCTGCTGTCCCATAAGCTGTGGTAAAACGCTAATGATATGCTGATGATATGCTGAGATAAACGCTGATGTAAGCGTTGATATACTGTAGACGAAGGGCTACTGCAGAATAGTAGCTGTAGGTACAAACGCAACCTGAAGAGGAAGTAAACCGGCAGCAGCAATAAGAGAGGATGAGCAGCCTGTAGATACGAAAACACCAGCAGCAACAGAAGGTAACGATGCTGCCTGTAGATGAAGAAACACCGGCTGCAGCAAGACCCGGAGTTGTGTTGTTGGGTTGTGAATAATATACCTAGATGAATCCAGGAACATGCCCAAATTCACCTTTTAGGAACGTGCATGTTATATACTCATGGTAGTCAACCCACAAGACTATATAACTATCAACTCCATTATGCATAGTATGGACTAGATACTATGACATCCCCACTAACATCATCAGTGCCCAATAGTAGGTGTAGAACTCTATATCAAGATATGCTCTCTCTCACACACACACACACATAAGAGCATATATTCACACAAAGCCCTTCGTACTGAGTTTCTGTCAAACCTCCAGAGATGCAGGGCAGACTCAACCATAATGTTGAGTTTCTTATATATGCAGTAGGACTGCTGGCCGGTAGGGTAAGTTGTCGGCCAACAGCAACGACAAGAAAAATGCCAAAAATACGCTTTTGGGCTGGATAAAAAACAGGTTAAGGCATGTTTTCACACATAGGCAGTCTTCAATGCCTCCTCTCAATCACGGATGTACTAAAGGAAGTTGGCTTCAAGGAAGTGAAGATGGGGCAGTACATGTACTTGCAGATGGGGCAGTGTTTCTCTGTCCAGTTGTAAATTCAATACTCCGGAGAATCTGAGGCTGTCACGTGCACAACAGTGGACATGGCATAATCTCAGAATATCTACAGAAAATCCCTGTTTAGAACAGCATCATAAAGCATCCTGGAGGGCATGGGCACCCAGTCGGCAGCCACAAAAGCTTCCATACAGCATTCAGCAGCCACATGGGGAACCCAAGCAGCCAATCAGACAGACTCCAGCCAGTCTGCCGGCAGATTGGACAAACATGCAACAGTTAAATAATATTTTATGCAATATCCTTTGTCCACAGCAGGCAGACAGTAGTAGAATGAACCAATCTGCACCGTCAGTCCATATATAAGCATGAGTCATCATTTGCATTGGATTACAACCTTTTGAAGAAGCTTAGAAGTCAATAGAAGGCATGTAGAAGGCCAGAGGTCACCCTATTGGGCAAACCAAGGACTTGGCAGATGTACAGACATTCATGTCACCTTTTTGTACCATAATACAAAGAAAATCCTAACACCAACACTCTCTCTTCTCTCCTTTGTCTTAATCATTTCATTAATCGGTATCTTGTTCTTAATCAAGCTTAGGACTGTGGATTAGGCAGTAAAGCTTCTACGCACGTAACATTGGTATCAAATCATTCAGGCTCAGCCACTAAGTATAGTCCCAAGAAGGTGCACAGGTCCTACTAAGTTTTAATATTGATCGTCATGAGTCATGCTATTCTCACCATGCTGTGAGCCTTGTCCTGTAATTGGCACCATAGGGTAGAACCCAATGGCCTTGACCCTCCCAGATGATACCCAATACCAAGCATGCCATGTCAGCATGCTGCAACATATCTTTAACCCTCTGACAGTCAAAAGGGAGGAAACACAGAATGAGACACATCAAAGCACAAGTGAGGACTGAATCCTTTTCATAGCAAACCTTAACCTCCTCTAAGAAGGCGGCATACACTTACCTGTTTGACTAATCAACAGGTCACTTGATTTTTGACCTCAGACTGAAGACATTTCCCAGTGCTCTTTTCATGTAACCCAAATTTGTACATCCAGTTTTTATATCCTAAGTATTCACAGTTGAAAAAAAGCATAAGCCAAGACAAACAAATTTCAAACTTCCTATCAAACTTTTTTCCTGATTTCAGTTCATAACACTACCAATACAATGGATGAAAAACTCACCTGTCAAAGGGTCTATTTTAGAGCCCGTCAACTTGATGCGTTCAAAAGAAGTACACTTGGGCAGGCCACGTCGTCTTTGCGCTTGGCTAACAGCAAGCTTGAGAAATTCTCCCATATCCTTAGACACCTAGACAAGAGAAGATACTTCAGCTAAATTTGATTTGCATTGAAAGGAATACAGACAATACACGTAGCATACCTTGGGCCTCCCTGGACCTAAGTTAGAAATTGCACTAGGAAAGTTAAGAGATTGAGATCATATGAGAAAACAACGGATTGCAAGTAAGCTTCTCAGGTTTTTTAGCAAATCAAAGAACCAAGGATTAGAATTGAGCACATTGATCATGTATGAAAGCTTAGAAAAAAAAAATAACAAAGCCAAGCCTCCCTTCCAAAGGTAAATAACTACAAAATGTGGTCTATCAGCTCAACATCGCATTTCAAAACAAACTTATGGCACACTGCACACATCCAATGCACCACAGCAATTTTCTTGTGCAATAGCCAATGCAAAGCACTTAATCTTAGCAAACACAATGTTTCCCAGGTGAGAAAGATGGCAGTAGGTATCTAAACACAAAATGTCAAACCACATCTTAAGCTGGTCATGAAAATTCCTCAACACAAAATGTCAAACCACATCTTAAGCTGGTCATGAAAATTCCTCTTTCCAATAGCAAGGGATTAAACAAAAATTCTAGCTCAAATAATGCTTTCATAAAAAGTGGGAGCTTAGGAAACAGTTGATAAGGGACTCTAGTTGATAACCAGGCCATGACCTACAGTAAACTCCAATCAACAGTTACTTTGGCCTCACCCAACGAATTGTAGGGCATATCAATGCATCGATAACCTTTTTCAAAATTAGATGCTGAATGTGCAACATACCTACCACACCTGAACCCCTCCTTCCCGCAGGCTTCCTAATCTTCTAGAAACTACCTATAACATTAGATATAGGCCACCAGTTAGACCTGGGACTCACAATCTTGAGCCATCAATAACAGATGACATTGAAGGAGCCACATTACAACATTTAGAATGTTAAACTAGGTTGCAAAGATCAAACTTATAATCACCATGCATATACATCAAGCACAATTGAAATAGCACAGTTGTAAGTCATGCCTTCACCGGAATTTTCTCAAGATTTGAAACTACTCTTGCAATCTCTGGAGGAACGTCTGCTGAGGCCTGCGGCATTATAGTAGCAGCTTTCAAAGAGGGCAATGACTCTTTGGCTGGCAATTGTTGTGCTGCAGTTTCTTCAATGTAGAATAGAAAAGAGTCCCGACTTCGGATTTCAATTCTTGCCAGTATCCTTGTGGGGGATTTTGGAAGTTTGTCTTCTGCAGCATTTTGCAGCATTCCACCTACTATCAACCTAACAGGTATCTCCTTCCGCAATTCCTGTGCTGACTCAGCACTGTCACCAGCTTTACCTTTTGCTTCTTGCAGCACGTCTTCAACAGGTCCCTCATTCTCCTTGTGGCCTTTTACACCCTCACCCTCTTGTGTTTCAACCTCTTCCAACATTTGTTCAACAATCTTGGGGATGTCCTCGCCATTTTGGGTAATAACTCTAAAGACCTTTAGTTTCACATCAGGTATCCTATCTTTGAGAAAATTTATGATGCCGCTTAGTCCCTCATCAGACACTGCCGCATTTCCACTCTTTCCTTTTTCATCTCCAAAAGCTTCCGTTAAATCATTAGCCTTTATCTCCTTCCCATCTTCACTCAATGCAGTCATGTCCACAATGTTAACATCAATCGAGGTCGGTGTCCCAGATGCAGACTCTCCAACTCCTCCTCGTTGCAAGTATACTGCCTGTCATCAGTCAAGGAAAAAACACAAGTCAGACATCCAGGTAGCCTTCAGGCTCCAACTAATCCCATGTCATGACTCCAGATGTTATACCTGTTGATGATAGCCTACAGTGTCTTTCCGTATGAATACTTCAAACAATGGAGTGCCAGAAGATGCGGACACCAATTGCCTAAGAGCAACAACACACTGTAAGCAATAGGCATTTTGCCATAATCTAAGTGAAAATCAACTACAACACAAAATGAATATGGAAGCCTCTTGCCTTGCTGTGTAACACTTTGCTATAAATCTTCCATGTGTGGAACTAATTTTGATAATCCGGCCATAAGGATCATTTTCACCCTCTGCTAATCCTACCCACCATCCAATCTGTACGAAGTCACAGTTAGACCAAAAAGTGAGCATTTCAGTTTTGACCCCAGCAATACCTTGTCAAAACGACTCTTTTGAGATGCAATACCACCAAATTCAAAAGGAAGCACAAATCCTCAGGTGACTTCAAACTGTCATGTTTCAAAACTTCAAAAGAACAATACAAAGCCTACCAGTCCAGCTGCAGCTTCATCTCTGAGCCTCGTGGCTTGTTCATAACTTTCCTCCTCCAGTGCTTTCTGAAAACATGAGTATACACAAAATCAAGGCATAGTTTAGATGATGTGTCATCTGGAATAAAGTGTGAAATACCACATGAGTACCTTCAATTCAGCAAGAACTTCAGACACTGGATCATTAGCAGTTGCTGCCCTAAGAGCACTTTTCAACCGAGCAGCTTCTTTGAAATCTTCATCACCGACTGCATCTTCCAGCTGAAACTGCAGGGAGAAACTCGCAGGTGTTGTGAAGCGTGAGAAGAACGTTGCTAAATAAACATGAGGCAACCATTAAAAAAATGCAGATATGTTAAAGTAAGAAATTTAAGGCAAATCATGACATGCCTTGAGAATCGATGCCAGCTTCTCTTGTTCTTCCACATGGATAAAATGCTCCTGCCATCTCTCCCAGTCCCATTCCTCCTCCTGCACAGCTGTATCCTCCGGCTCTGCCTCGTCCTCCTGCTCGAGCTTTGCCTTCCTGCTGTAGCTGTCGAAGTAGGTCTGCAACCTCCTGCTAGCGCTGCTTAGGATATCACGCAGAGGATCCCCGATTCGTGCAGCAACAGCCTGCAGAAGTTGCATGTCCCAGACGGCGGGTAACACCGATACAAAATCCTCGCGGTCGCTATCTCTCAATTGCGAGCTTTCCTCCGGGACAGAAGAAGAAGACGATGATGATGACGACGACGATGATGATGATGAGTCGCCCGGCCCATTCATAGAGCAGGACACAGAAACCATCCTATTATAGCTTGTCTCTGATAAATTCTTGCGAGTCTTCGTATCGCCGGGCCAGAGCAAGCGTTGCCGCGGCTTCCTTGCGTGCGAGCTAAGCGATGCATTCAGCGCCGGAAGCGCCAGAGCTCTGAGCTTGAAAGCGCCACCTTCCTGAGAAGGGGCATGTGTATCTGCCACGTACGCTGGTCGTATAGCGCCAACTGCCGACATACCTGCTGCAGCCATGGCTGGGGAACAAAACGGAGAGCTTAAACCCTTTCTAGCATCCAAGCATCATGAAAAAAGATGCCAGCTGGATCGAGATGAAGAGCTGGGAGTTGCGGCGGAAATCTCCGTCCTCCTACAAAGCTGTTGCTGCAGCCGCTGCTAGATGAATGAACGAACGGGTCATACGGGCTACTAGTAGTGTAGATGCCGAGAGACCGCTCGCTCGTCATCCACGAGTGGCGATATGGACTAAGTACACGTGGCCTCCATGGATTCGTTCATTCCTTCGATTTTTCCAGCACTTCAGTCACATCATCGATGATTATTTGAATATACATACATACATACATATATATATATATATATATATTTATTATGATACTTGTTGGCATTGAGATAGTGACAACGCTTTAGAAATTAGCACTAGATGGAGTTTTTCAATTTCCGCTTGAAATCTTGTTGCATGTATAGTCAATGCCTTGTCTCCTATACAATTCTTGTATTGTTCCCATGTACCATTCTCTGTAATGCAAAGCTAGCTAGCTTTTATGGGAGACCCACGCTTCCGCACGTATATAATCCCCACCTTGAAGTAATAAGAGCCTAGGCACCTCTCCTCGAACCTCTAAATTCTTGCCACATGACAACTTCGTGAAACTCTTCCTGTATATAATATATATAGAGATGCAGAGAGAAGAGATATAGAGATTCAGTAGTGCATTCTTTAGGAGTCTAATCCTCCATGAACTCTTTCTTGGTCGAGTCTCTACTTGTTGGCTGGCCTGCCAGCTAGGGTATCACATTTCTTGGGAGCACTCATCTTTTGTTTGCGAGGAGGAGAGGTGGGATCAAATTTGTGGTTTACTTAATATTGAGTTGTGTTAGGATTTGAGTGACAGCTATAAAAAGTTGACTACTGTATATGTTTCTACGTAGTTTATAAATATATTTATAATTATGTTCTTGAGAAAAAAAAACATAGAGATATAGAGAAGACTAAATCCATGCAATCAACAACTACGTAGACGCAAAGGAATAATTAACCAAATTCATGCGTACATTCTATGACTAAGTCCCTTCAATAAAACCTCTGCTTTCCTTTCTTAATAGTCTTACATAATTATCATGCACTTGATGTTTAATATACAAAATTAGATTCATGGTTTTTTAACTTCACATGTAATTTGGATAGCGCTTTCATGTTGTAATTTCAATCAAATTGGCCTCATCCTCTTTATGAGAGTCTATCAAGATCTCATCACTAAATCGATCGCTTCGATACACCTATATTAATTACAACAATACCCAAGGTGGTATGCTAAAGGATGGTTTAATTTGGTAATTGGATTTAAAGATTGTATGCTATTGTTACATCGTGGGGTAACCACCACCATAGCCAAAGAGGCCCAAGAGCTCTAGTCACCACCCAGCCATAGAGGAGAATGTTGATAACTCCACACTCTCGGGCACTTATAGGGGCCTGCCCCGCTGCCCATAAGCCTGCCCATTCGCCCAAGTGCTCCGATTTGGGTACCCTCACCCCTAGACCCCATATGCACTCACCGTCCACACTCAGTGTTCGAGCTCCGCATTCGGTCGAGCTCCCACGCGTCGTTTTACAGGCTACGTGACATTACCCCCCCCCAAGAGTTTTCGTCTGCAAAAACAAACTAGGGAAAGCTTTTGGTAAGCATAGTTGTTCTCACTTGAGATCTTTTCTGACCTATCCTTCCACTTAACAATTGTCTATCAGTACATAGTACACCTTGTGTTCCAATCTTTGAACCTAATAAATCTCCTTGGTTCATGTGGAAGTGTGGTAACTCCAAGGACTCAACTACAACTTTAAGACAAACTACATTGTCTTGGTGATACATTGTTTTCACATCCACTGACATAAGAAACTAGATGTACTCGTCGAGTGCTCTTCGACAACTCAAGTTTGTAGACTACACTATAGATTACACTACCAAAGAGTTAAATATTATCCTTTTATAGCTCTATGGCCATAGGAGATGCAGACTAGAATCCATGCAACAACCTGAATGGAATAAATCTAGTTGATAAATGTTTGAATAACAAAAAACCAATTCAACAGGTGACAAGTACTCCTCTCAACCTGATTGCTTTTACTACCATATGCATAAGCATATTCTCTATAACTTGGTTGACTTTTTAAATCTGACTATCAAACTCCAAATGATCAGCTATATACTTTAAGTAATATCCAAATTTTAAAGATTTTCCTTCAAAAGAGACTATCAAACCTCCTATCCAACATTATATCGCGGGCAAGCCATATAGTTTGTAGACATGTTTGATAAAGAGCCTAGCATGCTCAAATGTGTTCACATATTTTTAGTTAGAAGAAACTTTGTCAATTATTTACTCTTCCCTTCAAGAAGGGTTTTCGTCCACGAAAAACAGTTCAGAAAGTTGTAAACAAGTATCTATGTGTAGACGATATGGTTATCTACGCTCACAAAACAAGAAAACCAAGACACACGGCACATATTTTCCTTAAGTACTACGACCAAGGAAACACGCAACACTTGTGTTTCATTTGGAACACCAAACCATAGTTGCCACTTGCAACTATGAAAGATGTTAATAAAACACAAATTGCTACTAAGGCATGAAATAACATCATGTCTTTAGTATACGCTAGAAGTTCTCAAATCCTCAAGAACTTCATAATAAATATGCTCCAACATTCACGCAATTCCTTTGCATGTTCTACAACATCAAATATGTTTTTCTCTTGTGGTTAGAAACTACAAATTAAATAAATTTGCGCAACTTTACAAGCTTTAGCAAATTGTTATATAATGTGGTAAAGTTCAATTGACCTTACACATAGTCTAAGGAAACTTTACGCTACACTTTCCTCTCTCCAAAAGTTTTTGCGTTCTTCCAAGAACAGTTTACACATCTTACAATGAAGATGATTTCCACATAGAGAGCGTCTATGTGATGTATAGTGTCTACACACTACTAGAAAATAAAGAGTAACGTGCACCAATGAAAGTACCATTCCCAGCCCACGAGTAGATACATGCCTAACCACATGTCTACTCTTGTAACCGATTTGGTTGCTTGGCAATACATAACTATGTCTCTACGGACATGTTTATGGGCTATCCATGGTCACATCCAAAAGCTAATATTACCATCCAAAACACACCTCTGCAAGTGTGATCTTACTAGACACCTCTATTAGGTGAAACAATATCGTAAACCATTTCAATTATGGGAAATGATTTACTATAAAGCAATAAATGAGAAAATCTTTATCGTTTACGAGTCGTTTACCCAGTCTATATATAATATGCTATGATATGTGGATTAGGTATGCCTCCCTCACCTCACATTGATAGACAAACAAAATCAACCTCTCTACTTTGAGACTGCTTTTTAACATGAATAACACAACATCCAATTTGTGTTCAATACCAATATGGGGAGAAGTGGTTAAGAATGATCTTACTGAGACCTCCAAATGAAAGGAAGTGGTTAGAAGGATTTTATCAAGGCCTCCATGTGAAAGTGGTTAAGAAGGATCTTACTGAGAACTCCAAATGGGTGGAGGTATCTTAGAAGCAAAGATGGGCTAACAATTCTAGTGGCCACCTTGGAAGAGGACAAGAGGTAGCACTCATGTGCATTGTAGGTGTGAGTCACCGGCCTTCCTGTGGTCTCTGAAAGAAGATGGTGAGACCTTTACCAACAAATGGGCATTACTAGGGCCCCACTCATGGAATTTTGGTGGGCTGGTAAGGACCTCACTATGGATTGAACTTCGCTTCCGAAATTTAAGGACATGGAAACACACTTGGCCTTCCTAGCAAATATGGAAACACTTCACTCAACGAAGATCTATCTAAGTAGTGATCTTAGCCCCTAGCAAGTAGAACAATAGAAACTTGGAGTGATCCATTTTGTGGAGACCACAGGAAGGTAGGTGAATGGGAGCTATACCATGATGTTTACATCATCACCTACATCACCAAGTGGATCCCACATAGCAACGTGGGGTCTATGGGAAAACATATACACTTCACATGGCCACATGGAATTGTAATGACACTCTATGGTCTAATCCAGGAAGTTTGGCATAAACCTACATAAGGAGAAACATAATTTTTTACACATAGACACATCAAAGCCTTGAGAGAGGGTTATCCAAGGTGTCTAGATATATATATGGGGTACATGTCTCAAGGGGGGTGGCTTGCTTGTTTGCACCCCCCCACACACACACACGCGCAAGTACTCATAATAGTCTAATAAGACAAGGAGGTCCATTTATGTGGATACTTTTAGCACAACCATGCTTCCAATTATTACACATTGTAGTATGTTATTTCCCACAAGATACTTATGCCTTTACACAAGATTTATTACAAGTCACCATATGCCTCATTATTTGTAAATCTTGTGGAGTACAAGGAGATAACTTCCTATTAGGCAACTTGAATTCATGAACAACCAAAATGTAGGTGCATATGTATGACTTTCATGCAAACCTAGTAATGCTTGTAGAGATAGACCGTATAGAATTGGAACTAATCTTAGCAGAGGACACTCCGTACATCATTAGCTATGGCATGGAGTCGTCCATGAGTTATGTCCCATGACCCACACCCTAGCCCATCTCATATAGCTTGACCTACTTTCCTCATAGGGGGTGTGGCTCTAGCACCATGGATTACTTATGGGGCCTTCTACTCTTATATGACATGGTTTTCCCGTGCGATCATCGCGAAACAGGTCGAGGGGGAAAGGGACACACCGCCAGCCCCCCCTGTGAGAGAGGCACAGTGACCCTAAAGAAGCCCAAGCCCTTCCGGAAAGGAGGGGTGTGGCGTGGTGGTCGGGTGCGCAGATAGGCAAGCTGATAGGGACCAAGGGGCGGAAAAGACGTACGCTTTCCTATAGCAAAGCACCCAAAGCTAGCGGCGGCGCACTCTGCCGAGCAAGAAAAAAAGGAGGAGGAGAGGCTGCTAGAGGAGGCCGCCGCTCTAGTAGAGGTGGATAGCCTCACAAAAGGGAGAATAGCCCGGCTCTATGAGGAAGCAGAGGAGGCGTCCGTTCAGGGCTTCACAGACATATGCAAGACTTCACAATCCCACCACCACCCATTAGGGTGGATCACACTTACCTAGACTTCACCATACCTTGTGCCCCTTGCCACACCCCCCAATTCCGTCCACATCCACTTTCATCTTGACCTTAACTTAGTCTATTATGCCACACCAGCCTTGATCTCTCATCATATATGTCATCGATGACAATAGATTTCACATTTATTCTACAAAATTTTCCCAAGTCATCTTCCCACACACCCTTTGCTCCACTGCCAAACCCCCCCCTATGGGCTCATAGCCTTACAAACAACAAGTGGAATGATAGAGTCATGTAGATATAGTTGCATAGCCTCACCTCCTCTAGGAAAAGGAGACAAGATCTCTGCACACAAAATGCATAGAGATTTATGTCAACTTACCTGTCAAAAGAAGCTTACGTTCTTGGGAAAGTGCAAGTTAAAATTGCACCAACTCTTTAGTGTGGACACATCAGCACATGGTGTCTTTTAGCAAAAATGAAGACATCCATCACACACATTCTCATTTGGGAGACCTAAACATGCCCCCTATACGAGATCCCAAATTATCCCCCTAACTTATCCCACATCCCTCGCACCCCACCTCAACAGCCTTTTCACCATAGCTAATATCACCAAAGCACTCCAAAGCACTATTGAAGTTGCATTATGATAGAATCAAAAGACCACCAAAGGACCTATGCACAAAGCACATGGATCCACCACCTTGGCACCTATCCTTGCATATCTTTAATAGGGCTTTATGTGAAGGCCTTCCATCCTCCTAGAATACAAACACCATTGTTCCCATTCATAAGGCATGGGACCCTAATAACTACTGAACTATCATGATTAACCATACTTTGGCTAAGATCAATGGGGTTGTATCTCTTCAACACTTTTTTGGGAATTACATTCACAAAATCTTTAGCCACTTGAGTGCCACATGCTCACATGAATAGCATGGAAGATGATACCCATTCTCTTATATGTAGATGACATAGTCCTCATAGCATACTCAAGCGAGGGGTTACAAGACCTTTCATGATGAGAGGGACCTCCTAGATGTATTGCAAACCTTTTATGTGATGAGAGGGACCTCACTATAAATTTGGGGAGACCGAGATTATGCTTTTTAACACATCCTATTAGGTTGCAGCTAGAGACTCTTTCACGTATAAAGAAAATGAGGTTGAGTTAGTTAAATGATATGTATACTTAGGGAACACTTTTATTGGCTCGCTTTCTACTATGCCCTCTGTAGCATGGGCAGAATTGGCAAGGGGATACATGCAGTCAATAAGGAGGACATTATCGTTCAAACACATGAGTTTCTTTTTTCACTTCTATACACATGGCCTATGTAGTACGTTGGCCGTGTATTTTATTTTGGTAGCTAGTTTTTAATTTTTCATCTTAATCTCTCTCTCTCTCTCTCTCTCTCTCTCTCTCTCTCTCTCTCTCTCTCTCTCTCTCCCCATAGCCCCTCATCATAAAGGGTCACTGGAATCATGAGCTAGCCTGATCCCTAGCACATAAAGAGTCCTTGGAACATTGATTCTAACACACTCCTAGTTAAGCAAACTAGCCATGGGCCAATTGAGGAGTCTTTGAACATTACCTAGCCTACTTAAGCTATAAATTAGGTGCACATTGCACATGTTGATTGCCATTAATGTTTCATGATCACGTTTTCTACAATTTTCGCTTGAGTTTTCCTACAAGTATCGTGTTTGTACCCATGATATGATTGATGGCTCTCACTCTTCAAGGCCCATTACTTATGCTTATTGTTCTCTGCACATTCACTTTTCAAGATAAGACTCACTACTCCATCAAAGTCAATTCCACAACACATTTTCCTACATTACCTATACAACCATGAGAGACGAAGAGTGGTCTAGATTTGTATTCTTGGGTTTTTGACATACCTATAAACTAAGGTTCTACCCCCTTGAACAATTATATATTTGTGGTTTGTCTAATGTGTAATCTTTATCCTCTAATTATCTCTATTAATTATTAAAAATGTCAATCTAAAAAATGTGTTACCCTTTATTTACCTTTATTAATTATTTGGGTCTAAAAAAATGTGTTACCCTTTATTTACCTTTATTAATTATTTGGGCCCAATTACTTATGATTATTGATCTCCTCAAATTAACGTTTCAAGGTAATCTAATGATCTACTCTTGCATAACTTGTTTGCCTATATTTGGTACACAACCTTGAGAGACCAATGGAATTGCCACGTTAACTTTGAAATTTTAAATACAAGATCAAGGGGGCTAGATGCAAAAATTAGTCTTGATTTTTTGTCCTACTTGTAGCCGAAGGTACCATAGTAGCAACTTGGTCAATTGAATAATACTATATTTGGGCATTATCTAATGTGTACCATTAACCTCTAACTTCTACATGTAACCATCGACCGCCGATGAATAAAAATGTGGTAACCATTAACCTCTAACTTAGATCCATTAATCAATAAATCACATGTAACCAATGACTAATATTGACATGTGACCTTTATTCTTGGATTTTTTTATCGAGAAAGAATGTTAGAGCTATCCATATCCATAACACAAAGTAATCAATAGGCTTCTCGACTAAAAACAAGTGGTTAAGGACCTTTATCATTAATTATTTATAGAGTCAACCAAGAATGGTTATAACTTGCAAGTCCCATACCATGTACCTATAACCATTGATGTTTATCTATAGCATGTAAATGACCTATAATAATTGACCAATCTTAAAAAACATATGCCTTTAATCATTTCAAGTAGCTTATAATATTTCATCTCTCTTAAGTAGAATATAACCTATAACCTTTTAAGAAAATTTGTATTAGAGATAAAATGCTTGGAAAAATAGTGCCGTTGTAAGTAGAGAGAAGAATTGTGGAATCGCCCCAACCACCTTGCAGGTCTTTTACACACATATAACTTTTGTAAAAGTTTGAGACTTAGTAGAGTTGAAGGTAGTTCACATAGGTTTAGTTCAAAGTCTTTTTTTAAAAGCAAGAGTACGTTGTTTTATACCTTAGATGGACTTGATGTAGAATAAATTTTGCATGCATGTTTGCAAGTTTAAGGCTTGTGGATATGGGCCATTGTTAAAACCCTAAGATCTCTCTAGATAATCAACATGCATAAATCAGGCACCATAAACTCTACCACCCAACCACCCCTGAGCCCAAGGGTTGCACACATGAAATATAATGAAGTACCACATACCTTAACCTTGGTGTCCCATACCACCAAGAGGTATGACTCCAATCCAACAGCACTCAGCTCTATAGTGAAATGGCAAGAATGTAGATACAATCCTCTACACAAGAGAACATCCCTTGAGTGTGCCCCATGTCCCTATTATATAGGAGGGCCCTCAAGTGACTCTTGACTCTCCATTTCCCATGTGTGACCCTTGGATGCCCGACCCTAACCTTAACCCTTAAGGTTAGTCCTGACCCATGCTCCACTAGAGCTTGTTCCCATGCTCCCATGCTCACTAGCCTCCTAGTATATACACATATAATGTGTATATAACATACTTCCCCTCTCTCAAAACATTGCACTCTTGCAATGAAAAGAAGGAAATTTGCGCTGAACATTCTCAACTCACTCCCAAGTCGAATCCTCTATTTTCCTATCTTTCCACAAAAGTTTAACCTCTGGGGGATTAGTTGACTACGAAGTTTCCTACCTTCTCAGGTTCGTGTGGAACATAAGATAAATCTTCGACTTCAACGAGTTCTTGAGAAGTAACTGTGTTATCCTCACCTCCCAGCTTCTCTTTTAATCTACTGACATGAAAGACTGGATGAACTCTAACATGTGGAGGCAGTTTTAGTTCATATGCAACCGTGCCAATTCAACGTATAACTCGAAATGGACCACAATATCTAGGAGATAATTTTGAGCATTTTCCCGTTGATAAAGTCTGAGAGTCTTTAGGAACTTTTAAATAAACCAATGCTCCTGGTTCAAAAGACCGAGATGAGCGTCCTCTATCAGCATAAAACCGTGCTCTATCCTGAGCACTCCTGATAGAATCCCGAGCTTTGATCAGCATTTCTTGCATATCATGCAAGAAATCCCTCAGTACATCAAGCTCAATGTCCTTAAGACCGATATCAATAGGTGCCCTGGGTTGATACCCATACATAAGCATGAACGGACTAAAACTTGTAGCCATATGTTTAGAATTGTTATAGGTAAATTCCATCATCAGTGGAAGATACTTTTCCCAATTTGATGGTTTTCCACAGACATATGCATGAAGCATATCCTCTACAACCTGATTCACCCGCTCTATTTGCCCATCAGACTGCGGATGATCAGAGGAACTCATACTTAAAGTTGTTTCCAATTTCTTGAAAACTTCTTGCCAAAAATTAGCCGTGAACTTAGAGTCTCGATCGCTCACAATATCAAAAGGTAGACCATATAGTCTAAACAATTGCTCGATAAATTGGTAAGCCAATTCTGAACCTTTAACTGTTGTTTTTGTGGGTAAAAACCTAGCCATCTTTTTCAATCTATCCACGACTACCCAAATGGCATCGTGACCCCTGCTGGTATGTGGAAATGCCGTAATGAAATCCATGGAAATACTTTCCCACTTTCTAGACGGAATATCCAAAGGATGTAATAACCCAGCAGATTTAAGGCATTCATCCTTGTTTATCTGACATTGATGACATTAGACCACATAACTCTGAATAAAATCTTTCATTTTTTGCCAATAAAATGTCCTTCTAACTAAAGCCAAGGTACGTTGTATTCCAGGATGTCCTGCCCCGCCGATGGTGCATCGTGGCACTCAAATAGGATCCTTAACTTAATTTCCGGCACATCCGGCACACAAACCTTATCATTTCGGAATAAAAGACCATTTCGAAGAAAAAATTGGCTGGCTTTTCCTTTCACCAGGTTTTGATCTACTTCAGAGTTGTGGACCCTGATTTTGCCAAATTCTAATATTTTCCAAAGAAAATAACTGTGTTGCATTTTTCCCTGAGTGAATCATACAAGTTAAGTAATCTCAGTGAAGCAAAGTTCATTAACTTCACCAATTCGACTCAACGCATCGGCAATGCGATTTAAGCTACCCTTCCTGTATTTAATCATAAAATCGAAATCCTACATCAACTCATCCCATCTGGGTTTTCTACCTTTTAAGTTCGGTTGATCACAAATATACTGTAAAGATTGATGATCTGTTAAGACCATAAACTGAGACCCGTAAAGATATTGTATCCATGCCTTTAAAGCATAAATGATTGCATACAACTCTTTCTCCTGGACTCGAACCTAGTCTGTGTATCATTGAGTTTCTTACTCTCGAAGGCCACAGGCTTCCCATCCTGGAATAAAGCTGCGCCTACCGCAAAATCACTAGCATCAGTCTCAACAATGTAAGGTCTGCTTGGATCTGGCAAAGCTAACACACGATCATCTCGAACTTTATTTTTCAAAATTTTAAAAGCCTCCTATAGCTTATCATTCCAACCAATTGGAGATTTGGACTTTTTATTTCAACTTTAAGAAGATTGGTAAAACAATCAACTTCGAATAATCCTTAACAGATTTTCGAAGAAATACCACAAAACCTAAGAAAGATCTTAGCTGTTTGACCGTATGCGGAACTGGCCATTCCAAAACCTTTTGGATCCGATCCAAATCTATACTCAAGCCATCCAGAGAGATCTTATGACCTAAATATAACAATTCCTTTTTAAAGAAATCACACTTAGATAATTTACAATACAGTTTTTTCTTCCTAAGCCTTTCTAGAACCTTTTTAAGATGACTCTCATGCTCATCCAAAGTTTTGCTGTATATCAAAATATCATCTAAGAAAACTCACACACACATTTTCCTAACATATCTCGAAATATATCATTCATCATCTGTTGGAAAGTTGCTAGTGCATTAGTGAGACCAAAGGGTAGCACTAAAAATTCATAATGGCCATATCCTTGTCCTAAAAGCAGTTTTAGGAACATCTTCCTTTGCTATACGGATCTGATGATGATAACCGGTTCGCAAGTCAAGCTTTGTAAAATACTTAGCTCCATGCAACCTATCAATAAGATCATCTGATCTAGGTAATAGGTATCTATTTTTAATAGTAACCTTGTTAAGACGTTTATAATCAATACACATCCTCCAAGTACCTTGATCCTTTTTCTTAACCAGGAGAATTGGTGCACCCCAAGGAGACTTACTTGGATTTGACCCATCCTCAACTATTCAGCTAGTTGTTTGGCTACCTCATCCTCCTCAGATTGGCTAAGCCGATACACGAAGGAATATTAACAGGTTCTGCCCCTGGTACTAGCTCTATTTTATGGTCCACCTCTCGTTTAGGAGGAGGTAATCCATGAGGTAATTCATCAGGAAATACATCCTGAAATTCACTTTTAATGGAACTTAACACTTTACTTTCCCAAACATCTAAAGAAATAGTGTTTGCATCAAAATGAATACACGAAGACACTGGATCCATAACCAACTGGAAAAGTTCATAGTAAAAAATATCTTCCATTAATTCTAGCTCATTGATAAAATTTTCCTTGGATACAACAATGTTTCCTTTAAGAATTACAAGGCTTCCATTGTGATGGAAAGACATCAAATGTTTGACCCAATCAATTGAAAAATTCTTATTTTTGCTATGAAACCATTCCATTCCCAAAATTATATCCGCATGACCCAAGCTCATGACATGGAAATCAAGCCTATCTGAGTACAATTGGATGTCTAATGGTAGTTTTGACACCTTCTTGTCCCAAAATTGGACTTGTCCTCTAGCCATCTTGACCTTGTACATGTGATCATTCTGCATGGTTTCCAGCTTCATCTTCTGTACCACAATATTGTCAATAAATTGTGAGTACTACCAGGATCAAACAAAATATGAATCTGATATCCTTTCACTGATCCATAAACACGAAATAATTTGTTTGGACCATAAACGTCTTTACTGAAAGTACAATATGAACATTGGGTTCCTTCAAGATGCAAAATATTGACTTCAGAGAATTTACCTTGAAGTTCTATAATATGTATAGATTTCTTTGGAATAAACTTTTTTGGTGCTGCCTTTTGAACAGGTGCCGAAGTTGTTGTAGCTCCATTCATAGGACAAAATTTCTTTGTATGCCCTTTCTCTTTGCACTTAAAGCATGTGAGTTTTTCCTTACAAACTTTGGTTTTTTACTGGCATTGTCACCATTTTTTGGTTCGGTGTGAAAACCAATTTCCTTTTCTGTCCACTGTTTGAATAAGTGAACGTGGGTTTCTTTTCACTTGATGCTGTTTTGATGAATTGGCGCCAACCATTGTCTTATGAAAACCTGAGCAGCCTGAATAGTATCCTCAGCTTGAATAGTATCCTCAGCTTGAATAGTATCCTCAGCCGTTTTAACTTTGCACTTCTTCACCTAGTATCCTTAGCCGTTTCAACTTTGCACTTCTTCACCTCGTATTGTGATAATCACGAGATAAACCATTGATGAAAATACCACACAAAGTATAATCATCAGACTTGGCTTTAGCAGCCAATTGTCTAAACTTTTGCACATAGTTATCAAAAGACCGATTAGCCGTGCTATTTTTAACTAACTTGCCAATAACTTTGAATTCATCCTCTGGTTAGACAAATTCCTTCTTGAATGCAACTTCAAATCCTAGCCAAGTAGTGGGAATAGAATCTTCTTTTAGATCCTTCCACCAAGTCAAAGCTGTCCCCTTTAATAAACCCTGTGCCATTTGCAGTTTCTGCTCATCAGTGAAAGGGTGAAAAGCAAAGTGTGTATTCCACCTGTTAAGCTAGGCATCCACACATTCTTGTGTCTTCTTCTTCTTCTCTCCGCCATACACCTTTGGTGCAAAAGACGGAGCAACTACTTTGGTAGCTGTAGATGAGGTGGCTAGAAGAGCTTTCTGTAGAGTTAAAATCTACACCTTAAGTGATTCCATCTCCTCATGGCACTTTGTTATCGTAGCCTTGAGATGTTGTGTCACCTCCAAAAATTCGCTCTTTGCTACCGCCTGCTCTTATTCTTCATGGAACTTAAGATCTTCCCTTCTAGAGTTGGGATGATCACTCATGTCATCGACATTGTCATTGACCGAAAAGTCAATATGAGCTATGGTAAATGAGTTCTCTGTGAATCTGGATAAAACTTTTCTTCACCCTTCTCTTGACCCCTCTTGACCAAAAGTTCTAGCAAATTAATTCACTAGAAACAACTACACATAAGAAAAATGCTTCAATTAGCATTTGGTGGCCAGATATTGGTTAAAAAATCATGAAAACATCATCTAGAATTAATCCAAATGAATAAAGTATTAATACAAGGCATGCTCGCATTAATAATATGCGAATAACCCATATTTGTTTAGTGTGAGTACATAAAAAATGTACTATAACACCAAATATCCCTCGAAAATAAGAATTCTCGAGAAAAAAGAATTACCACAATTTTTTTCCTAATTTTTCATAATTTTCTAGAACCTTAAAATATGTTAATTTTGAAAACCACCAAAACCCATCTTATGGCACTCCAAACCTATAATTTTCTAAAAAAAAATTAGCAAATAATTTTTGCCAAAATACCATTGATATTTAAAAAATACCAATTTCTAGGATTTCTAAAAATAATTTCTAGAATATTCCTAATTTCTCATGAGAATCCCATCGTCCATGAAATTTTCAATTTCGCCCGACAATTCTCAAATCTAATGAAAATTTAAAATTTTTAATGGATTTTTTAAATTTTTGGACCAAAAATAGATTTTTAAAAGAATTTGAATGGCCACGGGTGCCCGAATGGATACACCACATGCCAATCACCAATCCCAAATATTCCAAAAAATTAAAATAACCTTTATCTAATTTTTTACTAATTTTTTAAGAATTTTTTAAAATATTTAACTTACCCCGAACGCATTTTAGAATACGAACGGTCAAAATTTTTTTGAAATTCCAATGGTTTTCCCAGAATACAGAAAGCCAACAGTTTCGTGAAAATGAAAAGACAAAAAAAATGGGAATATGAAAGGCCAAAAGTTTCCGGAATCCGAAAGGTCAAAAGATCCCCGGAATTCGAAAGGTCAAAAGATTTCCCGAGAATGTGGAAAGCTAAAAGGTTCAAGGAAAAAAAATTCAAAGGAAAAAATAAAATTTTCAAAGAAATATCTTTTTTTCCAGATTTCTTCTCCCTTTTCCAAGCTTTTTTTTCCATTTGAAAATATCTTGAAAAAAAAAAGAAATCTATTTTAAATATAAATTTTTTAAAGCTTTAAAAAAAGCTTAATTAAGCTTTAGTTAAAGCTTGTAAAATTTTTTTTATAGGGGGGGTCATTTTTCTACCGGCACACCCCCCCGTGCACGCGCGCGCGCCTGTGCACAGAAATGAGAGAGGGAGAGATGAATCATCTCTCCTCACTCTTCTCTCCTCTCCATCTTCTCCACTCCATTCTCTCTCCACCCTCTCCTTCTCTGTTAGAGAGGTGGATGATTAAGGTTTAATTAATCTTTTATTAATCATAATTAGAGTTTAATTATGATTAATATTTAATCAAATCATCTTATTAAAAGGCGTTCACACGCGCACGAGAGAGAAATAGAAAAAAAAATTCGAATTTTGGGGAGGAGAAGAACTCTACGCGCAAGGGAGAGAACCCAATGCATCAATTGACTGCCCCACACTACTTTTCAGCAAAAAATTGGTAGAAAATCGAAAATATACCCGCGAAAAACCCGCAAAATGCATTAAAAATACATTTTTAACCATAAAAATGCTCAAAAAATTTCTAAAAAATTCGTAACAATCCTAGAAACTTAGGGAATCCATTCTACCAAAAATACACACAATAAAATATGTGGTATTTTTGTAAAAAATTTTATTAATGCTTATTTTAAACCACAAAAATAGAGAAAAATAGCATTAAACTCACGAAATTTTTCCACAACGTCAATTTGTCCATTGAATAGTAGTAACACACGTTCCAATTGCCATATCGACGATCCACGTATGAAATCACCAAAACAAACCAACAAAATAACACTTTTATTTAGTAAATATAAAAATTTACTTTAAAAAAATACCAAAAATTAGAATAAGAAACAAAAAAACAACAATTAACTAGAGATTGCTCTGATACCACTGTTAAAACCCTAAGATCTCTCTAGATAATCAATATGCATAAACATGCATAAATTAGGCATAAACTCTACCACACCCAACCACCCTAGCCCAAGGGTTGCACACATGAAATATAATGAAGTACCACATACCTTAACCTTGGTGTCCCATACCACCAAGAGGTATGACTCCAATCCAACGGCACTCAGCTCTATAATGAAATGGCAAGAATGTAGATACAATCCTCTACACAAGAGAACATCCCTTGAGTGTACCCCATGCCCCTATTATATAGGAGGGTCCTCAAGTGACTCTTGACTCTCCATTTCCCATGTGTGACCCTTGGATGCCTGACCCTAACCTTAACCCTTAAGGTTAGTCCTAACCCATACTCCACTAGAGCTTGTTCCCATGCTCCCATGCTCACAAGCCTAATGTGGGTTAGCCTCCTAGTATATACACATATAATGTGCACATAAGAGTCATGTTGGTGGGTATGGCTTAGGAATTAATTGTACATGAACTTTGTTTATGTACTTTCTAGGATTCGCCTCACTAGTATTTGGTGTACAAAATAGATACATAAGAATAATTACGAAAAACTAACACCTAGCCATGAGAGAGAGAGAGAGAGAGAGAGAGAGAGAGAGAGAGCAAAAGAGACTATGCGCTCTATTTCTATATGTTGTGTACAAGGTCACACATATGTTTATTAGAGAGATAAAGAGAGGACATAGAATTGCACTATTGGATCAAAAGAAAAAGTCATGTGAGGAGGTCTATCATGAGATAGCCATGTGGACAATGGAAGCACAAAAGTTTGGTTAGGAGGCCTTGAAATTTAATTGTTGGAACTAGCATGTTGAACCGTGAGTGTAGCTACAATGTTGTGGTAGGAGGCCATGAAATTTAATTGTTGGAGCTAGCATGTTGGGAGATCAAAACATGATGTTGTGGTTAGAAGGCCATGAAATTTAATTGTTGGAGCTAGCATGTTGGGAGATCAAAAAGCGAAATAACCGTGAATAGAGCAAGCTCAAATTCATGAAGTGGAAATTAAGAAAGAAAGAAAAATCGCTTCTTTCTCTCTAACGGGCAATAGTCGAATTGAGGGCGGATTCGCTGGTTTTTTCCCTAAGCGCGGTGGGGGGGTATTTTGACCTTATAGGTACCTCCAATGAGCTTTTGTGCATGTATTCTCTGATTTGACTTCAATTCAACGCCAACAAAACCTTGCCTTGGCCAACTTATTCATTATGCAAAAGCCTAATCTCTAGGCATCACGCTATAATCTCAGGATATAAGATCATGTCATGCCAAGAAGATTTGGATTGCCATCTACCCATAGATATCATTCCATGGTGGTCCTAGCACTCATTCTGCCCATTATAGAGTGTAAATCGCTTCTACCAACCACCTTCCACAACTAACAAGAAGGCCTGGCATGAAGAACCTCTACATTGCCTATCACTTTTCATACCTCCTTGACATGCTGCCTACCATCAAAGCTACCAAAGCATCCAATACCGTGAATCTGTCTAATGGATTAGTCCCAACTATAACACTTAACCTCAACCACCAACTTCATTGTGTATCCTAGACCATCTACACCTTTCCACCCCGACATAATAGGTTCACGTTCGACTTGGGTGATGCAAGGACATGGTCACTCATTAGGAAGGGAGTATATTAATCACTCCATAAGTTAACATGATTTCACTTGCCTAACCCACCACAAAAAGCACTTTGCCATCTTACCTTCTCAAATTGGTACTTAACATTTGTAAGATGGCAATCAAATATATAAAGTAGACTTACCCTATACTTAATAGGGAAAGTCTGGACTTTTGTGTGCATAGTTGCTTAAGACTAGTAATAGAGGTTGGACTTTGTTTACGTAGTTGCTTAAGACTACTAATATAGGTTGGACCATTTTTAAGTTTGGCTGGCCTAGTGTGAAAATTACTGATTTGAATATAAGTAATTTTTGACAATAAGCAATAGACAGTCCTTCCCTTGCAGTACTTTTCTTGTGAGCTCTCCTTCTTCCCTCTTCTTGCTTGCTTGCTTGCATGCTATTGAATTTTTCTTGCTTGATGAATGCAGCTCGATAGACTTGATTGTAGGTTTTCTTCTTACCTTAGCTTCTTCTTCTTCCCCTACCTTTGTGAGAGAGAACCATCACAAAGGATCATCTCTTCTTGCCTCTATATAGGCATTGAGAGCTCTCCCTTTACCCCTTTGACAAGTAGCATTCCGATGTGACAACGGAAAGATGATGTGATGGACAAGCTCGCATACCCGTAATGGGAAGTTACACATTTGTAGCTTGAAGTTCAATTTATTCACAAAGAATAATCCAAGGATCAAATAGCTAATCGGAGACCCTTAACCATTCTTACTATCATGTACAAAATCTTTGCTAAGGCTCTCTCTAGAAGACTGACCAACCACATGAAAAGTTGGATTGGTGGCATAAAAGGTACAGGTGATGTATAAGTTCTTCATGATGCAAGGCCTCCTATTGTTGTGGAAATGGCTAGAACCCTTCAAAATAAGGTAGTTGCTATAAGCAATCTGCATCTTGTGATTTGCATAATAGTGCTAGGACCACCATGGAATTATTTACATGGGTAGATGGTAGTCCAAATATCTTTGACGTGACATGATATTATACCCCGAGGTCATTGCGTGATGCCTACAGATTGGGCTTCTGTCGGGGGCAAGCTAGGGCAAGTTTTTGTTAGTATTACCACAGGTTACATACATTGAAGCTCTTTGGAGGTACGCACAAGGTTGAGGGTTCTCTAGGAAGCAATGAGTCATTGTACCATGGGCTAAGCTTGCAGCTACTGCCATGGTCCCTCTGAAGGTACTTGCAAGGTTAAGGGTTCTTCAAGTGATTGGTCGTCATACCATGGGGCCAAGCTTGTGCCCTCGCCGCCATGGTGGTGATTACATCAGCCAAGGTGAGGTTGTGTTGGTGTTGAAGTGAAGTCAAAGTAGAGGTTGCATACATTGAAGCTCTTTGGAGGTACCTACAAGGTCGAGGGTTCTCTAGGCAATGGGCTGCCATACCATGGGCTAGGCTTGCACCCGGCATGGTCCCCCCATCTAAAGATGTATTGAACGGTTAGCATTGACAAGATTAATTGTAGGTGCATGTGTGCATACATATTGTGAGGTGCAAGATGTGAAATAAAATATTGTGATTCCTATAGTGAATATATATGTGGGTGACGTGTATGGGTAAGGTCGAGGGTTCTCTAGGCGATGGGTTGCCATATCATGGGTGATGTTTGCACACGATGGTCCCATCCATCCCCAGAGATGTACTTGGAGGATTTGCGTTGACAAGGCTAGTTGCAAACAAGTGCATATGTGCATGTATACTATGTGTGAGATGTGAAAAAAAACATGATGCCTGTTGTGATATATGCAAGTGACATGCATGAGAAATAGGTAGAAGGTGTGCCCTATGTGGCACTTGGTGCCACATACATGGCACCGTTGACTTCCATTACTACGTGGTGTACACAACCCTATTTTTTTCTTTTTTCAAGTGATGATGTGGCACTCGATGCCATGTGCTAACATGGGCTTGCATCACCTCATGGCACACGTAACCCTACTTTTATGTATGCGTGCATGGAAATTTTCTCCAAGGAAAGGGATATTTTATAAATTAGGGGGAGGAAATTTAAAGGATACATGGGGATAGTCTTTTAGAGAGGGGGATAGGTTGTTTTTTGGAGGAGGTTTGTGCGTGTACGTACGTATGTGTGTGTGTGTGTGTGTGCGAGCATGAGTATATGTATATGCTCTATGCGTGTAGATTTATATGTGTGTTTTCAATTGTGGTCATTTTTTATTTTATTTTGGGTTCCAATTTTTAAATCATTCTTAGATATCTTAGTCTCACGCATCGTGACATAGATGTCTACAAACCCCCCTCGAGTGATGTTGCAAACATGTATACAGATCTAGAATATTAATCCCCCTTCAAGTGATGCTATGAACATGCACAAGGATATGGAAGATTAATCCCCAAAAGGAAATAAGCTTAGAGCTTTGTGAAATGCTTTAAGCTTTTTGCACAAGGAATAGCCTTTATGAATAGATCTGCCAATTATCATGTGTAGAGATATAAATCAAGCTGATCTTTCCTACAATTGACATAATAATAATGCACCTCAATGTGCTTCATGATGCGAGCATGAAACACTAGGTGCCAATGCGCCCTCAGATTGATGTAGATAGGAGTGGAGGATTGTTGTCCCAACACTAAGATGTGACAGTAGGCATTTGAGCCATAGACACTCATCAATGGTAGTCAAAATGATACCCTATACTCAGCCTCATAGCTAGATGTGGCCACTATCTGCTGTTTTGCTAAGCTATGATATGTGTGAACCACCAAGAAAGAAACAAAATTTGCTAGTGGACACTCTCATGTCGTAACATCCTACCCAGTCTAAATTACTGAGGTCATGCAACTGTGACTCACCCCCTGGAGATGGAACAATCCAAGGAACTAGGTGCTCTGTAAGAAGCAAAAAACTTGCTTTGATAGCTTTTGACAATACATGGTACCTAAGTAATGCATAAATCTACACAACTATGCGACCCCATATATTGAATGTCTAGCCTATGTTGCATAGGGGGATCAAGCATCCAACAACCTAATGCTAATATAGTGTCTGATCAAAAGGCTTTCCAGAATCCTAAGTGCTAAGCTTGGCACCTATCTCAATTGTTGTAGAAATCGGTTTGCAATCCTTAAGATTAAACCTTTGATGTAGTCTTTGTATGTACTTTGACTGCATCATAACTATCCCATCATCACATTATAAGACCTAAATCCCCAAACAGTAATGCATTGGGTCCAAATTTAACATCTTAAAAGCAGCTTGTAATTCATCCTTAAAGGCTGATATTTGATTAACATCAGGGCCTGTGATAGCATGTCATCAACATATAAGACCATGACCTATAAATCCTCTTTCGTCTTTCTGACAAAGAGGGTGCCCTCTGTGGGACTATTACAAAACATGTGTGAAACTAAGTATGCATCTATTTTCCCATACCAGGCTCTAGGGGCCTAATTAAGGCCATACAAAGCCTTCCCTAACCTACAAACTTTGTTTTCTTGACCCTTTTTAAAAAAACCACTAGGTTGAGATACATATACCTCATGAAAATCATCATTTAAGAAGGCAAATTTAATGTCCAACTGATGCACATTCCATCCATGAGGTGTTGCCAATAGCAATGACACACCTGCCTGATGGTGGCCATACAAGACGTGGGAGAAAAGGTCTCATCATAATCTATGCCCTTTTATTATGCATAGCCCTTTGCTAAGTCTGGCTTTGTAGCAATAATTACTATCATCAAACTTTCTCTTAAACTTATAGACCCACTGCATACCAATAGCCTTCTTGCTAAAAGGTAAGTTAACTAAATCCCAAGTGCCATTTTTCAAAATGGAATCATATTCTTACTGCATGGCATGCATCCAATGATGATCCTCCTATGCTTGCTAAAAGGAAATCGGTTCCTTGTCATCGTAAGTAGAAGCAATGTGGGCATGATCCACAAAATGCCCAGATGTATGGCCAGATCTAGCACTAGTTTGCCCCTACCAAAGGAGCCCACTACATTGTTAGCCCACAAGGTTTGCACCAGTTTAGTTTGCTAAATTAATTTGTCCTCTCTTCTTCCACTACATCATCATCAATGTGTGCCTGATCAAGGTTGCCTGATCAAGGGGTGCAACATTTGGCATAGATGGTTGCTAATTTATAGCCTATGTGGGCTAATTTCTAACAACTACG
The DNA here is from genome assembly GCF_041138505.1 of Cibotium barometz. NCBI lineage: Eukaryota > Viridiplantae > Streptophyta > Polypodiopsida > Cyatheales > Cibotiaceae > Cibotium > Cibotium barometz. The sequence continues at coordinate 4,335,158 of NC_141056.1, forward strand.
AGCTGATTTCTACCCACAAGCTGTGTACATATGCTTAGCACTTGGTATGTGTGACTCATACAAGGGGGGAAGCGTGTAGTAAGAGATCTTATGGTTGCTAATTTATAGCCTCTGTGGGCTAATTTCTAGCAACTACGGGTTGATTTCTACCCACATGCTGAGTGTACATATGCTTAGCACTGGTATGTGTGACTCATACAAGGGGGGAAGTGTATGGTAAGAGATATTATGAACTTAATCAAGTAGGACGGTAAAGATTATACCCTTTACTCTTTGCATTATTGCACCATAATTTGATTAGAAGAAGGATGATACCCTTTACTCTTTGCACTATTTCCCACAAAAATACATTTCACTACCTTGTCGAAGACCTTGTCATGGAGCTTGGTATAGTGTTGCTTAGGCATAAGAGCATAAGCTAAGAAACCAAAGATACACATAGAGCCATAGATGGCTTTATATCATGCAAATCTTTGAGTGATACTCTTCGAGGATTTCATTGGAAACCTATTAAGTACATATGCTGCACACATAACTTCTTCCCTCTAAAACTTTTGAGGTAAACTTTGGCCTTCAACCATACATCATGCCATCTCCATGAGAGACCTATTCTTTCTCTTTGATACACCATTTTTCTATGGTGGATAAGGCATGGTACATTCGTGAAATTAATGCCCCTTTCTAACAAGTATGCATTAAACTCTTTCAACATGTACTCCTCCCTTTATCTGCACAAAGGGTTTACACTTTGTAACTTGACACATTTTTAGCCATGTGTTGAAAGTGCCTAAAGCACATCAACACCTCTAATTTTAACTTCATAGCATAGACCTAGCTAAATATAGAAAGGTCACTAATGAGAACATGACAAAGAAGAGGCATCAAAGCATCCTCCCAATAGATGGTCTCTGCATCATTGGACCACATACATCCCTATTTATAAGTTACAATTCTTATGCAACCCTCACAGACATGAACCATCTTATACATCACTATGTATAAGCTACAATTTTTAGGCAGCCCTCATCCAGAGACATGAACCATCTTTAAGGAATGATGTGCGACATTTTTCCCAATATGCAACCCTCACAAACATGCTTAACGGATGCATCAAGTGGTGGTAAAGCTGAAACCATGTCATGCCCATCAAGGCATAGCAGACTATAAAAGTTTAGGTGACTAAACAGGCATAGCACACTTTAAAAGTTTAGGTGACCAAACCGGAATGCCATAGCTTAGCATCTATCATCATGGATGTGGCAGCAACTGCAAGGGCATCATGTGAAGCTCTATCATATACATCAAGCATGCAGAGACCATGACATAAAGCATTAGATGTATTTATGATATCTCCATCACTGCAATCATGTAAATTGCATCTGTGATCGACAAAATGGACAACTAGGCCGGATGGCTAAAACTAATAGGAAATTCTTCTTGATCCCTAGCCCATACAATGAATTTGAGAGTGTGATTGTCCCACCATTGGCAGTAGTGAGCACAATATCTTCCCAACTCCTATTATAACATCATAATAAGAAGAGTTATTGGCACATATAACACTACCCCCTTGGGTGCATCTCCCAATGAGGTAAATAAATGGCACTGTGACGTAATGTGGTGATGCACACTATCAAAGTACCATACATAAGAATCTGCCCCACTGATAAGCATGCATCATGTAAAGAAGTGTTATAGATACACTGAGCCTGGATGCCCAATCATCTTGATCATAGTTAGTTGTTTCCTTCTTTTCACCCACTAGGTGTGCTGATGTATTAGCCAAAGACAATGTGGAGTCTTTATTCTCCTTTTCCTTAGCAAGCCTCTTCTTGCATTGATTGATGTAACAACTTAGCTTGCACAATAGTAATTTCATTTGATCTTTTTATCGGGCTTTGTCTACATCACTGCCATAAGAGGCAAGTGATCCAACTTTTATCTTGTAGCCACTAGCACCAAGATGCTTTGCCTTTGTTTTTTCCATAGGCAGTACAAGCCTAATCCCCAGCCTTCATGCCAAACCTATTCACTCTAGATTGCTCCTATTGCAATAGTAAGGAATCAAACTCATCAAAAAAGAATGTGTTGGGATTACTCTTCATAATCCCCTAAAAACCTTGATATGATTCAAGTAATGCATTGAAGATAGAAGAGATAAGGGAAGTATTGTATGATCTTATAAATGTTTGCAAGGTGCTCTCAAAGGTCTTTTGCCTTTGTTAGGTACTCACCCATAGATTCATTCTCATTCATATTTAGCATGTCCAACTGCAAGATGTGCCTCATTGTGCACCTAATAAATTTTGCAAGGGAATCCCACACTAACTTAGCAAAGACATATGAGTAGATGCTCCTCTTCACTGGAGAGGGAAATGAGTGCATGGGCATGTGCATCCCTAGCATCCCACCATCTCATAATCCATAGTAGGAAGTGTGTATGCCTAAACCATAGATGATCAAGAAGTAGCTATGCTACTTATAGTATTAGGAGCAACTAGTTGTTGCCCAATTGACGACGGGCCTCTTCACCAAAAATCATGACCCATAGGCCTTTGGAAAACCAGTAAGTATCTCATCATGCATGACCACACATGCATGACCACAATCGGTAAATTTGTTCCAACCGATTTATCCTTGATAGTAAGCATGCCAAATACATCATTATCTGTTACCATAATAGCTTGCAAAAATTATGTGTCCCACACTCTATAAAGTTAATGCCCACTAAACCTGGATGGCTATTTGGTGGCCCACTAATGGTAGTTGAAATCTATAAACGCAATAAAAAATCAAGTGTAGGGATAGAGCTTATGTGTCCAATGCCCATGAACAAGGTGCGACATTGATGAAATGAATGCATATTACCTGTCATTTAGAAAGATTTGCAGGTTCTCTGTATCTTGAATGGTGGTGCTTGTGTTAACATAATCACCAAGGATTGTTAGGAGACCTAGGGAAGCCCACCACTTGTATAGGAATAAGCCTTGTGGTCAAGCTTGCAAGACGTGAACATAGCTAAACCCTTAGGTGTCCTCCTGGATGTAAAGATTAAGACCTTTGAGCTAAGCTTCCACCACACATTCATAGTGATGGAAGAGGGTCATCCACCATAATCCTTAGAATGCCTTACATGAGAGACACAAGGTTCATTCACAATTGGGAAACTAACTAATCACATTTACATACAACATAAAGGTAACCAATCCTTGAAAATAAACTTGAAAGCAAGGAAGACTCGTCCCATGGGTTGAGGCATTCTTGCCAATAAGTAACACACCTGCATGGACCATTCAGTTAATATTATCTCTAGAGCTTGTAACAAGATGTGGGATGGTGAAGATAAGGACCAAGACTATGAGCCCCTCTCGGAGCCCGCTGACTTCTTTGAGGATTAAACTCACGTTTTGGCACAACCATGGATACACTTCCACAGAAGCTTGGGACAAGGTTTGCATGATTGTGGACGATGCCAAAATCATATCCATGTTCTTGCTTCATGCATTTGAAATAGAACCAGTGGTGGAACCCATGGAATCCACTCACCTTAAGCTAGAGTTCTCCTAGAAAGACCAACTAATTTCATGGCTCACTGGCCTTAGTTAACAATTGGTGGGGATAGCCATAACATGATATCTTGGGAGACATGGATTGTTATGCCTTCGCACCATCTACAACAACAACCATTACTATGGTAAACAATTCCCAATCTATGACCATCGGTTGTTTTAAAACTGACTTTTATACTGGAACTAAACTTGCATCTTGCAAGTTTTATGACATAATGTAAGACAACAGTATCCTTTTGGGGGATATATTAGCCACCACTATTTGTGTAGTCACAATTGATGAAAAAGAACCACAACACTGAAGCTTCCCCATGGAATTGTTATCACTGGATGAGGACACCCCAAACCTATCAACATCCCAAGCCTTGTCCCTTTACAAGCCATCACCTCGAGTAACTCCTAACACAACACTCCTCTCGTCTCACTGCATAGACTCCCACAAACCATTATAGAGATCGAAACCCTCATTGTTGCTGCCGTCTCGACAAAAATGAAGACCACCCCTAAACCTCAACAACCCTTTAGTGAGAGGTCACTAAGAAGGAGTGGTACCCAAGAGTAACCTAGCTAACCAAGGAAAAAGCATCCCAAGCCTTGTACTCTCCACTTACAAGCCATCACCTCAAGTAACTCCTAACACAACACTCCTCTCGTCTCACTGCATTGACTATTCCCGCATACCATTATAGAATATCCAAGCCCTCATTGTTGTTGCCGTCGACAAAGATGATGACCACCCCCAAACCTCAACAACCCTTCAGTGAGAGGTCACTAAGAAGAAGTGATACCCAAGAGTGCCCTAGCTAGCCAAGTAAAATACAGCCCATGCAAAGACATGGCACAACCCACCACTTAGCTAGAAGTTGTCCATGAGTGGAGATTTGCCAAAAGCGGGAGTCCCATGCAATAGAGTTTTACCCAACCCCTAAGCCCCATGGATCCCTGTCAAGATGTTAGAAGCTCAAGGCTTCTATGATAGAAACCCTTATGTTTGGGTCCCAACAAAAACCTCATAGATTGTACCCCAATCTCTATGCCAAAGAGAGTAAAGTAGCGGCATCACACGTCCATTCAAGCCTAGCAAATCGACATTTTGTCCAACCAAGCTGTTAGAAGCATAAGGTTTCTATGAAGGGAAACCCTACATCATTTGGGTTTCATAGTCAAGAAAACCTACACCACACAAGCCCACCTGATTGGTGTTCCACCTTGACTCATGGGATGACACCACCTTAAGAGAAGTCGAAGGAGTTTGCCAACAGTAAGAGGTAATACCTTGCCCATATGTAGTGAGTGGCCTTACCCATCCCTATTCCCATCAAAGAAGATCCACCCATGGTGACAAACCCTAAAGAGAGCCATGACACACTTCCATGGCACCATTAAGAAACCCCAAGGCTCAAAAAGATCACCACAACTTCACACATAACACCCATGTGTATACCATGACACAACACCAACTCGCCATTGGAACTGGAGAGATAAAGCTTAATCAAGTGCACCAGCAAAGCCGATGGTAGTGAGGCTCAAGGATTTTGTCGTGGATGGGCAAGCAACTCTTTACCTTTGCTCAGTAAGGCTACACGATAAGTTAAAGCCTTAAAACCTTGGTGTACATATGTAATGTAGCCTTTGCTCATCAGTAAGGTTACACGGTAAGTTAAAACCTTAAAACCTTGTTGTACATATGTAAGCGTTTAAGTGTTTTTTGATTGTTTTTGTTGGTTTTGAATGCTTCTAAGCTACTAATTCAAAAAAGCATGAAAAAATATAAAGTGTATGAACATAAATTATCTATCCGACTCTAATCCATACCTAACAAAGCTTAATGCTCATGTTTTTTGGAGTGGATTCCACTCCTTGTCATAATTACTAAGCTATTCATTGGCTCAAAGCAATTAAATCTAAGCCTTTTGAGCTTCAAAATCATGTAAACCAAGAAATCAAGGTTTTCTCTTTCGAAGATATGAAAAATAGAATGCCCAAATACAAAAACACATCAAAAGCAAATAAGAAACAACAAACTAAACATATCCAAGACTCCAAAAATAGAATGCCCTAATATTTTTTTTAAAAAACAACAAACTAAGAAACTAGGGTTTTCCCCTTCTAAGATATGAAAAATAGAATGCCCTAATATAAAAAACATTAAAACCAAATAAAAAACAATAAATTAAACATATTCAAGACTATAAAACATATCCAAGTCTCCAAAACCTTATGTTTTTTGTAGTGTGACCTCCTAATAAACACTAGGAAATATTGGGTGATCCCCAATAACTTAGAATGGATGGATGAACGAAGCTAAGCCCTAGGCTAGTCCCCATTATTGCAACACTGAATATGTTCAAGTCAAGCTCTTACATTATCTTTGCCAATGAATACCTGTGTCTTCTAACTTGAACACGTTGGAGACACATTGAATACCTGTGTCTTCTAACTTGAACACATTGGAGGCACCTTAGTCTTCTGACTTACAAGCTCATGTTATGGAATAAGGAAGACCTCTCTTTCTTAAGGTTAAAGCTTTAGATATCTTTTGGCTCTTTAAGATGAAGGCTTTGAGTATGCTACTCTCAAATATTTATATTATTGACCCTTATTCTAAGGCTCTAGTGATTCAAATACTATTTGAAATTATATGGTATCTTTGACTTGGGCTTCCTAGCTAGCATATTGCATTGTCTATGCCTCAACCCATGTGATGAGTCTTCCTTGTTTTCACGTCTCAAGGATTGGTTGCCTTTGTGTATATAGATGTGATTGGTTTCCTAGTCATGAACTAGCCTTGGTTCCCTCATGTATGGCCTTTCAAGGATCATTGTGTATGTCCCTCATCTCTAAAAATCTACCACCACAAATGTGTGCTGGGGAAACTTAATCTAAAGGTTTTGATTTTCACATCTTGTAGGATGCCTGCAAGTTTGGTTGTGTTCCCATCGGCAAGTTTGACCATGAGGCTTATGCCTACGAGTGATGGGCTACACTTGGCCTCCTAGCAATCCTTGGTGATATGCTAACAGCAACATCATCATCCAAGATCTCAAAGACTGTAAGTCCCTAGTATGTGCCTCTAGGTGAGCTCTACAAAATGAATGCAGTGTTATCTATCCTGTAGTATCCCAGGTTGTTCATGGGAACTTTTGGCCATCCTTTGGTTTGGGGTATGGAGGGACATGGTTATCCTCTTTCTCCTCTAGTTTAGGTTCAGCTGTGTGGGCTCTTAAATTCCCATTCATCCATTTCGATATGTCTCTCAAAAGTTGAGAATTTGGACCTCAAAGAACAAGAAGACTATGAGGAGGAGCTTGCTTAGGCCTACTACGTCCTCCGGGTGATATTTGCACTCACTAGGCTTGTCATCACTCTAAGGTGGGCTAGGACCTATTGATGTGTAAAGTATATACACTGAGCCTTTTCTAGGAGGTAGCACCTCTGAAGGGGAGAAGATAAAGTCATTTTCGATCACCTCAAAAAGATGTTGTGTTGGCTATGGTGACCCATGGAAGGCCAACTTTCATCTCCCATTGAGTCCTCCGTTATTGCATCTACCAATGTGGGGCTTGGTTGGATTGGTTCTAGAGGCATAGGTAAAGGTAGAGGCGCCAGGACTAGTTCTATTTCTAGCCTCTTAAGAATGGATACTAGTTTGTTTAAGGCCTTGGGAAAACTTTGAGGTTCCCTCTCTAGTTTAATAATTGTCTTTGGGCTAGGGTCTGGGATACATTGAGGCAAAGTTAGTGGTTCATACTCGACCACTTTCTCTAACATTGCATCTAGTTTAGCCTACACCTTCATCATAAGCTCTTGGGCTTATTTCATTCTCTCTTTCTCTAACATAGTGTTGGGGTACTCCTTGGGTTTCTTTGAAAGGTTTTCACAGTTTATGGGTTTTTTTCTTTAGTGGGAAGAGTAGGTTGGACTAGGAGATTGCTGTCTATTTTTGCAAGGGAGGTAGATTTAGAGCTCTCTTCCGAACCACTTTCGATGGTCATGACATTATTTCCCTTGACTAACTGATTGTGCATTGTGTTTACGGGTGCTCTTCAAGGCCTTCTTCGTCTTCTTCTTCTGGACCTCTAGTTCTAGTTCATTGGACTTTTTAGAGACTGTTATGTAGCTTTTGGGGCTTGGGCCTCAAGCTCTTTAAATACCTTAGATGTTCCTTCGGCTACTTTCCTTGTCTTGTCTTGGAGCCTTGTGATCACATTAAGGGGGATTGTGTAAATGAGTCCTCCTTGTATGCTTAATAGGTTAAGGCTCATTGAAGTGGAAGAGGATGACTCTTCTATAAGGATGATTGCTACTATGTTGGGATAATCCTTGTAGGCATGGTTAAATTTGCACTTATAGCATGTTTGCATAAGGAATTACATTAGGGTTGGGGTGATTGTCACTATGTTGGGATAATCCTTGCATGAATGGTCAATCTGCACTTATAGTAGCATGTGCACATAAGTAATTAAGTTGGGGTTAGGCACCTGATTCGAAGTGATTGGAGCACTTGGGAGATTTGGTATAGGGTGTTTTACAGGCACTCTACAATACGTTATGGGCCTTTACATCAAAAACACTGTGCATCGGTGGGACCTATGTACCATCTTGTCGAGGTCTCTCACTCTTTGCTACACCATGGCTTCAAACAAAGAGGTGTGTGTAGTCTATGGGTGAAGCCTAGCCAAGATACCCATAGGGATTATATTGTTTGCTCATATGGGTCTTGTTAACTTAGAGATCTCTTGTTATTGGGTTTCTTTTTCTACAAAAAACAAGCAGGGTCAACGAATACTATTGTATTGTGCGAATCTGGGAGGAACTGGTTGGGATGGTAGTACAGGAGGTGGATATGGAAATCGGGGTGGCCTATACATACCTTGTGGGTAAAGGGTTTTGATATACTTGAGGTGCTATGGGTGGGGTTGGCCATAAGGCTACCTTTTGTTGGGGTTGGCCCTCGACGTCTATTGGTCTAGATGGTTTAATAGATTTTTTACCGACTTATCCATGCTCACATCCTTAATTATGAATCTAGCTCGCTGAGGACCCTTGGCTGATGATGAGGCTGTGGATGATGAAACCCCTATCTCTCGGTTTGGATGGATGACTTCTACATCCTTGTCCTACATGTTGTCTACTAGGTCTATTTCCTCGTGGGCATTAGCACTCATCAAAGATGTAGAGCCTAGATCTGTAGAGATGGTCATAAAGCCTCTTGGTCTTAAGGCCAATCATAAAATGATCAATGATGAGCAATAGATCATCTAGTCGTTTGTGGGTGTTGCATATCTCATGTGGCGATTCAATGTAGTCCACATGGTTTCACTCTCCTCTTGCTTGAGGTTATATATATATGCAATAGAGCTCCATCTGGCTCCACTAGGTGAGAATCCCACTATGGAAGTGTGTCTTCAGGCCTTGTAGAGATGACCTTTTCAAGTAGATTTAGTGGCATAAACCACTTACTGGCCTGCTTTTCATTCAAGGCTAAGTCCAAATGAGCAGGTTTCAGTGGGATCAGCAATCCATCCCATGGCCTCGCAAATTTGACCAAACTTTTCTAGGTACTGAATGGGGTCTCCAATTCCATCCAATTCGGTCATCCTTGAGATATGGATTGTATTGATTTTGCCCAACTTTGAGCTTCTAGGCGCTATGTTGGTTGCAACCTCCCTTCCCATTTTGAATTCCATCCTCAACATGTCTTTTGCGTATTCATGTAGCAGTGGAATGTAAGGAGGTGATTGCACGAGACTTTCAGGATATGGGATCTCCAATGGTACTTATTCTCTGCCAACTTAGTCTTGAGCATGCAGGCTCATTTGCGCAGTTGAGGACACTTCCTTAAATGCTCATGTGGATCCCTTTGTGATGAGGTGCTCCCAGACATTGGGCTTTTACCCTTCTCTGGGTTCCTTGTTTCTTGTCCAATGGAGAAGACCTAGAACTAGGTTCAATGGTAAAGGCACTTCTATAATGAGATTTGGTGGAGAGTGGGACTCTTGCTTGCATTGTGTGCGCTTGTTGTGTGTATTGTGGAACATTTATCCCTAGTGGTAAGGCAAAAAAATACATGACTTTTTTTGCCATAAACTGCAATTGTTGGGCTACTTATCAGTTATGGTCAACTTGGGATAGACCTAGCTCCGGACACCAAATGACATGGTTTGATCGCTTCTTATGGGAGAAAACCTTGAGGTTCCTTGTCTTTCTCCCACATCCAAATATATGGTGGTTTAATGCCTTGTTCATAAAACTTAAGGTGTTGTTTACATAGCCAATTGGTGAATCCGAAGTTTGGAGAACCATGGTGATGGCTCCTGTTTCTAGGTGTTTTATTGTTCCTTCACTAGCATCTGTGTTTTGTTGGCTCATTTCTTCCCAAATCTCCTTGCTGGAGGTGGATTAAAAGGATTCTAGCCTTTTTAACTACGAAGAAGCGTAAAAAATTGACCAAACTGATCTGGAAAATTCTAGAACCAGTTTGCTTGGTTAGAGGCTCACTTTTTCCTATAAATAGAAGCCTCCCCCTTTGTTGAAGCTTAATAGTGTTTTTTGCACTGTTACCCTGCTTCTCCCAAGAGCCAAAAACTGTGAATTTACTCATAATTCATTAGTTTTTGACCTTCCCTCTTCTAAAGATTGGTGGCCACTCTTGTTTCAAACAAGAGTAGATCCCTCAAACCATCAAGCCAAAGGAAAGCTCTCAAATTCCTTCGTAAGTTGAAAATTCTCTCTTTTTTCTGTTCATTTTATGGTTTTTATGATTTCTGTCTTCTCTAAAATGAATATGATGTTATGCCTCATTGAAAAAAGGCATTCCCCTCTGTTCTTTAGTAAATCCAACCATTCTTTATCCTAGATGAATGATTAATGGATATAATCAAGTTTTTCATAATGTTTCTCTTAAATAAGTAGAAAATGTTTACATTAGAACGATTTGAATACTCTTGGTGAAATTCTAATTAATTTTAGAGAGTTAAAATTTGAAAAATGGTCAGCCATACAAAGGAGGTTATGGCAAAATTTTCTAAAATTGTGTAAAATAAGTTTTACTTTTTTTATTCAAAAAGAGTAATTCCCATCGTATATGTATCCTTAAAATGTTATTTTTCATCCTAGGTATAGAAAAATGCATAAAAAATACTTTATTAAAAAAATGTTACTTTCTTTAGAATTAAATTCTATGCATAGAAGGAAGCATATTGAAATTGTTATTTTGATTATAAAAGTGTTATTTTCATCATAAATAATTTTTATGCATAAATGGATGCATAAAAGAAATTCTTTTATATTAAAAGAGTGATTTTCATCATAAATGATTTGTATGCATAAACATATGCATAAAAGATATTTTTATATTAAAAGTGTGATTTTCATCATAAATGATTTTTATGCATAAATGGATGCATAAAAGAAATTCTTTTATATTAAAAGAGTGATTTTCATCTCATAAATGATTTGTATGCATAAACATATGCATAAAAGATATTTTTATATTAAAAGTGTTATTTTTATCATAAATGATTTTTATGCATAAAAGAAATTCTTTTATATTAAAAGAGTGATTTGTATGCATAAACATATGCATAAAAGATATTTTTATATTAAAAGTGTTATTTTCATCATAAATTATTTTTATGCATAAAAGAAATTCTTTTATATTAAAAGAGTGATTTTCATCATAAATGATTTGTATGCATAAAAGATATATTTTTTATATTAAAAGTGTGATTTTCATCATAAATGGATTTAATGCATGAATTAGATGCATAAGAGAAATTCTTTTATTCTAAAAGTGTAATTCCTACTAAATTGGATTTATGCATGGAAAGATGCATAAAGAATTTAATTTAATCCAAAAAGTGTTATTCTCATCAATTTTGATTTTATGCATAGAATGATGCATAAAGAAATCTATTTTTATTTCAAAAGAGTTATTTTCATCAATTTTGATTTTATGATGCATAAAAGATTGATTGATGGGGACTAATATATAAGAATGTGGAGTGATTGAGAAAAGATGGAAAAACTATTGGGACTGTAATTGTATGTGAAATCTGTTTTTTTTAATGACTGTTTTATGTCAAGAATGCTGGGGTAGCATTTTGACCATCTTGTGAATGAGGTCATCGTGGAGATCTATCTGTTAAAGTTGCAACTGCTGACGAAGAGTCAATGGAGGACGTCTCGCGTAGCAAGGTCGGCCGAGGTCTTGACCAGCCTCAGTTTGATTAAAATGGTGAGCTTCCGATACAGTGGATGAGGGACCAAGGAAGCGGCCTATGAGTGAAGCGCTAGGTGACCTGCGAAGGATCCTAGAGGGTGCTGACCATACGATGCTCGGGATCTGGGTCGCTGAAGATACCCACAAGTACGTCGGGGAAGATATTGGAACAAGGAGTAAGAGTTGTTTTCTGAATTCGGGTGTGGATCTGGTTGATTGACCTTGCTGGTCCTCAATAGATGAGTCCATGACTCTTTTATATGGATCTGTTGGTTGATCTTGCTAATCTTCCACGGAGATTCCATTTTGTTATGTGAATATATTGCCGGTTACTATGAGCTAGGAACTATCGAAAAGACCCCTGAGTTGAACAGGTGGTGAGCGTTCTGGTTGCCAATGATGCCATAAGTACACCTATAAAGGAATGATTGGAAATAAGGATTCAACCAGAGATTTTGAGAATTGTGATCAATGACACAATGGTTTCATTAAAGGATTGTTTTAAAGATAGCTGATGCTGAGAAAAAAAGGCAATTTCATATTGGGTGTGTAAGTGGTGTGACTAGTTTTATGTTTGCGTGAACTTCCAGCTAGGGGGCCTGGGAACTCTTTTCCTTGGTACCTGGGACAAAACCTAACCAAATTCCTAATTGGATCCTATCACTACAATGGTTAGGTGGTTGGCTAACCCATGGGACTGGATGGGGTTAGGGTGGACTAATGGATCCGTAAATCGAGACTCAATTTCTGTTTAGTTCGATAGATGAAGTAAATTCCGGACAAAAATTGTTCTATGGAAAAGAATCAACGACGGCTGTGCCTCTCAATGAGGAAAAAAGCGTTGGTCTCTATGATCCAAGTAGTCTTTTTCCCTGATCTGACTATATGGGACTTACGGGTTCAGTTAGATGAGCTCACTTAGTTGAGGCTTTTGACTATGTTAGGGAAAAGTTATCCTGGTGGAATCGCCCGTGCTTTCCGGACAAAGGAAGTTTTTTCCAGGTTCAGTTTTGGAAAAACCGATGGATTAGTCTCTTGTCCGGATATCTGTGGGCGAGGCCCCGAGTGTGGGACCCTGCCCCGCGCAAGAAGTGCTACTTCCACTGCTAACACCCCTGAATTTGTTGCGTGGTGGGGACATGGATCTTACAATTGGTAGTAGAGCTATTTGGCTAATGAGGATCAACCGAGAAGCCAAATATGTCAAAAATTTATCAAGAAGCACAAAAAGGTTGTAATTGTGTGATAAAATTCATACAATTTGATATTCAAACTGAAATTTATAAATTAGTAATTGGGTCTTCAGATGGAAGTACCGCAATTGTATGGAATCCCTGACTTGCTTGAGGCCTAGACATGATGGTATTTACCTTATAGTTCCAAGAACCATGACTACCCGTATATACCGAGGGTATAACTGCAGCTCTTTACTGGCAGTATATACGAGTAAATCTAAGACTTGAAATTATAAGCATTAATGCTATCCAGATGATGAATTCGAATGTGGTTGATATGATTTTTAAATTCTGGTTGAGAACTGATGAGTTGATTTGGATTCTGATTGAAAAATGATGATCCCTGAAATTTGGTTGAAATGTAATAAGCTGAGCGAAACCGCAATGAGGATGAATGGGACGAGTCCCTGTGATGATGTTCTTAACTAGAATGACGTTAATGACTTCAGCCAATCACTATGAGATTAGTGGATTGTGCTGGCAGATTGCTACTGTTAACTTTTGTCCAGTGGATCAAGTTAAGGGATGATAAATTAAAAATCTGAAAAATTGAAATCCCCATGGAGGACTGTTCAGATGGAAAAAATTAGTTTGATGGACCATTATTGTGTTAAAGATATGAATGAGATATTTTGAATGAATTGTTAACTGATAATGCATTCTATATGAGTATCTTTATCCCTTGATTCTGTGGGGAGCCAACCTATTTAGAGAACCCCGGAATCAGTTGAATCAAAAATCGGATTGAATCATAAATAAAGAGACTTAACAAGAATTTTCGTATTGATAGGAACATGGATCGAGGTCGTCGTGGTAGAAATGTTAACCCCCAACTCGATGAAGAAGAGCTCGACCTGGATGTTCGTAAAACTTTTCATAGTTCGCAGCCTGGACCTTTCAAGGTTGAAGGGGAAAACTTGGGCGAGGCTGTGGAGAAGTGGATCGAATCAATGGAAGAATACTTCGATGTCACCGGGTACAATGAGAAGAGCAAAATGGCTCTTGCAAGGTTGAAGATAGTGGAGACAGCTAGAGTGGCATGGAGAAACCACTGCGAGACAAACCGTCTCGACCGAAATACCCAAACCTGGACTGATCTCAAAATTTACCTAAGGACGAGGTTCTGTCCTCCCGGCTTTTTAGAAACAAAGATGAATGAATTATTAGAGTTAACCCAGGGGAGTAGAACTATTGAAGCATATCACCAAGTATTCGCCCTCCTCCTCAGATACTCGCCTCCACTTGGATGAAGAACAGCTGATGGCCAGGTTCATTCGGGGGCTGAACGAACCTTTAAATATCCTGCTGAAGAATGCCAAGCCAGTTTCCATGGCCGAAGCAGTTCGGATGGCGAAGGATTTCGCCAAAGCCTTTGATGTCAAAGTCCCGCCAAAGCCAGCACCATCACCTTTCAAAAGGTTTTTATTCCCAGAAGATGATTCCAACCTTCCTCCGCCTAAGAGACATCAAGGTCAAACCCAGGATATGAGAAGTTCCAGAATGGAAGAAATGTCCTTTTCTCGGAACTCAATCCTCTGGATTTCAACTTCAGAAGTTCCACCCTTGAACAAGAGAGTGAAATGCTATAACTGTCAAGGATTTGGACATCGCAGTATGGATTGCCCAACTCCTTTTGGATCAAGGTTTTCAGGGCAGGGAAATCAGGGATCAAGATTCCAGACTCCAGCCCCTTCCTTCCAGAGTAATCAGGCTTCTATCCGCCAAAATCAGGGAAATCCCAGAGGTAGACCCTCTATCCAACCTACAGTTTCAATCCAAAGTAATGCAAGACCTCCACCTCAGAGTAGGGAAAGTCAAAGAGAGTTGTTCCCAAATCGACCGTCCACTTCCAAGGCAGTAACGTTGGAAGTGATTGAAGAAGAAGAAGAAGATGAAAGAGATCATACTCCACCGGCGAGATGAGGACATCTCACGTTTTTTAAGTGGGGTAGAATGTAAGATTCCTCCCCAGCCTCTCAAGATGTCCAGTATCTTCCCCTGTAGTCAAATCCCTCTTCAGAAATATAAAAGATCTTGTTTCTACCTGTTTTGGCCTAGAGAGAGAAAATATTCTAGAGAGAGGTAAAAAATGTTCTAGAGAGAGGTTATTCAGATTTTGGATATTTTTGGATGAAAAAATATGTCTTCATATTTAAATAAGTTCCCCCGAAACAGAAGTTCAAAAAGATTTTCAGGTGCATTCGAAATAAATTATACTCTGTTCAAAAGGCCTTATCTTGGGAGTCCAGATTTTTTGAAAATTTTAAATTAAGGTTTTGAGGGACCAATCAGATTCATGCATATTTTATCTCTCCTCTCTCCAAATTCAAGTCTAGTTCCAAAAAGTAAGCTAAACTGACCTAAAAATGGTCAAAAATTGACCAAACTGATTTGGAAAATTCTAGAATCAGTTTGCTTGGTTAGAGGCTCACTTTTTCCTATAAATAGAAGCCTCCCTCTTTGTAAAGCTTAATAGTGTTTTTTGCACTGTTACCCTGCTTCTCCCAAGAGCCAAAAACTGTGAATTTACTCATAATTCATTAGTTTTTGACCTTCCCTCTTCTAAAGATTGGTTGGCCACTCTTGTTTCAAACAAGAGTAGATCCCTCAAACCATCAAGCCAAAGGAAAGCTCTCAAATTCCTTCGTAAGTTGGAAATTCTCTCTTTTTTCTGTTCATTTTATGGTTTTTATGATTTTTATCTTCTCTAAAATGAATATGATGTTATGCCTCATTGAAAAAAGGCATTCCCCTCTGTTCTTTAGTAAATCCAACCATTCTTTATCCTAGATGAATGATTAATGGATAAAATCAAGTTTTTCATAATGTTTCTCTTAAATAAGTAGAAAGTGTTTACCTTAGAACGATTTGAATACTCTTAGTGAAATTCTAATTAATTTTAGAGAGTTAAAATTTGAAAAATGGTCAGCCATACAAAGGAGGTTATGGCAAAATTTTCTAAAATTGTGTAAAATAAGTTTTACTTTTTTTATTCAAAAAGAGTAATTCCCATCGTATATGTATTCTTAAAATGTTATTTTTCATCCTAGATATAGAAAAATGCATACTAAAAATATTTTATTAAAAAATTATTACTTTCTTTAGAATTAAATTCTATGCATAGAAGGAAGCATATTGAAATTGTTATTTTGATTATAAAAGTGTTATTTTCATCATAAATAATTTTTATGTATAAATGGATGCATAAAAGAAATTCTTTTATATTAAAAGAGTGATTTTCATCATAAATGATTTGTATGCATAAACATATGCATAAAAGATATTTTTATATTAAAAGTGTGATTTTCATCATAAATGATTTTTATGCATAAATGGATGCATAAAAGAAATTCTTTTATATTAAAAGAGTGATTTTCATCTCATAAATGATTTGTATGCATAAACATATGCATAAAAGATATTTTTATATTAAAAGTGTTATTTTCATCATAAATGATTTTTATGCATAAATGGATGCATAAAAGAAATTCTTTTATATTAAAAGAGTGATTTGTATGCATAAACATATGCATAAAAGATATTTTCATATTAAAAGTGTTATTTTCATCATAAATGATTTTTATGCATAAATGGATGCATAAAAGAAATTCTTTTATATTAAAAGAGTGATTTTCATTATAAATGATTTGTATGCATAAAAGATATTTTTTATATATTAAAAGTGTGATTTTCATCATAAATGGAATTTATGCATAAATTAGATGCATAAGAGAAATTCTTTTATTCTAAAAGTGTAATTCCTACTAAATTGGATTTATGCATGGAAAGATGCATAAAGAATTTAATTTAATCCAAAAAGTGTTATTCTCATCAATTTTGATTTTATGCATAGAATGATGCATAAAGAAATCTATTTTTATTTCAAAAGAGTTATTTTCATCAATTTTGATTTTATGCATAGGAGGATGCATAAAAGATTGATTTTAATTCAAAAGTGTCATTCTCATTTAAAATGAATTTATGCATAGGAAGATGCATAAAAGATTGATTTTTATTTCGAAAGTGTTATTCTCCTTAAAATGGAATTTATGCATAAATAGATGCGTTAAGAAATCTTATATCAAAAATAAGAATTCTTTTGTATTCTATAAATAGATATGATGATGTGAAATGAATCAAATAGATGAAAATGAACAAAAAATGGATGGAGATATATGTATGTGAAAGAATGGATGTAGATATATGTATGTGAAAGAATGGATGTAGATGTATGCATGTGAAGAATGGATGTGGATGCATGTGAAGAATGGATGTGGAAGTATATGAAGGATGTATGTGAAAGGAAAGATGTATGCGTATGTGATAAGTATGGATGTGGATGTATGTGGAAGAATATATGTGGATGTGAATGTGATAGATACGAACGAGAGTAGAGGCGATGAGATGTGATGTAAATTGGATAGAGATGAATGATAAGGGATGTGAATGAATATGATAACACATGAATCGGGATGTGAATGAATGATAAGGGATGTGAATGGATGTGATGTGATGTGAATCGGGATGTGAATGAACGATAAGAACGTGAATAAATGTGTTAGCATGTGAATCGAGATGTGAATGAATGATATAAGATGTGAATGAATATGATAACACATGAATCGGGATGTGAATGAATGATAAGGGATGTGAATGGATGTGATGTGAGGTGAATCGGGATGTGAATGAACGATAAGGAACGTGAATGAATGTGTTAGCATGTGAATCGAGATGTGAATGAATGAAATGTGATGTGAAGTGGATGCGATAAGATGCAATGTAAACTGAATATATGTTAATGCATGAGAAGAAATGAGATGTATGGGTAGATGCAAGTGGATGAGATCTGATGAGGATAAATGAAGAAATAAGTGATGAAATAGAAAAAGATATATGGGGAATGCTTATGAAATGAATGTGGATTGACGTAGATGAATGTATGAATAATGTGGATTGACATGTGGATTGATGTAGATGAAGGTATGAATAATGTGGTTTGATGTGAATGAATGTATGGATGATGTGGATTGATGTGAATGAATGTATGGATGATGTGCATGATGTAGACTGATGTGGATTGACGTGTGGATGATGTGATTGGATGTGAATTGATGTGGATTGACGTGTGGATGATGTGATTGGATGTGAATTGATGTGGGAATGATGTGATGTGATAGGGATCGATGAAGTAAAATTGTGGTAAGATGAGAAAAGATGGGGACTAATATGTAAGGATGTGGAGTGATTGAGAAAAGATGGAAATACTGTTGGGAATGTAATTGTATGTGAAATCTTTTTTTTTAATGACTATTTTATGTCAAGAATGCTGGGGTAGCATTTTGACCGTCTTGTGAATGACGTCGTGGAGATCTATCTGTTAAAGTTGCAACTACTGGACGGAGAGTCAATGGAGGACGTCTCGCGTAGCAAGGTCGGCCGAGGTCTTGACCAGCCTCGGTTTGATTAAAATGGTGAGCTTCCGGTACAGTGGATGAGGGACCAAGGAAGCGGCCTATGAGTGAAGCGCTAGGTGACCTGCGAAGGATCCTAGAGGGTGCTGACCATACAGTGCTCGGGCTCTAGGTCGCCGAAGATACCCACAAGTACGTCGGGGAAGATATTGGAACAAGGAGTAAGAGTTGTTTTCTGAATTCGGGTGTGGATCTGGTTGATTGACCTTGCTGGTCCTCAAAACGGATGAGTCCATGACTCTTTTATATGGATTTGTTGGTTGATCTTGCTGATCTTCCACGGAGATTCTATTTTGTTATGTGAATATATTGCCGGTTACTATGAGCTAGGAACTATCGAAAAGGCCCTGAGTGAATAGGTGGTGAGTGTTCTGGTTGCCAATGATGCCATAAGTACACCGATGAAGGAATGAATGGAAATAAGGATTCAACCAGAGATTTTGAGGATTGTGATCAGTGACACAATGGTTTCATTAAAGGATTGTTTTAAAGATAGCTGATGCTGAGAAAAAAAGGCAATTTCATATTGGGTGTGTAAGTGGTGTGACTAGTTTTATGTTTGCATGAACTTTCGGCTAGGGGGCCTGGGAACTCTTTTCCCTGGTACCCAGGACAAAACCTAACCAAATTCCTAATTGGATCCTATCACTATAGTGGTTGGACGGTTGGCTAACCCATGGGACTGGATGGGGTTAGGTCTAACCCATGGGATTGGATGGGGTTAGGTTGGACTGATGGATCCGTAAATCGAGACTCAATTTCTATTTAGTTCGATAGATGAAGTAAATTCCGGACAAAAATTATTCTATGGAAAAGAATCAACGGCTGTGCCTCTCAATGAGGAAAAAAGCGTTGGTCTCTATGATCCAAGTATAGTCTTTTTCCCTGATCTGACTATGGGACTTACGGGTTCGGTCAGATGAGCTCAGTTAGTTAAGGCTTTTGACTACGTTAGGGAAAAGTTATCCTGGTAGAATCGCTCGTGCTTTCTGGACAAAGGAAGTTTTTTCCGGGTTCGGTTTTGGAAAAACCGATGGATTAGTCTCTTGTTTGGATATCCGTGGTGGTGGGTGAGGCCCCGAGTGTGGGACCCTGCCTCGCGCAAGAAGTGCTACTTCCGCTGCTAGCACCCCTGAATTTGTTGCGCGGTGGGGACAGGGATCTTACACATTACCACCTAAGGTTGTTTACACATCACTTCTATTGTTCAAGGGAGTCTTCACTAGGTCCTTCCAACTTTTATTTTTGCCAATCAAAACACTTACAATGAAAACTTGGGTACTTACACACGCTCTACACTTATAGATGAGGATGTCACCTAGTGCTTATAAAAAGGAAAATTTTGGGTAGCCAAAGGAGGCTAGACATGGAATGGGTAGGTTAAAAAAAAAGAACATATTGACAAAGACCTGTGTCCCACTTTCCATAAGTGCATTTTGTGAAGGATTTTGGATTAAGTTACTTCATAAAAAGTTTCGTTGCTATTATAACCGACCTAAATGTGTGGGAGTGGAGATCACCACAATATGCCAACCATTCTCCTTAGACCAAAGATGGGTGTAAAGCCCCTTATTTTTTAGCACCCATACTAGAGCGGTGAACACTCTTAGAGACTATTCCAATGGCTTTCTAAGGTTGGAGTAGTTATTGGCACATGAAAGATGTGAGAACCAATGATGAAAAGGAAGATAAATGCATTAAATATAGTGATGTAGGTGGTTTTGATCCGAAGTGGGCACACTTGGAATATCACCTAGAAGAGTAGGTGATGTGTGTGGTTTTGATTCGAAGTGGGCACACTTGGAATATCAGTTTCCAAAGTTGGAATTTCATCGGGTAGATCCGAAACATCTTTGAATAAGCACCCACAACGTTTTGGTGGGTGAAAATAATTAATTAGTTTGGTGAAAATTGTTTGCAATTTAGCTCGTCTCTAAGGTTTAGCCGTTTTGCTTTTTTTTTTTATATGAGGATCTTCCAAAAATGGTAAACCTACACTTGCTGCGTATCTTTGGAACACGTGTCAGCTTTGCATGCATCCCATTCTTGGATTCGATTTTCTGTCGGTGGGTTGCAGACTCGCCTTGCTCGCCCTCGTCAGTTTCCTTGGCTACCATAGCTACGATAGTATGAACCCCTCTCTCTCTCTCTCTCTCTCTCTCTCTCATATGCACAGAAAGGTGTCAGACAAAGGTGGGTGGAGAAGGATGAGAGGTTTGTTGATGATGAGGAGGGAGGCGTGCGAGCAAGGGCGGAGGGGCTATTCACGATGAGCAACCTTAATTCCGTAAGGTTGCTTTGATTAATGTCCGCGCATAGTGGGCATTAATAAAAGCAACACTAATTAAAGAGGGAATAGCAACACTAATAAAAGCGAAAAATATATAAGGTCGCACGAGGGGTTTTTTAATTAAAAAAGTAAAAATTTTAATAGAAGGATGGATACTTTTTTTATATAGTAAAAACAGGAAAATATATTAAAAGAAGGTGAGATTACAGCGCCCCATGAGGAAGGTCCATGGGGGGACCCTGAAGACAACTAAATAAATGATTTAGCTACATACCCAAAAGCACTTCGAACTGCAAAAATAGATACAGATGGCATAAAAACCAGTGGACTGATCATAACTGAAAAGGTGAAATGCCTGTATAAGATGCAATGATCCTGACTGAAAAGGTGAAATGGACCCCTCCAAAAGCCTCCGTGGACTAAACACGATGAATAGCATAATGAAGCCTTCATTCCAACTCGAAGCCTTGACACATTCTTTCGGATTCTCGATTCATGATGCATGGGCAAGGTGTTAGGTTCCTAACTCGCATGAACAGCCTCTTACACGTTCTTCGTCCTATGTGGCAGGGTATTTGGTCCTGGTGCGTAGGCAGCTCCTCCTGCGAGAGAGGAGTCCCATGGAATCGCTTTCCAAATCCAGCGCTAAGGCCAAGAAGCGGGAGCGCCTATCGAGCGCAAGAATTTCAACAACATGCTGCAGCACCAGAAACTCCCCGTGTCGACGCTTGAGAGGTCGGCATTGGCGTTGCAGATGAAGGAACGCAGCAGCAAGGGCGCCTGCAGGAGGCGGAGGCGCTATAGCCATCACAGGAGGAGCTTCATTGAAAGCAGGCCTCGCATCATCTCAGGCCAATCGATCGTCGACGAAGAGGCGTTGCAGAGACCTGCCATTCCTTGTCTGCAAGTCGAAGGCTCCTTCGACCACATACCGAAGCGTTCCAAGAAACGCCTCAGCAGCTCGAGTTTTCTGGCGTCTTACCCAAATCTGTGCAACCTCGACGGAAGTTCTTCGCAGTATATCGCCTCTGCAGATGCAGCTTCTGATTCCACTATATCTTTCTGCTCTCTCTTCGGTGCACATCATGTTTCTCGCTCTGGCTCCACCGGCTGTGTCGAAAAGCCCCATTTAGAGCTTTCTTACGGTGTTTCTGATTCTCCTTGCGGCCCTCACATCGACGGCCACAAAATCGCGGTTTCACCTTCTGAGACGCCGACCAAATTTCTGCCGTTCGGCGTAGCGGAGTCTCTCCATGCTTCTTCTGCCCCCAAATTTCATGAACAGATCACTCCTATTTGCCTGGTTCTGGATTCCTCCTCTGATGCAGAGTTGCTTTGCAACAAGAAACCGACCGAACGTTTCCAGAACAGCACCGAATTTCTCTCTCCCATCATCCGGGATGGTGACAGTGCCGGAAGTGTGCAGGACGATTGTGTCTCGGTGGGGGCTGCTTCTGCCTCTCCTACGTTCATCTTATCTCAGGAAGATGGCTCTTTTTACTACAACAACTATGAAACCGCGTTAAGCTGCGCTCCTAGAGTCAACCTGATCCCCTCATCTCCAAATCTGATGTTTCAACAGATTATGAGAAACCAAGGTTGGGGCTTCACAGCGTTAATCGATTCAGAAACTAGTTGCGGGGTACGATATATTGTTCCCTTTCTTTTGTTCCGGAGATTTGTTTACATTCTTGATTGAAACGGCTCGTGTACTTAGAATATAGCTCGAACGTTCACAATGGAGTCATTCTTTTGTGCCTTTTTGGTTTCAGATGTTCCATGTTGGTAGCTTAGACGAAGACAAGCTGTTGAATATGCGTGAGAGAGAGCACGGGCTTCCCCTTCTATGGGGTTACCTGGACAGAAGCCATTTCACGCGGATATACGAGCCTCACCGTTATTTCGTAGTAATTTGGCACATTCAGGCAAGCTGCGTACCTTTACTGAAGAATTATGGGGGCCTTTTGTACTGCTTCTCATGTTTCAGTTCTGGTGGGGTGTTTTGATAGACTTCGCTAATCGTTTCTGCTTGTGCCTCGTTATAGCATGCGTCCAAGTACAAATATCAGCTTGATACTCTTTTCAGAGCAGTGAACCTGATGGATCGTTGCCTGTCTTCTGAAACTTTGATCAATCGCAAGATACTTTGGCTGCTTGGAGTTGCATGCATGTGTGTTGCGGCAAAAATAGAAGAGACTCAATTTTCAAGGTGTGAGTCGGGGTATTTGTTAGTTGGTGCAGTTTCATAATTTAGGTCTTCAACAGAGCCCTCACAGAACTTTTAAACGTGCAGTATAATCTCTGTGATGCATGACATTTGTACTGAAATTGGGCAAACCGCATGCTTTACAAGTAAACAGATAGTCTGGATGGAGACAGTTGTATTGAAAATTGTCAACTTTGAATGTTCAACCCCCACTGCTGCCACATTTATATGGTAAACCGTAAACTACTTTGGATATTGTGAAAGCAATGCATTAATTTAGTTTATCGTCAACTTTCAGCAGCTTATCATGCGGATTTTGGCCTGGTGCAGGCACTACCTCAAGGATTTCAGAAAAGATAGGGAGATCCAGATGCTTGCAATGTCCATTCTCTGCCTTTCATTGACTGATTATGAGATTCTTCGCTTCCCAGCATCCATTGTTGCTGCTTCGGCGGTTTTCCTCACATGTCTGATTTTAAAGAGAGTTCCACCTATTGTATTGATGGAGGTTGTTGATGAGCAGTCAGTTAAAATTGATTGCAGGATGCTTCAATCAGCAGTTCTTGTTACATAGCAAGAGTGCACTCTTTCTTTATCAGAAGCTAGAGGAGGTCCATGTTACAAACTTACGTCTTTTCACTTTGCAGAACTGGACAGGATGTGCAAATGACTGTATGACAAGTTGTGTTAAGGTAATTGATGAAAGTGCTGCATAGTCTGCAGGCCTGCACTAAAAATGTGCAGTAGCAATAGTCTTAATGAATGCTTGGGTTTTGTTGGAGGTCAGCGATTGGATCTTTTGTTTAGCCAAGCAACGTGCATTCCAAGATTTACACCCAGCATCTAAGATCAGTGAAGATTTTCATTTGCCTCATCAGGTGAGGGCCAGCCTTTTACAACACTCTATTCTTCTCATTCCTTATGTCATAGTTCACACTAAAAGACATATCATTTTTCTCTGCAGGAAGTGACAAGTATTTGGTTGTTTTGAATACACAGTGGCCGCATGTATCCAGAAAGCTACTCTAATGACATGTTGAAACGACTCTACAGCCTCTGGTATAATTGTCAGAACTGGCATCCATACTTCGGTATTGTGATATAACTGGGGAAGCTCAGCACAGGCGTCTAATGATCAAGTACTGTCAGTATGAATGTCTTATCATTACTGAGTTGTCATGCTGAGAGTATTTTATTAGGTTGTACTTGTGAACGAAAGCAGCAAGGTGTTGAAATTTAAGAATTTGTACTTCTGGCTAAGGTACACAGAATTTGCAGGATGTACATGCACCAGAATGAATGTCAAACAAGTTGGAAAACTAATGTACCCCTGGTAGAAGAAGCACTACACACCTTTACAGATTTGTAGAGTCACACAAGCTGTGCGGCATGTTCTAGTGGATAAAAAGGTGCTAGATTTTCTGAAAAGGAGAGAACCACCAGACCTCTTTAGTGTTTACAGAACTCTAATGTGACGAGCCTTTTCAGCATTCTAGACCTGCATCATGTAGCACAGATCTTGCTGTTTGACATGTACTATCATCTGTGATTTTACCTGTTGCACAAAAGGCTTGAATTGTTGGAGTCCAGGCCCAAGTTTATAGGCCGCCAAGTCCACACAAACAGTACTAGATCGTGTACTCCTGTAGAGGTGCAAACTGGTCCCTGCCTCTTCGGTGCCACGAGATACCAGTTGCCGGGATCATTGTCGGAACTTGCGAATTTCAAAGAGAAAAAAAATAGTTTTTCAAACACAGGTAAAATTTACCTCTCAATAGGTAATTTTTTTTGAAAGAGAACATTCAAATATTCAACATACCTATTATTGTGTTTGAAACAACATTTATTTTCCCAATTTTTCCTCTTGCAAGAAAGAGAACTTGCAGATAATTTTTTGTTGAAATTTATTTGGCTTCTTTCGTCTTTAATAGCTTGCTTTTATGAAAGGCAAATCGATTTTTTGGGGTAAAACTCACGATCTCAAACTAGACACTAAGTTGTGTCCCGCCTGGAGCACGGAAAAATAGTCGAGGATTATTAAAAAACCCCGGTTTCAGTTGTCCCAAGTGAGGAGGGAAGGAATACTCAAAAATAGGGATGAAAATGGATGAAACAGCACTCTAAATGGACATGAAACTCTCTTCACCCACTATCACTCACCTGGCTTTTTCATCAGTGCTAGTAGGGTTTATCCGACACCCTCCGAGGATCCCCAATAGCATCGCGGGACAGCATCCTTGCCATCCTGCTCGTCCCGTTCACCGTAGGTGGGACCGACCTCTAAGCAAAGACTTAGAGGTATAGATATATATACTACTACTACTATATCTTATTTGAGGGTTAGGGAGTTAGACAGAGAGAGGGTTAGAGAGTTAAAGGTAAAAAGAGAGGGTTAGAGAGAAACATTATTTGAGGGTTAGAGAGTTAGACAAAGAGAGGGTTAGAGAGTTAAAGGTAAAAAGAGAGTCTTAGAGAAACAGTGAGTGTTAGAGAGAGAGAGAGAGAGAGAGAGAGAGAGAAGGTTAGAGAATGGTAAAGAGAGTGTTAGAGAGAGAGAGAGAGAGAGAGAGAGAGGGAGGGAGGGAGGGAGGGAGTTGGCTTGGATGAGAGAGAGAGAGAGAGAGAGTTAGAAAGAGATAATAAGAGGAGTGAGTGAATTAGAGAGTAAGTTATAGAGAGAGAGAGAGAGAGAGAGAGAGAGAGAGAGAGATAAAGGCAAAGAATGAGTGAGTGAGTGAGAGAGAGAGAGAGAGAGAGAGAGAGAAAGACAGAGTTAGAACGTGAGAGAGAGAGAGAGAGAGAGAGAGAGGGCCCATCCAATAGAGAGCTAGAGATACTTAGAAAGAGAGTGAGTGAGAGAGAGAGTTGGCCAGTTTGAGAGAGTTTAAGAGAGGAGGAGGGAGGGAGGCAAGAGAGAAAAATAGAGAGATTGAGAAAATAGTGTGTTTAAGAGAGGGAGAGGGGGAGAGAGAAGAAGACTCTTAACATCATACGAATAATCCCAAGAGAGAGTGAGGGAGGGAGGAGGCTCTTTTAATGTCATAGGAACAATCCCTAAGGTGAGTTAACCAAGTCACAAAATCTCCTAAATGTGTGACACATGCCCAAAAAGTTTAAGGGTAAAGGAGAGTATAAAATGTGGGCAAGGGTAAATGGTCAAAAGAAATCAAGGGAGTAGGAGGTGTGGATGGTTGAATAAGGAGGGTGTAAGGGAAAACCTAAAGAGAAAGACGGCTATAATAATTGTGTGCTTAACTTTCTCTTGTTTGGTTGCCCCTTCTACCACTCACGTTGCCAACGAAATCTTCCCTTCTCTGCACACTCGGTTCCTCATGTCGATGATCATGTCGATGATGCCTAGAGACTTAGTCTCCGTCATGGCTAGACTATGGCCATTGTAGACGCTTCAAACACCATCGTCTTTGTGAGACGCTCCTATTGATCTGGAGGTGATCTTGTACAGAGGGACCTTCCTCAGTTGCAGTTTGAGGCGGCGTGAACATCTCCTCAGGCCACGCTGGGTCTCAAGCATCTAGCTATGGCCATCGCTGCACCAACCGCTACAGTGAGCCATGTACGATGCACTGCATGGAAGCCGTGCCAACTCAGCCATGCAAGCACGAAGCCAAGGTGCCCTGCTACCATGCTTGCGCTCTGTTGAGCCTTTCCTGCAATGAACTGACGATGCCTTGCTGGACGCTTATCCTTTCTTTTTTTTCTGTTGAAGGCGGCGTTGCTCTCTCTCTTTTCTTGAGCCTGGCAAACTCAAGCTTTGTGGAAGGCACCATGCAGTTGTGAAAAAGCCTAGAGCCTGGCAAATTCGAGCTTTGTGGAAGGCACCTTGCAGCATATACATACATACATGCTGTTGCATGAATCCCACACACTATGAATGCTGCTTGAAACTCTGCGACCTTCTAGCAAATGATGATGGCGATGTGAAGACTTGTTTACCCTGTCAAATTCTTAGCAGTGTCAAAACATTCCCATTCTTTTAGGATTCATTGAAGGGTAGAAAGGACGCTCCGTCAGGTTTGCTTGCACTGAGCCATAAGGCGATGATATGAGAAACCTTGTGCTCTTGTTCAATGATGTGGTCATGTCTTCAAGACAGTCCTATCCATGTAGCTCTTGGTTTGTTGTGCTGCTAAAAGTGAGCTGGCTTGCTGTGATAAGAGCCTAGCTAGCAACTGCTCTTCAGTTATCTCCTTCAACCCATGTGCTCGGTCAAGCCATTGTCATAGTAGAAGTATATGTTGTGAGCTGTGCTGTAATTTCGCCATTCCTTGGCAAAAAGAACCACCAGGATTTTCAAGGAATGCTTCATGTATGTCCCACTTGGCCTCCCATGAGCATTGCTATGCTAGAAAAGCCACCCTTGCTTGCACATAAGCAAGTCTTTTATGAAAACAAAGCTCGATGAGATGAAAAGGTTGTATTATGATGTAGAATTCCATCTTGATTTTATTGTCATGTTTACTACTAATCTTTTGAGGATTAATACTAATCCATTGTTGTAATCACTTTCTTGATCACAAATTACTTGTATTACCTTCTATATTTAAATCTTTATCAGGATTTAAAGATTTGCACAAAGATTAACAGAAAGGCAATAGGTGATGAAGATAAGATACTTATACCTCTTTCAGGCATAGATTTGAAATCTGTTCAAGCTTTCCATTGTTGAAATTGTTGTAGACTTGATTTGTAACAAAACTTTGCTCCAAATCTATGAAGAAAACTTGATTTGCACAATGTCTTTGTAATCTTTATAAATATGCACCAAGATTCTTCAAAGCTTCAAAGAGTATATAATATATACTCCAATCTGAAATTTTCTTTGAAATCATTATAATTTTGTAACATAAGCTTGTTTAAATTTGTAACAGAATTGTAAATTTATGCACTTGTTATGTAATAATCTGCACATAACTATAATATGCACATAATTATATTCTAAATAATAACTCTGAACTAACCTTGAATTCTGCAAGAAAACTGTAATAGATCTTCAATCTGTTGATTGTTATTGAAAATTGTATCAAAATCTGTAATATTTATAATGTCTCCAATTCCTTTTATAATCAGCACCTTTCTTGATGGATCTTTCACCAAAAATTGCACAACCAAGAATCTCCCCAAGAATGTAAAGAACTCAAAATACCTTGTCAATGATTAGCAAGAAACTAGGGTTTGTGTAAAGATTTGATGAAAATAGACTAGAATTCATGTAGAATTTTTTCAAAATTCAAGAAAATATAGAAGATTTTCAAGAACATAAAGACAATGCATTTTGAAAACTATGAAAATCTTTAATCTAAGAATGATTAACACTAATCATGATCAAGAAAATATATTTTGAAAAAAAACTAAATTAATAAAAATCAAAAAATAATTATCACTAATCATGATCAGGAAAATGCATTTTGAAACATTGGATTATTAGTAATCCAAAACTAATCATGATAAAAAAAATACGTTTTGAAACATTTGATTAATAATAATCTAAAAATGACTATCACTAATCACTTCTTAAACAAGGATCTAAGCCAAGAGCTCTGATACCAATTGAAATAGAGTGATCATAAAACTGAGATATAGGATAATCATTATGGATTAATACAAGATTAAAGAGATAATATCTTATAATGGCCATGATGTGTAAGTGAGTTAACCTTCCACCAAGAGGATGAAAATACATTTTCACAAGCTAAGATATGAAATCCATGAGTCTCCAAGAGTCAAAATGACCAAATATCATAAGATGTCAAAAAGGTACAATAATGGTCCATGAGCCCTCTTTTTATACGTGAGTCTATGACCATGGTTCTAAACCAAATCTAAAAGCTGTTGCTTCATTACAAAGTGAGAAAGAGAGTTGGATAGAGTTAAAGAGTTAGAGAGAGAGAGAGAGAGAGAGAGAGAGAGTGTTAGAGAGAGAGAGAGTTGGCCAATTCGACAGAAATAGAGACAAAGTTGAGATATGGGAAATCACCATGAAATCTTGCATGTAATGAAGAGGATAATCACATACAAATCACCTAAGTGATTTAGCCTCTCACCAAGAGGATGGAAATAGCCTTTCATAAGCTCAAATTTGTGTTAGCCAAAAGCTTCAAGATTTTCTAAAGGACCAAAAAGGTCACTCAAAGGTATCAAAAGAGAAATATTTTATTTAGGATGCATCTTTTATTTATATCATTTACTAAATTAATGTGTTTAATCAGCTGTGTACATTGGTATGATATGGTCAGGATTAATGTTCTATGTGCACTGACTAATATTATTTTGGATGTAGGCGGTGGCGGATTATGTGTTAATCGTAGGTGGAACATGTGTTCGACCACTATATGAGATATTTTAGAAGACATGTGAATACCTTTCATGGTTTTATATTTAGGCATTAATATTTTTGTAAATAGGCCTTAAACCTTTATACATACCAATTAGTATTTTATACTTTTGGTAGCCCAAGACTTTATATATTGTTGCTTGTTATATTTTTATAGAGCTTTTAGCCTTAAAAACTCAAAATTACTTGTACTTTGTAAGTTTTTAGAGTTGTCTTTTTGAAAAGCAATCTTTTCCAATACATATAAATATGGGTGAGTGATACAAGGTCCACACTCATTTTTAAGGGAAATTCAACCCAATCTTGTGCAGATGGTGATCTCTTTCTTATTCTCTAGCTCTTTTGTTTATTAAGGTTTATGTTTTTCATTATGCAGATATATGTTATGATCCAATTTTTGTGCTTGAGAATTAGAGTTTCTTCTCCAATCATAAAGGTCTTGACAGTGGTATCAGAGCTTTGGGGATCACTCAAGGAGAAGGATTTTCAAGAAAAATTCAAAAGCAAAGTTTACTAAATATTTGGAGCAAAGAAGGCCAAAGATTTGATTTTTGGTAAATACTAAAGCTTCAAATAAAGAAAGAATACTTGCATGGGAAGGCCAAAGAATTGGGACACTGTCAAGAAATTGATCGTGAAGTGGAAGGGTATAAATACTTCGAAGAAATCGATTGAAGAAAGAAAGAAGCTCATAAAAATAATTCAAAGGATAAAGAAGGCAAGGGTGAGAGAACCTTTGGGTGAAGGATTGAATGGTTTATGTGATTTTTGTGAACCATTGGATGGAGCCTTAGATCAAGGGCTATGGATTTATGTCACCTTTCTCCAAAAACCACCTCTACGCAAGTAAAAACCACTCACCTTTCAAGAAAAACACCTTTTGATCCCTTCATCCTCTCCAAAAGTCCAACTGTATAGATATGGATTGAAGATTCATCTCCTATTCCTAGATTTTTTGAAGCTTTCATCTCCTAGAAATCCATATTAGAGGTTGAAGAAAGATTCCCACCAAATTATCTTTGTGTTCAAATTTTTATCTATTCTCTGTGCAAGCTGCGTCCATCAATTTTTTTTTCTTTTCGTAAATTGGCCATCTTTCTCTCTCCCTGCCCACCGTTTTAAATTTTATCTTCTCTTTTTTTTTTGTGTTGTTCCGTCACCTTGTCTAACTTTCTCTCTCACTGTCTTCACATGCAGCCAAACAGCACCCCTAATTTCTTTTGTACACCTGATGCTAAACTGCCTTTGTTACAAAGCTTTACTATTAAATCTTTTTAACGCTTGTAAGCTTTACTACTATCAGGACCTTTATGACACTTAGAGATAAAACTCTAATTCTCAAGTACAAATATTAAAGCATAACATATACTTGCACAAATTAAAAGCATAAGCCTTAATAAATAAAATTAAATAAACAAGAGAGCTAGATAATAAGAAAGAGATCATAGTCGACACAAGATTAGGTTGAATCTAACCTTGGGATGAGTGTGGCTCTTGTACCACTCACCCATATTTATATGTATTAGAAAAGCTTGCTTTTAAAAAAGATAACTCCAAAAACAAAGCACAAGTGCTTTTGAGTTTTGAGCATAAAATCTCTACAAAAATATAGCAAGCAACAAATATAAAGTCTTCGGCCTACCAAAAGTATAAAATATTAATTGGTATGTACAAAGGTTTGAGGCCTTAGCTTTACAAAATTATTATTAATGTCTCAATATAAAACCATAAAAGATGTTTACATGTCTTTCAAAATATCTCATAGTGATCCAACATATGTTTCACATGCAATTAACACATAATCTGCCACTCGATCATCGCCTACATCCAAAATAATATTAGTGAGCGCACACAGTTGATTAAACACATTAATCCTAACTATATCATACCAGCACACAACTGATTAAACATATTAATCTTGGTTAAATGATATAAATAAAAGGCATATCCAAAATAAAATAATGGGCATCCCCATCGAGGTTATGATTAACATTTCCTCTTGATCGGGTTGCAGTTATCCTCAATTACGTGGTTGGTAAGAGTGAATGAGATTTTGGTAAGAAAGAAAAAACTTTATAGCATCCATTTGGCATCTTCAATAGGATGGTTCTTGAAAGTCACAAGATACTTAACTTATGTGCATGTAGTGATGGTCTCATGGTCAATGATAGACTCACGCACAAGATGTTCTTCTTCATCTACTAATTCAAGAGGTGGTTCTAATGTAGGATGAGAAGGTAGAGGTTCTCTAAAAGGCCTCAAAAGACTAATATGAAAAGAATTATGAATGTGCCAACTAGAAGGTAGCTCCAACTTATATACATTATCGTTTATCTTTGCAATTATCTTGAAAGGTCCATAAAATCTAAGAGCTAATGTTACTACAAGATTGGTATCTATAGACTTAAGTCTCCTTTTCTCAATACAAAGTACATAATTGCCTTCATTGAAGATAACATCTTTTTGCATACTTTGTGTATTTCTCTTAAGATATTTGAATATTCAATTTTACCAGCTCATGAATTTAGTCAAAGTCTCTAATAAAAGCATCTGCAGCCTTTATAGAATGTGAAAGTCTAGTCATAGGAAGTGGCAAAGTCTTATCATAGACTATCTCAAAGGGTGCTTTCTTAAAGCAGTATGAGGACATTTATTATATACGAATTGAAAAATATGTAAATACTTCTCCCATTGCTTAGGCTAAGATGAGACATATGATCTAAGCAAATCAAGAGTTGTACTATTTGTTACTTTGGTTTGTCCATTAGATTCAAGATGAAAAATAGTAGAGAAATTAAGTTTTATTCCAAGATTATCAAATAAAGTAGTCCAAAAGTCACTATAAAACTTTCTATCTCTATCAAAAACAATGATCTTTAGTAAACCATGATGCATAAACACTTGTTTAATGAAAACATATACATTTAATAAGCAATAAATGTCTTTCTGCAAGAAATAAAGTAAGCTTGGTTGCTAAATCTATCTACTATAGTCCAAATCATATCATTCTTGTTAGCAATCATAGAAAAACTAGTATTGAAGTCCATACTTATTTGTTTCCATGGTTCATTAGGAATAGGTAAAGGTATAAGAAAACCAAATTTCTTTCCTTTGACTCTTAATATTTTGACAAAAAATACATTTAGACACAAACTTAGCAACATCCTTACACATAGGAGGCCAAAAGAAATCTCTGGCAACTATTTCCAAGTAGATGATGCTTCTCTGTGATCAACAAAAGTAGTTGATGAGATTCTTCAGTAATATCTTGCCTAAATGGTCTAGCAATGCATAATTTATTTTGGAAGAAAAAATGAGGTAACCAATCATTATCTTTCATCTTGTTGTATGCATCAGAAAAGTTAGAATTAATTTCATATGTTCCCTTCATGTTATTAAAAGTAATAGATATATCATTAGCAATAACATTTTCACGTCTAGGTGTATATTAGATAGCTGACTTTGAATAAAAGATAGCTGACTTTGTATATTAGGTAGCTGACTTTGAATAAAAGATACCCACTTCATATGTCTATATGATATTAAAGGTTGTGAAATTAAATGTTTAATACTTTGTTGATCAGTTTTAATGATAATCTTATAACGCATAAGGTGACGTTTTTCTAAATTCTCAATGCATGAACAACATAAATCAATTCGTTATCATAATTACTATACTAAGTTTAGATGGTTTTAAATTTTGACTTTCAACAGCAATTGGATGGTTATCTTACATAAGCACAATACTAATACCATGTCCACTAGCATCAATTACTACCACAAAGAATGGTTTAAGGAAATCAAGTAATGTTAATACAAGTGCATGGGTAAGTGCGTACTTGAGTGCATTAAAGATTTTTCATGCATGTTAGTCCAAAGAAAAACTTTAGCCATTTTCAATAATTCAGACAAATAATGTGCTTTGTAAGCAATTTTTTTCACAAATCTTCTATAGTAAGAACATAAACTAAGAAAAGATCTCAACTCATATATGTACTTGGGTCTAGGCCATGATTTAATGGTCTCTAGTTTTTTAGGATTGACATGAATTCTTTCTACAGACACAACAATATGTCCAAGGTATTAAATTTCTTTTAAGAGAATTCACTCTTGTCTAGGTTGGCATAGAGTTGATTTAATTTCAAAAGATTTGAATAGTATCTCTAGAAGTTTCTCGTGCTCATCTTCACCTTTGCTAAAGATCAAGATGTCATTAAAAAAAATAATTAGAAATTTTTGTGCTTCTAGAATATACGGTTCATCATGCGACTAAATGTAGCCAGAGCGTTAGTAACTCCAAAAGGCATTACTAAGGACTTGTAATGACCCATTTGTGTGTGAAAAGTAATCTTATAGACATCTTCTTCAGCCATTCTAACTTGATGATAGCTTGACTTAAGGTCAATTTTGAAAACTACTTTGGCTCCTCTTAACTTATCTAAGATATCATCCACATGTGGGATGTGATATCTATTCTTAACAATATTCTTATTTAAAATATGGTAGTGTATACACATGCGAAACATTCCATTCTTCTTTTTGACGAGAAGAACAGGTGCTCCATATGGTGAACTACTAGGCCTAATAAGTTTCCTATCAAAAGTAGCTTCTTTGGATTTCTTTTTACTCTAGGAAATTTACTCTATAAGGAGCTCTACAAGGTGGAATCCTACCATGGATAATGTCTATTCTATGTTCTTCTGGCCTAGAATTAGGTAATCAAGGAGGTAATTCATTCATAAAGCTATCCAAAAATTGTGAAATGAATGGCTCATGCGAGGTGTCCTTGGAAATTGGTTTAGAGGTAGTAACTTCATCAACTATGACTAGATAAGTCTTTTCCTTTTTCCTCATGGCTCGCTTAGCTTGGGTAAGGCTAAGGAGTACACATTCACTAGATTTTTGTAATTCTTTCTGCCATATATTCTCACCATTGAATTCAAAAGATATGTCATACAAATCATAATCAATGCAAGGATTATGCTCATGTCTCCATGGCATAACAAGAATAACATATGAATGTAAAGGTACAACTAGAAAAGTGCGAGGTTGACTACATGGTGTAATAGATAAACCTACATCTTTCACTTCCTTGAAAAATAGTTTTGATTTTATACTTTGAAGGAATAGCATTCAACTTAAGAGTATGTATAAGCTTGTCAAAAATAAAATCATGTGTACTACTATCATCATGCAATATATTTACTTCCTTGCCCTTAATTTGTCCCTTCATTTTTAGAAGCATATGAGGTGAAACTCGCTTTCCAATAGGTTTAGGTATACTTGGATCATTTGAAAGATCTTTGTGTTCGGAATTACCCACTTGCTCGGGAGAAAAGTCGTCATCCCTTGCATTGTCCTCGCCATGGATCATGTTGACTCGTGCGATTATTGACTTCTTCTTCTTCCCTAGGCAATTGGGTGCAATATGTCCTTTTTGTCAAAAATTATAACATGTCAAGGTACAAGAACGTGTTTCTTCTTAATGTCATCACCCTTCTTCTTCTTCTTGTTATAAACACCCTGATTGTTATTGTTGTTGGAAATAATACCTTTGGTATTGTTGGTGTACCTGTCAAACTTACAAAAAGGAACAAGCTTTTTAAATTTGTTAGTTTGGGAATCCTAAGATGGTTTGTTGTTCCTTGGTACTCCATTCTTTCGCTCACAATTGTAGCTAAAGAGATTGCCATAGAAAGAGAATGACGTTGGAACATATTGATCTCCACTCAAAGAGTAAGCTTTATAACGGTAATGAATTTGCATTTTTTATCCTTCGATCTCACTCATTCAATGGCTTGGAATTGGATGAGAACTTGTCAAGTTGACAAAGCATATCCCATTGTTGATCTTGCTTCCTTTTAATGAGCTTTTGAAATTCTTTCCAAGTTTTTGGTCTTTCACGTCTTTGCTTGTGAGGGACTACATTCCACCATAATGATGCAGTTTCGACCAAGTGATTTACAGCACCCTTGACCTTATCTTTCTTAAAGAATTCTTCTCCCAAAAAAAAATCATCAAGTTGGCTAATCCATGACAACACCATTTTATTATCCTTTTTACCACATCAAAATTTTGCAATGTGAAAGCCTTACATCTGATTTTCTTTCCCTTTTGTTGCTCTTGCTCATGGAAAGTTTCTTTGATGGTATGTCTAATGTCAAAGTCAGATTCAACACTTTGAGATCATTCCCTATTAGAGATTAGTTCTTCCAATTCTATCCTCTTAGTTTGCTCTTCATTTAATTGAGCTTGAGGCGATAGAAGTTTCTCGGAAATAGAAGGTGCTAACTCTCTTAGTGGTGGAGAGCACTTTGTTAATCCCAAAATGGGGTTAGCAACCCCCCTACTTAATGCAAGTTCCATCCTTAGAAACCTGTTTTAGGCATGAATGCCCTATCACCTAGCTTCTTATACTAGTAGTGATTTCTCCAAGATTGTAGCTTTCTTAGGGTGCACCTGAAATATGAATGTGGAGTCCAAAAAGATGTATCTACCATGACTTCAGATATAATGTACATGTAGCTAGGTAGGCACCAAAGATGTATCTAACATGTCTTCAGATGTAATGTGCATGTAGCTATGTAGACACCAAATATGTATCTACCATGTCTTCAGATGTAATGCCCTATCACCTAGCTTCTTATACTAGTAGTAGCAAGTATATAGGCTCATCTAGTCATGCCACCATATGCTAGCATCTCGTGTGAGGTGCATAGCAGCCAACATGATCCTTTCTTAATTGGATCTATGAACGACGACAAAATAAGAAATGAACTGATGAATTCAAGAATCAACAATAGTGCATCCAAGCTTGTAGCATTGATTGCATCATAGCCGTGTATTTCTTCAAGATTGTAGTTTTGTTAGGGTGCACTTGAAATATAGAAGTGGAGCCTACCATGTCTTCAGATGTAATGTGCATGATGCTATAGGTAGGCACCAAAGATGATGATAGTAGTGCAGCATGACCTCTTCACTTGGCCCTATGTTCATGTCAAAGTATAAAGTTTCAGGGTCATAATTGTCCACTCCTTCCTTTCTCTAGTTGAGAAGTAACACAATTAGCTTCATGAATTTACATGCCACTATAAATGCTAGATCGGGTATTCTTTATCAAGCTCTAATCCATAGAGTAAATGATGTTATGTGTGTGAGTTATTGAATCAAATGTGCAGGCTTTCAAAATTTGTAACATGTGTGAATCTCTCCTCTTCTCTTCCACAAATGCCGTTGGAGTGAACCTTCTTCTCAATGGCATGTAGTTTGGGTCCACTTGCAGTTTCAAAGGCGCATAACTATATACTCTGCTATACTACTCTAGTATGGTGAAATTTTCTTTTTGCCGATAGTCTTGTTGCGCTTTAAAATCCTTCACCTTTGGGTTATCACCATCTGTCTCTATTCTCTAATATCCTCCCCTTATTTGGTTGCTATATTTTTCGAGGTTCCCATAAGTTTTGTTGCCATTGACATCACCCCCCCTTCCACTCTGGCATCAGTGGGCTCAGATGGATAAGGTGTATACTATCATCTTTGGGGGTTTGTGACATACCCCTCTGGGTAAACCCTTGTTGTTGGGTCGAAACATGTGAGTTGCTTCAATACCGTACACATCAACTTTCACTTTAGAGAGGATTTTCCATTCGATCATGTCTTCATACCTCTGGAAAAGGGGCCTCTTGCAAAACATTATTAGAATTATAAACTAGATGATAATCTTGTAAAGAAGTTGGCGTTAAAGGGTCCGTATTAGGCTCCTGAGGGCCGAGAGTAACAACTCCCTCACCAATGGGTCCCTAAGAATATTTCCCTCTTAAAAATTGACAATCTCATGCTCATAAATCATCTTCTTTCACTCAAATTTTGTAACCATTCTCTTTATAGAGTCATTATATCCTTC
This sequence comes from Cibotium barometz, assembly GCF_041138505.1. Lineage (NCBI taxonomy): Eukaryota > Viridiplantae > Streptophyta > Polypodiopsida > Cyatheales > Cibotiaceae > Cibotium > Cibotium barometz. The sequence continues at coordinate 4,372,408 of NC_141056.1, forward strand.
GCATCTTGTTTATGCTCAAGTCTCAACATGTGCTTAGTTCCATGACTATAAATATACAAAATCTTATAGATGTATGGTATGTTGATTTAGGTGCTTCTAACCACATGACTACTCATGGTGAGTGGTTAGGAGATATGTAAAAAATTGGAAAGACCAAGGTATACACAGAAATAGGTGATGCTACTGTGCATCCTATTGAGCATGTTAGTAAGGTGCCATTGTCTATGTGTAAGATGAAAAAATGAAGTACTTGGCTGATGTACTTTATGTTTCAAAAACCACAAAAAGCACCTAGTTTCTATTGGACAAATGGTTGAGCATGGCTTACAAGTGAGGTTTAATCCTCATGGATATTATGTAGATGATTTTAATAACTAATTTTGTGTGGTTATAAAGGGGAATACAAGGGAACATAATTGGCAGAATGTTTACATTAGATGTAAACATGATGAAGTGAAGGCTTTAATTTTTGTTCATGGTATAAGAATGATTGTAGACATTGACATTACGCATTGGTCATGTTAATATCTAGTGGGTTAAAAACTATGCCAGCCTAAAGTATTGTTATAAGTTTGCTAAAGTTCAAAGTGGATGGAATGCACAAAGTATGTGAAGCATGCCAATTGGGGAAACAATCTAAGAATGTATTTCCACGTGATAAGAATATACGTCGAAGACCTTCGGATGTGGTACATTTTGATGCTTAGGGAACAAAAAAGATGATATCAATAAAAAAATGCCACTATTATGCATCTTTCATTGTTGTTGCTGGGATCACACTAGGAAGGTGAGGGTATACTTTACAAAAGAGAAAAGTGAAGTGCTTACACACTTTTAGAGCGTCAAAGTTATGGTTGAGAAAGACAGGTATTCACATAAAATACCTAAGATTAAATAGGTTGGGAGAATATTTCTCTAATGAATATAGTGAATATCTAAAAGAGCATGGAACAAAGATGTAGTTTACATGTGGGTACATGCTATAAACAAAATGGGGTTATGGAAGAATATACATCTTATGTAAGATACCCTTGCATTGGAATGCCTGATTATTTTTGGGTTGAAGCAATAACAATTACAGTTTATATTATGTATAAAACCCCCATTATAGTAATTCATGGAATGACACTTGAACATAAGTTTACTAGCAAAAAGCTAGATTTGGCACACTTGGAAATGAGTTACAAATAAGAGAAATTAGCTTTTATAGTTCCAAGCCTTTTCCCACTAGACCGCTCGAGAGTAAGTGACCCCTCTCTCTCTCTCTTACTTTTTGACTTTTCTCATACTTTCTCTCTTACTTTTTGAATTTTTTATCTTCACTCTCTATAAATTGAATCTTTCTTGTCAGTTTGAAATCTCCTTTCTCATTAACTCCCACCATATCTCCCTTCCACACATCAGCAAAACATTCTCGTTATTTAGGTGGGCCCCAAAAAGTGAAAATTTTTTATTTTTTTATTTTTTTAAACATTTTGAGGTGGAAAAAACACCACCCAACCAATATGTATGATGAAAATAAATTTTTCCCTCCAAAAAGCTTGTAATTCAAGGGTCACGTCAGAAGCCTGTCTCAGGAGCCAGTACATCCATAACTAAATGTCAGGTCCCCACAACCCCATAAACATAACTAACTGTGAGATCTCGAAATTATGGGGACCCCAAAAAATTATTATTTTTTAATTTTTCTCATAAATGTAATTTATTGATGAAAAACTCCATGTTAGTATATTTGTATATCAAAAATATCATTTTCTACTTAGAAAAATGGATTTGTGTTAAACTTGCAAACAGCAAAGTTTTAACAGTCTCTCTCTCTCTCTCTCTCTCTCTCTCTCTCTCTCTCTCTCTCTCTCTGTACTTTAGCTTCTTCCTCTGCTTAGCTATGGAGCCTTTGCAAGCTGTGTGTATAGCCCCTTGTGAAGCTAAAAAATGGAAGGTTGATTTACACATTCGTATTTCTGAAGAGTATCGCAGCTCTAAAAAACCCATCCTACTGATGCACAATCTGTCCAAGCTCGTAGGATAGCTAAGGAGAAAAATGTAGCTCTTTGGGTTGATGGGCATCTCTATCCAGTTGACCCTCCATTAAGAGCAAACCCTCCTTTCCGCAATTTATCATCTTTTATGCAATTTGTTGGTGAAGGAGAGCCTGGCTTGTTAGGATACTGCAGAAGATTGACTACAAGTGGAGCTTGGCAAACCCATATTCTCCAATCTCAATTGCAAGCATCATAATTCAGCCTTTTACAATGTCAAGAAAGACTTAAAACATCATCAGATAAAATAAAAGAGATCCTCGTAGAGAATGTGGAGAAGGATGCAAAGATTCAAAGGCTAGAGGAACTTATCAAACGACTCAAAGAAACGCCAAATGATGCTCATGAACGCAAAAAGACATTGGCTAGTATAGAATCTCTTGCGTTTAAAGGTGGACGGAAGAAAAGGATTCGTACAACAAAGTAACATAAACTTTCATTATGCACTCAGTGATTTAAACAAAATAGTCATGATTTGTGTTCTGAAAGGAATTTTTTGCAAGAGGTGTGTGGTTCTAATGAAGAGGGATGGAAGGATTTGGTCAAAGCCATTCTGAATACCAAGGATATTCTCTCAATTATTACTGACCCTCATCATCCTAAAATACGCCAAGCTGTTGTTAGCAATGTAAAGAGCGAGATTACCACCTCCATCGATTCTTCATTAATTCAACATGCTTGTGATGCAGCTGGAATCAGCATGAAAGGGTACCAAGCAATCCGTCAGGTTGTAAAAGATGCATTTCTAAGCCAAGGAATCACTGGCACTTTATTTCCTACACTCAAGGTGATTCACAATGTGAAGCGTATCAATAATGATGATGTGCAGCGAGCTATAGGACAGTTTTATCACGTTAAGGGCACACTAACATTAGACATAGGGTCGAGCAGAAAGAAAATCAAGACAACAAGTACAGAATTTCCCTATGATGTTTACAATAACATCTTTGTTCATATTGAGAGACTACAACAAGCTATGGTGAAGTTCTATGATCTTTCACCAGAAGGTGAGAACTTGCAATTGCTACTATTCATGTTTTTCGATAGAAAATGAAGACAATTATTTTGTTTTGAATATTATAAATTACTGTTTATTTATAGTTTTGGGGAGCACACTTTCATTTGTGCTCAAGCTAGATGAGTGCCAAATTGTGAAAGGTCAGAAGCTAGAACGTATGAGCATTACGCTCATGAATGAGGCTATGATTTGTGCATGGGAAAGGACTACCAAACCAAGTTTTAGTGTGCAATCTGAGAAAGAGGTCTGGTGGCTTGGTGCAGTCGAGGTACCGAAGGAGACACATGAGGTATTGACATGGATGTTTGAAAGGACTCCCTGGATAACAGATGTAATCAAAAAGCAAATTGCTGGTCAACTTTTAGATGTAGAAAACATAGGAAAGTTCAAGGTGGATTGGCATCTTGGGGGAGATTTGAAGACAATTAAATGCATGATGGGTTGTGCTCAAGGCGCGACATCAAGATGGCCTTGTTCATACTGCAATGTTGAGATTGATATTCATAGGCAAAAAAGGACAAATGGAAAAGGTATACAGAAGGTTGGTTCTATTGGAAAGGATGCCTCAAAAGGTCCCAAGAAAGGGAAGAAGCAACAAGAAGATGCAGTAGATCCAACCGAGTCAACTGATGATGAAGATGAGGAACAACCAAATGCAAGATGGGTGGAAGGTGTCATGTCTCGTGATATGCTAGGAGAACCAAACAGGAATTCAAATTGGAGCCCCATCATTAATTTTCCACTAAAGAATATTCACTTTTGCACACTTCATGCATTCATGAGAATCTTTGATCGATTGCTAAAGTGCCATATCGATTATGCATTCACAATGCCTACACAAGAGAGGAAAGTTGCAGCCCTTGGTAAATTAGAGCATCTTTTGAATTCTCTGGGCTGCCATGGCGAAAACGTGAAAATTGGAGTGAATAAGCAGGCCTCTGGTGGTATGTCATACGAGGTTGCTCAAAGGTCTCCATGGCTGGATCAAAGGCAAGGAGATTTTTGGAGAAGCCAGCAAACATAGAGAATTCAAAGAAGACTTGGGGACTCTGGAGAGACCTGTGTGCAATCACCACAAATGTAGATTGTCCCAATGCCAGCTCTTGTAAATATGTGCAAACAGCTTTGGATAAATTTCAATAACATGGTTCGCATTATGAATCAAAGTAGCACAACTGCCCAAGAACGAGCATCATTCCAACAACATATCATAGAATTCACCAAAAGTGTGCTAGGTGCTTGGGGAGAGAGTAAAGTAACACACTATATGGTAAGTTGTACATAAAAAAATAAACTGGTGTTTTTACCTTGACTTTTTCTAATTAAATTCTATTGTATACAGCACATAGTTTATGCGCATGGTGTTTTTACCTTGACTTTTTCTAATTAAATTCTATTGTCATGTATACAACACATAGTTTATGCGCATGGTGCGTATTTCATGAACAGGTATGGATCGCTCGACATGTGGAGTATCCAAGGGATGGAGAAATCACATTATAAAGCAAGAGGGGTTTATTTCAAAAATACAAGACATGGAGGTGGAGCTTTTGTAGGAGGAACACGTACAAACTATCTACAAGAGATGTTCAATTGGTTTTATTGCACAACCTCTGGAAGGGTATTGGTTAGGGAGGGAGCGGGTCCAACAATCTAAGCTTGCGCAAGAGGCACGCAAGGCTACAAAAAGTCATGCTTGGCTTGAATGGTTGCACACCAATGCTCCCCATAGGCATGGTGCTTGACGTGCATGAATGAGAAGACAAGGGAGGCGTTGGGTTGTGCATGCACCAGCATAAATCTAGATGTAATAAGGCTAAGAAAATAAGTTTAGTTAGGTTTTTTTCCTAAAAAAAACTATTAATAGTTCCTTCTCTCACTTCATTTTCATTTCACTTTTCTAGAGAGCTTGAGCTCAAGATCTACGTAGACACCCACGTAAGGACACCAGCACATCACCACGTTAGCATAGTCGTACATGGATATGGCACGCACCAAGAACACCGCACGTGTTACCATGCCTTCACAAAACACAGTGCAAGGCACCCAATGACCATATACTGGCTACACCACGGAAGAGAGTGACCCCTTGGATTCTAGGACACGCCCAATGGGATCACCAGAGTCCAACCCTCCTCCCACGGCAACACCAGCGCACACACATGCAGGCCCTTCTAGTGGGAGCAAGCGTGTGAAGAAGACCCCACAATGCAGCCACCCCAGAGATCAAGACAGAGAGGCCAACGATGAGCAGTTCGACTGGGTTGGTGAAAACATTCCTGCATTGCGCAGCACCATAGGTGGCAAGACCCTACTACCAGGATAGGGTGCCCTACCTACCCGTCGGGAGAAACTTGATACACAAGTATCACAGCAACAGGAGGAGGACGATTTAGACTATGAGAGAGACCAAGAGGAGGTTCCTGCAAGTGCGCGCAAGCGTAGAAAGGTCAAGCTCTTCAAGCCAAGGAAGTCCCAACCTCGCCAACGCACTAACACAACACAGAGAGCTTTAAGGAGAAGGATGCGCCAAGGGCATAGGGCTCTACAAGAAATCAAGTTTTATCAGAGGAACACTGAGTTGCTGATAAGAAGAGCCCCTTTTGCTCGCATAGTGAAGGAGATTCTCCAACGATATAGAACAGAGTTTCGTGTGCAGGGGATTGCCCTTGAAGGATTGCAAGAAGCCTCCGCCGAGGCTTACATTGTTGGGCTTTTTGAAGACACCAACCTCCTTGCAATACATGCAAAGAGGATACCATATCTGCCAAGGATATGCAACTAGCTCGGCGCATTCGAGGCGAGCGAGACACGATCTAGAGGTCTTAGATGTTAACCTTTTTTTTGAAGCAACTCTTTTGTTTCAAACCCACCTTTGTAACAAGCCTATCTGGCTTTCATTTGTAACCTTTTGATTATTAAAATTTTAAGTTTCTCTTACAATGTCTCCGTGTCATCATGTTTGTTTAACATGGAGTGTCTATCATGTGCCAGTTTGTCACCCAAGGCATCAGAAATAATCCTGGAGGACTGAGGAAGCTGTGCCAGAACAGTGCGAGTTTGGCCTCTGCAATGGCAATGTAGGCTCAAAATTTGTACTGTTCTGGCACTTTTCCCCTAGCCACCACTGAAGATCATTTCTGATGCATTTATAATGAAGTTGAGCACACTAATTGTAAGAAAGAGTAGTTTATAAGATAAAAACACCTTTAATCATGTGTAAAAATATAGTGTTTATCATCCAATACATCAGAATTGCTCTTAGAGGATTGGGGAAGTTATGCCAAAACAGTGCGAATTTAGGCTTTGCATCGGCGGTGCACGCTCAAAATTCGCACTGTTCTGGCACTACTCCCCCAGCCACTCAGGATCATTTCTGATGCATTGAAGTTGAGCACACTAATTGTGAGAAATAGTAGTTTATAAGATAAAAACACCTTTAATTATGTATAAAAATATAGTGTTTATCATCTAATGCATCAGAATTACTCTTGGAGGACTGGCGAAGCTATGCCAGAAGAACAGTGCGAATTTAGGCTCTGCAGAGGCGGTGCAGGCTCAAAATTTCCACTGTTCTGGCACTGCTCCCCCTGCCACTCAGGATCATTTCTAATTATTTATAATGAAGTTGAGCATACTAATTGTGAGAAATAGTAGTTTATAAGATAAAAACACCTTTAATCATGTGTAAAAATATAGTGTTTATCATCTAATGCATCAGAATTACTCCTGGAGGACAAGGGAAGCTATGCCAGAACAGTGCAAATTTAGGCTTTGCAGAGCGGCGGTGCAGGCTCAAAATTCACACTGTTCTGGCACTGCTCCCCCAGCCACTCAGGATCATTTCTGATGCATTTATAATGAAGTTGAGTACACAAATTGTGAGAAACAATAGTTTGTAAGATAAAAACAGCTTTAATCATGTGTAAAAATATAGTGTTTATCATCCAATGCATCAGAATTGCTCCTGGAGGATTGGGGAAGCTATGCCAGAACAGTGTGAATTTAGGCTCTGCAGTGGGGCGGTGTAGGCTCAAAATTTGCACTGTTCTAGCATTGCTCCCCCAGCCACTCAGGATCATTTCTGATGCATTTATTATGAAGTTGAGTATACTAATTGTGAGAATTAATAGTTTATAAGATAAAAACAGCTTTAATCATGTGTAAAATTACATTATTTGTCATCCAATGCATCAGAATTACTCCTGGAGGGTTGGGGAAGCTATGCCAGAACAGTGTAAATTTGGCCTTACGGAACGGTGCAGGCTCAAAATTCGCACTGTTCTGGCACTGCTCCCCCAGCCACTCAGAATCATTTTTGATGCATTTATAATCAAGTCGAGTACATTGATTATGAGAAACAGTAATTTGCAAGATAAAAAATACCTTTAATCATGTGTAAAAATACATTTTTTATCATCCAATGCATCAAAATTACTCCTGAAGGACTGGGGAAGCTATGCCAAAACAGTGTGAATTTGGGCTCTACAGCAGTGCAGGCTCAAAATTTGCACTGTTCTGCACTACTCCCCCAGGCTCCCAGGGTCATTTCTGATGCATTCACAAAAACATTGATGGTACAAACTAGAAAAAACAATGATATACTTGATGAAAATAAGTTTGCAAAAATTGTATTGTATTCATAATAAGAAATGATACATCATCTTTACAAAAGCTTTCTTACAATATTGAGCTTCCTTCTCTTGTTATTGGTGGGCAGAGTGTGCTCAAGGAGTGATTGGGCTATTTCTTGAGGATCCTTTATGCCTATGCTTTTGGCTATACCTATACGAGCAAGAAGCTTACCCCTAAATCCATAACCAAAAACATCGAAGGCAAGGAATTTTTTAATCAGAACTATACATTTGGTGCTCTGTGCCATAGAGGCTACACAGAGCACCTTAGAGAGGGCTTTCAAAAAGAAGAAAGTGAAGGCAGATTGAGGGGTGTAGTCCCTGTGGATAATGGCGATGCCATCCACAGGAAGTCGACCAAGATAGTGTGCCAACGCAGCATCATGTCCGTGGACCTTGGCCTGGTCTCTGCTGTGCCGCCGCCTCTCCTAGCAAATGCGTCAATTTCAACCACCCTTTGCAATCAAAGGAAAAATCAAAATATTTTCCTATACATAATTACAAATGTTTCTAGGTTGTAAAAGGTTGATTATTACCTCTTGCTCAATGTCTTCTTTTGCCAAAGTACTGGTGGGGGGCGGAGAGGTCAATCGAGGACTTAGCCTCATCCTTTTTTGGTGCTTTGGTCTCCTCCATTACTCCAGCGGTATCCTTTTCAGCCTCTAGCTTGTTTTGTAAGGTTGTGAATTCCTTCTCTGGAACTAGGGCTTGCTCTGCGGTCTCAACCACAGTTTCCTTGACCAAAGCAACCGTCTCTGTGATAGATTCTCCAAGGGGTAATATAGCACTATCTAGGTGAGGACTGAGGTTGGACGTATCAAGGTCCACCTCACATCGCGTGCATAATGCCCAAGCATTCATCCATTCTCAAGCCAGCTGTCTTTTCAAGGTCATAAAGAAATAAGTATTCTTCACCTTCCACCACAATGGTGCTCAAGAGATTGATCTCAAGCTCTGGCAGCACCTTGCTCTCCTCGTGTGGGGAAGATGGCCCCGCATCTTCTACTACAGTGGGCTGTTCAGCTGGTAGATTGTGCACCCTCTGGAAAGTGCTCTGATGCAAGCTGCTCTTCTACACTAGCACTCGTTCCTACTGCCTTCATTTCCTTGTCATCCCTCAAATACCCTGCCAACTGCAATGCAAGCATCTCTACCTCCTCATCCGAATCCTCACGCTAATGAGGAACGCAAAAGTGGTGAGCCATGAGAGGAATTCCCTAACCTCTTCACCTCTTTCTTATTGAAGGTACAGTAAGCTCCTGCGGGGATGCAAATGTCGATGAAGCGTTCAAGGCGCTGGATGAAACATGGTAGTGAAAAAACCTCCTAGGAGAAAAAAGTTTCCTGATCCATTATTAGCCTACATCTACACATCTACATGTCACTACCGTATAAATGGTTGTAAATCCCCCCTGTAGTGATGGTAGTAAACATATATACAGGGATCATGCGGCTTATCAATCCCCAAATGGTGGTAATAAGCCTAAAGATTTGTGCAAAGCTTTAAAATTCTCTCATGAGAGAGCCTTCGTAAACATACCTACCACATTGTCATGTGTAGAGACATATAAACCAAGCTAATCTCTCCTACAATGAGCCTCTCCTTGACATAATGATAATGCCACTTGTATGTGATTTGTGCAAGCATAAGACATTAGGTTCCTTGCAAAATGATTAATGCACTCTAGTTATCATGGTGAAGATACACCAAACGCACTCCACAGTCGGTTGTAAAAGCCCCCTTGTACTCAACTTTTTTTATAGGTCAAAGTGCCCATTGTTGGCTTCTTCTTGCTGAGGCAGCATGATGAAAGAAAAAGCCACTAGTGGACACTCGTGTGTTAGAATGTCGAGCAATCGGAATCATTGAAAGCATGTAGCAAAACATATTACCTCCCTTAGCATACAATAGACCAAGGATTTAAGTGCCTCGTAAGTATCCTAGCCTGCCAATGTTTAGTTCTAGGACCGTGCATAAACTTGCTCAACTAGGAGACCCAAACTCTCTACTCTCATATTATATATAGATAGATGAGGCACCCAACAAGGTGCCAATCACGTGATGAGACACTCGTATGTTAGAATGTCGAGCAATCGGAGTCATTGAAAGCATGTAGCAAAACGTATTAACCCCCTTAGCATACAATAGACCAAGGATTTAAATGCCTTGTAAGTATCCCAACCTACCAATGCTTAGTTCTAGGACCGTGCATAAACTTGCTCAACTAGGAGATGCAAACTCTCTACTCTCATATTATATAGATAGATGAGGCACCCAACAGGGTGCTAATAAAGTGATGAGGTAAAACCAACACCGTGCTTTATAAAGTGATGCCTTTTCATTATTGGCAGCCTACCAATGTTTACTTTTGGGATCGTGCATAAACTTGCTCAACTAGGAGATCCTAAACTGAATGTTTGGTCTCGTATTGTATAGATAGATGAGGCACCCAATAGGGTGTTAATAAAGTGATGAGGTAAAACCAACATCTTGCTAATAAAGTGATGCATCAGATGTTTCACCTGTATCTTAGAGAATGAGCCCAGTTAGTATAAAGCTACAACAACATATTAACAACACATCAAGCAAATTGTGGGAGTTGGAGATTAAGTTTGGGATTGTGAAATTGAGAAAGTTGAGACAGTTTTTTTTTTTTTGGTGACAATAACAAAATAGTTCAAGAGACTACCTCCTGCTTACAGTAGAGGAGGAGGCAGAGTTGTAAAGGGGGCCCCAGCGAGACGATCGTTATATCATCTTATATGCATACAGTCACATATGATCGTTTACGATCTCCAATCATTGACGATCTCCAACCATCCGACACACTCTTAGGTTGTAGCTGACAATCTCAGCCTATCAATGATCAGGCGATCTAACGATTGGGATCTCATAGGTTGCAGATGAATATCCAATGGCTCTAAAATGATCGGACTCTCAGATTGCACAGGCAATGCCAACCTGTCCAATGATCTGACAATTCTAAGAATTTGATGATCGGGCTATCAGACCCGACGATTCTATAAATTTCAAGGATTTCACGATTCCAACAATCCGACGATTCCAAAGTTTTGATAATCTGTTTGAGCTCTCAAATACTACTGCAGCACAATCCCAGCTGTCCAATCAATGAATGTTTCAAATGATCCGATCTATCTATCTAGGCTCTTACTTAGAGATCATAGACGTCGATCCGCCTAGCGATCATCTCATGATTCCAATGATCTGTTTGGGCTCTCAAATCACAGAGGATCCCACCGGCTTTCTTCTGATGATTTATCTCTTATAATAGTAAGGAGAGCCCAGCTACTAGGACCATAGTACCATGCTTTTTCATCTCACAACAACAACAAAAGCGCAACTAGTTAGTGAGAATATGAAGTTTCAAGCACCTTTACAGTACTACTGTAATTAGAGAAGCAGAAGCGTTATAAGCGATGAAGTGAGATTTACAGTGTTAGATTAAAGAAAGAAGCAGCACAAAGTAGAAGCACAAGCCTAGCAAGCTGAATTACATTCGCTATAATATTTAGCAGCAGCAGCAGCAGCGGCGTAAAGCAAAATTAAGCGCAAGCTCCTCCTCAGGTTCTCCATCTTTTTTTCTTTTTCTTTTTGGGGGGTGCATCAATACCGTAGAGGTCCAAATCAAAAGCCTTATATCTCTCACTAATTATCCCTACAGTTTGTTGAGATCCTCAAATAGACCTACTACGTAAGTCTGAGCGAGCGCTTTCCTTCTGCAGCGCACTAGCACAATATTGAAGCTCTCATGAAAGCAATGGTTTATCTTGAAGGCCTGTGCAATCTTTTGCACTAGCCTCCTCTCTGGCCGAAGGGCAGTACTTTGTAGATGCAAAAAGCTCTAACTTCCAGGCCACCTTGGCCGTAGCCACTTACTTTGGTTTGGTGTATACTATAGCCAAGATCGGAGGGAGAGAGAGAGAGAGAGAGAGAGACTAGCATGATAATAACCAAGTACATAGCAAGCCCCAGAACTAGGAAAAAAATAGAGCCTTACCATCATCATTGAGCTTGAAGCTCTAGGCCATGTTTGCAGGCCGCCAGTAGGGAGAAGAAGAACCTTGAGATCTATAACACCCCCCCCCCCCCCCCCACCCCAAAAAGAAAAAAAAAAAACGACACAAATCTCATATATATATATATATATATATAATTATATGGTGAGATCCAAATGCTAAACACAGTATTTTATGAAGAGGAACGAGCCGAATTCGTGATGGCATCGTACCTATGTTTTGATCAAGCAACTTGGTGGGATGCACTCTCTAACAAGTTGTAAATTTTTCTGAAAGGCATTTCACATCACTCCAATTTGATCAGTGTGATAAAAATTTATCACAAACTGCTTATAATATTACCTTTTGTACCTGGATCTTTATCAAGATTTCAAGATTTTGCACAACTTTAGACATTGCTAAAATTGTTGTAGACTTGATTTGTAGCAAAACTTTACTCCAACTCTATGTAGAAAGCTTGATTTGCACAATGCCTTTGTAATCTTTACAAATTTGCACCAAGATTCTTCAAAGCTTCACTTTACTCAGTATTTTTGACACAATATGTGCTCCAATCTAAATTTTGCTTTGAAACCTTTACAATTCTGCAACATAAACTTGTTCAAATATAGAATAGAACTGTAAATCAGACTACATAATAGCTCTGCAATAATCTGCACAGAACTATAATTTGAACAATAACTCTGCATTGATCTTGAATTCTACACTTAAATCTGCAACAAAACTACAATAACTCTACAATAGATCTTCAATCTATTGACTTCTGTTGAAAACCGCATCAAAACCTATAATACTTATAATTTGTCTCCAATTTCTTTGATAATCAGCACCTTTCTTGATGAATCTTTCACCAAAATTGCATAGCAACCAAGAACTCAAAGGATCTTGTACATGATAATAGGAAGCTAGGATTTCTGTGAAGATTTGATGGAAAATCGACTCTAATTCATGCAAAATTTCTACAAAATTCAAGAAGATTTTCAAGAACATCAAGAAATGCAAAAAAAAAATCAAGAAAATACATTTTGTAAACTTTGGAAAGTCCTAATCCAAGAATGATTAACACTAATTATGATTTAAAAATTTTATTTTGAAAAATTAGATTAAGAGTAATATAAAATAATTATCACTAATCATAATCAAGAAATTTCATTATGTAAATTAGATTAAGAATAATCTAAAAATAATTAATCTCCTAATCAAAGCATTAAGATCTAAGCAAGAGCTTTGATACCAATGCAATGAAGGGGACCCAGTAACTGCACTCATTAGCATGGAGCACACACATGTCCCACTCATCCTAGGGAGTAGCACCTAGACATGGAAAGATTGCCATGAATCAGCCCCCATGAATCAACCAATGAAAGCTTGGGCATAAGCCCCAAGGTGACAAGATGTATATAGAGTAAAATATCATCAAGAGGGTAGCCTACGTGCCTAATCCCTATCTCCTATGTGCATGTGCAAACCAAATCTACTACATTAATACACTAGCTAGCCAAGTAAAGTATGATGCCCGTGGCATAGCTCCACCATTTAGCTAGAAGCCTACCAATGAGCAAAGATTTGCCAAGTGGGGCCCATTGCAACAAAATCCCCATCAAGGATCCTGTAACAAAAACCTGTCAAACTACGCTCCAATCTCTCCAAAGACAAACAGAGTCAGGAAGTGGCCTTGAATTGCCAGCTCAAGCTCATGGGCATCATACTTTCCTTAGCTAGTCAGGGTACTCTTTATGGAAAACTTTCTAGCTCAAGGCAAGCAAATTCTACCACATTCCATTTCAAATGCATCGAGCATAAAAGGGATGTGATTTTGACACCATCCAATCATACAAACCTTGTCCCAAGCTTTTGTGGAAGATGTTGGTATATTATACACATCCCAATGTTTTATTGTGTGGGAAATACTATGAATGGCACAAAAGAGCACAAGATCTAGGCATCTTGGTGGAGGACTCTCTTCAACTAACCCACTACAATAAATGGTATCATATGTGATGTCACACCTACTTTCCATCTTACCACCCATTGAATACCACTTACCACCCTACCACTTACCACCTCATATGTGATGTCACACCTACTTTCCATCTTACCACCCATTGAATACCACTTACCACCCATTGAATACCACCTACTTACCACCCATTGAATACCACTTACCACCTCATATGTGATGTCACACCTACTTTCCATCTTACCACCTATCGAATACCACTTACCACCTATATATGTGGCAATAAAAATCACTCTAGTAGTGCAAGTCTCTTTTTGCCTACAATCTTGAGTCTCTTTTACTTGTGTAATTCAATTCCTTAAGTAGTTATTAGTATTGTTTAATTATGCTTAAGTTAATCTTGCATCCACCTATGCTTCACCCTGCTCTCTACTCTCCTCATTATCTCAATCTAACAACATGGTATCTTAGACCATAGGTATATTTCCTCAGGCCACTTATCATCATCTTAAACCTCAATAACTTGCATTTATCTTAGTCACATTAGATCTTTAATCTCATTCATTAACCACACTAATCCTAATCCAACTACTTCTTCTTCTTTGTAGCCCTTTTAAACACATCTAGGCACCTTTCCTAGCACCACATAGTAGGAAAAATTGCATCACAGGAGTATGCCACCATCCAGAAACGGTGCATTTCTAGCAACATCTTGGTCATACGGTGTGCACATCCCCTAAGGAGTTTCTTGATGATGCAAGCTAGAGCATCCATTAGAAATTTTTTGGACCCAAAGAGGGCCTCTTGGATTAACTTTTGATTAGGAATGGACTAATAGGAAGAGGGCTGGGTGCACATTTTTGACTTCTTTGACCCTGGGGGCCTAGGCTTTGGTTTGCTAATGGGGCCTAATTACTACTCTTGTCCCCCTACCTCTTGGGCCCAAACTTAGACGTCCCCCCACCTAGAATCACGCAGATTAAAAACCCTAAAAATTGAAAACTTTCAATTTTTTCCCAAAAGTGTGTTTTCCCTCTCAAACTTCCCCCCAACATACTCTAGGTTTGAAAATCTCATTTTGAACCTCTTTCTTCCTCTTCTAAGCTTTCCATTGCTGCAAAAACTCCATACCTCTCAAGCTCTCTCTCTTTGTCAAGCTCCCTCAGTCTCAAGCTCCCTCTCCTTCTTTCTTCCTTTTCTAAGCTCTCCATTGCTACAGAAACTCCATCCCTCTCAAGCTCTCCCTCTTTCTTCCTTTTCTAAGCTCTCTATTGCTACAGAAACTCCATCCCTCTCAAGCTCTCCCTCCTTCTCAAGCTCCCTCCCTCTCAATCTCCCTCTCTCTCTCTCTCTCTCTCTCTCTCTCTCTCTCTCTCTCTCTCAAGCTTTCTCCCTCTCCATTGCTGCAGAAACTCTATCCCTCTTTAGTCTACTCTAGGTTCAGGAAGCCTATTCTCAAACTCTAACCCTCTTTTAAGCTTTCCATTGCTGCACTGAAAACCCTGAACTTTCTCTCCTCTCCACTCCTCTGTTGTAAAACAAGCTTTTCTTTTCCCTTCTTCTCTTTTCTTACCACCATGGCCTCTTCCGGTAATGTGAGAAGACCTAGGGAGAAGGTGGAAGAGATTGTGCTGCATAACACAAGAGATGAGAATGGAGTTTGGGCTCCAACAAGATTCAGGGTTGGGGCTTGGGTCTACATGCATCCAAGCTCTAAGGGACCACATCGAGTGCGTCAACTAGGGAATATGCTACATCATTGGAAGGGGCGGCTACAAGGCTTCAAGCATACTAAGAAGGAAGGACTAGTTGCCATAGTGCAACATGTGTATACCCTTGGAGACCTGTACATTCAAGGCCAACGACCAAGGTTTCCTTCAAATTGTCAGTGTAACATAAACATAAACACATCTTTAACAACATGCTAATATGGATTTTTTGTTTCAAATTTTGCTATGCATGCATCCATTGGAGAGGCAATGTTTGTATCTCAAAGCCCAAGTGATCTTGTACAGAACAATATCTTTTTCTTTTCTCACTCATATTTTGTAGATAAAAAACCAGGTTTATTTGGCAAGCTAGAAGGGATCCCCAACCCCCCTCTTAACAATCCCGAATAGCCCAAACCTGATGCTTGGACCATCTTATGCTTAAAGTTTAAGATGGTAAGTGATATCAAAACATCACTCAAGTTTTCAAAGGCATCTAGGTCAGTAGGGTTAAATTGGTTTTGTTCTTTACATGTTTTTGTGCACATGTTCAATTCCATGCCAATGCACCAAACAAAAACAATGTATATTTGTAAGGAGGTACGGTCTGACCTCATTCAAGGATTACTAGGAGAGGGTTGGGAGGTTAATGAGGGGTCACATCAAGGTGATGTGTACAAGTGCAATGTAGTAGATTCTACAGTGTCTTTCAAGTTCTTGAAGGCACGCTCTATTTTGTACATGCGTCTGCACTACCAAAGATGGATGCAAAAGCACATGACATGGATCCCACTTCAAGCCTCAAAAGAAGAAATTATGCCCATTAAGGTAGCTGTGATGATGCAAAATGGATGAATTGAGCGAGTGGCAGCAAACAAGCAAGCATTGGAGCCTAGCAGACCTACGTCAACACTTTAGCATCATGGGCTTTGACAATGTGGAAGAGTCAAGTTTCAAGTTGATGAGAAGAAAGGTATATCTGATTCCACTACATGTCTAGAATTAATCCTTACACTTTCTGGTTATTGTGCCACTTTCTATATTTTTACAGATTGGGAAGCGTAAGGAGGGGACAACAATGGTCTCAGAATCATGGCAAATGGGGGACCTTGAATTTTCAGCAGCAAGGTGCATAGCCCTACCAACACATAGTAGGCATGTGGAAGAGCTTGAAGATGAACTGAGTATATGGGAAAATAGCCTCTGTTTTGATGCATATGAGGGGCAAGAGTTTCAGGATCGAGGTGAAGGCAATGACAAGCTTTCAAGTCAACAAGGAGATGGAGATCAACATGAAGTAAATGTCACAAGAGGGGGGGAAAATGAAGACATTATAACAATTTTAGATTAGATGACATGCTTGTAATTTTGTAGCAGGCTCTTTTTTAACCAATATTTATTTAATTGAAATCTTAATATTTTTGCAAACTGTAATTTTTTTGTCTAGCGGTCTAGTGTGAAAACGCCAAACTTTAAATTTTAACTATAAATAGCCAAAGGTGCCTTCTTTCTCATTTTCACGTAATAGAAACCAAGCACGAGCTCACACTATCTCTTTGCATTCACACTAACTCTTGGGCATTATATGCATGCGATGTGAGGTGGACCTTGATACGTCCAACCTTGGTCCTCACCTAGATAGTGCTATATTATCCCTTGGAGAATCTATCGCAAAGTGAAAACTTATTTTCATCAAGTATATCATTGTTTTTTCTAGTTTGTACCATCAATGTTTTTGTGAATGCGGATCAGAAATGACCCTGGGAGCCTGGGGGAGCAGTGCCAGAACAGTGCGAATTTTGAGCCTGCACCGCTGCTATAGAGCCCAAATTCGCACTGTTTTGGCACAGCTTCCCTAGCAATTCTGATGCATTGGATGACAAATAATATATTTTTACACATGATTAAAGGTATTTTTATCTTGTAAATTACTGTTTCTCACAATGTACTCAAGTTGATTATAAATGCATCAAAAATGATTCTGAGTGGCTGAGGGAGGGAACAGTGCAGAGAACAGTGCAAATTTTGAGCCTGCACCGCTGCTGTAGAGCCCAAATTTGCACTGTTTTGGCATAACTTTCCCAGCCCTCCAGGAGCAATTCTGATGCATTGGATGACAAATAATGTATTTTTACACATGATTAAAGGTATTTTTATTTTGTAAATTACTATTTTTATAATTAATGTACTCAACTTCATTATAAATGCATCAGAAATGATCCTGAGTGGCTGGGGGTGAGTGGCTGGGGGAGCAATGCAAGATTAGTACAAATTTTGAGCCTGCACCATCGCTGCTGTAGAGCCTAAATTTGCACTGTTATGGCATAGCTTCCCAAGTCCTCCAGGAGCAATTCTGATGCATTGGATGACAAACAATGTAATTTTACACATGATTAAAGCTGTTTTTATCTTATAAACTATTGTTTCTCACAATTAGTGTACTCAACTTCATTATAAATGCATCAGAAATGATCCTGAGTGTGGCTGGGGGAGTAGTGCTAGAACAATGCAAATTTTGAGCCTCTATCGCCCCGCTGTAGAGCCTAAATTTGCACTGTTCTGGCATAGCTTCCCCAGTCCTCCAGGAGCAATTCTGATGATTAAAGGTGTTTTCATCTTATAAACTACTGTTTCTCACACAATTAGCGTGCTCAACTTCATTATGCATCAGAAATGATCCTGAGTGGCTAGCGGAGAAGTGCCAGAATAGTGCGAATTTTGAGCCTACATCGTCGTTGCAAAGGCCAAATTCGCACTATTCTGGCATAGCTTCCTCAGTCCTCCAAGAGCATTTCTGATGCCTTGGGTGACAAATTGGCACATGATAGAGAGACACTCTATGTTAAGCAAAAACATGATGACACTGAGACATTGTAAGACAAACTTAAAATTTTAATTATGAGAAGGTTACAAATGAAAGCCAGATAGGCTTGTTACAAAGGGGGGTTTGAAACAAAAGAGTTGCTTAAAAAAAAAGGTTAACATCTAAGATCTCTAGATCGTGTCTCGCTCGCCTTGAATGCGCCGAGCTAGTTGCATGTCCTTGGCAAATATGGTAATCCTCTTTGCATGTATTGCAAGGAGGTTGGTGTCTTCAAAAAGCCCAACAAGGTAAGCCTTGGAGGCTTCTTGCAATGCTTCAAGGGAAATCCCATGCACACAGAACTCTGTTCTATATCGTTGGAGAATCTCGTTCACTGTGCGAGCGAAAGGGGCTCTTCTTATCAGCAATTCAGTGTTCCTCTGATAAATCTTGATTTCTTGTAGAGTCCTATGCCCTTGGTGCATCCTTCTCCTTGGAGCTCTCTGTGTTGTGTTAGTGCGTTGGCGAGGTTGGGACTTCCTTGGCTTGAAGAGCTTGACCTTTCTACGCTTGCGCGCACTTGCAAGAACCTCCTCTTGGTCTCTCTCATAGTCTAAATCCTCCTCCTCCTGTTGTTGTGGTACCTGTGTAGTATCAAGTTCCTCCCGGGTAGGTAGGGGACCCTGTCTAGGTAGTAGGGTCTTGCCACCTATGGTGCTGCGCAATGTAGGAATGTTTTCACCAACCCAGTCGAACTGCTCATCATCGGCCTCTCTGTCTTGATCTCTGGGGTGGCTGCATTGTGGGGTCTACTTCACACGCTTGCTCCCACTAGAAGGGCCTACATGTGTGTGCTTTGGTGTTGCTGTGGGAGGAGGGTTGGACTCTGGTGATCCCATTGGGCATGTCCTAGAATCCCAGGGGTCACTCTCTTCCGTGGTGTCGCCAGTATGTGGTCATTGGGTGCCTTGCACTGTGTTTTAGTAACACGTGCAATGTTCTTAGTGTGTGCCATATCCATGTACGACTATGCTAACGTGGTGATGTGCTGGTGTCCTTACGTGGGGGGTGTCTACGTAGATCTTGAGCTCAAGCTCTCTAAAAAAGTGAAATGAAAATGAAGTGAGAGAAGGAACTATTAATAGTTTTTTTTAGGGCAAAAGAAAACCTAACTAAACTTATTTTCTTAGCCTTATTACATTTAGATTTATGCTGGTGCATGCACAACCCAACGCCTCCCTTGTCTCCTCATTCTTGGCCTTATTACATCTAGATTTATGCTGGTGCATGCACAACCCAATGCCTCCCAAGCACCTGCTCCCTAACCAATACCCTTCCAAAGGTTGTGCGATAAAACCAATTGAACATCTCTTGTAGATAGTTTGTACGTGTTCCTCCTGCAGAAGCTCCACCTCCATGTCTTGTATTTTTGAAATAAACCCCTCTTGCTTTATAATGTGATTTCTCCATCCCTTGGGTACTCCACATGGAGAATATGGGTTTGCCAAGCTCCACTTGTAGTCAAGCTTCTACAGTATCCTAACAAGCCAAGCTCTTATCGATTTATTTATTTAATATCAAAAGAATTTAAAGCAAAATAATAAAAAGAGAGTTTGTGTACTTCCTCGATATCTTTGAAGATGTCTTGATTGATTGGGAATTCATGTTTACTCTCCAAAAGGTGTGGAAGAGATGTTTGTAGATTTAGCAAGCCTCTCAGGTCTGTTGTCTCAGGACTGCAACCTACAACAACTATAACTTCACACAAAGTTATCAGAAACTAGTCATGTGGATACTTAAATTACGATAACATGTGCGGTCCACAACCCCATGCGAGCAGAATCGCCAAAATCAGCTATATGTGAAAGTCGACTCAAAAAATAGGTCACGTTTTACTTTTTTTTATCAAATTTTGATTTGCATGTCCATCTACACATTTAAAGGCTTTCTTTGAGCATACTAACTAATTGAAAACTCAATCTTGATGTTTCACTCACTTAGAATTTTTGCCTGCTACTAAAAACTTCTAAAAACCTACTAGAATTCATTACTGAAATCTATAACATCCAAAACTTAGGATTATCTTTAATCATAACTTGGTTAATGTCGGAGGTATGTCACATTCTCTCCCTGTTAAGAAATCGTCATCTTCGATGATAAAAACATCTTATCCTCAATTGAGAAATAGTTTTTTCTTATTCAACTATTATACTTGATATAGTACTTGAGAAGTTGTATACTTTTGACTTTCAAGAAAAGTATATATTTGTTCTAAGATTTCTTTAAGTAGCTTTGGAACGAACGACTTGCTTGTCTAAGATCTCAACTTGATATAAAAGCTCTTAACTTGATTCTTCATTTTTTACCCATCTCTTCAACATACTCGATATTCACTACATCTATTAGGCTCTCAATACTATAGCATTCTTTTCTCTCAGTATTGTGTTCTCTTTCATTCATATCTCCGATAGATCTTATCTTGGATAAATGATTTTATATGTTAAGCTAGTCATGTATACGCTAGAGTTTAGTAGGTCTCCTAAACTCGTCTTAAAAACATAAAATTTAACTCCAAGTAAGAAACTAGATAAATCTTAAGGCATTACACAAGGTAACTTAATCTTGTAAATTAGTGAAGTCATCCGGAAACAAATTCTGAAAATCCTGAAATAAAGGATGATCATCACTCCTTTTCTATTCTTTAGCACTTTCTATGAGCAATTCCATGACATATACATGACAACCTATTCTTGCTTCTTGAACAAGCTGCTAGCACACATCATTCTAAATTCTACATCACATCTTTGACCTTGTAAAAGCAATAATCTTTACCATCATCTCCAATCATGCAAACCTGATTCTCATGACATAATACCTTGGCCTTTCTAGGCACTAACCAATATGATGCTAACCAATTGATCCCTAATATGAGATCATATCTTCCCAAAGCCAACGTATTGGTTCTAGGCACTAACCAATCGATCCCTAATATGACATCATATCTTCCCAAAGCCAACATATGGAAATCAGCATTTGACTTGAGGTTGCCGATAAGCAAAAGATATATTCTTGACATACTCCTTACATGTCTATTGATTTTCTGAAATACACTCTACCATAAGCTTCTTTTGATAAAATTAAGTTATTCCTAACTGCTTTACCATGTGGGGTAATTGAAAACTATGGGTGCTTCCCGAGTCAATCAACACTTGAAATACATTATTCGTAATCTTGATAGGAATTTTAATAATTAAGGCTCGGTTTTTGGCCTTACCTGCATGAACAATAGCATTAACATGTGTATATTCTTCAATCTCCTCGGCCACAATTGCAGCACCTTTTTCTCTTGCTCCATGAGAGTTGTCATTACTTGAAAATCCATGTACATTCTCTTGTACATTTTGCCTTGTTTTTTGATCTCTTGTAGTTAATCTCTCATGCACCTCACATGATGCTGGCTTGTTTTTGCACTCATTAGTTTTATGACCCATTTCTAAACAACGAAAACATAAGTTTTCACGTCGCGCCTTTTTTACCATCTCTGGGGGCAAATATGTGAAATACTAGTTACCATTCTTCTTCTCACCCATCTACATTCTGATATTCTACATAATATTTTCCCTTCTCGTTGACCCTGTCTATCATCAAAATTTAGATGATCTTGCATCTCTTCATCTCCTCAACCACCCTCTTCTTCTTCATTCAAATCCATGGAAGTTTGAATGCGCATGGCACTCATTCTTTTATCCAATTATTGATTCCTATCGACGAAAAGTCTGATAACTTCCTTTGGAGTTACACCCACATGCAATAAAAGCTCCTCTTCTTGCACCCAAGACCTGCAACATCCGTAGTTAAGTGCCCACTGCCAACCTATGCTCTGATACCAACTGTGAATGGTTCCGAATCTAACCATATCTTAAACGTACAACTTAATCTAAGGAAACATTAAACTCACTTAATCGTGCTATTTCTACATAGTAATACAATCAAATCAACCTTCTCAAATAGAAAACAAGCATACATGCCATATTGAAGATTCTTATCACATAAGCAAAGAATCATGTAATCTCAAACAAACATTCACATAATATAAATCTCTATCAATTAAAGCATAGCATCTCATTCAATCACAACGTATGTGTCTATCTCAAGATTCTATCATCATCACCATGCTCGACAATATGGTTAGTCATAATGACCAAAATCCAACCAATCTAGGGCTTTCTTCGATGCCCGTCCACCCAACCTCCACATTGGACATCGCTGTTATCCCAGGTATGCCTCTTTCTGAATCTCGTCCTCTATGGGTTCTACCACATGGCTCCCAGAGGACATAAATCTCGTTCTCTGTCCGGTGTTTCTTGTCTAAGGATGGCTAGCCCGAATCTTAAAATCTCATGTCGAGTCTCATCATACACATGCATATCAATCATTCATTCCAAAACAAAGCAATCACAAGTCATGTATATCATCTCTAGTCCATAATCTTTCATCTTTCAATACTATAGCATTCTTTTCTCCCAGTATTATGTTCTCTTTCATTCATATCTCTGATAGATCTTATCTTGGATTAACGATTTTATATGTTAAGCTAGTCATGTATATGCTAAAGTTTAGTAGGTCTCCTAAACTCATCTTAATTCCATAAAATTTAACTCTAAGTAAGAAACTAGATAAATCATAAGGCATTACACAAAGTAACTTGATCTTGTAAATCAGTGAAGTCATCTGGAAATAAATTCTGAAAATCTTGAAGTAAAGGGTAATCATCACTCTTTTTCTATTCTTTAGCACTTTCTATAAGCAATTCCACGACATATACATGACAACCTATTCTTGCTTCTTTAACAAGATGCAAAGCACACATCATTCTAAATTCTACATCACATCTTTGACCCTGTAAAAGCAATAATCTTTACCATCATCTCCAATTATGCAAACCCGCTTCTCATAACATAATACCTTGGCCTTTCTAGGTACTAACCAATTGATAGCTAATATGACATCATATCTTCCCAAAGCCAACACATGGAAATTAGGTTTTGACTTGAGATTGCCTATTAAAAAAAGATATATTCTTGACATACTCCTTACATGTCTATTGATTTCCCAAAGCAATCTCTACCATAAGTTTCTTTTGATAAAATTAAGTTATTCCTAATTGTTTTACCACGTGGAGTAATTGAAAACTATGGGTGCTTTCCGAGTCAATCAACACTTGAAATACACTATTCACAATCTTGATATGAATTTTAATAATTGAAGCTCGGTTTTCGACCTTATCTACATGAACAGTAGCATTGACATGTGTATATTCTTCAATCTCCTCAGCCACAGTTGCATCAACTTTTCCTCTTGCTCCACGAGTGTTATCATTACTTGAAAATCCACATACATTCTCTTACACATTTTGCCTTGTCTTTTTATCTCTTGTAGTTAATCTCTCATGCACCTCACATGATGCTAGCTTGTTTTTGCACTCAACAGTTTTATGACCCTTTTCTAAACAACGAAAACATAGGTCTTCACATCGTGCCTTTTTTACCATCTCTGGGGGGACAAATATATGAAATATTGGTTACCATTCTTCTTCTCTCCCATCTACATTCTAATATTCTATATAAAATTTTTCCTTCTCGCGTTGACCTTGTCTATCATCAAAATTTAAACGATCTTACATCTCTTCATCTTCTCAACCACCCTCTTCTTCTTCATTCAAATCCATGGAGGTTCGAATGCGCATGGAGTCATTCTTTTCTCCAATTCTTGATTCCTGTCAAAAAGTTTGATAACTTCCTTTGGAGTTACACCCACACACAATAATCCCTGTAAAATCTCCTCTTCTTACCCTAGGTTGACTATTGAATTTGTTTGATGTGCAACCATCTTGTGACTGTACAACAAAATTGTAAAAGATTTTAAAAAGAAAAGAATCTCCTCGTTGTATCACAAAAATAAAAGATAATATGAGTCACCCAAGACCTGCAACATCTACAACTAAGACCAACTATTGATGGTCCCGAATCTAACTATATCTTAATCGTACAACTTAATATAAGAAAACATTAAACTTACTCAATCGTGATATTTCTACATAGCAATACAATACAATCAACCTTCTCAAATAGCAAACAAGCATTCATGCCATATCCAAGATTCTTATCACATAAGCAAAGAATCATGTAATCTTAAACAAACATTCACATAATATAAATCTCTATCAATTAAAGCATAGCATCTCAATCAATCACAATGTATGTGTCTATCTCAAGATTCTGTCATCATCACCATGCTCGACAACATGGTTGGTCATAATGACCAAAATCCAGCCAATCTAGGACTTTCTCCGATGCCTGTCTACCCAACCTCCACACCGGACATCGTGGCTATCTCGGGTATGCCTCTTTCTGAAACTCATCCTCTCTACCACATGGCTTCCAGAGAGCATAAATCTCATTCTTTGTCTAGCATTCCCTGTCTAAGGATTGCCGGCCTGAATCTCAAAATCTCATGTCGAGTCTCATCATACACATGCATATCAATCATTCATTCCAAAACAAAGCAATCACAAGTTGTACATATCATCTCACACTCATCTCTAGTCCATAATATTTCAAGGCATGCATATTCAAATCAATCAAAAACAACTTTAAGTATAAAACAAGCTTTTAATTCAAACAGTCCTTAACTTCTCTTAGTCTTTTAATTCTTTCAAGCCATACATGAGTCTTTGTTTTTAATATAATTATTTCTCATGTTCTAACCAGTAAGATCATCTCTAGTTTCTATAGCTAAGTCATAAACTATACTTATGTATTATTCCATTCGGTCTATATTGATAAGATAGTCAATCTTGATAGCAATTTCTAAGGCAAAGCCTGACAATTGGTCTCTTTGGGAGAGTAATATCTTCCAATCTATTTGAAATTAGAGAAAAGTCAAAACTACAAAGTTTTAGGAATGCTAACACTCTATAAAACATATCTGAGTTCTAAGGTCTTTTGGAGAGCGTTCAAAATGGCCAAAGTTGTGTTTTCAGCATAAAATTGTAAAAACAGTCGAGTGTCCCACTTTGCACTCAAATAACTTAAAAATAAAAGAGATTTGGCATTCTAAAGTCTCATACACTCTTGTAGAGTTTCTTGTCCTCTAAAACTTTTCTATTTACCTCAACATCTCATTCATATCACACGAAAAGATAAACTCTTCGCAAAATAGCCATAATGAAGGTTATACCTAAAATCTAGTCATAAACTAGATAAATATTCTATCTTCTAATTCTTTACCCCACCAAAAGTGTTTATTCTATGAGTTGTATAGAATAAGGTGATCACGTATAATTAAGAAAGTCAAGAATTTATCATCGTTAAGTGTGCCCTATATCAACTCGGATTCTCTCATATACACACTTATTGATTTATTTATTTAATATCAAAAGAATTTAAAGCAAAATAATAGAAAGAGTTTGTGTACTTCCCCGATATCTTTCTTTGAAGATGTGTTTGATTAGGAATCCATGTTCACTCTCCAGAAGTTGTGGAAGAGCTGTTTGTAGATTTAGCAAGCCTCTGAGATATGTTGTCAGGGCTGCAACCTACAACAAGTATAACTTTGCGTGCAGAGTTATCAAAAACTAGTCATGTGGGTACTTAAAATTACAAGAACGTGTGCTGTCTACAACCTTACACGACTGTATGTGAAAGTAGACTCCAAAAATAGGTCACATTTTACTTTTTTATCAAATTTCAATTTGCATGTCCATATACACACTTAAAGGCTTTCGTTGAGTATACTAACTAATTGAAAACTAAACCTTGAATTTTCACTCTTAGAATTTTTGCTTGCTTTGAAAAACTGCAAAAAACCTATTGAAATTCATTACTAAAATCTGTAACATCCAGAACTTAGGATTATCTTTAATAACTTGGTTAATGTCAGAGGTATGTTACAATTGGTGTATTTATCAAATCTCTTCCCCATGAGTACGATCATATTGTTGAAACCTTAACAAACATGCCCACATCAAAATTGGTAGGCATAGAAGCTTCTCTTCTTAAAGAAGAGAGGAAGCTGAAGATAAAGAATTTGGATCTATCTACTTCTCATACTGAACATGCTCCTTATACAGGATCTAGCAAAGGAGGCAAAAGTCCAGGTCCAACTCACCAAAGGTCAACAACAACACTCTCATTTGTGTTTTTTTTCACAAACTAGGACATGATGTGAAGACTATTTTGGAAAGAAGAAGCACAACGGGCATATCTCATGGATGAATTGCAATACAAGAACAACCAAGATGAAGACAAAGACCAAGGTGATGTCAAGGGTTCACATGAGGCCTTAACCATGATGACCACTGAACATTTGTTCTGAGTGCCTTAAATAGGCCATGGCCCATACACATGTATTCCCTACCACTCATACATGCAGCCATAGCCTTGTAACACTGAACATTTGTTCTAAGTGCCTTAAATAGGCCATGCCCCATACACATGTATTCCCTACCACTCATACATGTAGCCATAACCATGTGACACTCTTTTAAAGCCTCTAAACCCACACTCTCATACCTCTTTATACACTTACCTAAAGCCTCTGAGTTCACACTATCATAACCTTGTTTTTTGACATTAATAGTCACACCATGCTCATGATGGTTATCATCACTGAGCATTGACTAGTTAATAAGTCATGGTCATGGGAGTTAGCATTGCTCAAATATATCATTAAATGGATCATGTGTTACGAGTGGTGTTGGAATAACAAACACATCTCAATGTATTGTTGTGTATGTCACAATATGCTTGGCACAAAAGAGCACGAGATCTAGGCATCTTGGTGAGAACCCTCTCCAAGTAGACCACTAGAATAAATAATATCATATGTGATGTCACACCTACTTTCCATCTACCACAAATTTTATACCACTTACCACCTATGTATTTGGCTATGAAAGCCACCAATTCTAGTAATTCAAGTACATCTCTTTTTGACTAAAATCTTGAGTCTAGTTTGTTGAAATATGGTGCTCCGTCATGTCATGTATGGGGCACATGTGTGTGGGAGTAAGGTAGATGGAGCCTAGGATGCTATAAAATTGGAATAGATGCAAGCTAAGGTTATTTGGGGATGTGAATAGATGAATGTAAAAGATGATCAATGGTCAAAAAGTAGGCACATGGAAGGTGCAACAGTGCACAAGACATGTGTAGCATTTATGTGGATGATGGTAAGTAGTATGTGGATAAAGCATGTGGACCAAAAAGGAGATCTTATCCCTTTGATGTATATGTAAAGACCACATGTAGATGTAAGATGTTGGTTATATGTCATTATCTCTAATGCAATTTGTGATTGTATGATTAGTACCTCTCCCTCTCTTAATTATAGTAATTAGTTTTCATTAACCAATTCGTGATTGTATGATTATTACCTATCCCTCTCTTGATTACAGTAATTAGTTTTCATTAACTATGGCATTTCTCATGTTTGAACCACCATACCTTTCATTTAGCACTCTCTTGCTCATGAATACTATGATTCTCAACATGGTATCAGATCCTATCCTCTATCCTTCATTTACATTGACCATAATCTTACCTTTGATTAACTTAATTACTCTGTATTTATGTCAAATTATCCATTTGAAGGATTCTATGGCCAGGAGCAGTCTTTAGTGGAGGATCACATCAAAGCCCTACACATAAGCATTGAGAAAGCCCTCTTAGGAGGATCAAGAGGACATCTGTGCACATCAGCTCATAAGAGGAATTAGCTCAATCTCAAAGCTACACATGCGGGATGGCCTATAACAGTCGCCTGCAAATTTGGGGGAAACACTGCTATACTCATCTCAGTTGAAGATGAGCTAATTGTATCAAGATCCGTGGGGTTTTGGATAGCTGTGAACTCGCCTGTGAGCTCAAAATTTGAAGATTTATAGCCATTTGTGAGACATTTGGGAGCTTTAATTAGTGTTCTTAATCACCTTCTCATAATCTTAATTATAAGCTTAAATTATGAAATAAGCTATTTTAATGCTCTAAAGCACAATACATTATTTCTTGAGCACAACCCGCTTGTATGATGCTTATTTCTTCAATACAATGTGGTGATAAGAGGGGCAATGGATGTCATGAGATTGTATGCCACACAAATTCCTCTATGTTATGTGTTGATTCAATACCACTTTCAATATACCATTATGGTGATGGGATGCCATGTCAAAGCATTTTGAAGATGCTAAGCTATGCCAAGTGGATAGATGTCAATCTATGCTATGTCAAGGAAATGTATGTCACCTAATGCCATGTACAATGCAATGTTTTGCTAATGAGTCATGTACTTTGCTAGGCCTCATGATGATGGAGCTACATGAAGACCAAGATGAAGCAGCATGTGTGAAGAAAAATATAAATGGATCTCGAGATAAGGACCAAGACGGAGCTCAACATGAAGATGAAGAGAAAGATAAAGGCCATGAAGCCAAAGACGGCTATGTTCAGCTATGTTATGTGATGACATGTATGTTTATGTTCCCATATATGTCATGGACACCCCATTATGAGGCATAGTGGCTAATGTCCCCATGTATGATGTCTATGTCAACCTTGGGATTGGGTAACCCTTGGTCAAGATGTGCCCATATGTGTGTGGATGTGATATTGTCTATGTGCATGTCCATGATGTTATGTCATATTGATGTAAGTATCTCTAGCCACTGATGGTGTAAGCTAAGTGATTTATGTGTGTGTGTGTGTGTCTCCATTAAGGGGGGGGAAATGTCATGTCTGTGTATGTCACATTACCTTCTTGGGATGAGATCCATTTGAGTACCAAGGGGGGGTATTGAAATATGGTGCCTGCCACCATGTCATGTATGGGGCACATGTATGTGGGAGTAAGGTCGATGGAGCCTAGGATGTTATGAAATTGGAATGGATGAAAGCTAAGGTCATTTGGGGATGTGAATGGATGAATCTAAGAGGTGGTCAATGGTAAAAAAGTAGGCACATGGAAGATGCAAGGGTGCACAAGAGTTGTGTACTTCATCTCATTAAGCAATCATTAGCATTATTTAATTATGCCTAAGTTAATCTTACATCCACCATGCTTCACTCTACACTGTATTCTCTCATTCTCTTAATTTATCAACAGAAGAATGTCCATGGTTATTGCTAGAACATCGATCAAATCTTATTGGCCAACCCCAAGAGGGTTTCATATTCTTGTTCCTTTTCTTTACCATCGACATCTTGTTTTACAATCTCTATATATATTTGACATATTCGAAATAGTTGTGTTAAACTCATTGGCAAGAATGCCTCAACCCATGGAATGAGTCTTTCCAGTTTTCAAATTTATTTCAAGGATGGGTTATCTGCATATATAAATGTGATTCATTTCCCAATTATGAAGAACTATCCTTGCATCTCTCATGTAAGGCTTTCCAAGGATCATGGTGTATGACCCCTCTTCTCTAAAAGTCCATCACCACGAATGTGTGGTGGAAGCTTATCCCAAAGGTCTTAATTTTTCCATTCTCAAGGATGCCCATAGGTTTAGTTGTGTTCCCATTTTGGTGCAAGCTTGCCCATGAGGCTTGTGCTTCCCTAGGTCTCCCAATAATCCTTGGTGAGATTACGCTAACACCGACACCAACATCCAAGATTATAGATACTTTCATGCCTATATAAATGATGGCAAGTAACATGACATTAGTTTCATCACTTTCAAAGTAGGTGTATATTAACCACTCAATATAGAATAACATGGTTTCATCTGCCCAACCTATCGTAAGGCACTTTGCCACCACACTCAAATGGGTACTCATCCACTAGAATATAGAAAGAAACCTTACCCTATTATTAAATAGGAAAATTCTATAGACTTTGTGTATGTAGTTGCTTAAGACTAGTGATAGAGACAGGACCATTTTTAAGTTTGGCCAGCCTAGTGTTAAAATTAGTCATTTGTATATGTCATTTTTTACAATAAGAAAAACACAATCATCCTCTTACAATAGTTGTAAGCTCTCCTCTTTTCTGTTCTTTCTTGCTTATATGCCATTGAGTCTTGCTTACTTGATGGATACATATTAAATAGGTTTGATATTGTAGGTTGCCTTCTTGCATTAGCTTCCCCTTCATTCCTTGCCTTTTGTGAGACAGAACCATACCAAAGGACCACCAATTTTTTCCTCCATTAAGTCATATTAGAGCTCTCCATTCATCCCTTTGGTAAAGGAGCATTGGACAGTGTGACTATAAAGTGAGGGTGTGATGGGACGAGCTAGCGTACCCACATAGGAAAGTTGTAGTTTGCGGGTTTCACCCTTCCATTAGATGAAAATAGAATGCCCTGATGCAAATAAACTTCAAAAAAAAATCAAACACATAAGTAAACACATTTGATAGCTCCAAAATTGTATGTTTTTTGGAGTGTAACCTCCTAATCAACATTGAGAAATATTGGTAGTACCAATAGCTTAGAATGGATGGATAAACAGAGCTAAGTCCTAGGTTGGTCTCCTTAGTAGAAATGTCAAATATGTTCAAGTCAATATCTTGCCTTAGCCTTACCAAAGCGTGTGTCATGGATCTTGCCGCCTTAGAGCCTAGTTTATTGGTGATTTGCATGAAAATTTGGGCCTAAGAGGCTTAGGATTACTTTAGAAATTGTGATTAAGAGGTGGAATCCACTCCAAAAACATAAGCATTAAGCTCCATTAGGGTGGATTAGAGTGGGATTATCAATTTGCATTTCATCAATTTTTATGCATTATTTGAACATATGAAGCCTACAAATGTTAGCCTAGAGGTATGAACTTGTAGACATGATCCTATAGATATAAGTTTAGAGGCATGAACTTGGACATATGAAGCTTACATACGTGAGCCTAGAGGTATGAGCGTAGACATGTGAGCTTATATACATAACTCTAGAGGTGTGAACTTATAGGCGTGAGCTTAGACATGTGAGCCTACAGACATGAGGCCAGACACGTGAGCCTATAGACATGAGTCTAGAGACATGAGCTTAGACACATGAGACTATAGATAGAGTTCTCCCAATAAGACCATTTAGCAATGTGGCCAGCCTTGGTGGTGGACATTGGGCTAGCCATAATGTTTTATCTTGGGAGACGTGAACCTCGTTAGGCCAGTCGCCCCTCACACCTTCCGCATAAACCATTGTCCCTCACAATTTTTGCAACAATTAGCAATGTGGCCAGCCTTGGTGGTGGACATTGGGCTAGCCATAATGTTTTATCTTGGGAGACGTGAACCTCGTTAGGCTAGTCGCCCCTCACACCTTCCGCATAAACCATTGTCCCTCACAATTTTTGCAACAATAACTATTATCTTGTGTAAACAATTCCCAATATGTGGCCGTCGTTTATTTTGAAGCGGAGTTTTTATTGGATCTAAATTTTTGTCATGTAAGTCTTATGTGACCCCTATAGGTACAATGCGAGAGAGCATCATCCTTGAAGAGGATAGATCACATTGTCAGCTGGCAAAGAAGGACTACAATGCTCAAGCTTCCATAATGGTTCTCATACCCTTAATGATTAAGGTCATCCCAAACATATCAACATCCCAAGCCTTGCCCTCCACTTACAAAAAGCCACCACATTAGGTAGCCTCTAATGCTACAATAACACTCTCGCCTTGCTGCATAAGCCACCCCTACAAACCATTATGGAGATCCAAGCCTCACCAATGAAGATGAACACCACACCCCCCAAATGTCAAATTCAACAGACTCAAGGGGAGGTTATCAAGGGGGTGGGTGTGCCTAATAGTACCCTGGCTAGCCAAGGTAGATTTGATGCCCAAGTAAAGACTTGGCATCTAGCATTTGGCCCAAAGCCTAAGTATGAGTAGAGATCTGCAAGAGCCCCATATGTAATAGAGTTCTATCCAAACCATGAGCCCCATGTATCCCTATCAAGTTGCTAGAAGCCCAAGGCTTTTACGAAGGAAACATGTCTATTTCGGGTCCCAAAAATCTTATCATTTACATCACCCTAGAAGCCAAAAAAGATCTAAGAAACGGCCTTAGTACCACTACCACCTTAGAAGTCAATGCTTCATTGGATCTTGACAAAATTGCTAAGGGAAAAAGGGTTCTGTGAAGGTAACTCCCACATATGGGTGCCAAGATTAAAGAAACTCGTGCCCCAAACCCCTACAAACACACCCTCCAATGATAATTCCAAATGGGTGTAGAGACCCAAGGCCCTACCTTTGATGCCACCCCCAAAGTCTAAGCAAGAATGAAGAGCAATGGCAACACCCCCAACATGTGTGCCAAACCTACCAATGTAGAAACAAGTAGAAGATACCTTGGTTGTGCCACCAACTCCTGCATAGTGATCACACCACCTCAAACTCTTCGAATTTCAGACAAGCCACCCAGGGTGCCAAGTGTTTCACTATGCCTCACAAGTGCTCACCAAACCTAATGGGATTCCCATGTCCCTTGACAACCCTATGTGCACCACTCCACAACATCAACACCAACTAGAATCCCAAAGTTCAAACAAGCACACTAGCCAAGCTGATTGTGGATGGTGTCCAAGATTTCATTGTCATGGTGGATGGGCAAGCGATTCTCTACCCTCACCCCACTAAGCATGTACACACACAGTAAGCCATGAATCCTAAGCTCATGTGTACATGTTCAAGTCAAGAGCTTACCTTAGCCTTTCTACTAAAGCATGTGCCATTGGTTCTTACCTTAGACTGCAACTTCCCTATATGGGTGTGCTAGCTTGTCCATCAATGTCCTCACTTTGTATCACATGAGAATGCTCCTTTACCAATGAGAATGAGGTAGAGATCTCTCAATACCTAGACAGAAGCAAAAAGTGATGGTCCTTGATGATGGTTCTCTCTCACAAAAGGTAGGGAAAGAAGAAGGCTAATGGAAGAGAAGAACCTGGAATCAAACCTATTCAAACAAGCGTCCATCTAGCATGTAAGAAGCAATAGCAAGCAAGAAGAGAGAAGAAGTGGAGCTCACAAGAAAGCTATTGCAAGGGAACAATTGTGTATGTCTTATTGTAAAAAATGACTTATATACAAATGACTCGTTTTATACTAAGCCAGCCAAACTTAAAATGGTCTAATCTTGTGTGTGAAACCTAGTTATTTGTACATAAGTCATTTTTTACAATAAGCGATACATAATCATTCCCCTATAAATAGTTTTCTTGTGAGCTCCCCTTCTTCCCTCTTCTTTCTTGCATGCTATTGGATTATTACATACTAAATGGATGCTTGTTTGAATAGGTCTTATTGCAATAGTTTTCTTGTGAGGTCCCCATATTCTCTCTTCTTGCTTGCATGCTATTTAATTATTACATGCTAGATGGATGCTTGTTTGAATAGGTTTGATTGTAGGTTCTCCTCTTCCATGAGCTTCTTCTTCCCCCACTTTTTGTGTGAGAGAGAACCATCACAAAGGGCAATCTCTTTTTTTGTTTCCATCTAGGCATTGAGAGATCTACCTTCACCCTATTGGTAAAGGAGAATTTTGATGTGATAAACAGAGTAAGGGCATAACAAATAAGGTAGTACGCCCAAATAGGAAAGTTGCAGTTTTTTGCTCTAAGGTAAGACTCAATGACACATGCTTTGGCAAGTCTAAGGTAATATCTTGACTTGAGCATATTCACATCCTCTACCTGAGAGGAGCTGGTTTGACATAGTTTTTGATGTTTTTGGAGATTTTTTGAACCTGACAAAGCATGATTAATTATCTAAATCCTAACTAATAGTTATGATGCAAGTAATTGAATATTTTATTATTATTTATTAATGGATTTACATGCTTCTAATCTGCCAATTCCAATAATGCATAAACAAATTATGAAATATATAAAATGCATGACTAAAAATTGATAATCCCAATCTATTCACCCTAATGAAACTGGCTCATGTTTTTGAATTGGATTCCATTTTTAATCATAATTTCTAAGCTATTCCTTAGATTAAAGCAATAAAATCTAAGCTCTTGGGCTCTGATCTCATGCAAATCACTAATGAACTAGGGTTTTTCCTTTCCAATAGATAAAAATAGTATGCCCTAATGTAAACTAACTTCAAAGAAAAATCAAAAGCAACAAACAAACACATCCAATAACTCCAAAATCGTATATGCTTTTTGGAGTGTGACCTCCTAATCAACAACACTGATGAGCAATATTGGGTAATCCCAATAGCTTAGAATGGACAAAAAAATGGAGCTAACCCCAAGGCTAGTCCTTGTTTTGGTAGGCAACACCAAATCTACAGTCTTGCATAAAAAGAAATGAGTATGGTCATACATGTAAGTTATGAGCTTGGACATGTGCGCCATGATCCTGGACACGTGAGCCTATAGATGCAAGCCTAGAGACATGAGTCTAGAGATAGACTCACATGAGCCTGGACATGTGAGCCTATAGATGTAGCTTGGAGACATAAGTCTAGAGGTAAACTCACGTCTAGAGGTACCTACCTTTAGACTGCTGTAAAGACTCGCACATGGAACACCTATTCATGTCCTTCAAAGATTTTCTTATAATACAATCTATGCCAGCTATAAATTCTAAGGAAAATTGTTGTCCTTCATAATTATTAAGAAATAAAGTATAATTATTACCTAATAAATATAATTATTAAAAAAATTAGAGTATAATTATTACCTAATAAGTATAATTATTACCCAGTAAGTATAATTATTATCCACAATAAGTACACACCAATCCTATCACATAGGCCCAGTTCTTAGATTTCCACTGCCCTAGGTAGACTTATTTCTTACAAGGGAAGTGCATAAGAAGAGTTCATACAAAAAAAAAACATAAATACATAGATGTGAGCATGAGCACATGAGCCTTTAGGCATAAACCTGTATATGCAAACCTAGACATATGAGCCTATAGATGTGAATCTAGAGGCATAAACCTGGATACATAAACCTGTAGACATGAGTCTAGAGGCATGAACCAAGATATGTGAACCTACATACATGAGCCTATAGACATGAGTCAAGAGGTATGAACCTAGACAAGTGAACCTAGAGATGTGTAAACCTAGACATGGAGCCTAGCAACACCAAAAAAATCATATCTCAAACCATTCCCATACATGCATCAAAAGTGCCAAAGATACCTTTGATGTGAACCTAATCTAGACTAGTTATTGGAAATGACAAGCATAATCAATTGTTGGAAAGAATAATACAGCCAATTGTAGCACATTAAACCACACTATTTTAAACCCGCCAAGCCTTTGATCCTAATAAATGACCAATACTCAACAAAGTGCTCCCCTATTAAGAAGGCTAGACTCCTTTGAATCCACCTCAAGCAAGCCATTTTAGGAATAAATAAGCAAATGAAACATAGATGTGAGTGGAGAAACATTAGAACACTTGGAAACAAAAGCTTCCATGGTCCTTTAAACTTCAGATTCGCAAATTGGCTCTATAAATAACACCTTAAATTTTATGAAGAAGGCATTCAACCACCCTATCTTGGGTGCAGCTCTAGTGAAAAGAGCAGGAGTGAAACTAGGAATTTTAAGGTTTGCTCCCATAAGATGTAGTCACAAAATGTGCATAATGCCACAAACCATGCCTTACACCCTAACGTTTCAAACATTTGGTGTCGATTTTAAGCTGGGTTTATCCCAAGAAGACCACCACAATGACAAGAAACCTAACAATTGCAATGACGACAATTCTCTTTTGTTGTATTACCAAAGGGATAAGTGTTCCATAATACACCGTAGTGCAAGTGCAAGAGTCCTGCTCAGCAAAGTGCTCCCCTATTAAGAAGGCTAGACTCCTTTGAATCCACCTCAAGCAAGCCATTTTAGAAAGAAATAAGCAAATGAAACATAGATGTGAGAGGAGGAACATCAGAACACTTGGAAACAAAAGCTTCCATGGTCCATTAAACTTCAGATTTGCCAATTGGCTCTATAAATAGCACCTTAAATTTTATGAAGAAGGCATTCAACCACCCTATCTTAGGTGTAGCTCTAGTGAAAAGAGCAGGAGTAAAACTAGGAATTTTAAGGTTTGCTCCCACAAGATGTAGTCAAAAAATCTGCATGATGCCACAAACCATGCCTTACACCCTAATGTTTCAAACATTTGGTGTTGATTCTGAGCTGGGTTTATCCCAAGAAGACCACCACAATGACAAGAAACCTAACAACTGCAATGACGACAATTTGGATATGTCTCTTTTGTTGTATCACCAAAGGGATAAGTGTTCCATAATACACCATAGTGCAAGTGCAAGGGTCCCGCTCCCCATAAGATCTCATCTTATAAAATCACCTTTACCATGGAACCAAGTTCTAGTTCTTTGTTTGGAAGAGGAACAAAGAACACATGTAAGACCAACATAGCACCTAGAGGCTCAGAGCTGGGCAAAACTAAGCCAATCTACATCTCAAGGATGATAACTAAATCTGATATAATTGGTGTAGATCCTATTCAGTACTAACTAAATATATTCAATCAAATTTACGAGGCCATGGGATGAATTGATGATCCCACCAAGATCTATTCATTGGAGCTTTTCCTTGAAGGAAAAGCAAACCAAAGGTTTAGATCACTAAACCCACTTGTGAAAAAGCTAGCTACTATGAGGTCTTGAGATCACCATGGGATTCTCACCCACCAATGGAGCCCCATTACATAGATATATAACCTTGAGTAGGAGGAGGGAGAAACAATGTGGGATTACATTGTTAGAACCAAGTATCTCCATATGAGATGCAACATTGTTAGAACCAAGTATCTCCATATGAGATGCAACATACATGAAATTGGATGATTTATTGCTCATCAATCAGTCCATGAGCGATCTTAAGGGTAAGAGGATTAACAACCACATCTATAGGTCTAGACACTGCCCACCACCACAAGGTAATAGACCTACTAGATAGCCTATAAGACAAGGATGTAGAAGGCATCCACCTAAACCAAGAGATAGGCAATGCATCATCCAAAGCGTCATCGAGCAAAGGTGCCTTACTAGCACCAACTAGAGTCCTAATGAAGGAGATGAGAATGGATGATTTGGCAGAGAATCTTATAAATTATTTAGGCCATTAGTGGTAGGTCCATCCCCAAGGGCAACCTCAAGCCCCCCAGTTTTCACCTCAAGCAGGACACCCACATTTATTCCCACAAAGAGATATGGACTAGTGCATAGTTTGTTTCTAAAATCATACAAAAATAGTGTCCAATAATAAGGCCTTAACAATAATGATTCTATGCTTATTGGCATCACCACCACAAGAACCTTAACATAGCTCATTGTTGGTACCACAAGGAAACCTAAAAGGTGAACTCTAGTACCATGACAAATGTATTGGCGGGTGGAATCTGTGGACCTATCCATGCCATGTGGATTAGTGTAGTCCCATGTCCAATGTGTGTGAGTGTGTCTAGGCATTGTGGGTATATATGTAGAAAGGGACACTTGGCCTCTCATCCCTCCACATTTATGTGGTACATATGTATGTATTTGTGTCTAGGCATCATGGGTGTTATGAGACTGACAGGAAACACTATAAGGTAAGACTGGAAAAGATTATTTATATGTAAAAGATTTGCATATAAATAAGGTTCAAGGGATTTCAAATCAGAAATACCTGAAGCAATGGTTAATAGGCATTAAGGTTAATATAAAAGGGATGTAGATGGTACATAAGAGAATCCCAAAGGCCACAGACGTAAGCGCCCCCTTCTAGGGGGAGTTGAGGAGACATTGGATATTGAAAGGGCCATGCCTAGCCATTCAAAGGTCAAGGGGATGAAATTGGAAGGTCATGCATCACCTAGGCCTATATAACCATGTGTTTAGGGTCCATTTGGGATATGGTTGGGTGGAGAATCAAAGTTCTAGTCTTACAATTCCTCAAGCTATTAATGCAAGGAGCATTACAATGGGTATATATGTAAAAAGGGACACTTGACCTCTCATCGTGCCCACGTATATATATAAAAAGGGACAGTTGGCCTCTCATCCCTCCAAAATTATGTTATACACATGGGATATGAGGTGGGAGGGAGGGGCTTGGCCGACATGGCCTCCACACGTATGCACCCAATACAAAGGGGGTCACGACTAACTTAGCGGTGCTAATAGGTTGCTAGTGGCAACTGGTCCTACCACAATGAGTGTAATCATTGGCCCATATAAAGGCCGTGTGGGTAAATCTTAAGGGTACCAACTGTGCCAACTATGACATCATCGATTGTGTGAGAAGCCTCTACTGAGCTTGATCTCATTAATACCTCTAGGTATTCACCTTCTGGAGCTATCGACCTATCCATGCCATATGGATTAGCATAGTCCTATACATGTAATGTGTGTGTCTAGGCATCATGGGTATATATGTAAAAAGAGACAAATGACCTCTCGTCCCTCCACGTTTATGTGGAGGGTGGTGCACATGGGATATGAGGTGGATGGGAGGGAGGGGCTTGTCATTGGCTGCGAGCGATAGTGGCCTCCACATGTATGCACCCAATATAAACAATAAGATGCTACCCACACCAAGGCAACCATTGGCTTTGCCATGCCCACAGTCCCTCCTTAACATTTATAAGCTCCAGTT
Source organism: Cibotium barometz (assembly GCF_041138505.1). Taxonomy (NCBI): domain Eukaryota; kingdom Viridiplantae; phylum Streptophyta; class Polypodiopsida; order Cyatheales; family Cibotiaceae; genus Cibotium; species Cibotium barometz. The sequence goes on from NC_141056.1 coordinate 4,411,248, forward strand.
CCTACCTATTAAAACCCCTTATCCTTCTGAGGTATGTATAGGACACCCAAGTTGCCATATCCACTTTCGATACTACCTCCCCCCCCCCCCCGCCCCCCTGAACTAGTTTCTCTAATAATAACAATACTCAGTGACCTTGCTTGCAAAAACAAAAATTTAAGAACATGAGAGTTATGAGCCTTATGACCAACAAGACCCATATGAGTAGGAACAGTATAACTTCTATGGGTATCCTGAGCAAGCTTCACCTGTATGAGCAGTAACAATATGATCCTTATGGGTATCCTGAGCAGGCTTCACACATATAGTACACCTCTTTGTTTAAAGCTATGGTGCAACAAAGAGCAAGAGACCTCAACAATATGGTAGATAGGCTGTCATGCAATACCGTATTGTGTGTTGAAATATACAAGTGAATAGGGTGTGTGCGGGAACAAGCCCTTAGCAAGAGGCTGTAAAAGAGAATCTGTAAATGTGAGAGAACTTATGAAAAGGTGAGAAAAGTATCTACTAGGAGAGAATAAAGGGTAGCATGAGGAGATTTAGGAGGTGTGGAGATATTTTGGGAAGAGGTGGAGAGAATCAAGCAAAAGAGGTGGAGTGAATCAAGGAGAAATCAGTGGGAAGAGGTGGAGTGAATCAAGGAAAAATCAGTGAGAAGAGGTGGAGTGAATCAAGGAGAAATCAGTGGGATTGGATGCTTGGATGTAAACTCTATAAATTGAGGCATTGGCCTAATGAGAATTTGCTGGTTTTTTATTATCCATGCCTACATTAAGCTATCATCACTAATTACATCTTAATTGCTCACTAATTACATCTTAATTATCATCTAATCTCTTTGTTAATGATGTTGATTAAGCTATCAATTAATTGCTCACTAATTATATCTTAATTATCGTCTAATCTCTTTGTTAATGATGTTGATTCTAGCATTTGATCCACCATAGCCCATCACATTGTTGAAATTTGAGCATAATGATGAGCTATGGTGGATCAAACACTAGAATCAACATCATTAACAAAGTGATTAAGAAATAATTAAGACGTAATTAGTGGGTAATTAGCAAATAGATTAATGTAGGCATGGATACTCAAAAACCAGCAAATTCTCATTAGGGCTATGCCTCACCTGGACCCTGTATCAAGTTTCTTTCTCTTACTTGACAGTCCGCGACCAGTGCCTCAAGTCCCTAAACTCCATAGTCCTTGACACACTCTCTCTCTATGTGTCCAAGGCTACTATAAGTGCCCGCGACCTTGACTAAAGTGCTCACACATACATCTACCACGTGGCCTACATCATCGGTGGCTCAGAGGTGGTTTTACTTTATTGGGGCAGGTTACATTGGGTTGTAGGGTCTCTCTCTCTCTCTCTCTCTCAGAGATTTTTACATGGCTCCTCACTCTTTGGAGCCTCACATCTTCTCTTTTCTTCAGTCTTCTTATCGTGGCAGCTTCTCTCCACGCGTCCGTCTCTTCTTTCAGTCTTCTCGTGGCAGCTTCTCTTCTCGTGTCCATGTCTTCCTTCAGATCTTCTTCTCGGTGTGGATCCTCTTCTTGGAAAGAGATATTCTTCTTCTTTCATGGCTGGGGCCATGAGCTCGTCCGTCAGGTCATTTTGCTCCATGTGAGCAACATGTTTCAATGTTTTGCTGACAGTTCCTTTGGGCTTTTTATGTTTATTTTGTATCATTATGCAATGCAAACCCAAATTTATGTGGGAGGTCTTACCTCTTGCCTTATTCTGGACAAGGGCAGTGTCTGTTCCCATTTTTACACTGATGCAATGTGCCCAATACATAATGCGTATAGCATTCATTCTCATGCACATTCCAAATGCAACTCTAGCTGTGAATAATCTTGAATTTGAGTGAGATTTACAAGCATTAACCAAGGGTTAAATGCAAAATGATGATTTTCACAATTTTATCAGCACAATTTTCCCAGAAATTACATTAAATTAAGGGTAACCAATTTGTACGGGATGGTTGGAGTATCAAACCAACTCCGATTTGAAATCTGAAGTTATAGGGATCTGTATCAGATACCTAATGGTTAATTTGAACCCTCAATTGCACCAAAGTACAGTGATTAGCACTGATTAATCACTGATTAGCAAATTAATGCTCTGTTTTGTGTGCAAAAAACAGAGTATGCGGGGAGCCCAGATCTGGTGCCTTCCACTTCAAATGAGCTCAAATTCTTTCAAAGGCATCAATAGCAATGAGTCTAGTAGAGGATTAAGCCAAGAAACACAAGATTTGACCAAATATTGAAAGCTTAATCTCTGTTTTACCAAAGTCACCTGCAGATTTGATGAAGAGCTTTGATCTCAATGTAGACTTGATGAAACTGAATTCTGTCTTCACCAGCTTGTAGAGCATGCTTGAAAACCCCTGGGGCTAAGAGGAATTAGACCCATTTGATTTGATGAAGTAGAAATCATTGATTTACTGCAGAAAAACGTAGCTTTTTAATCAGCGAAAATCGGGAGCTTCCGTGGGCGGTTTGCGCTTCTGATTTGATGGGCTGGAGCTCCTATGGGTTAGCTATCTTGGGCTAGAAGGGTTTGGGCAATGGTTGAGTGTGCAAGGAGAGGGAGCTCCTCCACTGGCTGGGGGTACAGAGGCTAATTGAAAAAAGAGGGAAAATTATAATTTTCTACTAATCTTGATTAATTAAATAATGGGCTCATAAATCTGATGGATTCTAGGCATGGCTCTGATACCATGTTGAAATTTGAGCATAATGATGAGCTATGGTGGATCAAACACTAGAATCAATATCATTAACAAAGTGATTAAGAAATAATTAAGACGTAAATAGTGGGTAATTAGCAAATAGATTAATGTAGGCATGGATACTCAAAAACCAGCAAATTCTCATTAGGGCTATGCCTCAATTTATAGAGTTTACATCAAGCATCTAATCCCATTGATTTCTCCATGATTTACTCCCAGAATATCTCCACCTTTTGCCTGATTCTCTCCACCTCTTCTCTTTTCCCTGAATATCTCCCAGAATAACTCCACACTCCTAAATTCTCTCATGCTACCCTTTATTCTCTCCCAGTAGATTCTTCTCACCTTTTCACAAGTTCTTTCACAATTACATCTCCTCTTTTACAGCCTCTATCCAAGAGCTTGTTCCCACACACACCCTATTCACTTGTATATTTCAACACACATTGCTGCATGGTATCAAATCCTAGCCTAGAATCTATCAAATTTATGAGCCTATTATCTTGCTAATTAGGATTAGTAGATGATTAAGAAATAATCATTTTTTTAGTTGTTTTCAACAAGCTCTTTGCACCCCCACCCCAGTTATTGGAGGGGCTTGATCTCCCTCCAAGAGCAACATTAGGGAAAGTGCTTCTAGGAAAGCATAGCCAGCCTCCACAGTCCAATCCAAAAAATCGGCACATCAAACCGCCAAGCAAAGCTCACGAAAATCGTGATTTAGCAGGCGTCATTTTTTTGAGGGAAAAATGAAATGTCCTCTTCTCCATATCAAATTGCTCTAATTCCTCTTGGCCCTAGGGGTTTTCAAGGGTGCTCTACAAGCTGGTGAAGACAGATTTTGATTTGATACAGTGAGATCCAAACTCTTCATCAAATCTGTAGGTGACTTTGGTAAAACAGAGATTAAGCATTCAATGTTTGGTCAAATCTTGTGTTTCTTGGCTTAATCCTCTACTAGACTAATTGCTATTAATGGCCTTGAAAGGATTTGAGCTCATTTGAACTCTAAGGCCTCAGATATGGACTCCCCGCATACTCTGTTTTTTGCACACAAAACAGAGGATTAATTTGCTAATTAGTGATTAATCAATACTAATCACTATATTTTGGTGCAATTGAGGGTTCAAATTAACCATTAGGTATCTGATATAGATCCCTATAACTTCATATTGCAATTCGGAGATGGTTTGATACTCCAACCATTCTGTACAGATTTGTTACCCTTGATTTAATGTAATTTTTGGTAAAATTATGCTGATAAATTTGTGGTAATCATCATCTTGCATTTACCCCTTGGTTAATGCCTGCAAATCACACTCAAATTCAAAATTATTCACAGCCAGAGTTGCATTTGGGAATGTGCATAAGAATGAATGCTATATGCATTATGTATTAGGCACACATGGGTGATTACATCATTGTAAAAATGGGATCAAACATTGCCCTTATCCAAAATAAGGCAAGAGGTATGACCTCCCGCATAGATTTGGGTTTGCATTGCATAATGACACAAGATAAACATCAAAAGCCCAAAAGAATTGTCAACAATACATTAAAACATGTTGCTCACATGGAGCAAGAACTGACGGACAAGCATGAAAGAAGAAGAACATCTCTTTCCAAGAGGAGGATCAACACCGAGAAGAAGAGCTAGAGGAAGCATTGAAGGAAGGCATGGGCGCGTGAAGAGAAGCTGCCACAACAAGAAGACTGAAAGAAGAGGAAGACATGGACGCGTGAAGAGAAGCTGCCACAACAAGAAGACTAAAGACAAGAGAAGATGTGAGGCTCCAAGAAGTGAGGAGCCATGTGAAAATCTCTGTGAGAGAGAGAGAGAGAGAACCCACAACCCAATGTAACCATGTGAAAATCTCTGTGAGAGAGAGAGAGAGAGAGAGAGAGAGAGAGAGAGAGAGAGAGAAAACCCACAACCCAATGTAACCTGCCCCAACAGAGTAAAACCACCTCTGAGCCACCGATGATGTAGGCCATGTGGTAGATGTATGTGTGAGCACTTTAGTCAAGGTCACGGGCACTTGTAGTAGCCTTGGACACATAGAGAGAGAGAGTGTGTCAAGGACTATGAGTTTAGGGACTTGAGGCACTGGTCGCAGACTATCAAGTAAGAAGGAAACTTGGTATAGGGTCCAAGTGTGCTAGGATTATTCACGTGAGGGGAGGTGTGCTAGGCACTGGTCGCGTACTATCAAGTAAGAGGGAAACTTGGTATAGGGTCCAGGTGTGCTAGGAGTATTCACTTGAGAGGAGGTGTTGAAATATACAAGTGAATAGGGTGTGTGCGGGAACAAGCCCTTAGCAAGAGGCTGTAAAAGAGAATCTGTAAATGTGAGAGAACCTATGAAAAGGTGAGAAGTATCTACTGGGAGAGAATAAAGGGTAGCATGAGGAGATTTAGGAGGTGTGGAGATATTCTGGGAAGAGGTGGAGAGAATCAAGCAAAAGAGGTGGAGTGAATCAAGGAGAAATCAGTGGGATTGGATGCTTGGATGTAAACTCTATAAATTGAGGCATTGGCCTAATGAGAATTGGTTGGTTTTTTATTATCCATACCTACATTAATCTATCAATTAATTGCTCACTAATCACATCTTAATCTATCAATTAATTGCTCACTAATCACATCTTAATTATCGTCTGATATCTTTGTTAATGATGTCGATTCTAGCATTTGATCCACCATAGCTCATCACATTGCTGCAAATTTAACATTGTGGAGTGCCCACCTCACAAATACCCTACACCAAATTCGAAGTGCTCCAAGCACTTTGAATTTCTTCCCAGCCCCAACATAGTTCCGCATGAAGATACATGCTATAAGTGTAGATTTGACCATTCTTTTAAGGAGTTCCCCCCTTAAAAGTATCCAAGACAAGACAAAGGCAAAAACAACCACAAGAATATCCAAGGTTGCTAATAAACAGAAAGCCCATGCTTTAACTTCAAAGTAAGCAACCAAAGAGCCAGAGATGCAAGATCCAAAGATTGAAGCAGCCCTTAAAAAGGCTAACCAACCAGAACTAGAGGTCCAAAAGAGGAAGAGCACATATAAATGTAATGCACAATTAGTTTTCAAGGATAGTGATGTCACAACCATTAAAAGTAGTTCGAATGAGAGCTCCGTGTGCGGCTACATTCCTTGTGGAGATAGCCAGATAGCTAGTAATCTCCCACTCACCCATCCATGTGAATTGAGAGTGATCCCATTCTTCTCCCACCCAACTTCAATCTTTGAAGTTGCATCAATTACTTCCTTCTCCTTTGCCAACATTATGGCTCTCAAGGTCTCTGCCGATCAAGGTCGAGTATAGGATGACCTTCGCAATGCAATGTCTTTTACCATCTCTTTGGAAGTACATGGATCAAATGGCATAAAATGGAAAGTGGTCATTGTAAAAGAACCATGCCAAAGCTGCCATCAACTGTTTCTTTCCTCCTAGGATTCCATGTAGCATACAAAGTCCTCTAGAGGAGGAGCAAGGAGCTAATCATGGAGAAACACAAGAAGTAGTTAAAGCTCCAACAAAATTTTCACTTGTTGCAAAAGAGGTAAACCAAGAGGTAGCTTGTTCATTTGGCTAACATGCCACGATTGATTGAGAGCCACCACCTGAAGTAAAAAATGAGGGATCAACTACCACATTTCTTCTTCCACAAGGTTGGGACTCATTCTCCTTAATTCATCATGTCTTGCTTTCTGGATAACATTGAAATATTGTGTCTCATGTCGTGGTTCTGGATAACATTGCAATATCGTGTCTCATGTTGTGGTTCATGAAGAAAATGAGTTCGCACACAATTAGAAGCTCCCCTCTTTTTGACCCTCCACTAGTGTACTGTGACAAAATCTCAACCTCATCCCACCATGTCCAAGAAGAGGGTCTTTTCCTCTCCTGGTGCCAGTGATGACAATGGACCTTGGTTCCATGATGAAAGTTAAATTTAAGCACAAAATAATTTAATGCTTGATTTCATTAACCCAAAAGAGAACACCGTGAATAAAATTTCTTCTTCTCAAATTTTTTCATAGAGAAAAAAGGTAAGAAAATCATGGAAATTTTTGAATTCACATGAAAAAAAAGGAGGAAAAGGGAGAAGAAGAAAAGGAACTTATTCCTTTCTTCTTTTCCCTCTTTCCCCTATGAGAGTGTAGCTGAGAGAGAGAGAGAGAGAGAGAGAGAGAGAGAGAGAGAGAGAGAGAGAACACAATGAAGAAAAGGAAAAAAAATCCCATAGAAATCATGCTTGAAATCAGAGAAAAAAAAGGGGAAACATGGAGAAGAAGAAAAGGAATAACTTCATTTTCTTCTTCTCCCTGTTCCCCCCTTTTTTCCTCCAATTTTACTTAGTTTTGTTCTATTTTTTCTCAATGAGAAAGTGTGTGTGTGTGTGTGTGAAAGAGAGAGAGAGAGAGAGAGAGAGAGAGAGAGAGAGAGAGAGAGAGAGAGAGAGAGAGAGAGAGAGAGAGAGAGAGAGAGTTGCTGGAAAATGTGGAGAAATGAATTTGAGAGCTATGGAGTGGGCCTTTGCAAAAAGTCTTTTTTAGCAAGTACAAGTATAGGCGTTACAATTTTTTTTTATTGAGTCATTGCAAATTGGGTGCCTGTCTCCTCATTTATCCCACGCCAAATTTTGGGCACATTTGTGCCAAATTTTTGAGCCCCTTTATGGGCGTTGTTTCCTTGCTTGGTGTGACAAGAAATGCATTGTGCCGACAGGTGACCAATCGTTTTTTCTTTCATTTCCTAGTCGTTTTATAGATGGAGTGATGCTAACATTAGACGTTTTGGCATTTTGAGATTGTTTTCACTGTCCAAGAACCACATGCAATGATGTTTTCACGTTTCCATACCTGGAAATAGTCGTTTCCTGCAAGAATGGGTAGGAGGCCTAACACTGCATCCTTCTTACATTTCTTTATTTCCAAAGAAGGGGCTTCATGTACAAGAACTACTTGCATATTCCTCACAACAATGTTTGCATGTGCAGTTATTGCATGAAGGTTGATTGTGGACTTTCACTCTAGATCACATGTAATTTTCTTGATTTCTCTCCAGTTTTATTATCATTGATTAATTTGGCTGCTTTGGGATGCTAGTACAAATCCACACATTGCTTCTTGGTTTAAGAATTTAACAATTACAACAATATTTGGATTTTCTTTTGTGTGTCACCATTGTAGGTGCCAATTATTTTGCCACATGACTCATTGATTCCAATCTTTTTTAGTGCATGAACTGTTAGGATTATGAGGTCAAGACTAGGGCATTGGTTAGAGTGCACTGCTATATGCAGAAGAACAGAGCAAGAAGAATGAACAACACCAAGAAATGTATAAACACGATGATGTATTATAAATGTTTGGATTGTGGTTACTATAAGAAAAATACACTAAGCGGACTTAAGACAAAGTATTTGAAGCAAGAGAGATGAAGAATAACATTGAATTATTGTTACTAATTATTATAGTAAACCAAAGTTTCAAACTAATGGCATATGCCCACCCATGCACTTTGGTAAGGAGCTTTGATGGTGGCGATCTAGGAAGACTCTAGACAGAAGATGTCATGCACATAGCACTACTGCAACAATGGAAATAGATCTCAACATCTATAAGATAACAAATCGTGGTCGACCATACCCTAACATGGGTACATGGCTGACATCATACCCCAACTAGGTACATAGGTATATGAGCCAATGCCTTAACCCGAGGACAAGAAGATATCTTTCTACCCTAGAGTGCAGTACATTGATCTAAACTTGCATGCATCCTACTTTGCATGGCGCCAAGTCTACATAAGTTGTCCCCTAACCATCTAGCCGTATATGGACAACATCTAGTATCTAAACTAGGGATTGGCACCTGCCCAAGTTCCTAACATAATTTATACTCCTCATACAAGAGGCCTTACAAAATAGAGCAACTCATCACCTACACATTGATGAGTGTGTAGTATTGATTTCCATCACCTCCCCTTAATGTTCATAGGTGAACTACACATTGATGAGTGTGTAGTATTGATTTCCATCACCTCCCCTTATGTTCACCCATAGGTGAACTACCTCTTTAGTGCAATGCCGAGTTGATGAAGATGTCACTCCAGCACATCTCTCCCGTGGGCCTTTGTGAATATTCCTGCACAATTGTCCATTGTTAGCAACTCAACCTCTCCATCCAAGATTAGCTCACACACAAAGTGAAATTGTATCTCAATGTGCTTCATGCGAGCATGGAACACTAGATTCTTCATATTTGCCATGTAACTTTGATTTTCACACAACAACTCAGTTGATTGCTCTTACGCCACATCCATGTCCCAAAGTTACATGATGCCTTTTGTACTCAGCTTTTGTGAAAGAAAGTGCTTGTCACCCATCTGCCATAGCCAGAGAGGAGATAGAGCTTTTGTTCATCACCCAACCATACTAGAGGAATGTAGATAAGTACCACATTATCGAGTTTATGTAGTGGCATGCCTATCCACACTTACCCGACTGCTGCGGTCCTCCAACCTGGGCACCTGACCCCTAAATTATGAACATCCTTGCCTATTAACTCTGACAAAACCAAGCTCCATGTCTGGTGGAGCCCTAAATAGCCTGTTAAAAGCTATGTGACATTAGCTCCCTCTTAAGAAGAGTTTTCATCCTTGAAAACAAACTAAGGATAGTGTTTGGTAAGCATACTCAAGTGTTCCCAAGAGGACACTTCCTCATCTCTATCCTTCCACTTGACAAGTGTCTCTCGGTACACAGTATGCCTCATGTTCCGATCTCTAAATCCAAGAATCTTCTCGCGTTCATGTGGAAGAGATGGTGATTCAATAAGTTCCACCAAGATGTCAGGAGTAACTACGTTATCATGATGATCCACTATTTTTCGTACTCTACTAACATGAAAAACAAGATGTACTCAAGAGCTCTTCCTAAAACTCATATTTGTATGCTATGCTACCAATCTTCTTAAGGATTTTGCATGGACCCCAATATCTAAGAGAAAGATTTTGACACTTTCCCATCTTGAGAGTCTCTGACTTCGGAGGGACTTTCCCATCTCTGACTTCGCAGCAGAGGGACTTCAGAGGTCACTTCTTTGCAACTCTTGTTAGCATATATTTTAGCATGATCTTGTGCACTACAAATGCTATCTCTTGCTACTTTTAGCATATCTTGCATGTGCTCAAGGAAATCCTTAACAGACTGAATTTTCTCCTTCTCTAGGTCCTACGGCCTATAGGAGATCTTGGGTGGAAACCATACATTAACATGAATGGGCTAAATCTAGTCGCCAAATGTTTTGAACTATAATAAGCAAATTCTAACATTGGCAAGTACTCCTCCCAACTTGATTGCTTTTTAGTAACATACGCTCAAAGCATGTCTTCTAGCACTTGGTTCACGCTTTCTGTCCGACCATCAGACTGTGGATGGTTGGTCGTACTCATACTTAGAGTAGTATCCAATGTTTTGAAGACTTCGCTCCAAAAGTGGCTATCAAACTTCCTATCTCTATTAGGAACTATATCTGCGGGGGCCATATAGCTTGTAGAGATGTTCGATAAATAATTTATCTAGCTCAAGAGTTTTTACCTCCTTTCTAGTAGGAATAAACTTGGCCATTTTAGTCAACCTATCTACCACCACACACCCAAACCTAATCATATCCTTGACTCATTTTAGGTAACCCGGTGATAAAATCCATGGAAATACTCTCCCATTTTCCTTTGGGAATATCCAATGGATGGAGCAAGCCTCCTACTTTGAGACACTTGTGCTTATTAATATGCCACTTCTTGCATTACAAAACGAAGTCTTGGACGTTTCTTAAACAAACTAGGCCAACATAATTGCCTTTTAGCTACTGCATAGGTCTTTTATACCCCAAGGTGACTAGCACTTGGACCATCATGATTTTCAATAAGAATTTGGCACCACAAAAGTCACCAATAGATGGTACAAAATTTCTACCTTTGTAAATCAAGTACCCATAGAGAAGTTCCTAAACCTTTCTCCCCGCCCAATAAACTTTATTACCCCCATTTGAAACAATGTTGAATGGTAGTGAAGGGTCCACCCCCGAGCTCTCTGACTTGATATATAACCCAAGAGACCCATCTAGTCTCTTTGAACTAGAACTCCCTCTTCGTCTTGTAGAAACCTCGGCTAATCGCTCCGCATTAGCACTCCTTCCCAACAAGGAAGGCAATGGCTGATGTGGCAAGTGTGCGCATGTACAACAAGCTAAACCTCTGAATAAGATGGATCATGCTTACACAAACTATGTAGTGAATCTAAGAACTTGTTCTTGAATATGATGACGCTCAACTTGTTCACCATCTACATGCACCTTAGCACATCTAATACTACGTTAAATTTACCTTTTTGGTAAGGAAGTTGAAGGTCAAACTCTTGTAGGATCTCTGCCCACCTTGCTTTTCTACCTTTTAACTCATTTTGAATTGAAAGCCATTCCAAGCTTTCATGGTCTGTATATACGGACCTCAAAACTAACACTATATAAATAATGTCGCCACTTTTTAAGAGCACAGACTACTGCAGTAACTCTCGCTCATAGGCTGAGTAGTTATGTTGGGCATGGTCAAGCTTTTTGCTTTCAAATGCAACTGGGCATCCCCTTTGCATCAAAATCGCCCCAATGGCTTCCCACTAGTGTCTGTTTCTACAACAAATGGCTCATTAGGGTCCACTATAGTCAAGATAGGTGTAGCTGATTGCAACCTTGAGTTTCTAAAAACTACTTTGTTGCAAATCCTCCCAACCGAATAGTTTTACCTTTAGTTCTCAATTGATATGTCATCAAGGCGACTGCGATCTTTGCGTAATCCTTTACATACCGTGGTAAAATCCCTATAAACCAAGAAAAATTTGTAATTCTTCTAGGTTTTCAGGCTCTGGCCATTTGAGAAGGATTCCACCTTCTCTGGGTTGATCCGAATTCCCTCGGTAGACACAATATTGCCCAAATAGTGAATCTCCTTAGTAAAAAAATTCACATTTTCTTTTCTTCACAAATAGTAAAATTTTTCTAAGTAATTCAAACACTAGACAAAAATATTGTAAGTGTTATTACTATGACTTACTATAAACAAGTATGTCATCTAGGAAAACTACTACAAATTTTCTAAGTATAGACATAAAACATTGTCCATCAATGTCATAAAGGTTACTGATGCATTTGTTACACTAGACGACTTAACCAAGAACTCGTAATGCCCAAAGTGAGTCCTAAACATAGTCTTGGGAACATCCTGCTCCTATATACGGACTTGATTGTAACCCAACCTAAGATCTATCTTAGTAAAATATCAGGCTCTAGTGAGTTGATCAAATAACTCTCAACCTAAGATCTATCTTAGTAAAATATCGGGCTCCAGTGAGTTGATCAAATAACTCATCAATTCTAGGCATTGGATATTTATTCTTAATCATTATTTAATTAAGAGCATGGATCTGTGGCATTTTTGTGATAATGTATTTGGGATGATTCTCATATTCATGAAATTCATGTGGATTTTTTATTGAACACTTAGAATCTTCTATTTTTATTGGAAAGAAATGTTTTTCAATGGAGTGCATGTGCGAACTTTATATTTCAATCGTGTGTAATGAAAAAGGAAATTTTGGTTTTGGGTGTGTGAATTCACACCAACTCCATTGGTCTAGTGGTTGCGTGTGGAAGGCTAGACCCATAGGATTGGATGGGGATAGGAGGTTGAGCTTATGGGAATTGTCTCAATTATAAAGGATCAAACACTAGAAATTGGGTGGTAGGGTGGACCTAAGAATCTGGGTGCTTTCTAAATCAAGACCCAACCTATTTGATAAAGCAAATACTTGGAAAAAAAGGATTACAAATTAGCGGAAGGGATGATGTACTATGATACCAAGTTTAATTTCATGCCTAGAGAGGATAAGGGTTTGTAGAAATGGATTAACATCAACATTTTAACATATTGACAATGCAAGAAAGAGATTAGGGTTAATGACAAAACTATGGCGTAATGATAAGACAAGAGATTTAGAAAAAAGCTCATATGATATTCTAATTATATAGAGGGCCCTTACATAGGCTTGAGTGCATCTTCATTAGCCACTAATAGTGACTCATAATCTTAATTAAGATATCCCTAATCTTACCTAAATTTGAGGACCACCTCCCTTGACTCACCTTCTTATAGGCACCTTCTTTTGGCCTCCCTTTGGGTTGGACATTCCACATATACCTTCACATTTAAGGCCTCCTTTGAGCCTTTTAACCTTAGTCCTATGAGTAATACAACTCATACATCATTTAAGGGTCACATAGCACTCCCCCTTGCTTCTAACATTCAACCAAAATCAAGTCTTGCTATTTTCAACATTTACCACATAATATAAATTTAATATATGTATTTAATTAATATAATTAAGATTATTTAAAAAATTAAGCATCTAATTTAAAGATTTAGATCTTGAAAACAATGCATTAATAATGCATGAAAAGTGCATGAAAATCAGGCTACACACACACACACACACAACAAATATGGAGAGAGTTAAGTATGAGATTTTAATTTGTTCCATATTATGTTCCTAAAATATTCCAAAAATGTAAAAGTTACCAAAAAAAAAACTCACAAGAAAAAACTCACAAAAAATCCCCCCCCTCCCCCCCCCCCCCCCCCCCCCCCCGACAAGAGAAGAAGGTCTTGACTTGGGCAAGCTCACGAAGACATAATCTCTATCTTTGAACTCCTCATGTCTTCTACGTGCATCAGCATAATCTCCCCCTTTGAACTCCTCGTGCCTTCTATGTGCATCAGCATAAGACTTCATCTTGTGCCTTCTTCATGATGTCTTTACCTTGTAGTATTGTAGCGTCAAAAGGCTTCATGATGTCTTTACATTGTAGCATCAAACCTTGCATTATCTTCAACTCTTCTTTTGCATGAGGGTCGACATCATCCTCTTTGAAGACCATCGATGACACACATGTATTTTATATCCAATAAAGAGACTCAAAAGGTGACATACCAATGCTTGAGTGAGAGCTATTATTATAGCAAAACTCAATCAATAAATCCATTTATCCTAAGTTGTTTGAGTATCATGGCAATAATGCCTCAAGTATGTCTCCAACCACTTCTAGCCCTCTCCATTTTCTCAGGGCAATAATGCCTCAAGTATATCTCTTGCCATTTATAGCCTCTCCATTTTCTCATCGATGATAGATGGTAGATGATGCTTGGGGTAAGCTTGGTGCTCATATCTTCAAACAAAATCTTCCAAAAAGAACCCAAGAACATAGGATCTCTCACACTTACAATTTGTTGAGGCATCCCATGTAGCTTAAACAATACTCCATGAATTGAGTGGCCACTTGAGAAGTTGAAAATTGGGACTTTGTGGAATCAAATGAGCTACTTTAGCAAGCCTATCCACCACTACATAAACGGAATTCCACCCATGAATTGAGTGGCCAGTTGAGAAGTTGAAAATTGGGTCTTTGTTGGAATCAAATGAGCTGCTTTAGTAAGCATATCCGCCACTACATAAATAGAATTCCACCCATACCTTGTAAGAGGCAACAATTTGGTGTGATGAAAGTCCATAGATATGTGAGTTCATTTGCCTAGTGGAATAGGTAAGGAATAAAGTAAACCACTTGGCTTATGAGTGGGATATTTATTTTATTGATAAGGTAGGCATTGGGAAACATAATCGTACACATCCCTCCATAAGCCTTTCTAATAGAAGCTCTGCCTCACCTTATTATAGGTTTTGTAGAGACCAAAATGCCTTAAATTGGAGAAGAATGCATCTCTTGCAACACTTTCTCCTTGTATAAGGAGTTGGGAACCAAATACACTTTCCCATAATACCATAAAAGCCCATCTTGCACCTTGTAAATGAGGAAACTCATCACAAACATATTGCTATAATTTCTAAAACATTGGGCCAACCACATGATCAAATAAGTACTCCTCTTATATATCTATGTAGACCTCCAAAATAGAAGAGAGAGTACATGCCCACATATGAGAAAGAGAATCAACCGCCACATTGTTTTTTCCAACTGTGTAAGAGATCTCAAAGTCATAGCTTGAGAGATATGAGAGCTCTCCAAAAAGAACCCACCTACTTTTCTTGAGAGTAGACTGGGTTGAGACATAAAGTAGTTAAGCACCCTATAATCACTTATTACCTTGAAATGTCTCCCATAAATGTAGTGATGCCACTTCTTAATTGCATGTATGATAGCAACACCTCTTGCTCATAAACATGCAAATACCTCTCCTTGTTGCTCTCATATACAATCACACCATGATCTTGATCCAATACCACTAGCACATGCATCTACCCTTATAGTAAAGACTAGGGAAAAAGCAAGGCAGCATACCAAGGTAGGGGCTAAATTGAGGATCTCCTTGATCACTTGGAATCTCTTCTTTGCTATAGCATCCCAAAAGAAAGCCTTTTTCTTAAGCCTATCAGTGAGAGTGGAAATGAATGCTCAATGAACCTCTTATGAAA